>NC_081184.1:164913942-165534129 GCF_029867415.1 Vicia villosa | reverse complement strand
TATGTTGAAGATATTAAATTCATTCTTCTTGAAGACAATAATCCTTTTACTTCTGTCATATACAATATTGAGCAGATTTTCAATATTGAAATTTAACATGTTGGGTCGTTCGTTAACCTGCATTTCAATAACTTTTTGGTTCTTTGTGAATGTTAGAAATGTTAACCATTTTGTTGGATTTTTCTACTGAGTCACATCCTACCATACCTGCGAGAATGTTGGTGTTTTGAGAAAAAGCTTTTCTTATTAGCTGTTCTTGTTTATTTTTAATGGCATTAGCTGCTCTTGTTTGACAGTTAAAAGATTTCTCAGTAATTATATATTGAATTTGCATTAAGTAAAAGATTATTGTTAAGAACAATTGTATGGACGGGTTGAGATTCTATAGAGTAAAAAGTAGTGCCTATATTCAAAAGAAACTTCTAATATATGATTTACTTACTGTTGATATTAGTACACGTTTATAATAGAATGTTTCATACTCCTTAAATATATTCTTTACATTCTTTATGTAATTAATATAGTTAGTTAATTGTGTAATTTCCTATCTAATAGAATTTTCGTAGTACTATTTAGATATGCACACGGTTTATCTAGTTTTTTTTTCTATTTCAATATAGTATCTAAAGTCTATTATGAGACAGACAGTCTTTCACCATGCTTTATGCAATTGACTCATTGTGTCTAATAAGAAAAAAAATATTGACAAATCGTGTCCTAACTCTGATTTGCCTCCTATCCACTATCGTAACTCATTCTAGCCTCTGGTTTCGTCACTTTCTGGTCACCACTACCGCCACTGATTCCGACGAATTTCTGGCAAACCACGCCCATTGGCACCATCGTCTCCTCTGAGCTGACCTTTCCTCCAAAACATCGCCACTACGCGACATTGCATCACCCACCTGTGGGCCTCATATGTTGCTGCATCACTCCATGTTTGACAGTGTGTGACTTCTGATCTCAACGTTGCTTTTGTCGTTACACTCTCTTTTCTCTCGAGGCTCCATATCTTCCCTTAGATTTTATTTTTCCTCTACAAAAAAAAAGACTTTATGTTCAAAATATTTCAACCAGTTCTTGCAATATGTTTTCTCCCTTCCGATACTCATGGGTGGTTTGGTGACTCATTTGGTTGGAAGAGAATTTTCACCAACTATGTCTCTTCTCCACTCTTTACAAAGAGGTTTAATGGGTCCAATCACGATAGTTTGGCTGACGACATCAAATTATGGGTTCATGGTCAAGGCTACAGCATCACCTCACTACAATGTCCAACACCATGGTTGAAGACGTAAAAACCAAAATGGGTACATATCAATACTCAATTGTGCAGCATAATCAAGTTCATTCTTCCTCTTACAAACCGATCTTTTGTCCCCATATCACGTATTAATCAGTTTGGATGCATGTGAAACAACTATACACGAATGACACCCAACGTCTTTATGGAATGTGTCATAGATTGTTAAGTATTATTACTGCGAAAAATATTGAGGGGTCTATGTCAACATATCTCGGTCAAGTTTATATTGCACCTCATAATATTAATGAGCTCCTACCTCTTGTTGGATGCACCACAACTGAACAAGAAAAGGCAAATGTGCAACACAACACCATGTTCATTGCTTTATATGATTTGCCTCAGAAGTACTTTGCCATTCGTGATCATATATTTAATTCTACTATTGTTATAAATTTTTCTACTACCTCATATATCCATATCAAAGTACATGTAAACATTAACTTGAGTCTCTTGTTGCTTTTGAACCTATTGTTGCCTTTTCATCTTTTGGCAACAATCAAAATTGCATTCGAGGAGGGTCATTCAATTTCAAACCTCGTCCCAAGTGTGAGCATTGTAACCGACTTGGGCATACTTTTGAAGGTTGCTAGAAGTTACGTGGCATACCCCCACGTCAAGTGAATTCGGCTTAAGTTGATCATTCATACCACAACTACTCCTCAGAGCTCTATGCCAAGCTACAAAGATTTCTCAAGTGGTGCCTGAATAATTAGAACTTTGGTTCTACTACTTTGGTTGTGCACACTAGTATTTCATCCGTTTGCCTCTCTCAATCATCTTTTTTTGCCCTTGCGTCCTTGATTCTAGTGTGTATGATCATGTACCAGTAATAAAGGTCTTTTAAATTCTCTCTCTACTTCTAGTCTTTTACCTACTATAACTTCTTCCAATGGTTCTTAAACCTGATCCTACGGGGTTGCAACTATTCAAATTCTACACTTTCTCTTTGTTACTTCGGTTTTCTATGTACCTAATTTTCAATTTAATTTACTTTCAGTCAGTTGTTTATCTCGTTCTCTTGATTTATCACTTCACTAACGAAAATATTACCCTGCGGGATCGAAGTTCAGGACAGACGATTGACACCAAATGTGAGTCTCAAAGCCTTTACTACTTTTATGTATAATCCAATACATACTATGTCGTAGTTAGGTCATCCATTTCTTCTTAAACTATAGAAGCTGGTGCCAAGTTTATCAAATTTATCAAATTTATATTATGAGTCGCGTAAGTTAGAAAAGCACACTCGTATTCATTTTCCAGTTGAATCATTAAACAGGCTTTGTTCCCTTTTTCTTTAGTTCACTCAGATGTTTGGGGTCCTCTCGTGTTGTCTCTACTTGTAAGTCTATGTATTTTTTTACCTTTATTGATGATTTTTCACGTTGCATGTGATTAGTTTTAATGAAGAATATATCTAAATTACTTTATAGTATTTTTGAAAAATTTTACCAAGAAATAAAAATTCAATTTGGTGTGTCTGTTCGTACCTTAAAAGTCACCATTCCCATGAATACTTATCTTAACAATTAAAAAAATTATTTCCTCTAATGGTGCTCTCCACCAAACATATTGGCCTCATACACCTCAATAAAAAATAAAAAAGGTAGCCGATTGCAAAAATCGATATCTTGTAAAAACCATTCGGACCCTACTTCTCCATGGTTATGTTCCACTCTGGTTTTTCGGGGATGTTATGCTAACAACAAGTTAACTTATAAATTGCATGCCAACATATGTCCTTAATGATAATATTCCTACTTCACTCTTTTTTTCTCCATTCCTTCTTCATCCAAGTCCTCTTTGCGTCTCCGAGTCTATATATTTTGTTCACAGTTTGTCTCCTGGACTTTAAAAACTATCAACTTGATCAGTCTAGTGTGTCTTTCTTAGTTATAATCTATCCCAAAAGGTTATCGTTGCTATTTTCATACACTATAATGATATCTCATATTGGTCGATGTTATCTTTATTGAGTCTGCTTCATATTTCGAGTCCAGTCAAGTGACTTCAGAATCTCTTCAAGAAATTACTCCTGCACCTCTTTCAAAAATTATTAGTGTTATGTCTACCATTGTTCCTTAGGAGTCTAGGGAGTTTGAACCACTAGATACCCCTACAGTTGCCCCCATTCCCTCCCCAACTAAACGACCACTACAAACATATCACTATTGTCGCCTAACCTCTATCATTCTTGTCCATGAGGCCATTGTAGACTATCCTTCAACGATGTCTCATCACTGGATCTGATCCTACAACATGAGTTTTATATTCTAATTTCTAATAGAAAAGGTATACGTCAAACACGAATTCTCTATCCATATTATATAGATTATGTTATAATTATCTTTCACCTTTGCAATTTACTTGCTTGTCTTCTTTGTTTCCTGTTTCTATTCCTAAATCTCCGGGTGAAGCAGTATCTCACTATGAGTGGAGGCAACCAATGATTGACGAGATGTGTGTTTTCCAAAGTTATGGTACCTGAGAACTGGTTCTTTTACTCCTTGAAAGTCTTTAGTAGGTTATTGTTGGCCATATACTATGATAGTTAGTCCAAATGGTAAGATTGACTATTTAAAGCTCGCTTAGTAGCCAGAAAATACACTCAAATTTTTGAGTTGGATTATAGTGATAATTTCTCGCTTGTAGCCAAGATGGCATTAGTTAGACTTCTTCTCGCCATTACAATCATTCGACGTTGGCCTTTTCATCAGCTTGACATCAAAATAAAAATTACAGGGTGACCTTGAAGAGGAAGTATATATGGAGCAACCACCTAGGTTTGTTTCTAAGGAAGAGTCATATACTATGGTTTTTCGACTAGATAGGTCTCTGTATGATCTTAAGAAACGTTAGAGACCTTGGTTTGGCATATTCATAACCATAGTACAACAAATTGGTATGGATCATGAAGCTGGCCATTCTAATTTTTATCGTCACTCAGCCCAATAATGCATTTATCTTATTGTGTATGTGGATGATATTAACATAACTGATAGTGATTAGGAGGGAATACTATGAAACAACATCTTTTGAATCAATTTTAGACAAAAGACCTTGGTGAAATCCAATATTTTTTAGCTATTGAGGTAGCTTAATCTAAATATGTTTTAGTATTTTCTCAACAGAAATATCCTATAGATATTTTGGAAGAATGCAGGTTTATTAAATTTCAAACCAGCTAATACTTCTATGTGTGAATAGGAATTAGTTTAAATGTATTTATTTAGTGTAATTACCGATATAGCCCTGTAACCTTTATATATACGAGAAATAATAATGAGAAAAGCATCAAGCCAAGAATTATTGACATGGTATCAGTAGGTTTTCGATCAAACCTGTGGGTTTTAGGTTAATCTTGCCTTTATTCAGCGACACCCCACTGGGTCGCTCTTGAAATCGTCTCGGTAGATCTCGTTTCTCGGTATTTGAAATCATCTCGGTTCTCGGTAATCTCTTCCAAGATTGCGATTCTAATCTCGGGTGCTTACAAATCGTGTTTGCTTTGATCGTGTTATCGTATCGGTGTCGGCAAATATTCTGAATTAGGGTTTTGACTCTGTGTCGGCAATTATTCTGAATTAGGGTTTTGACTCTGTGTCGGCAATTATTCTGAATTAGAGTTTTGACTCTGTGTCGGCAATTATTCTGAATTAGGGTTTTGACTTGGTGTCGGCGAGTATCCTGAATTGGGGTGTTGATTTGGTGTCGGCAAGTATTTTCTTCAGTGTTCCGTTGGTGTTTCTTGTTTCACGTTAACAAAATTGTTACGTTAACAAAATTGTTCTTAAGTCATCTCTGATATTATGGCTTCCGAAGAAGAGATAGATCATATTTGTGTTCGTTTTACCGGAAAGAATTATCTTGTTTGGGAATTTCAGTTTCGGATGTATGTCAAAGGGAAAGGATTATGGAGTCACTTGGACGATGTCTCTTTGGCACCGTTAGAGACAACTGACTTAGATGCATGGGATATAGAAGATGCTCAGATTATCACTTGGATTCTCGGTACTATTGATCCTCACATGATTAATAATTTGCGATCTTTTTCCACTGCCCAAGAAATGTGGAACTACTTGAAGCGTATCTATAACCTAGACAATGCGGCCAAACGTTTTCAGTTGGAGCTAGACATTGCCAATTACAAACAAGGCAATCTGTCTGTTCAAGAATATTATTCTGGTTTTTTGAATTTGTGGACAGAACACTCTGCAATTATACATGTTGATGTTCCCAAAAGTTCTCTCGCGGATGTCCAAGAGGTCTACAATACTAGTAGGCGAAATCAATTTCTCATGAAGCTTCGTGCAGAATTTGAGATTGTCAGAGGTGCCTTGTTGAATAGGAATCCCGTTCCTTCTTTAGATACATGTGTCGGTGAACTTCTCAGAGAGGAACAGCGTCTTGCTACTCAAGGATCCATGTCTCGTGATGTTGTCATTTATGAGTCTGCTATGTTTGCATATGCTCCTCATAGTAGAGGTAAAGGTCGTGATATTCGACATGTCCAATGTTTCTCTTGCAAACAATTTGGACATTTTGCTCAGAGTTGCAGTAAGAAGTTTTTTAATTATTGCAAGAAGCGGGGCCATATTATCTCTGATTGTCCCACCCGTCCTCCACGATCAACACAACGTTCGGTGCAAGCATTTTCTGCTAGTACAAGCTCTGCAGTTGGTCCTTCCATCACCAATCCATCTAATGGTGGTGCTCTCCAACCTGAAATAATCCAACAGATGGTACTTTCCGCTCTATCAACCTTGGGAATTCAGGGTAAGTCTTCGAATGTTTCCCGCCCGTGGTTTCTTGATTCTGGTGCATCCAATCACATGACCGCCTCTTCTGAATACTTGCACAATTTACATTCTTACCATGGTAATCAGAAAATTCAAATTGCGGATGGTAATGCTCTCTCTATCACGAATGTTGGTGACCTCAACTCTGATTTTCGGGATGTGTTTGTAGCACCTGGACTTGCTTCCAATTTATTATCTGTTGGTCAATTGGTTGATAATAATTGTAATGTAAATTTTTCTCGTGATGGTTGACTTGTGCAGGAACAGGTGTCGGGGAAGGTGGTTGCGAAGGGGCCTAAAGTGGGAAGACTGTTTCCACTTCAGTTTATTTCTAGTCATTTATCTCTTGTTTGTAAAAATGTCTTGAATTCTTATGAGGATTGGCATAGAAAATTGGGTCATCCTAACTCTGCTGTTTTATCTCATTTATTTAAAAATGGTTTATTGGGAAATAAAAGTGTTGTTTCTAATGCCTCTCTTTCATGTTCTGTTTGTAAATTAGCTAAAAGTAAAACACTTCCTTTTCCGTCTGGTGCTTATCGGGCTTCCTCTTGTTTTGAACTGATTCATAGTGATGTATGGGGTATGTCTCCTGTAGTTTCTCATGCTCGCTATAAATATTTTGTCACATTTATTGATGATTATAGTCGTTTTACTTGGATATATTTTCTTCGGTCTAAATCTGACGTGTTTTCTATGTTTAAGAAATTTCTGACATATGTTGAAACTCAATTTCATGAAAGTGTTAAAATTTTTCGCTCTGATTCTGGTGGTGAGTACATGTCTCGTGAGTTTCAAGAATTTCTTCAACAAAAAGGCATTTTGTCTCAACGATCTTGTCCCAATACCCCCCAACAAAATGGGATGGCAGAACACAAGAATCGTCATTTGCTTGATGTGACCCGCACTTTACTTCTTCAAGCTTCTGTACCACCCCGATTTTGGGTGGAGGCTCTTTCCACAGCTGTCTTCTTGATCAATCGTCTTCCTTCTACGGTTATTGATCTCGATTCTCCCTTTTTTCGTCTTTTTAAAATTCAGCCTAATTATAATGATTTACTTACCTTTGTATGTGTTTGTTTTGTTCACTTACCTCCATTTGAAAGGCATAAGCTTGGAGCGCAGTCTGTTCAATGTGCGTTTATGGGGTATAGTCACTCTTATAAGGGATTTGTGTGTTATGATGTCACTAACCATCGTTTTCGTATTTCTAGGAATGTGACATTTTTTGATAATCAGTTTATGTTTCCATGTGTTTCTCCTGTCATGAATGATATTGTTACTCTTCCTAAGTTTTCTATTATGCATCAATCTATAGAACGCTATAAACCAGGTCATGTATATGTCAGAAAACACAAACAGCAGGTTCCCACACCCCTTCCCGACGCTGAACCGCCACCTGATCCTGTAATGGTTGAACCATGACGTTCTGGTCGAATATCTCGAGCACCAGATAGATATTCACCAGACAGGTATGATTCCTCACATACTTCTCTGACTGCCACACTCTCTAGCATATCTATTCCTACTTGCTATTCACAGGCTGTTAAAGATGTACGTTGGATAAAAGCAATGAATGAGGAACTTCAAGCTCTTCAAGAGAATTTCACATGGGATATTGTCTCCTGTCCTCCTGATGTTAAACCCATTGGCTGCAAATGGGTGTATTCTGTGAAATTGAATTCTGATGGGTCCCTTAACCGCTTCAAGGCTCGCTTGGTTTCCTTAGGAAACAAGCAGAAATATGGAATTGATTATGATGAGACATTTGCACCGGTTGCCAAAATGACATCTGTCCGTACGGTACTCTCTATAGCTGCTTCTAACGGGTGGACTCTTCATCAATTAGATGTGAAAAATGCTTTTATTCATGGTGACCTGGCGGAAGATATTTATATGACTCCTCCTCAAGGTTTATTTCCGTCATCTAAGGGTGTGTGCAAGCTCAAACGCTCCTTATACGGTTTGAAACAAGCGCCTAGAGCATGGTATGAAAAATTTCGCTCCACTCTACTTGGGTTTTCCTTTACTCAGAGTCAGTACGATTCTTCTCTATTTATTCATAGAACATCTACTGGAATTGTCCTACTTCTTCTGTATGTTGATGATATGATTATTACTGGTTCTGATCATGCTTCCATTCAAAGCCTTAAACAGCAGTTACAAGCAGCGTTTCATATGAAAGATCTTGGTAATTTGCATTATTTTCTTGGTCTTGAGGTTCATTCTACATCTAAGGGCATATTCCTCCATCAACACAAGTATGCCACAGATTTAATTTCTATGGCTGGTCTGCAATCGGCTAATCCAGTAGATACTCCTCTTGAGGTTAATGTTAAATATCATCGTGATGATGGTGATCTGTTGCATGATCCTTTATTGTATCGTCAACTCGTGGGTAGCCTTAATTACTTGACTATTACTCGCCCTGACATATCATTTGCTGTTCAACAAGTAAGTCAATTCATGCACTCTCCTCGCCACCTACACCTGGCAGCAGTTCGACGTATAATTCGTTACTTGAAGGGAAGCTCTCATCGTGGTTTATTCTTTCCTACTGGCGTTCCTCTTAAATTGAGTGCTTATAGTGATGCCGATTGGGCAGGGTGCCCTGATACTCGACGATCTGTCACTGGTTGGTGCATGTTTCTTGGCTCTTCATTGATCTCATGGAAAAGTAAGAAACAAGCGAGAGTATCTAAATCTTCTACTGAATCTGAGTATCGTGCCATGTCTGCTGCTTGTTCTGAAATAATTTGGCTTCGTGGTCTTTTGGCTGAACTTGGATTTCCTCAAATAGAGCCAACTTCACTTTATGCTGACAATACAAGTGCCATCCAAATTGTTGCGAATCCTGTTTTTCATGAACGCACCAAACATATTGAAGTTGATTGTCACTCAATCCGTGACGCTTATGATGACAGAATAATATCACTTCCTCATGTCAGTACTCAGTTGCAGATTGCAGATATTCTTACCAAGGCTGTTCCGCGTCCACGTCATCAGTTTCTTGTTAGCAAATTGATGCTCATTGACAAGCAGCATCAATTTGAGGGGGGATGTGAATAGGAATTAGTTTAAATGTATTTATTTAGTGTAATTACCGATATAGCCCTGTAACCTTTATATATACGAGAAATAATAATGAGAAAAGCATCAAGCCAAGAATTATTGACACTATGAATTCAAGTGTCAAACTCCTACCAATTTAGAGGGATCCTCTATCTTATTTTCCAAGATTTCATTGCAACATGACTCTTCATTGTGAAGTATGAAACTGGGAATTAAGATGCATTGTTAGCTAAAATAAAGGAATTTGAGGTGATATAATTTGATAGACCATAAAAGGTGTTAGAAACTTGCCTTTGGAGAAACAACATGTTGAGGACCCACACCAGAG
This sequence comes from Vicia villosa, assembly GCF_029867415.1. Classification (NCBI taxonomy): domain Eukaryota; kingdom Viridiplantae; phylum Streptophyta; class Magnoliopsida; order Fabales; family Fabaceae; genus Vicia; species Vicia villosa. The sequence goes on along the minus strand of NC_081184.1, from coordinate 165,524,624 downwards.
AAAACAAAGACTTTGTTATTTCCTATGCTAGGCTAGGCGTAAGAGTGTGTTTAAGGTACATGTTGATAAAGCTCTATCATTTGAGCCACAAACTCGGCCTGAGGTGTAGGAAGCTAAAGTAGAGGTGCATGAGTTACAGGTGGCCGAAACACAGGAGGTTGAGGCCTATGTATATCCATGAGGTCTGTATGACACATTTGTGTCATAACAAGAAACATGTAGCTAGAGATATGCGAGAGGGAGAGGTATGGTATGTCTCTATTGTATTGTAGTATCTTTTGTTCTTGTTTTATGTTTCTTCTAATTTATTTTATTATTTTTTGTTTTATGTTAATTCTAATTAATTTTATTTTTTTAAGCTACTTAAACAAGCAATATGAAGAAAATCATCACGCTAAATACTTCAGATAAGAATAGATTCTCTGATGTCATTTTAGATATTGAGCTATTCGACCTCTCCATCATCGGGTTCAACATACTTGACGAGAACACAAACATCTTCCATTTTACTATTGAGGACATGACAATGACACTTGGGAATATAGAGGGCGCTTAAATCCGTCTACTATCACATGATATGGTGTTTAAGAACTACACCCGTATTAAATCACACGACCACTGAATGAAATTTGATTCTTGTTAGATCAGATGCAGATCACGCAAAATCAGGTATCCTACCTGAGCGATCCCTACACCAATTCAAGCACATGCAAGATATTCCTAGACATCCTGACGCGAATGACAATATGTCATACTTCGTTATTACTGAATTTTTATTAGTAGTATTATAATTTGCTTTTGTTTTGTTAGTTTGGCTGTGTAAATACTAAAATGCTAGTATGGTTTTATAGTCAGACTGGATGACAAAAAATTTATACCCGCGAATAAATTCAATCATAGTTTCGGGGTGGATAACTTAATGGACATCAACAAATAAAATAAACAGACATTTAAGTACCTGTTTTCCAATGTATACAGATGCAGGTTTAATAATATTCGTGCCTACGGAAATCCGTATTCATTAAAAAATTATAAAATTTTATTTAAATATCATTAATTTATTCTTTGTCTTTTCATCTTCTAAAATATTAGTCTTATTATATTTCTTTCTTTTTTTTTTTGAAATTTTATTTGTAAAAAACTTTTAACATTTCATACAAATTTTATTTGGTCATTTCATATTTAAATTTCTTCTATATTTCAGATGTCAATTCAACAATTTCACCATCCAATCAACCAATATCTTCCTTCACATCCTCTTTTGTTTGCTCTTCCACCATAATTTACAATCACAATATTTTTCTTTTATTTTGGTTAAAAATGAAATATATAGATATTATATTTGATGAAAAAGAATGAAATTATTATAATAAACTTTTGTTGTTAAATTGAAAGAGAATTGTATGAATGTTATGTAATAATAACTTTATGTCTTTAAAAGAACCTGAAAATATTTTATTTCAAAAAACAATTTTAACAAAATGTTATCGATAGACTATAGATATCTATAATTATCCGCACATATCTTAAAATTTATTGATTATCCGCTTAACATATACCCTCACGAATATGAGATGGACTGAGAACCCTCAAGAATATGAGATGGACTCAAACGTCATACTTTATTCAACAGGGTGACACATATAGCATACTATCCACACCACAAATATTCATTTACATCTCTAGACTCTTGGACTCATTTATATTTTTGGACTCATTTAGATATGGTCAAAATGTTACTAGTTGCTTGTTAGTTTTATTCTTCAACATCTATAAATTATAGTTATCTTATGATTTAGATACAAATATTTGAGCATGGCATATTAGTAGGTAACAGCATATATTTTTGTTTTGTAATTAGTTAAATAGTCATGCTAACGTGTGACTTTATGGCACATATTAAGGATACTATAATTAAAAATAAATGTAATTTCAAAAAAATATTTCTATAAATAACTTATTAACTTGTGAACTTGTGCCCTTAGGTCACATGTTAGCTTATTCTTTTTTTTTTTTTAATTTCAATTTCATTATTCAAATACTTTGAAGGATTATGACCAAAGTTGTTAAACTTATTTTTTCCCAGTTTCATTTATTTCTTTCTACTCATTGGAGGATTATGAGGAGAAAATTGGTGTACAAGCAAAAATGCCTTTCTGCAGGCAAGATTTGGATTTCCATATTTAAGAAATTATGCAGTTACACATTGTGGAGCACCCAATCAAAGATGACTTACATTTCAACTGCACAGCCAAAGTTAAAAAGCATAAATAAATTTGAGTCGGCCGATCAGATGCTCTGCGATTCATCACTGCCTGGAATATCAATCCCATTCTGCAACTCCTAATGAAATGCCGGATTTCACCTCATGCAGACGAGTTGTGCCTAAATTTTGGTGAAAAAAATCACTAAAGATCCATTGAACTACATCAAATGCATGAGTCCAGCATAAATGATAAAAACAATCAGAGTAAAATAGTAAAATATTAAGACACCAGAATATTGGAATATGCAACGAAATATGAATGCAATGAACAAAAAATACTTATATGGAAAGAGATTGCTACATTGAATCCAATTGCTTCTCAAGTATTGAGTTGTCCCTCTCACTACTGGATGCAAGAGGCAAAGACATAAACTGAAATGCAAGTAACTCATCTCTGCTATATTTCATCCTTTGATCTACACCAAAATAAATAAACAAAATTGAAATTATATGCATCATAAGATAAAATGGCAACCAGAAGATTTGGAACGTAATGGGAATTACCTACAAAAGATGGAGATAAGGACGTTTGTTCTTTCTTCTTAGTTGCTTGCATAGTCCTTGAAGTTAATCGAGATGGAGATGAATGATTATGACGTCCAATTTCTTCAAAGGGAAGTACCGTAACAAGTTCATGCCTTACTTCAATTTGTGGATGATTTCTACAGAATGATAAGATAGCTTCTTTTGTTAAGAGCCAACAACCTCTGAGGTCCATCAGTTTGAGAGTTTCAGGAACCTTAAACTTTTCAAGAGCATAATTGGTCAAAACTGCATCGCAGATACTTAGCTTTGTCAATTTAGGAACTGATGATAGATGGTAAAGTGAGATGTCTGCAAGTGAAGGACTTTTAAGAGATAAATATCGCAGCGCTTGGAAGCTTGATAAAGGGAATAAAGCTTCATTGATGACTTGAGTGTGCTCCAAATTCAGCCTTTCTAATTGTTCAAGATTTTGTATGGTCGTAAGAGAGAGAGAGTCCGAGTCAGTCTCTCCCTGGTTCAAAAATCCTGAAGATAAACCAGACAAGACTGAGAGATGAAGTTGAAGAAATCAGTATTTAGACATTTTGAACAACGCGTAAACAAGAAAACAACAATTTGAAGATAAACCGGACAAAAGTTTCCTAGTGAGGAGTAGTTGTTCAGTGGTTTAAAAAAAAAAACTCATTTAATGGCTGCAGAATAGTATGATTTAATCTCAACAGTAACAACTATGCAGTAAACAAATACCTTTGATGTTTGTACTGCTCAGATCAACATCCTTCAATGAAGGCATCATGCTGATAAATGAGAAGGCAGTATCATCCACTGATGTTTGAGATAGCGACAGAATTTCAAGATTGGGAACATGTCCAGCTAAAACCCCTAATCCAGCCGAGCTAACACAAGTTCCACTCAGATTCAGACTTTTCAACTTTCCACCAATACATGCAACAATCTCAACTGAATCATCATCCATCATACATGAGCTGAGATTGAGATGTTCTATTACTTTCAGTTTACTTAAGAAGAAGAATTTGTCAAGGCCGGTATGGGCCAAGTCCAGAAAGGACAAGAAACTTATATTTGCATACAATAGGGTTTCAGCTTCATTCAGGAATTTAGACCCGGAGAAAATAAGCTTTGTCAAAGGAGATTTATCATCTTTGAGAATAGAGTCAATAGTACAATTACTCATGTTGAGGCATTCAAGAGCTGATAAATTAGGCAATTTTGTGACACTGGTCCAATCAAGATTTAGATGGGTTAACTTGGGAAAGTTATTAAGAAGGGCAGCGCCTTCATTTGATACTTTACTACCCCAGAGTTCAATGTGTTGTAGATTTTCCAGTACCTAGAACATGTGTTTCACATGAGAGAAGGACAAGATGTTCATGTTACTACAACTTGAAAACTGGCAACAAAGACTTGTATGGGACAAAAATTACCCAAGTAATCAACAATACAAACACACTCTGGAAACAAAGCACAAAGGTCACCAAACTAAAATGAGGTCTAACAGTGAAATTGGGCTAGTGTTCCAAGAAATGTGTGTCTCAACTTGTTTGATCAAGCTGTGATACAAATTGCTGCATAAGCACACAACTGCAGTCCAATAAATTGGAAAATCGTGCTAAACCAAACCCATATGAGTTTCTGACTAACCGGTAACACAAGAAAGCAATAAACAACTATTTTACCAACACATATTCTTTTGAGTTTAAATCAATCTATATGAAAATCAACGGTGCAGTGAACAACACCTCACTATAGGTATACTAAAGCATAAACCCAGTAGAAAAAAGGGTAAACATCTATTTACACTGGAATGAAAGATGATGCAATTACACCATCTAATGACTTTATGCAGAAGTTGAGTTTATCCTGTCTACCCGTTGAATTGTTCATCTTGCATGACAAATTTCAAAAAAAATTTACCTTCACAAATCAAGTGGAATGCACTTTCATTTACTGACAAGCATACTATTAATTTAACCAAAAACTGATGGCGGATAAGTCTAGCACAAAAGTTTCCAAGTGAGTACTGAGTACTTTCATTTATCAACAAGTATACTAACATCAACCTAAAAAGAAATACCTGCAGCGAAGCTAAAGCTGCATCATCCACGGGCAAACCACCCAAATCAAGAAGCGACAATTTTTTAAGAGAAGCAAGAAGCTTGATTCCTTTGGCAGTAACACCAGTTTTCGAAATGTGCAACTTTTCCAAATTAGGAATAGAAAGTATATGATTAATTCCAGCATCATTAACTTTGGAGCATCTAGATAGATCCAACTCTTTAAGACTATTCATTCCTAAAACCAATTAAGACAAAATCATCAATCACCACACACAAAACATACAAATCAAAATGAGTCAAACATAACCGCAAGAATAGATTCAACTCTTTTCATGGTAGGTAATGTACCTGCAGTAGGCCAAAGAGCTGAAGAATTAATTCGGTGACATTCAGCAATATTCAAATAGCGCAAATGGCGAAACGCTCCCAAATAAGCCATCCATTCTGCATCAACAGAGTTATCGCCTCTCAAATCAATCTCTTCCGCACTGTGTTTGAAAACCCTAACCAGAACCAGAAAAATCATCATTAACATTATTATTATTATAGTTATGAAAATTGAAGAAATAAATTGAATTGAAAGTGAGTTACTCGAGGAGGGAGGGGTGGAGGAGACGGCGAGTGATGAGGCAGCGGAGGAGAGCGTCGGCAAGATGAGAAGGTAGGCGATCGAGAGAGCGTCGCTGTAAGCGCCATTTGTCAACGGTTTGACTGGTTATGCAAGCTGCGTTTAAGCAAAGTTGAACTAATTCGGTTTCGTTGTTCATGGTTCTGTGTGAGTAGTGTTGTGATTTGTGGAATGAAATGAAGAAGGTGAGTTTGGTTTGGTGGTGGAATGGATCTTGGGATTGTTCATTCAGGACGAAGGTTCGTTCTTGTCTGTTGAAGGAAAGGAAACACAGACAGACATCTCAACATGGGCCTCGTCATGGGCTTTCTTTTGTTTAAGATGGTGTTAGGTTGCCTGCCCCAGGTTTTGCTTCAAGGCAATTTCTCTTCCTACTTTGTTATATGAGGCGCATTTCTAAAAATCAAAAAATGTTTGTTGAGTAAATTTGGAGATACAATCTCCGAAGTCCGAACACAATAAATAATAATTTTTGATAAAATTTAGTTCGGAGATGCATCTTTGAATATATTCATAGGGTAAATTCGCAGATGCATTTCAAAGTTATTTCTTATCTATACTAAATCAAATTGTCACCCAATTTCTTAAGAAATAAGTTTAGAGATGTATATCCAAACTATTGTTTAGTAAATTCGGATATGCATCTTCGAATTTTTATCTATGTCTTTTTCCAGAACCAATTTAATAACATTGTGACGTTTTTAATCCAAACTAAGCTTAATTCGAGTAGCATTGCCGTTATTTATTTTAACAATTAATAAAAACGAAAAAAATTGTAGAGCTGAGTAATGCGTGAATAAAACTCAATGTTATAGAAACGAATATTAAAAAGATTATAACAGTACAATAATTGTTCTACAAGACGATGAAAAATAAATAAAATACAATCAAAATCATATTCTACTGAGTATGTCTAATCCTAACACTTTGGCTCATCCTCTGCCTACGGTAACCCAAAGCATTCCTTGCCTCGACAAGAATGAAACGTGCTAGCTCAACCGCTTCATCTCCACCTCTCTCAAACAACTCAAACTCGATGCCCTCTTTTGTCATCCACATAATGTTCTGACAAATCGGCAGGTCATCAATGTCATGATCATCCTTGGCCTGCTCATTCTCCAAAATCTCCTCATGAGCAGGCCTGGGTGGACGTCCAGGACCGTCTAGTGTCATATATGAGTGTGACACAGAATAAAACTATGTCGTGTAACCCTCCGCATAATGCCACTCAGATCTCGCTTCCAGACTCTGATACTCCTCCAGTACCAGACGACTCTCAAAATTTGTTAGAATGTCATTCAGCTATCTATAGACAACAATGATAGGAGCAACCTGGAGGGCGACCTCTAAATGATGTGGACGTACCCAAACCACTGCATGCACCGCTCGGGCAAATACCTGCACATGATATTAGACACACATGCCAACCATCTGGAATATAAGGAAATGTGGTCGAATGGAATTCTATCCTGGTGACTACCGTATGTCATCCAGACGATGTCATCATGCTGAGTCCAATTAATGTATGTAACACCCCATATTTTCTAATTTTAATTTAATCGGAAATTAAATTATTATTTGGAATTATTTAGTATTTTCGTTAAACTAACTGGAAGAATAATGGAATTTTGGTCTTTGGGCCAAGTGTGGTATTTAGTAATGAGGGGGTGTTAAGTTGTTGAGCCCATTACTAAATTATGTTATGTTTTTATAAAACAAGGAGATAAGAGGAAATTGAGAAATAGAGGAGGAAAACCTAAGAGGGAGAGAAGAAGAACTCATGGACAAAACCCATTTTCGTACTCATGGTGCAGCCCTCACAAAATGAGTTATAACTTTCTCCTCGTAGCTCCAAATCAGGTAATTCTTGAAGATTCGAATTATACACGAAATTTCCTTCGATTTGATATATTAATTCGTGTCAGGGAAGTTCTTGATGATGGAGATAAGCGAGTTTCAAGATTGGAGATTCTTGCTGAATTTGAGGAAAAAGGGCTTACGGGTTTGATGGAGAAGACGGGGAAAGTCCAGATTCTTGGCTAAGGTAAGGGGGACTCTTCCGGTTAATTTCTATTATGTGATTATGGGCAATAGAATAGATTGGTATATGATTCGATTCAATTGGGTATATTGGGATTGGAATTGTTAGGTTTAGGATTGTTATAATTGATGAAATTTCATGAATTGTTGGTTAATAATGTGTTGTATTGATGTATGACATGGTAATTGATGATTATATGTCTTTAATTGGTGTTTGGAATCGATTTTGGATTGAGGATGTGTGAAATTGCAAGTCTGTCACAGACCTGAGAATCTGCAGAATCGCACGTCCGTTAAGCGGAGCTAGGCTCGCTAAGCGGATGATGATTGTTTTCAGAAAAATTAAAGAGGCTCGCTAAGCGGAGCCAGTCCGCTAAGCGGAGGTCCCAACATGGTTCGCCTCTGTGATGCTTCGCTTGAAGCGGGGTTGTTGAATTTCTACCCGATAAGCGTGCTAGTGGTCGCTAAGCGGACGCTGTAGTGCAGAAAATCATTGCAACTTTGAAATAGCGTATCTTTTGATTCGTGTATCCTTTGTTAGTTTCTTTTTGGGAGTTGTAAAGCAAATTAAATATTTTATATGATGAATTGGTGAGATGGGCGGTGGTCCGACTTATTTTTAAAATTGATTTAATTGCTTTGTGAAATGAAATATTGTGCATATGTGTGATTGAGTGAATATGACAATGTTTCGGTGTAATGATAGATGGATGGTGGTTATTGTTATGGTTATCGTGATGAATTTGTAAATGATTGAATTATTGTGCAAACATGTACATACTTTGTCGGTGATGAAAATGGTGAGTTATGGTGAGACGATGTGGTGCATCGGATCGGTGATGTTTTAAGTATGTTATATGTGTGCATTCATTCATATGCATTGGTGATGGATCCCGGTGATGATTTGGATCAATGGTGGACATAATTCCCATTGTGGGAAATTTGTGTCGGTTGGGTCGTATCTCGAGGAGGTCTAGATCAGTCAGGTGGATTAGTTCCACGGTTTATTGGTACCACATGCATAGTGTCAGTTGGTCATATGCATTGATGTCATAACATGGTTGAAATGATTTCAGTGTTATGTTTGTCGTGTGTTTATTGTGGTTGATGAGTGGTGATTGGAATCTAAATATATGACAAATTGGGTGAATAATATATTATGATGTTTTATTGCTTATGAACGCATAACATTGATTAATTGTGAATGAGACTCAGCCTGACTTGTTGACATTTTTCAGATTGAGGAGTAGCGGCATTAGTACTCGGTGAGGATGACTCGTAGAGTTTATTCTTTATTTTGGGTCGTGTAGGTCATGCTCTGATCTTGTAACACTGGGGAACGATAGTTTTAGAGTTTTATGAGATTACTCTATTTTATTTGGTGTTGGATTATATTTCCATTGGTTGTATTGGCGATGTTTTCTTATTCCGCTGTGATGAACATGATTATGTTTTGGTAAATCATGTTCAAAGCAGTTGATGACATCTTGATATCAGGCACTGAGACGGTAAGGTGGACAATAGACTTCTTAGCATTCATTTTTCCTGAATTTTCACCAAAAAGAATTATTATTATTTTTTATTCTTCTTTTTTCTTTTCTTTTTTTTACCTGTGGATAAGACATGATAAAAAAATATGCATATGATGTATAATGCATGCAAATAGTTATACAAAAAAAAAATACCATATAATAATAATAATAAGCACATATTCAGCATATAATCACATAGGCCCTAGGTTCATAGGTTCGACGTAACGGCTCGGGAGCCTACCCTTCCCATGGGAATGTTCTAGAAGGTCTCATGGGATCGTTCGTAGCCGCCGAGACTTTTTGTCTCTTTGGATTTTGGAACAACTCATTGGTCCATGAGGTTCGAATTTTAGGGGTTGGTTCCCAGAGAGATCAGCTAAATACCCAGTCCAGCCCTCAACAAGGTCGAGCCTCGTATCAAACCTTTCTGAATATTTAACCCACTCTGAGTGGAATTATAACAAGACTCGTAGGCGATGTAGTTCCCCTCTGGTCTTAATTATAATTCCCACGCTTAGGCTTAACAGCAATCACATAAAAACCCAACGGTGCAAATTATAACAATTAAGCATTTTATGCAAATATGGCAAATAAACATTTAATGAAAATAAAAACAATAAATAAATAAAGAATTAAATATTTATTAAAAAGATAAACCTTCCCCCAAACCCTAAAAATGGCAAATTTGTCAAACCCTAAAATGCGCCAAAAAACCTAAACCACAAACCACAAACATAAACCCTCTCAAACCTTAGGAGCATAATAATTAACCTATAGTGTTGTCCCCAGCAGAGTCGCCAGCTGTAGCAACCTGCCCTAAAAATTTAGCTTTTAGAGTCGCCACCTATTCTGAAGGGCGAATAGGAAACCCTACGCAGTTAAGAGATCGGGGTAAGTTATTATAATCAGGTCGAGGGAAGGTGTTAGGCACCCTCAACCCTTTCCTAAGGTTTTATGTTAAGGCAAAGGTTTTATGGCTAAAATTTAGATTTAATAGCTAAGAAAATGAATAGGGCGAAAATTGAGATTTGAAGGTGAATTGAAATTGTAAGGGGGAGACTCGCCTTGTTACCAGGTGCCTACGTATCTCCTTAGGGAGACTCAGAGCCTACGTATCTTCTTTCTCTCTCTCTCAACCCTAACTTTCATCTTTCTCTCTTTTCTTTCTTCTTTCTCTCAATTATCTTCTCTCATTATCTTTGCATAGCACAATCATCTTGCAACTAAGGTGTGGTTGAATCACTCAAATGAAGAGTGAAAAACGAGAGACGTAATCAATCAAAAAGATCAATTCTTATTCATCAAAATTGATTCAAATTATCTCCAATAATTGAAATTAATTCTAACAATCTATAATATACAAGATAAATGATTTCTTGTCTTAAAAAAAACTAACAACGCTCCTACGCTTGTTGTTGTTTGCCCGTCAAAACGAAAAGCATTTTCCTATTTTAATTTATCTACTTAAATTTAAGTTGACAGCAAAAAAGTGAATTATGAGAAATAAAATGTATTACTTGTCAAAAAAGTTATGGATCACGTTCTACATTTTTCAAGATTACTATACCCTTGATTTGAAAAGAGTAAACTAGATATTACTCCTTATTGCGACTGGATTTTCATTGGTTTAAGAAATGTGTGCATCTATCTTCTTATCCTAACTATCTGATGAATCCAATAATGCACCTCAATAAATATTTGTAAGATTGAATAACTAGATTTATTCTTGTTTCAAACACCACACAAAAAGTATACTAGTACTCCTACTTTTCAATCCTTTCAATGTTGAAGCCCGCCACGAGTGATGGTAAAATGTTGCCCGTTACAAGAACGGGCAGTTGCCTAGGAATACGCATGTCATCAAATCATTTTTGTATGTTTGTGTGCCATACCATGTTGATGAAAGTTATATGTCCTTGTCTATGTTCTCAAGTTCATGATTTTCAGAAATGTCCTTCATCTTTAGTTGTAAAATGAAATCTTTGAAATATACTTGAAATAACCAAAACTAGCATTGCACAGCATAAAATTATAATACTATAGCACAAACTATTATATATGGAGTACGAATGCTGCAAAGCTTACAATGTAACATCACACATAGAAAAAATACAAGTGATGACTCTTCTCTAACATGTTGAGAAGTTCATTTATATTCTGAACTTCTCAACCGAAACTTTGTCTCGCTGTCTGTCTGTCTTGTATTACTCACTGTATATAAGTTGTAAAGCGGTTAGAAAGAGGATGAGCACTCATTTTCGGTCTCTTCACTCCTTTCTATTCCGCTCCTTCCATCTTATATAATCTATCTATTTTGATCTATCCTAACGAAATGCAAAATACACAAGAGTAAAAGAAAATTTGACACCAAAATGAAAAAGGAGAATCAGAAGAACCTCTCCTCGCCTCACTGCACATTTCATATTACACAAGAAAGCAATAAACCGTCCGTGTTTGCGTCTGACTTTTTAAGCCAAATAGATTATCCTCAGGCCAACAAGTAGTTCGCGACTGAGACATCTGCTGGAGAGGTAGAATGGATGTAGACAAATTCAAGGCTTTTACCGGCTGATAATGTGTTAATCCATGCTGGGAATGTGTATGAATTACCAGACTTTGTTAGTCCCCAGATTGGACCGTAAAGCTTGGATATTGAAAGATTGAGAGACTTGAGATTCTTGTTTGATTTGTTAGTCACAGTTGTTGAATATCTATAGTAAGTTATTCCATTTGCAACCCATGAGTGTGTCATTTTCTGTTCAACGGAAATTGGACCTGACCATGAAGCTGAAAAAAGTGAAGTTCATCAATTAGACTTTGAAAAACGTAAGTATTTATCAGATAGTTACACAAATCATAGGCTAAAAGCAGTACCTGGGGATGGAGTTATCCTGGGTTTGGTGAATGAATGTTGCCTGGTAACAATAGGCTTAGGAGCTGTAACAACAACTGCGAGGAAGAAAAACACAGCGATTACTTTTACTATCACCAGAAAATTTGTTTATGGTAAGAGTGAGGCAAATAATGATGACAATACCTGGAAGGAGCTGGTTATAACCACCATGACCGCCACCGAGCCGAGCAAGAACACCTATAAGAGGAGCATTGTTGTAGGTTGCTGGTTCTGTTTGTTCATAGTTCTTTCTTTCATCAGCAAAGTCATCGTATGCATCAGGTCCACCAACAATAGCACCGGTTAGTATATTGGTGTTGCTCCTTTTGCTGCTAAACCAAGTATCATAACCTCCCATACAGCTGACAAATGAAGGGTTAGCCTTGATTGAAACAATGGATGAACCTCTGTGGTGAACTCTTTGAGGGAAATTGTTTCCATATCCAACCATGTAACTGGTAGCCCTCGGGTTGTCCCCAAGAATGTAATCCACCTGAGACTTTGCGAATGAGAGAAGCTGAGAAGGAGCGACATAGCCAGAAGCACATTTCAAGTCCCTAGCAGACGAAGCGAGGTAGTCAGAATAAACTGTAGCTAAAAAGGAGGAACTTGTGGCGAACTGCAAGTTGTTCCATCTCTGGCGGTATATTAGGCCACCGGGTGTCCTTTGAACATTGTGAGTACCCCTTCCCATGCATGAACACATGAAATACTCAGACTTTTCAAGATATTTTTCAAACACCGGTGTATGAATGCCAGCTTTTCCTTGCAATAGAAACTACACATTAAGAAAACAGTAGAAAACCGATTAGCCACATATGTTTGATGATAAACTCATACAATCATAACTCATTCCAGTATATCTATACAATAAAAAATTGATGTTACCTTGGCAACCAAAGTCTGAACACCAGGATACTTCACATCCCAACTAAATTCAGTCATCTGCCAACCAGTTCCACCCATGGCATCACCATTTCTACCGAGGTAATCCAAGTAATATTGGTTGTTAGATGCTTGATACAACCATGCAGCAGCCCAAAGCAATTCATCCTGCGCATACAATTACCAACATTCAATCATGAATACACTTTTCAAATTTTCAAATGTAATGTTTTTTATATTGATCCACAATTGAATTGAACCAGAAAATCTTACATTATAGCCACTGATAGATCTATAGTACTTCTGCGCAACTGTGATGCTGCTGTCATATTTGCCTCGGTATTTATCCGCAAAATCAAACAACTGCAATTTATCAAAACCAGATACAAATTAGTTTAGTGATTCCATATGGAAATAGAATAGTCCATTATCAACAATAAGTTATCGATCATCAATTATAAGTTATCCACGTAGTTATTGGTACTTAAGGTATTCACTATTCGGTATGCTCATTTATTAGGTTTCAACTAAAATACCTAAAAACTGATGAAACCAGATTCAGATCTAGAACAACAGTAAAATAGAATTTCAGAAACATCTTTGAAACTTCGTTCTTAACAACTCAACCTAGATTCTAACTATACAATAAATGAAATATTAAATGCAACATGTGTCTTCACCTATCAAAAACAGTGACAGAAAACAGAAACAGTAGAAGCACATGACAGCGAAAAAATAGGTCCAATGTTAATGTGATGGTTCTAGCAAGCAACAAAAAACCAAACAAATTGATGGTTGCGGAACAACCCACATGTGTTAGTAAATGTTAAATTTCGAACCAAAAGAAGGTTCTGTAGCACCGACAGTGTGTCCTCGTGAAATGACAAAGTCGTGTAATAACGAAGTTTCGTTTTTTTGTGATGTGAATCTCTTCGTTCAGAAGGTTGGGATCTAATTCCGCACAAATTTCAATATGTACGGTCAAATGCGTTTACCAACACAAAAATTGCCCTTTCATTACTCATAAAAAACCGAACCGGGTTTTTTTAATTAAATACTAGTAGATTCCAATATTTTTTTGGACCACAGCTTTATTATTATTACTATTATTTATTATTATAGTGACCAACATAAATAAAAATGGTTAAATATGGATTTCACTCTTTCACACTTGTTTAGTTGTTTTGAGAAAAAACCTAAATTGAGTGAACTCTTGCTTAATAAAGTAAGAGTGACGAAGACAAAAGAAAAAGTGGGATACAAAATTCCAAGTGTAGCACAAAACGTATTCTTTATGGGTCCATAAAAATATTTACTTTATTAAATTTCATTTTAATGAAAAAAAGTTAGTAAATATGTGGATCACTTGTAGTTGTATCTCATCTACTAAAACAATAAAACAAAAGATAATATGTCTTGTTGTGCAAAATCATCACATACATATTTCTGAGTTCAAACTATTTCAGTCACTATATTATTTTATTAAAAAACAAAAAAGTTATATTTTTAATTTTATGTTTGGCTACTAAATATTTATTAAATCAATAAATGTTTCTCTACCGACCCATGCGGCACAATTTGGTAGCAATAAAATCTCTAACAAAAGAATCATAAATAAAAGTGTAGTACTGCTAACTGCCTATTAGTTTCATATTCAACCGTTTCACCAATATTTGCCGATAAGAGTAAAAAAAAACAACCCATGCACATGCTTCAACTTTTATTTATCTACTCTCTTTAATCTTCCTATTTTACCCTTTTCGTTTTTAACCATAAAAAAATATAAAAATAATATAGTAATAATAATTAATTAATTAAGAGTGATTAAGAGTGTTTAATGGTGTGAAAGTGAAACCTCATAAGCATGACTGAGTAGTTCATGAGAATACGCAGGGTTAGAACGTCGGAAGACTATGGAAGCTGCTGCCATAGCCGCGGCGGTTTCTCCGGCGAGATCCGACCCGGGATTGCTCGGATCAATCTTGTAAGCGTGACGGTCAGTAGTCATATCCTCTGGTCGCTGCCAACACTTGTGGTCAGTGTTTCCGTCCCCTACCTGTTTGTCAAAATGCCCCAATCAATTAATATATAACATAACATCCAAATTCAACTTCGACTCTATGTAAAAAAAAAGCCATAACCTATCAATATTATTAAATCATATTCCATTCTGAAAAAGAAGAGTAGGAAAAAAAATACCTCTCCATACAGAACATTAGGTTCAGGATGAGCCTTAATGAAATAATCAGTCCCCCATTTCACAGCCTCCATGGCATGACCAAGTTCACCACTACTCGCCATTTGTTTACCATACTCAATGATACTCCACGACATCATTGTCACAGTAAAAGCCATAGGTAACCCAAATTTCACATTATCGCCGGCGTCATAGTAACCGCCGACTAGATCTACGCCGCTCACTTTACCGTCTTGAAGACCGGAATGAGATCTCCATGAAACTCTCTGGTTATGAGGAAGGTAACCAGATCTCTGAGCCTCGAAGAACATAATGCTCTTACTCAGAGCTTGGCCGTAGTCATGGCCAGCAAAGGCAAAGGGAAATAGAAACAGAGGAAGAATGAAAAAGAGTTGCGGTAACTTTTCCATTGAAAACAGAAAATGAAATGTATTATTCCAAATGTGTTTGCTCAATGGCAATGCCGAAGAGTTTAAGAAACTGAGACTTTGAAACTTCGAATATTTCGAAGTTTTAGAGAAACAGTGTGAAGAAGAGAGAGTGGAGAAGAGTGCAGGATTGGAAAGTGAAGAGGTCGAGGCTCTATATATTAAGGGGAAGAGAGACAAATTCACACTTATTTTATTTTAAAATAAACTAAATTATTTCATTGGGTATGAGTTACTATATTATTGTTAAAAATCATTTAATAGTAGTAATAAATTTAATTTAATTTTTTATTTTTTAATATTTAATTTTGGATTTTTGGAGTTTCTTAAAACATGTGTGTGATGAGAAAGGAACAAAGTCATGTGGCCTTACAGCAAACAGTCGGTGAGGTTTTAATTTTTAAATTATTTGGGCCAATTGAAATTACTGCTACCCTTATAGGGTTAAATTACAAAATGAAAATAAATTTTATTTGATTATGGGAATTTTGTTTTTATGAGAATTACAAAAAATAATTACTATACTGAATCGCCTTTATTGTGGTCCATATAAGACACATAGGAAAGAACCCACTACTGAAGATTTGGTCTTTTTTCCCCCACTAATCGGCGTGACAGTAGTAGTAACAAGAAAAATTGTGAATAGTTCCCATACTACCATTTCACACGTTCTTTGCCACTAAAAACTTTCCTCATTTTTAACTTCTATTCTATGGTTTTTTTACACCATACTATAAAATTGAAGAGAGTGAAAGTGAATCACTAAAAAGTAGTATCTGACTTTGACTGAATGTCTCAATGTGGTTGATGAGATTATTCAAATTGTAAAATACTTAAAAAGTTTTAGACTGAACTAACTGAAATTGTAAGAATAACTGCCTAGTTATGTTTTTATTAGGGAAAAACCCATGTTGGCTAACATGCTTATGACAGTCATAAGTCATATCGGTAAGGTAAGTAATCACATGGCTTTTGATTAATGGAAGGGGGAAAAGTAAGTATGAACCTCGTGTCAATGGTTGTGTTTGAAATGTTTATCACATGTCCAAAACCCGCTTGTATTAAATATGGTATGATAATAGGATCGGGAGACGGAAAACCGTGTCGACGACATCGAAATCCTTCGAGATTTTAAACAAAAAAAATAATAATATGTAAAATATACGAACGTGTAAAATATGCGATAACGTAAAATCTACAAATTAATATGTAAAACTCACAAATTCGGCAATGTTTGCTATTGCGCCTCTGTGTTTCTCACCCATAGTGAGAAGAGCCATAATGGAAAGTTTGATCGAAATTATATGAGTGTGTGGTAGAAATTGTTAGAAGTGATGATGAAAAATAAAATCATACAAGTGTATTTATAGGAGATAGTTTGCATGGCCAATTTAATGAGGTGGGTGGAGCTGCATGCATGCTTGGCACTTGTCACGAGCAAGCCATATGAGATGGCGTCTCCCTTCCACAAAATACACTAAGGCGCCATATGAAATGGCTTAGTGCAGGCTATGCTATTTACACTAGGCCGCAGAATGTGTAAGAATAGGTGGCAGAGTGTGTAAGAGTGTGTAAGACTAGGCTGAGCTCGGAATCTTGACCAAAAAGGTGAAGAGACGCCATCTCATATGGCGACTTAGTGTTTTTTTTTGTACAATGGCGCCATCTCATATGGCTTGCTCGTGATTCTTATTTTTTTTCCTGTTCACCTATATATATCAGATGAAATGAAGAGCTCTGTACTCAGACATAACTCTTAAACTCTCAAACACTAAAACAACAAGATGGCCTCTGCACCTCAATATATTATTAATGCACACATCAATGGTGAGACTTACCAATGTGATGCATCTGGTTTTTTATTTCGAAACACTGAAGTTACCCAATTTTGTTTAAGTCGAAAATCGAACTTCGTACATTTCAAAAATCGATTGGAGATCAAGCTATCCCGAGGTACAGTTTTACAGATCTTCTATCAACATCCGGTCTTTTTTGGAGATCAAACAAAATTTTATCTGGTGGAGGTTAAGGATGATGAAGATTTACAAAACATGTTTTGTAATCATGAATTTTCTGGATAGGACTCGGTTGATTTGTATGTTCTGCTCCAACAACCAAACGAGAGCCAGGTCGTTGGTCCCATCGAAGTAGAACAAGCTGAGGTTGATGTAATTGATGAAGAGGAAGAAAATCCAGAGTTAGCATTTGATGACATGGTGAACGATGATTCTGAAGACGATGTTGAAGGTGTAATACCTCCAATTTCAGTATACACACCGCCGTCTCACATGTCGAACGTTGACATGGCCGATGATGAACCCTCATCAGACATATTCCACAATGTCTGCATGCAGTCAGATGCAACTTTAAAAGAGAAAGATAGTTTTCGTTCGAAGGATGAGTGCATGCGAGCAATAAAAAAGTTCCACATGTTACACTCTGTGGATTTTAAAGTGGACCGAACAAATGCAGAACGGTACAAAATCAAATGTACCAATACTGAGTGTTTGTTCAAGCTCACTGCTTCATACAGGTTGAGAAGTGATTCATGGGTGATAGGCAAAATTTCTCAACCTCACACTTGCATCAACTCTTCTCGCTCGCAAGATCATCGTAAGTTAAGTTACGATCTGATATGTCAAGAAATCTTGCCTCTCATCAACAATGATCCATCGTTGAAGGTGAGAACAATAATTTCTTACATCACTAAAGTATCTATACGCCCTTGTACAAGAAAGCATGGTTAGCAAAAACCAAGGCGATTGAACAAGTATACGGTAATTGGGAGGAATCATACAAAGAGTTACCCCGCTACTTAAATGCACTCTGCACTTATGCTCCTGGTACTGTTTATGAGATGGAAACATTGCCCGCGTATGCCCCAAATGGTACTCTTGTCAGCGGAAATGGAATATTTCGTCGCCTATTCTGGGCCTTCCAACCTTGCATCAGAGGGTTTGCATTCTGCAAACCTATTATTCAAATAGATGGAACGTGGTTGTACGGAAAATACAAAGGCACCCTACTGATGGCAGTCGCACAAGACGGAAACAGCAACGTCTTCCCAATTGCATTCGCTCTAGTCGAGGGAGAGACCGGTGGAGGTTGGATTTTTTTTCTCAAACATCTTAGAACACACGTGGCTCCGCAAGAAGGTCTCTGTTTGATCTCTGATAGACATGCTTCTATTGTTAGTGCATACAATAACCCGGCTAATGGTTGGCATGACCCCCCTTCTACGCATGTCTTCTGCATTAGACATACTGTACAAAATTTCACGCGAGAAATTAAAGACAGGGCCCTTCGAAAATTGGTTATGAACGCAGGGTATGCATTAACTCAACCATCTTTCAAACATTATCGTAGAGAGATCAGACTGTCAAATCCAGATGCAGGTACTTGGATTGATAATATTCCAGTGGAGAAGTGGACAAGGTCATACGACAATGGACATCGATGGGGACACATGACAACAAATCTTGTTGAATCAATGAACGGTGTCTTCAAAGGCATACGACACCTCCCTGTAACCGCTTTGGTAAAATCAACATATTTTAGGATGGCTTCATTGTTTGCACAAAGAGGTGAAAGGTGGGACGCTGTGTTACGAGCTGGACAATTGTGGAGTGAATGTTGCACAAGATTTATCAAGGCAAAAAGTGCGAAGGCCAACACACATACGGTTACAAGGTTTGACCGACATAACCATAATTTCATGGTCAGAGAGACAGTCGACCACGGCGAAGGGCTACCAAGACAAGAGTATAGGGTTCTACTAGAAGAACGTTGGTGCGATTGCGGCAAGTTTCAGGCATTTCGTATGCCTTGCTCCCATGTCATTGCAGCATGTGCCCATTCTCACTTAGATGCATTAGCACTCCTGTCACCCATTTACAAGTCTGAGACCTTGCTCCACGTATAAAACAATGGCTTTGCAGTGGTAGCAAAAGAGAATTATTGGCCTGCGTACGAGGGGGAAATTGTTTGGCACAACGACCAAATGCGGAGAAATAAAAAGGGTCGTCTCAAAAGCAAGCGTATCACGACTGAAATGGACGAGCTCTATAAGCTAGAAAGAAAGTGTGGTTTATGTCGCCAAGTCGGACACAATAAAAAAATTGTCCTAATCGTGCAAGTGGTTCTTAGAATTGAATTTCGTATGCACACTTCTTTTAAGATCTAAACATGTCTTCTTTTCATTAAGAACATTTGTTACAACACGATCATTGTTAGAAATTAAATGACAATGACTTAAAAACAACATATACACAGATACAAAAAAAACGCCAACAACACGACAAGTTATCTAAGATATAACAAGCACCAAAACAATGTCATCAGAACCGTGCATCATCATCATTACGTCTCTGTCTCTTTCAACTTCCTCTAACCAAGTACGAGACGTTCCAGTCGCAAATGATATGGCAGTTCTTCTTCTCTGGATTCTTCTAATTTCTTCGCCTGTTGGGATGTCGTCATCTAACCAGCGTTTCAAATCTCTCTTTAGACGCTCCATGGAATGGATGTTCCAAAATTTCATTTTAATCGGCGGTTTAACGACCGAGAAAAATACATACCCATCTCTTGTGAAAATGTCAGAAGCCATGATGATAAAATTTGGGAGAAAATGAGAAGATTTAGTGAGAAAGTGTGAAGAATGGTGGAGAAATGGGGTATTATTTATAGATGAGACAGATACAAGGAGGAGCCATATGAGATGGCTCCTCCTCCTAAAAGATGAATGGAGGCGCCATATGACATGGCTTCTTGTACTTAGTGTGCCATGTCAAATGGCGCGTAGGTGTAAAAAAAAGGGATCACGCCATTTGAGATGGCGCCTTCGTGTCTACATATTCTGAAACCTGGTTATTTGCGTAGTTTTTCCCGAAACGTGGTTATTTGCGTAATTTTTTTAAATACATGGTTATTTAAAAAAAAAATCTGATTTGGTGCCCTAGCCATTTAATATGCTATGAAAAAATATATATTAACCAATATTTTAAAAATAATGTCGGAAAATAAACCGATAAAATGTACGGGTCAAAATTCAATTGGATCAACCAGTTAAATCGTGGTTGAACCATATATTAAAATATTAAATAAATATATTATTAAACATCCAAATATATTTAATTTATATCATAACTTTGTGTCAAAAAAAATTTATATCATAATTTATAAAATAAAATTTTCAAAAATATATAGTACTTATACACAAGCTTACAAAAGAAGAATAATGCTTATATGCATATAGGTTGCGTGGCGATCCTTGATCAGATTAAAGTTTTTATGAATAAGGTTGAAGGTGTTGCAATTGCTCACTCTATTCGAGAAACAAATTTATGTGCTGACGCTCTTGCTTCCGTTGGGTGTTCTATTGAGTCCGAGATTTTGATTTATAATTCGCCTCCTGTTTATATCTCTAGTTTTTTAGCTGAGGACGCGTGTAGGGTGTCCTCTACTAGGCTTTTCCCTCCTTAGTGTCTCTTGTTTGGGCCTTGGCCCTCTTTGTAATCAAAAAAAATAATAATGCTCAATAACAATTCAGAAAATCAATTAAGGATCAATATTTATATATTAGTCCTAATTCCTTAATTCAAAACCAAAAATATCTTCGTCAAGCATAATTTTTCTCATATCTTCCAAAACCAACATCAATTATTCCGTATTCATAAATACTATTTTTTTTCTCTTTTTATTTGTATTTACTTGTCTTATTATCATTATCTCATGTCTAAATTTCTCTCATGCTAGTAAAACCATAATTTTCTTTTCTTAATTTGGTGCCCTAACCATTTAATATGCTAGGAATATATATATATATATATATATATATATATATATATATATATAAAATTACTTATACATTTTAATCTCACTTTGACAATAAATATTTAATCAAACAATAAATACAAGTTAAAAAATTAAATCACACTTTGACAATAAATATTTAATCAAACAATAAATACAAATTAAAATGTTAAATCAAGATTTCATTCCTATAAAAATATGATGTCTTCAAATCTATTACTTATTATAAATGAATAAATAATTGAAATATCTCTTTAATTTATTTAACTACTCGCATCATATTTTTGACATATTTCATCTATATAATTCCTAGCCTCATCAAGATATATAGACGAGAGATGAAATAGATGAGTAAGATTCTTTTAAGATTTAGCGGTTCTCCATTATGATGCACGAACATGAATTAAAAAAATTGGTACACTAAAAGATATAGTGCATATATGTGACTTTATAAATAAATAAAAAATTGTATGTTAAGGTGATAGTCACCCATTCAAATATTCTCAAAACTCTAATTGCATTAGAATTTTGAGTTTCGTTTTCTCTTAATCTTATGTCCAATCATTACTAGCATTGTTCGCAAAGGACTCACTCGTTTTAGATTTTGTTTGTGTGGAATGAGTCACATGCTCGTATTCATCCATGAGTAATAATACATCGCATTTCTCGATTGTGAGAAATTCAAATCTCTCGGGTTGGTGGTGTATCATGTTTAACTTACATTGTTTTTATATTAATTAAGTAGTTTGTTCATATCCGGTGTTTTTTGTATGATACTTTTGTTACTTCTTCGGTGTGTCACTACTCTAGGATTCTCGAGCTTCTTGAAGTTCTACTTTCCACCCACTCAATCTTTTGAAAACAAATTTTCTTTTTATGAATACCACAATTCAATCGACATGCATTTTCACCTACAATAGTTGTAAAAGTATTATCAAGTTTTTTAAGGATACCCCATAAAGTAGTATGCCTTGGATTGATTGTTGATTGAAATACTAGACATTACAATTTGAGTTAGAAATTGGTTCATCTTCACGCTTAAATTCAAAGTCATTATGAAATTTTATTTTAAACTTGCAAATCACGAATCATGCAAATTTAGAATGATTTAATCTAAAGTTTTTTACTCATTACAAACTGTTTTGGCCCAATTTAATCTAAATTTCATTTTCTTTTTCTAATAAGCAACCTTTCACGAATAAAATAAGATAATTTGTTTAAGGATTCGTTCAAACTCATATTTTCTCTTAAGATGATTAGTCTTTAAACAAGAGTTACTCTCTGATGTCACTTGTTATCTATTTGACTTCAAACACATAAAAAGTCGATTCTCAAAGCGATTTTTAAAGTCGATTATAAGAAGTGAGTAAAGGAATAAAAATATATCAGAAAGATAAAAGCACAAAAATAAAATGATAAGGAATAAAGAATAAACACATATGATTTATCATGATTCAACCTAAAATTATGAGACCTAGTCCCTAAAAGTTACACTTTGAAAATTTTCCATTATCACAAAATTTTTAATGCATGATCAACTCACAACTTTATTATACCAAACTTTTATTTCAAGTTCAGTTTAAAACTTTTATATTTTATTAGATTTTAAAAAGAAAAACTTTATTTTAGTTTTACAAATATCAAAAAATTAAGTAATGTTACACAACAATTTTTAGTAAGTAGTTGCTCTCTTAAAACTAATAAATATAAAAAAGTGTGTATAAAAATATTAAGAGAAATGAGAGCAGAATAGAAGAAATTATTCAAAATTCTTGTGTTTTTCATGACCATGATACTCTGTTAATGATAAAAATGTTATACAAATTTAAAAACAGAAAAAGTGAAATACATTCCATAATTGATTATGCTACAAACATAAACATTTTTTATTGATTTAATTTAATTTAATTTTACATTTTTGTATTCTAAAACATAATCGGTTGATGATATTTTATAATTTTAATTTTTAGTATATTATATTTTTTATTACTAGATTAATAATAATAAAAGAGTTATGATTATATTTTTAATATTTAAAAACAACCTGCCTTAAAATAAATAGGACCAAAATATCATCCAAATTAAAAAGAATTGCGTATATTGCTATTTTTAAAACTGAAAACCTATTTAAGAACATCCCTACACCCAACTTAACAATGACTAATAACAAAGATAAACAGTTGTACGGTGCGGTGCGGGTTCACGTAGTTACTGTGGTGCTTCCTGGAACATCATTACAGACAGTCCGAACCCGACAACCCGACAAACAACACTCGTGGCTATTTAATTCTCACGTCTCAAACCTTTTCTCTAGGCACCGACAGCATCCTACGGTAAGGGAAAAATACCTCAAATTCAAATAATTATGGCAATGAATTATTTTCACTTTAATTATTTTTTTGGGGTGGAAATCAATCCTACAGCCTACAGGCATCAAATTACCAGTTTAATTGACCTTTTTTTCTCTCTCTTTCTCTTACTAACTTTTCTTTTTGCAAATGATATTTTTCTTTCATTACAAAGTACTACCTCCGTTCTTTTTTATAAGAGAAAATTCACTTTTTATATTCATTTAATAATCAATATCTCTAGTCTATAAAGAGACTAAATACATTAGTTATTCAATAAACCTAAAAAATGACTTGTCTCTTATAAAAAGGAACAGATGTAGTATAATTTATTTTGCAAATATTACATAAAGTTAGCACCCTACATTATTTTTAAAATTTAGATTAAAAAACCAACACATTTATATAACAACTACATAAAAATGTGGATATTAGTAATTTTTATTTAATAATTAAATAACATGAAAATTTTAGATTTTTTTTGGAAAATTTCTATGAACTTTATTTTTCTTCAAAAGGTTTTCGTTATAAATACGATCGAAAATTTAAATTTATGCTCGATTTAACAATTAAATCGTTGAATTAGACTCGTGAGCTGAATGAACTGAATATGAACTAAAAACTAAATTCGTTAACGTAGTAAGCTAAACTTGAACTATACATAGTTTGACTCGGTAGATTTATGTGTCAACTCGATTATATATTAGATGAATTATATTGTCTTTAAGAGTAAATTTAAAGATTTTCTCCAAATCTTAACCCTATATATTTTTTTAATTTAATGATTTTAATTGATAATTTATATTCTCAAGTAAACAAAATATTTTTAAAAATAATTATACAAATAAAATTAACTCCGCATAAATTTCAATCTTATAATTTTTATTTTATTTTTATATTTTTTATTTTAATAAAATATCAATTTAAAATGTCAAATATATAAAAAAGCAAACTTTAAAAAACGACTTTTAAGTCTGTAAAGCAAGTAAATTGAACCTAACTAGTTGAATTGATTTGTTCGAGAACTTCTAACGAGTCGAGTTTGAGCTAAAAAATAGTTCGGAACAAACTCGAACCGATATTTGAGCTGAATCAATTCTTAATGAGTCGAGCCGAGGTGAGGCGAGTCGACTCAACTTATTTTAAGCCCTATTTTTTTTAGAACTTTCCTACTAAATGTGTATCAAATTTATATGTCAAACTATATACGACTATTTTCTATGAATTCTATTAACATGATTATCTTAGTAGTCGCGTTTGATATTGCATTTATGTTGGTACTTTTCCTTTTTTTGTTACCTTTATCTTATTTGTGATGAATTTATTTGTCTGAAATTGTGTACATGTCAGTATTTGCATAATTGTGTGATGGTAGTATTTGTGTGTTTCTCATATGTGATAATTAGTAAGGTGAATGCACATATGATGTTTATACTATTTTGTGCGTTTTTCATCTTATTTTTACATCTCTCTTTCAACTTTGTCAAAGGAAAAAAGTATATGAGATATCTCAAATATTTACGTGCACTAAGTGTTGAATGCCGGAGGAGCTTAAAAGTTTAATCCTTTTTTAGCGTAGGAATCAAAATATTCAAAATATCTCAAAGTTGTCAAACATCCAAAAGAGGAGAGTAAAACTGCTATGTTGACAACAGTGTAATTTGACCTGTATTTTGATGTTTTGCCGCATTTTAGATATTTTTAATTTATCATTTTATTATAATTTTGATTTATCGCTATGTCGTATTTTGGATTTATTGTCTATCGTAGTTGATGTACCTCATATTTATCCCTAATTCTCACTTAGGTTGAAACCATTCAATATTTTTTTGAATCGAGAAAATTGATTAAAAGTCAACAATGTATGATATGAATCAGAAGTTAGAAGACTTGAAACAATATTTTATTTAAGCTTCAAGTCACAACTTTGTCTTACTCAAGTAACGAGTAAATAGGAAATTTGAAATTTGGTACTAAATTACTTTATTCGAGTCAAGGTCCTGTCTTACTCGAATCCAAGACACCTTGACTTGAGTCATAGTCATTGTTGTGAAAAACGATACCAATAACAAAGTATAATAGAGAATTAGGGAAGAGAATAAGAACACAAGAATTGGTTATAACTGTTATTCTTTTACTTTCTCTTAAAACAAGATTACAAGTTTACAAGAATAACAAATAACCTCTCTCACCCTAAATTAGGATTTGCAGCTTAGCAATGATGAGAGACTAGTATGCTATTTATAATAAAACCTAACATACTAACTAATGGGCTTTTTCAGCAAGGCCCATTACACAAGCCAACTTAATACACAAGCTAACTTAACAAATTAGGGTTTAAACACTAAAACCTAATTTAACATGCTAACAACTCTAGCATCTTCGACATCTGCATGCTAGACCCATCTTCGACTACAGCATGCACACTTCGACACCAGCATGTGAACAATCCTTCGACTTCATGCTTAACTCTGTCGAACTGTCGAACCAAGAAGCTACCCTTCGACAATACTAGAGTTCGATCCAATATCTCACAAATCTCCACCTTGGACCTAACTCTACAACGTCAAGGAACAAACTAGCTTTCTTCATGCAGCTTTATCAACTGCATACAGTGGAAAAACTTGCAACTCGGCAATGTCTTGGTGATCATATCAGCAGCATTGTCTTCAGTCGAAACCTTTAGCACTTGGACTTCTCCACGCTCGATTACTCCTCTGACGAAATGCAGCCTCACATCAATGTGCTTAGTTCGCTCATGATAGGCTGAATTCTTCGACAGGTGTATTGCACTTTGACTATCACATTTAACAGTGATACCTCGACCTTGAAGTTTCAGCTCCTTTGCAAAACCTTCAAGCCACAATGCTTCTTTCACAGCTTCAGTTAGGGCAATATACTCCGCTTCAGTGGTTGATAGAGCAACAACCTTCTGAAGTGTTGCTTTCCAACTAATTGCAGTGCCAAACATATTGAAAACATATCCAGAAATAGATTTTCTGAAATCCATACAACCTGCATAATCAGAGTCGACATATCCTTCTATTACTGCTTTACTATCTTCACCCAAGGCTCCACCATAAATTAGGACTCTATTCAGAGACCCATTTATGTACCTTAAAATCCACTTCAATGCTTGCCAGTGAGCCTTTCCAGGATTCGCCATGTACCTGCTTACAAGACTTACTGCGTATGCTATGTCGGGTCTAGTACAGACCATAGCATACATCAAAGAACCAACTATATTAGCATATGGGATGCTATTCATATAGGCTCTTTCGACATCAGTACTGGGACACTGATCAATACTCAGCTTGAATTGAGGGTTTGTTGGAGTCACAACTGGCTTCGAATTCGACATACCAAACTTTTCAAGAATCTTCCGTAGATATGCCTCTTGAGATAGACATAACTTCGACTTCTTTCTATCTCTTCGAATGTCAATTCCAAGAATCCTGGAAGCAGCTCCCAGATCCTTCATATCGAACTCCTTACTGAGTTCAGCCTTGACCCTCATCACATCTTCAACATTGTTGCTTGCTATGAGAATATCATCCACATAAAGCAACAAAATAACAAATGAATTACCAGGTCGAAATCTGAAGTAAACGCAGTGGTCGAACTGACTTCTAATGAAACTTATGCGTGCCATGAACTTGTCGAATCTCCTATTCCACTGTCGAGGAGATTGTTTCAGCCCATACAAAGATTTCTTTAACTTGCACACATAATCTTCCTTCCCCGTTTCGACATACCCTTCAGGTTGCCTCATCAGGATCGTTTCATCTAGATCACCATACAAGAACGCAGTCTTCACATCCATCTGTTCCAGTTCAAGATCGAAATGTGCCACCATGGCAAGCAACATTCGAATGGACCTATGCTTCACAACAGGAGAAAACACATCATTGAAGTCGACACCTTCTTTCTGAGTGAAACCCCTTGCAACTAACCTTGCCTTGTATCTTTTCGACGTCACTCCTTCAATTCCTTCCTTAACTTTGAAAATCCATTTACAGCTGACTAACCTTGCCCTGACAGGTTTCTTGATCAGTTCCCAAGTATGATTATCATGAAGAGATTTCATCTCATCATCCATGGCCTTCAGCCATTCAGTCTTATTTCGACTCCTCATAACTTCCTTATAGTCTCTAGGTTCTTCGTCTAGAACCTCACTTGTAGAGATTAAGGCATAAGCTATAAGATCTGCATATCCAAGTCTTTGAGGTGGCTTGATGACTCTTCTCGACCTATCTCTCGACAATAGGTAGTCATCGTCAGTTTCCTCAACTTCAGCATCTTCTGCTTCTTCTTCGACTTCATCTGGGATATGCAATTGAGCATCAACATGCTCCACCTCAACAGGAATCTCTACCTGTTCCAGCTCTTCTGCACTTCGATCATCATCATCAGTTTTCTTAAAAGCCATTTCAGCTTCATTGAAAACTACATCTCGACTGGTGATACACCTCCTGTGACCTGGCTCTAGGCACCATAGCCTATAAGCTTTGACTCCTTCAGGGTATCCCATGAACATGCATTTCAGAGCTCTAGGTTCGACCTTGTCTTGCCTAATGTGAGCATAGGCTATGCAGCCAAATACTCTCAGTTTGTCGAGATCTGGTGGATGTCCCGACCAAACTTCTTCAGGTGTCTTCATATCTAACGCTGTCGAAGGACATCTGTTTATCAGATATGTTGCTGTCGAAACAGCCTCAGCCCAGAACACCTTCTTTAAACCGGCACTAGTCAACATGCATCTGACTCTCTCCAAAATAGTTCGATTAAACCTTTCAGCCAAACCATTTTGCTGTGGAGTACCTGCAGTAGTTCTATGCCTTGCAATACCAGAGGCAGCACAAAAACTGTCGAATGCCTCATTGCAAAATTCAAGGCCATTGTCGGTTCTCAACCTCTTGACCTTTCTGCCAGTCTGATTTTCAACCAGAGTCTTCCAACTTTTGAAATTCTCAAAAGTTTCATCCTTAGTCTTCTGGATGAATACCCATAATTTTATGGAATAATCATCTACTATGGATAGAAAATACCTTGCTCCTGAATGTGATGGACACCTTGCAGGCCCCCAAAGATCAGCATGGATGTAATCAAGGGATCCATGTGTTCTTTGTTTGCCTTTGTTGAACTTCACTCTGCAAGATTTTCCAAGTACACAGGGTTCACAAAACTTCAGCTTTTCGATTTTGTCTCCACCAAGCAGATTTTGTTTCCCTAATTCGACCAGACCCCTTTCACTGACATGGCCCAATCTCATGTGCCAGATTTCTGTTTTCGACAAAGATTTCGTGGATGCAACATTTGTCGAACCACTTATAACTTCAGCCTCAAGGGTATACAAGCCTTGTTTCTTCACGCCTCTCAAGACTTCCTTCGAACCCTTCATGACTCTTAGGATACTTTTCTCTCCTTGGAAAACATATCCTTTCTTGTCGAATTCACCAAGAGAAAGCAGATTTCTCTTCAAATCAGGAACATACCTGACTTCAGTCAACAACCTTATTGACTCATCATGGAGCTTGAATCTCACAGATCCAACACCTGCAATCTTGCAAGCCTTGTTGTTTCCCAGCAATACTGATCCACCATCTTGATCACATAATTCCTCGAACAAGTCTTTGTTTGGAGTCATGTGCCAAGTGCAACCTGAATCCATAATCCACTCCTTCTTAGAGTCACTGCTTGAAACCACAAGAACATCAGATGATTCGAAATCATCTTGAACAATGGCAGCGTTGCCATTATCCTTACCTCCATGATATTTCAAGCGTTCAGGGCACACCTTTCTTGTGTGACCCTCCTTCTTACAATGGTAGCATCGAATGTCAGATGCTTCGCCGCTGTAAGTCTTCGACTGGCTTTTGCCTTTCTTCTTGTCGAACTTACCATCCTTTCGTAAGAGTTTTCCTTTAACGGCCAAACCTTCGCCAACAGTCGAAGGTTTATGCTCCTTTCGTTCATTCAAGTCCTTAGAGTACAAGGCTGATTGAACTTCTTCAAACGTCAGGGACTCCCTTCCATACAAGAGAGTTTCTTTGAAGTGAGCATGTGATCGAGGCAAAGAACACAATAGTAACAGCGCTTGATCTTCATCATCGATCTTTACATCAACATTTTCAAGATCAAGAATCAGCTTGTTGAACATATCCAACTGCTCAGCCAATACTTTGTCTTCAATCATCTTGAATGAATACAAAGCTTGCTTCAGGTAGAGTCGATTTACCAGCGATTTGGTCATATACAAACTTTCAAGTTTCACCCATAACCCTGATGCCGTCGTCTCCTTTGATACATGTCGGAGAACCTTATCACCAAGACTCAACAAAATTACGCTGTGTGCTTTCTCGATCATATTCGTCTTCTCCGCTGCCGTCAATTCTGCATTCATGGCTGCCTCTCCCTTCAACGCTTCCAAACAACCCTGCTGAACCAGTAGAGCTTTCATCTTCAAGCGCCACAGACCGAAATCATTCACTCCGGTGAACTTTTCAATCTCATACTTTGTTGAAGGCATCTTCTCCACGCTCACCGCACCAATTTGTTGTGAAAAACGATACCAATAACAAAGTATAATAGAGAATTAGGGAAGAGAATAAGAACACAAGAATTGGTTATAACTGTTATTCTTTTACTTTCTCTTAAAACAAGATTACAAGTTTACAAGAATAACAAATAACCTCTCTCACCCTAAATTAGGATTTGCAGCTTAGCAATGATGAGAGACTAGTATGCTATTTATAATAAAACCTAACATACTAACTAATGGGCTTTTTCAGCAAGGCCCATTACACAAGCCAACTTAATACACAAGCTAACTTAACAAATTAGGGTTTAAACACTAAAACCTAATTTAACATGCTAACAACTCTAGCATCTTCGACATCTGCATGCTAGACCCATCTTCGACTACAGCATGCACACTTCGACACCAGCATGTGAACAATCCTTCGACTTCATGCTTAACTCTGTCGAACTGTCGAACCAAGAAGCTACCCTCGACAATACTAGAGTTCGATCCAATATCTCACAGTCATGTTTGACTTGAATCACAGATATATTCAATCTTTGGAATTCACAACTCGAATCAAATTTGCTAAATCTTGATTTTATCATCTTGATTCAAATCAATTTTTTATTTGATTCTATACCAATATAATTTTATTAGGCCCTAAGAACAATTAGGCCGCCCAAAATAAGACAATGAGACCGCCCAAAACAAAACATTTGGTTGTCCAGAATGAGACCCATGAGGTCGCCTAATTGCGCTTTGACCATATAAATTGACTCATTCAATCACCATATATGGCTAATGAGATGCCTAATCTCTAACTTGTTGTAGGAGTTAGTCAAAGAGAAAAACGAATTCCCCACTATTCGAGGAAGAAGAAGCCTTCCACTACTACCATGTTCTTGATCATGGAATTATGGAAATTGTTAATTGGCTTTCTAACCCTAGCCCAAGAGTTCATTTACAAATACATAATTGAGAGAGAGAGAGAGAGAGAGAGAGAGAGAGAGAGAGAGAGAGGTCTCCCATTTACTCAAAAACTATATACACAAAGCTTCTCACTGTCATACATGAACTAGCTTTAAGCCCTACAAACAACCCTAAAGCTTCTGACAGTCCTTAATCACTAGGGATTGTCACATATTTACACTTTTATCATGTACATATTCAAATCACAATTAAAAAAAACAAATTTCTTTAGTGATTTTTTGCATCTATTTTGTGCCTTATCTCTAACACATTTAAAAAAAATCTCTCTCTAGAACAAGATTCACACAATTAAGTTTTGCAAAACAACATTCATATTTGAAAAAGAGTTTTTGCATTCTCTCACAATTTTTGAAAAACCAAAAAAAGTTCTGTCAATCACACAAACTTTCTTGCAAATCAACCTTGAAGAAAAACTTCTTTAGTGAGTTTATTTCTTGAGTGTAAACAAGTTGTGTGAGAGATTTTTCAAGAAAGCTTCATCTTCAACCTTCATACAAAAACCCATTGTTGTGGTCGCTCAACTCTAAGTGTGGGAGTGTGAGTTGTAATGTAAGGTACATTCGGAGATTCTGATGTTTTTGTCAAGTTTGTTTGAGCTTTCAAATTGAAGAATAATATAGTGTGTCGTGAACTATGGAGATTGACATCTAATGAAAAAAAGACTTTCTTCTCCAAGGAAATTTTGGTAGGGTCGAATGAAGACCGTTGTAGATGAAGTTTCTAGCTTTTTCATCAGTTCGAAGATTTGGATAAGGAAATTTTAGTAGGATCAAGTGAAGATGGACGTAGACAAGATCATGAAGTGTTTTGATTCTAAAAAGGTGGTTGGCTCAAGTTTGAGTGAAGATCTTGATAGATTTACAGTCTAGTGAGCTATGTACAACAGAAGAAAAATCAAGATTCAGATCGGTGTTGCTTAATAGTTGGCTTTAAGTTTCTAGTTTCTTTGTGCTTATTTGTTGTACCAAAAGACAATTGTAATAGTTTCAAATTAGTGGAAAACCAACAAATTTTCAATGGTTCTCCATTGGAGTTTGGATTAGGTGCAAAAGAGGATGACACGCTGAACTAATTTAAATACCGATATACAACTATATTTATCTTTTTTAATAGTTGCATGTTCTTAAGTTGTTTAACGCTTTATACTATTGTATGATTTTAGGTCTTTATCGTTTTTTAAAATTGCATGTTTTTTAGGTTTCTTGTTCATAGTATTTTAATATTTAAGCTTAGGTTTGTGTTAGATCTTGTCAGCTAAACATTCTCTATGGTGATTATATTTATACAAACTTGTAATATTAAAATCTTAATTCGATTAATAAAATTATATTCAAACATCTAGTTGAAAATTGAATTTGATTAATTGAGACATGGTTTGTTAATAATTTTATCAATCTGTATTTTCTGTTCATTGAGTTAATCGTGCAATCAGTCCATAACACATTTTTTCAAAACTTCTTCTACTACGCAATCTTAAAACTCTTATTTTGGGGAAAAAATTTAAACAATTTTTAATCGGGGAAGGTTTATTT
This sequence comes from Vicia villosa, assembly GCF_029867415.1. NCBI lineage: Eukaryota > Viridiplantae > Streptophyta > Magnoliopsida > Fabales > Fabaceae > Vicia > Vicia villosa. The sequence continues at coordinate 165,491,987 of NC_081184.1, read as the reverse complement.
AACACCTCTTCTAGACCATTTAAAGTCCAAATTGAACACAACAATGACATCAAGAGCTGGATTTTTCATCTGCATCAGAATTTATTCGCATCATTTTCATGAGCATTAAAATGTATTTTAGCACTTAATTTTTAATTAAAAAGATACTTTTTTTCCAAAAATTTGATGTTTAGTAATTCGAGTCGGAAGAAAGCATGACTCGAATCAAGAAAAAAATCTTAAGATTGTGATTTAAGTCACAAGGCAATTTGAATCAAGTCAAAATTTTGCATTTTTAAAACATTTCAGCTCTGGGTATGTGACTTGAGTCATATAATCTATTGCATTTTTAAAACATTTTAGCTTTGGGTATGTGACTTGAGTCATATAACCTCTTGACGAAAATAAAATTTACGGCTTGCTGCAGGTTTTGAAAAACTCTAACTCGAATCAAAGTGAAACTTGATTCGAATTAAACACTATTTTTTATATTCAAATTACATAGATCTTGACTCAAATCAATCTCCAAATCAAACTCCGCCTGTCAAAATTTTGAATTTCCAATCTCAATTTATTAATCAAAGGAGTTCTTTTTTTAACATTTGATTCTCTCTGATTATGGACTAACTCTAAATAACTTCAACATCAACTTAAAAGTAATTAACTATTTCCTACTACTTATTATTTTATCTTTTGTTTTTCATTAGTTTTTGTTATTAGTTAAAAAAATTATAAAATAATTAAAAAATTTAATTTAAAAACAATTTATAATTTTACTTTTTTACACAAATTAACTATAGTATTTACTAATATTATTTTATAATTTATTTTGTAAGCTAACTCATACATTTTGCTTTTGGAAGAATAACTTATACATTTTCAAACACATAAAAGAAGAAAATTTCTTTAGCCACCTCCCTATGGGGGTCACCCCCAACGAAAATCCCAAAATACCCCTGCTTCGGAAATGAACTTCCGAAGCGTTTTTTTTAAAAAAAAAATGTCCACAATTCGGAAGTGCATCTCCGAAAACACCTCATGGGGGGTGTCTTCGGAGATGAACTTCCGAAAACACCTCATGGGGGTGAATTCGGAAATGAACTTCCGAATTATGCAGAAACTGTGTTTTTTTTTATGTTTTTTCTTAAACTGTCTCGCATTTTAATTAAACGCAAACGCCAAATAAAAATAAGCAACAGATAAACTGAAAATACTAAGATGATAAATCTAATCCAAAAACACTGTGCGAAAGATACAATCCGAAATCAAACAAAACAAAACAAAGACACGTTATTCTGCCCGACGAGCGTTACAAATTACACATCAAACAAAACAAAAACATGTTATTCTTCCCGACGAGCAAACTCCTCCGAATGAAGATAATTATACCAATCCTCATCCCACTCAGTCTCAGAACCATCAGCGTTGATCACGCCTGAAGACTGAGCCTGCACGTCCGAGCAATGGACCCCAAGGGGACGAGAAGCAGAACCAGTCAAAACCTTCTTCTTCTCCTTCACCTCCTTCACCTCCTTCACCTCCTTCTTTGAAGAACCCTTTCTTCCCTTAGCGCCACCCATTCCTGCGTAAAAATGAAGAAAGAAAGGTCCATGAGACCTCCTTTTATAAAAGAAGAAAAGGGACAAAAACGCTTGGAAAACAGACAAGTCATTAAAGAACAAAGACATTGGAAACCAGCGACATGCCGTCAAAGAAGTCAGAACGCATGCACACAAACTTCAAAGAAACAGGCACAATAAACAAAGGCGTTAAAAATAAAGTACTTGCAAATTAAAACGGACACTCCCTACCCTCTCTAGCCGACGCAGGCTTGGTCTCCCTTCCTTGTCTGATGCGTGCTGGTTGGTTGTCTGACATGTTCCTGTAAACAATTGAAATCGATTAATATGCGAGACAAAATAAAAAACAAAAAAATTTGAACTTCTGATACATTTCGGAAGTTCATTTCCGAAAACTGGGATGGAGGTGTTTTCGGAAATGAACTTCCGAAACACCCTTGCGATGGAGTTTTTTGCAACTTCCATGGCAGACCCTTAAACCAAACTTCAAACCAAATCAAAATGCTTCTAAACAACCTAAATACTACTAACAACCTAACCATATATCATTTATGCAATTAAAACCCTAAATAACATGCATTTGAATAATGAATCTAAAAATTTCAAAACTTACAAAGTGTTAGGATTGAGGGCTTTTGAATGTTGTTTAGCAGTGTGATTGGAGCCTTGATGCAGCCTTGGAATTCTGTTTGCACAAATTTTCGCCTTTGCTTGTTTTTGATTTGAGTTAGGGTAAATGAATGGGGGAGGGGGAGTGTTTTAATAAATCTGCAGAACGCGCAGTATTTCGGAAGTTCACTTCCGAAATGCTGTTTTCGGAAATGAACTTCCGAAATAAGACAATTTTTTCAAAAAAAAAGACGCTTTCGGAGATGCATCTCCGAAAACGCCTTTTTCTTGCATTTCGGAAATGAAGTTCCGAAATCAGGGATAGTTTGAATTTTTCACCAGAGGTGGACTAGAAGGTTGGGAGGTCTATAGAGAAATTTCCTAAAAGAATAACTTATATCATTAGATAAATGGTTGTAAACCATTTTAAAGCTGATAATATCTATAATATATATAAACTAAATTCACATCAATTAACTTTTAACTTTGGTTTACCACTTTAGTTTAGTTTTACTTGAATCACATAACACTCAGAAGTAAGACCTTAAGAAGATAAAAAATCATTAAAAAAAATCCAGTTGAATAAACCAATTAACAGTTTAAAGTTACATCGTAATAATTCATATATTTATCTCTAAAATTTAAACAAGTTGATATCATTATCAATTTTGCTTTACTAAAACAAATTATAGAAAAAGATTGAAAGTAGATGGAGATATGGTCAAAGAGAAGAGAACAGAAAGAAAAAAAAAGTGTCCCAATTGTCAGAACACTTTATTCCCAACCGCAATCAACGGCCTTCACCGAAAATATAAACATCAAAATCTCTCTCTTTCACATTCTATTCTATTCTTTCTTTTCTTTTTTGCTTTTAACAAAGTTGTTTTGGCAATTGCTGTCATTAGAAAAAACATTTCAACTTCAATAATACTGACGTTATTAAGAAAAAGAATTTGATAGTACGTCGTGTAAAAGTCAAGGAGGCAAATTTCCGGATTGACTGACGCTTACCGGCGACATTTCCCACACTTGAGTATACGTTGTCCAATGTTTTGCAACTCAAAAACTTCCACTTGAGTATATAAATTATATTAATCTGTTTCTTAAAATTATATTAAAATTTATTATTTTTGAATTTATTTATTTATAGACGGAATAGTAATAATTATTAAAAAATTGCAAATACAACATTGAGATTAAAGATCGCAAATACAACATTGAGATTAATGAATTACACTCTCTTTACCCTACTCCTAAATTTTTAAGGATTACTTGAAATTTATGGCCACGCCTACCCTACATTTCACCTTTTCCCTTTTCTGTTGTACATCGTGTCAACATTTATTTTATTTTAATTTTGTTAAAGTATGAGGTTAAGTAAGATTAGGTATGCTTTGGAAATCTCTTTATCAACAACAACCAAAAAGTTGTACAAGTAGTGCCATAATCTACGACCGTGCAATTAACTTTATGGGTAAGACTAATTAATATATTATTATTCAATCGCTATATTATAATTGTTTGATCTGATTTTATATAAGTATTTTTTTTAAAAAGAATAATATTTTTCTTAATTTAATTTATTATTATTATTATTATTTTAACTTTTATTTATTTTTTATCCAAACATCAATTTCATTACTTTGTACAAATGTTTTAAGAATTTTAAATAAAAAATCATTTATTAGAAAATAAAAATTAATTTTCAATATATTATGTAAATAATACTTAAAATTTTAAATAATATTTTAGGACATTTAATAAAATTTTGTTTTATATCTTTCCTTTGTTGAGTGCGTTAGGTCACTTTTGGAAATTGTGGCCTTTACATTAGACATACTGTACTTACGCAAAGAAAATTATATTTTATTTAAAAATGTGTACTTTAATTTGGGCGCTAGATACACAATTCAAACTTGCTTAAATGATAAAAGAGGGAAGATACCTACAAGGCGTTACTATTGCACTTGGGTAGATCATTTTCAAATAATTAAAGATCTTTTCAAAGTGAAATTTGATTCACCAAATTGGCTGCTAAGTGCCAAACATTATGTACAAATAGAATTCTTCCATGAATGCATCCACATAATACTAGCAAATTGGCTGCTAATTGCAAAATGCTTGGTATCGTTTTAATTTATGCAGCTTTAACGGAAAGTTCTTTAATCGTACGGACCTTGCAACTAAAAGAATTCTTCTTCATAATTACATTCTAGTGTTCTAGTGTGGAAGAGAAGATTATTAATTAAAGGGAAAAGGCTCCTTGATGATGCATTGGTCCGGGCTTTTGATGTGGTGGAATAGAGGTGTATATGCAATGTTAACACTTTAATATACAAGTCAGTATGGTCAAAGAAATATAACTTTAAAAAATTTAATGAATGAATACAGAGTACGGTGTATGATAGAGCTAATATATGATAGGAGGCTAAAACCATTCCAACTTTGTCTATCGTGAGATGCGAGAGAGAGCATCTGACTAGATCTAATGGTTGATGATAAGCTTATAGCTCAAATTTGGAGCGCGAGCTTCGGGCGAGGATCCACTTGTTCATCGCTCTCTTGTGAGGGTATTTTGGATTGAGACTTTAGTGTTAAGCCGATCTATTTGACTGAAGGTGAAACAAAATAGTTACATTAAGTCCTTGCTGTCATGCGTGAAGTTAGGACTATGTTGGAAGCTTTGAAACCAACCTTAAGATTGTTCTTCTTCGACATTTTAGAATACCCGGAAAAAAAATTATCCTTGAAAGGGGACCACGAGAGCACACACATTAAATGTGTGTTTTTAATTGAAAATTTTCACATTGTAAGTTCTCCACGTGGCCTTAGGTTTCTAGGATAGGGAGCGATAAGACCGTTAGAGAACTTGAGTATACTCAAGTTCCGCTATAGTCTCGAGGTTAGTCTTGGACCATTGATTTCACCTTCTAGTATTCTGTATATTCATAGTCGTAAATGTGCCTTCTTCAACTGCCTATAAAAATGAGGTTTCACCATGATTTTGTTCTTTTTCTTCTCTATCAAATTGTCTTGCATTCCTTTCTTTCTTGGCTATCTCCTCTTGCGCTTATGCAACACTTTTAGGGATATGCTATTAATTTTTCTTCGTATTTCCTCCTAGCTTTTAAGTAGTGTTTTTGGGTTTATGGTGATTCTTCCTCATCTCATTCGACTTCAACTTCACAGTTTCCTTGAGCTAATATTTTTCTCCTTTCACCCCTTTCATTTATTCCCATTTATTTCTTAGTTATGGGCAACATAGGAATCACAAATATAACATTTGTGTTCTTATCTAGTGGGAAAGATATAAGTGACGTTTCTTCGCGCACTAGAGTGGTTAATCCTCAGATTCTATTTGTGGTTCCTTTAACGGCGAGACCTCCTTCCGTAGAGTTTATAGAGATTAGTGATAATTCTGATGCTAAGGGAGCTTTGAATGTTAAAATGATGGGTCCTAAGCTTCTAAAGATGAATAGAACCTCAAGGCGCACATAGAGAAAGATAGGGGAGCAAACCCATTTAGGCTCAACATATAGGAGGGTCGGTCGTGGTTTAGTTTTCTCTAAAATACCCATAGCAACTCGGAGGTTGTAGGGAAATATCAAGATAATTCGAGGTCATGCTCATTCATTAAGTTATTTAGGTAATTGAATTATCAATTACCTAGTGATGATGAGGTTATGTCGTATCTTGAATCTTTGTCATGTTTCAGAATTCACGATCATGATTTTTTTTACTTGTTGATAGTGATAAGAAGATGGTTCAAAGGGGTCAACGAGATCTCGAGCTTCCTGCTGATTCAAATCAACACCCTTGAATGTAAAAGGATATTTTGGGCATGCCCTCAGTATTTAATGAGGCGTGTAAGATAGGGAATGCTCAATGGGATATGGGGCAGTCTTTAGGATGGCCAGTCTCTCATATAGAACCCTACAAAAGATTGTGCATCCATTTTGGCAAATACTCGTTGCCTTTGCATGAGTTTCTGTTTGCTAGAACGAGGTATAGAATCTCTTTTAATGAGTCTGAGGTGGTGGTTTTGAATCATTTAAGAACCCCCCCTCACAATTGCATCCGGTGAGTTAGGCTCTTGTGAAGGTATTCCAACATTGGTGTGGATACAAGAACGATGTTTCAAACCTAAAGCTATTCTTCCATATTTTCAACGTGTAACATACTTTTTCCACAGCAAAACGGGAGCAAGGGTGCTTTGTTCCGTCAGCCAAATAAAATGATTGATATTTACATAGATAGTTTCAAGAATTTTAATGATTGGTATTATTTAGTCGTTTCACAAAGTCGTGCGGCTCATGGGAGCTTTTCTTTCCTTTCAGAGGGCTCTTGTTTTTGCCCCAATCTTTAGAACCATCGGGATGTGTGGATAAATTCCCCAAGTATTGGAATTATAGTCATATTTAGAGACTCTGAACAAAAATGTTTATATGTTGGATGATCTTTCCCTAAAGGAATAAAAATTAAAAACCAAACTCGTAGCCTTTTGGGAGAGCCTAAGCTTTGTGGATGGGGTCAGTCCTTTCGACGAGTCGAATTCTCGACAGAGGATGCGATATATTGAGACACAGTTGTTGGTATAAGAATTTGGTGAAAAAGAAAGGAAGAATTTCTTTGGTGAGGGAAGGTTTAATTCTATTTCTTTTAATGTATTATGTTATCCACTTTGACCATATTTTTCCATTTGTTTCATAGAAAACATAGATATCCTTAATGAGATAATTAAAATGAATAAATGCCTTGGTAAAATCACCCATCTCCTTCTTGATACCAGTTTGTATGTACCGGTGAACTGAATCAAAAAGAATTTATAGAGGAGGATACTACACAGAACCCTCCGTAACCCAAAAATGAACCTAGAAATCATGTGAAGGAGGGAGCAATGATTCAAGTCCAACCATATTTTGAGGTGTGGAGTTAGAAGTTTCATGATCGTCTCAATAATCGTGTTGTAGATCTCTTAAAGACACTGAATGATTATTTTTCAAGGGGGGAAACACAAGAGGTCAGTCCAGGATAGACCAGATCCAAATGAGTTTAAGGCAAGGGTAGAAAAAGCTAAAAGGTTAGTCATAAGTGGATCAAAAACTGCATCACCTACCTACTCCATTCCTCATTTCCTCCTTATCACTAGTCCCCGCTCTGCTAAATATATGCATACCAGATTTCCAGCGGGTGGTTAGATCTATTTTGCATGAATGACTGAAACTAGTAGGAAATAAGAAATATCTGAGATGTCCTTTCATTTACACTGGACTACCGATATGTTGTCCTTCGGTGCCTCGGGAAGGGGAAGTTTTGGCTCTATGTAACTTCAGAAAGGAGAAAGAGATATTGAAAAAGCAATTTGACAATTTCCTTCTTGAAAGAGAATGTAATCAGAAGGATATGGCTAAGATGAAAGAGTTGTTTGTTTTTGCTCAGAATAAGGTAGAGAAACATGGCACTCCTACCTTCCTCATTGAAAATTCCAATTACTATAAGATTCATTGAAGCAAAAGGATATAATTCTAGATGAGGTTTGGGTAGCATTAATCAATTGTTAGAAATTTATGATCAAAACCCCCTAATTTTCTTAATACTTCAACCAAGATTGTGTAGAATATGAAAATCCCTCTAACGAGTGTGAAGGAGTCCCGCGAGGAAAAGGTGAAAACTTTTACAGACAAGCTATACTAATTGAAGGAGGAATGTGAAAATATTGTTCGCGTGGCTAGCTGTTGCACCCTAAAATTTGCCCTCTTTATTTGAGCTATAAGTTAATAATGACGTTTAAGAAGATATAGTGTGAAATGTGGTTTGTACAGTGGAAATACGAGAAAATTCATAAGTCCTATTTGGAAGGTGATATGAGCTAAGTTCCCGAAAGGCCTCGACTGTTTCGAGGATATCTATCACTTTCGTGTTCGACTTGGAAGCCAATTCTTTGAGGAAGGTCGTCAAATTTGCAAATTACTTGAGAGTTCGCAGTGAAAAATGGTGTTGAAGGTAGGGTTTCAGGCCTCAGAAAATTCATATCTCACAATCCACTTGTCGGATTCGCTCGAAAATTTAACTGGAGCTCCATGTCATCCTTACCGAAATTTCATATGTTCGGACCAAAGGCCAATTATGCACTGAAAACGCCCAACATTTTGAAGAATGTCGTAGTCTTTCGATAAAAAGTGTGTTTTCGAGTACGTCGCGCCTAGTTCGAAAATTCATAACTCCTTCGATTTTTATCGTAAGAAGTCCATTCCGGCGGCATTTTATCGGAAATTTCGTTAGCTTCGATTCTTCGTCACACATGCTTGTTCAGATTTTGAGCCGAAGACGGAGTTTTATCGAGTTCTTTGAGCGGTGCTCACAAAATTTTGCACAGTCGCGCCTGACTAATCGACGTTTCTCGTCATTCAAACGGGCGTATTTTCTTCATCGCTTATCGGATTAAGACGATTCTCGCGGCTACGAGTCACGAATTTGGTCCTCTTCACAATGGCATTGGTTTTGTTCCGGAATTCAAAGCCGAACCGAGTTTCCTTAAAAACGAGCCAAAGTAAGACGCACCGAGGGCAATTTGGACGTTTCGCGTTGACAATATATAAACTTTTTGCTCTTCACAAATCAGGGGAGGACTCTCATAATTTCAATTCACCAAAAAGATCATAAACACTTTCTCTCAATTCTCTCTCAATTCTCTTGAATCAAAACCACAAAAACTCACAAAACTTTCATCAAAACTCATCAATCTTCATCAAGCTCAAGAACATGGATTGAAGAATCAAGACTCGAAGTTCGAATTTCTTCTCCTCTCCTCCTTGTAGTTCGCGCGCCCTCCTTCTCTCTCCCTTCGGATTTTGCTTTCGCGTTCGTGTTCGCGTTCGTGACGTGTTCGCGTTCGTGTCGTGTTCGTGTTCGCGCTACGGTTAGATCCCCATCTGGTAAGCTTTCGGATCTTGAATTAAGTGCTTATCTGTTGATCATTATGTGAATTCGAATCTAGATCTACCTCTTATTCTTGATTAAAGGATGATTGATGATGATTGATCGGTGAATTTGTTCATTTTTGCTCGAATTGATAGTGTTCATGTGAATCGTGGTTAGACTTGATGTTCGTTGCATATAATTGATGTTCGTTGATGATGAATTGTGATATTCGTGTTTGGATCTATGATTCGTTGATGGTTTCGTGTGCATAATTGTTGACGTTCATGTATGTGGCTTGCGACGCACTCAAAGTGTTTGTATAAATGCATGCGGTGGATTTTTGTTTGATAATTGACTTGCTTAACGCTTAAATCATGACTCGACTATGTTTTGTGGCTTGATCACTATCACATGTATTAATTCTTGATGTCGTTGTTACATTAACGTGATCGTTGTTTTGGTTGACGCGTCGCATTCGCGCTTTGCTCATAACATGCTTCGTGTTGATGTGTGATTGTGTTTATGCCTTACTTCCATGAGCATTTCGTTGCGTATAGCATGTAATTTGATGTTCGTTTGTGATTAATCTCAAGACGGCATGGTTTTGGATTGAGTGCGAATGGCTTCGGGGTTTTAAAAATGCATAAAAACCTGTTTTTCTACAGCAGGAACCGGTTCGTCCTAGGCAGGAACCGGTTCCCACTCAATCCAAAATTACATGTCTCTGTGATTTAGTACCAGGAACCGGGTTGTCCCTAGGTGGGAACCGGTTCCTGCGTTGTTTTGCCTCTGTGTTTTAGTACCAAGAACCGGGTTGTCCCTAGGTGGGAACCGGTTCCTGCGTTGTTTTGCCTCTGTGTTTTAGTACCAGGAACCGGGTTGTCCCTAGGTGGGAACCGGTTCCCAGATTGCTTTGTTGGACAGTCTCTGTTTTTTTGTACCAGGAACCGGGTTGCCCTATACAGGAACCGGTTCTTGTGTGTTGTTTTTGTATTTTCTTTTCTAACTTCTATCTTACATAACTTTTTGCTCGTAACTCCGATTTGCACGTTCTTTATATCGTCGGAAAGCTTATGAGATGTACTATATATCTAGATACTTGGTTTTCACTAATTGGTAGATCATTCATGTTTGATTTATCTTTGACGTTTCATTGTCCATTTCATGTTTATATTACTTGCCCGTTTCTTTTGGTTTATAGCAATAACGCAATTCCGATTGCGATGTTTGTTATCTCTAACTTGTGTGCTAGTGTGCAAGGCTTTTGGATAGTCACCGATCGGCGCTTATTACTTGAGTTTTCCGCTTTATTTGCGGGACACAATTTCATTCACTCGCATCGTGTTCTCATCTTTGAGACACGTTCCTATTACTTTATATCTTCTTGTTTGGTTTGCTTGTTCCTCTTGCAGGTGTATTGTGATTATGCTCGACGCGCATGTCGACCTTTATGTGTGTTCATGGCTAATCGGTGTGCTGACTATTTGCTTTTGCTTTGCTAGCTCGCTCGTGGGATTCTAGTTTCCTTGCTCTCTCTTCGCTTAGTTTACGGATCATCATCCGTTTGGTATTGATTCTGTTTCATTTTATTTTTTTCCGCACTTTATCGCTTTCTCGCATCATCCTTTAACATGAGAAGTAGGACTTAGACATGCATTTGGCCAAGTCCTCGAAAGAGGCTCTGTTTTTGTTGGTGTGTTTACATTTGTGCTTTGCGGCAAGGAGTCACGGTGTAATAAGTCATATATGGCACTCCGTTAAGTCCTCATGGAAGGCATGCGGAAAGGGTTAGTAATCAACCCCCGCCTAGTCTCATCGAGTCTGTTCAGTATGCGCACGTGTTGAATGCAGTATAGGGCAAGCAACAAACAAGATTTGGAAATATTGATCCGGGAATTATCGTCCACAGAGATGGAGAGATGTCATTCAACAGTTTCTACGGTTTCGAGCTTGGGTTTGAATGAGCAAAAAGTAAACAAAGATATAGACAGGAAAGAATAACAAACACATTCTTAGAAGAGAAAGAACTTATCAGGAATGTAAATATATTCACTCTTCACAAACATACACTTACCAACTCATTATATTCAACCTACGATACTCGTCTATGTCATCACGTATCTCTCACATAAGCGTCCATCTCTGGAGCACAAACGAGATCATCTCACACCTAAGGTTATCTCTAACGCGAAGTCGCGAGAACATCCGTATTCTCGCGTCGGCGATCTCTCGCACGCCGCTCAAACACGAAAGCATTACGTACAGATACAAACGGTGAATGCTAGCTCTAAATCTATCTCTAGAGTTCAGAACCAACAGATTATCATCCTAGATAAGGATTCAAGAAGTTTATCTCTAAAGTACCCCAAATCCCCAGCATAGAGCAAAAATCCAGGATAACATCAACACAGATTCGTAAAGCAAGTTAAATATAACATTATAATCGGTAAATATACATAAGATTCAAGTAAATATACAAACAAAACCAACCAAAGAGAAATACACAAAGAATAAGAGAAATGAACCGAAAATCTCCCGGTTTGTCAGCTCCGTTCGACGCTCAATCCACCCCCGATCATCCTTATGCAACCTTCAAAGTTGTTTTCTAAGCTAATTTTGATCTAAGAATGAAAATGATGGAGTTGGGACTCAAAAATACCCAACCCATGACCTAAAAATGTGTTTTTGGCCCCTTTTAACGAGCTGCTGTCTTAGCAGGTCCGCTTAGCGGACCCCCTCCGCTCAGCGGACTCAAAATTGCATCCAGACGCTGATTTGCTCCGCTGGAGCTCCGCTCAGCGGACCCCCTCCGCTTAGCGGAGTTTGCTAAAAATCAGATTTTGTTTTCGCCATAACTCGAGAACCGTAACTCCGAATTGCGCCCGGTTCGAAGCGTTGGAAAGCTTATTCAATGCTCTATCCAATAATGAATGAATGGAACCCAAAATGATGATTTTGGTCATCCTTATTTTGAGCCTATGGAAGTCCGCTTGATGGTGGCTAAGCGGGCTTGCACCAAAATTGCGAAATCGAAGCCGTGTCTTTGACACTTTATTCCGCAAGGCTCCAATAAGCATGAATACCTATAAAAACAAAGGAAAAACTATCAAATGGTATAAAAGTATATGAAAATACAACTATTCACAAAGTATACGTATTTATACACAAAACGGGGAATTATTCAAACGGTATTAACAAAAGTATCGATAAGTGCCACTATTTACATACACAAAATAAGTACATTTTGGCACTTATCAAACTCTCCCCAACCTGAAACTTTGTTTGTCCTCAAACAATGTCAAATAAATCAAAGAATCAAAAGTAATAAACCAAAGAATTGTGAATCAACAAGTTTTGAAAACCAAAAACAAATGTATGGCTTAATACAAAAACGTATAAACAAAGTAAATACTTACCACTATCCTACAACGATAACATGTAAACGAAACGAATCCTAAGCACAAAAAGCATACCAAACATTCTAACACAATACATGCTCACATCATGAATCACACCTAGCAAAATTTCATCAATGGATGAAGAACACACAAAGGTGGAGGACTTTTAACACTCATCCAACAATCTTGCAAACAAAAGATTAAATTATGCATTCATCCAAAAATCACATTGAAGATACAAAAGCAAGATCAAAAGGGCTTTTCAAGGTTGTAATGTGGCTTGGTTAACAAACAAGGAATATGTCCTAAGGCTAATCGAAACAAAAACTTGCCTAAACCTAAGGGAGTGATCAATCCACCAAAGATTCAAACAACAAAATCTCGATCAAACTTCTTCCATAATCACAAGTTTCTCATACCAATCACAATACTTATTAGCACAATTATTCACTTATCTTTTCTTTTTCAAAACTTTTTCATTTTTTTTCTTTCTTTTTCCTTTCTTTCTTTTCACTTTTTTTCTTTCTTTTCAACCTCATAGCAACAACCAAATAAGTGCACAATCATTTTTCTCCCCAACATGAATTCAACCACATCATCATGTGAATACTCCCTACTTTCTAAGGCAAGGTAAGAATTCATACCAAAAATCATGGTTGAGGGTTCAAGAAAACAAAGAATCAATCATCCATGCAAAAATGAGAACTAAACACTCAAAGATAAGCATTTAGCAAAAATAACATGGACATTGACAAAAAGGCTCAAAAGGGTTAACAAATGATCACACACTCACAAGGTGAATTGACTATTTGGTTTTGGTAGTTGTGCTCAAAATGAATCAAAATGCCTTGATCCTTTTCATGCTTTCATAAAATCAACATAAACAAAAGATTAAGCATAATAAAATCTAGTTAAAACAAAGATTGTGGCCTCCAGCATATGTAAATAATGGAAAGCTTCCTCACATTTATGGTTTGGGAACTAAAGTGATTCAATCAATAAGCAAGTAATGCAAAAGAATGAATCGTATGGTAATTGTACAAATGAAAAGTTTCCTAAACATGTTATGCTATAGAAAGCGATAAATGAGTACCTTGAATGATACAACTTCAAAAACAATATCCTACCATACATCCGCAAGTTGAAACACTCAAGCTTTGGAAAATCACCTCAAAAATCTTCGAATTATCGAACAAAATTTGCGAAAAAACAACCAATAAAAAAATTAGAAAAATAAAACTATTATCTACTACTAATAGCCTTGGTGAAAGTGGGAAAAATGAGTGAACCAGGTGGAATGGGAACCCCACTGGTATAGAGCAGAAAAACAAAATTCTGCTATGCTCGCTTAGCGGAGCTGAGCTCGCTTAGCGGGCACATCAGAACTCAGAAAAATCAGAATTGCACCAGCTGTTCCAATCACACACCACTTCACCTAAATTCCTCTTAAACAAAAATATAAACAACATTTACAACCGTTGGGGTGCCTCCCAACAAGCGCTTGTTTTACGTCGTTAGCTCGACGCCTTTATTGTTTCGTTGTTTGGAAAGTAGCTTCCTCTCGTCATGTCATGGTGACGTCTCACCGTACAAGCCTAAAGAAAGTGTCCTAACCAACCACTCAACAAACGTTACGGGTACAAATATATACAATGATTAAACGAACATAAAGGAAAACACAAGTATACAAATATGTACATGAACAAACACATATATACAAACATGAAACACATTTAACTATTAACATACACAAAGAGAAAAGTTAGTGAATGTTGGATTCACAAGTTGAAAAGTGAAGATTTGCTATTAAAGAGCTCATCCGAGATCAACATGTTTCACCAACATTCACCAACCAACATTCACCAATAAAAGTATACTTATATGTAACATATACAAGAAACTATATGGTGAACATAAACAAGTAAACATGTACAAGTAAATATATACACTTGAAACTATACAATATATACGTTATATACAAAGCTCAAAACCAAGAAAACTATTGCGATGCAATTCACAACCATCCCCGGCAACGGCGCCATTTTGTTGAATGCAGTATAGGGCAAGCAACAAACAAGATTTGGAAATATTGATCCGGGAATTATCGTCCACAGAGATGGAGAGATGTCATTCAACAGTTTCTACGGTTTCGAGCTTGGGTTTGAATGAGCAAAAAGTAAACAAAGATATAGACAGGAAAGAATAACAAACACATTCTTAGAAGAGAAAGAACTTATCAGGAATGTAAATATATTCACTCTTCACAAACATACACTTACCAACTCATTATATTCAACCTACGATACTCGTCTATGTCATCACGTATCTCTCACATAAGCGTCCATCTCTGGAGCACAAACGAGATCATCTCACACCTAAGGTTATCTCTAACGCGAAGTCGCGAGAACATCCGTATTCTCGCGTCGGCGATCTCTCGCACGCCGCTCAAACACGAAAGCATTACGTACAGATACAAACGGTGAATGCTAGCTCTAAATCTATCTCTAGAGTTCAGAACCAACAGATTATCATCCTAGATAAGGATTCAAGAAGTTTATCTCTAAAGTACCCCAAATCCCCAGCATAGAGCAAAAATCCAGGATAACATCAACACAGATTCGTAAAGCAAGTTAAATATAACATTATAATCGGTAAATATACATAAGATTCAAGTAAATATACAAACAAAACCAACCAAAGAGAAATACACAAAGAATAAGAGAAATGAACCGAAAATCTCCCGGTTTGTCAGCTCCGTTCGACGCTCAATCCACCCCCGATCATCCTTATGCAACCTTCAAAGTTGTTTTCTAAGCTAATTTTGATCTAAGAATGAAAATGATGGAGTTGGGACTCAAAAATACCCAACCCATGACCTAAAAATGTGTTTTTGGCCCCTTTTAACGAGCTGCTGTCTTAGCAGGTCCGCTTAGCGGACCCCCTCCGCTCAGCGGACTCAAAATTGCATCCAGACGCTGATTTGCTCCGCTGGAGCTCCGCTCAGCGGACCCCCTCCGCTTAGCGGAGTTTGCTAAAAATCAGATTTTGTTTTCGCCATAACTCGAGAACCGTAACTCCGAATTGCGCCCGGTTCGAAGCGTTGGAAAGCTTATTCAATGCTCTATCCAATAATGAATGAATGGAACCCAAAATGATGATTTTGGTCATCCTTATTTTGAGCCTATGGAAGTCCGCTTGATGGTGGCTAAGCGGGCTTGCACCAAAATTGCGAAATCGAAGCCGTGTCTTTGACACTTTATTCCGCAAGGCTCCAATAAGCATGAATACCTATAAAAACAAAGGAAAAACTATCAAATGGTATAAAAGTATATGAAAATACAACTATTCACAAAGTATACGTATTTATACACAAAACGGGGAATTATTCAAACGGTATTAACAAAAGTATCGATAAGTGCCACTATTTACATACACAAAATAAGTACATTTTGGCACTTATCAGCACGCTACGCGTGGCTCGCTTCTGAACCTGCACAAGATCTTGTTATCGAGTATGTCAGGAAAAGGGTTCATGCAGCCGGACCCCCGCATTTCCTATAGCTCGCGTTGATCGACGTTGACGCTCGGTGTACGCACGCACCGTTTTCCTTTTCGATCCGTGACGGCTTGGTTGCTGAGAGGGATCCGCTCCTCTTGTCTATGGTTCGATCATTTTCGTGAGGTCTAATGCTTGGTTGACTCGGGTGATTCGCTCCCCTTGGCTATGGCGGGACCGCTTTTCTACCATTCGGTCAGTACCGTTGGTTTTGTTTGCTTTACGAGCGGAGCTTGTTTGTGTGATATTATTGTTTGCTTTCGCCTTTTTCCCCGTAGGTTGCTAGTTTAGTTTAGACTTGTACCCTTTGTATGATAACATTAGGTAGCAAGCTTTCCCCCTTAGCTTAGGTCTTCCTCATGCATTTTTTAAAACACAAACCACACTCTTTGATTTTCTTTTCTAAAGAGCTTGTTATTTTCGCTCCATTCCCAAGCATAAGTCTCCAAAGGTCGAGCAGCGGAGTGTGAATGTAACTTGTTCACCTAAAAAACACAAAACAAACAGAAACTAGTTAGCCGAGCTACGGTAGCTCTGATTCTGCAAAATAGATACGTAGGCAGCGGGGTAGGGCCCGTGCGAGCACGATCCTTTATTTTCCCTACATTCTGCATTCATTTTAGTCCAGATTAGCGTAGATTTGTTACACACCCATAGATTTAGACACTAGCGTGGATACCATCGAGTACGATGGGCGCGAGGGATGCTAATACCTTCCCCTCGCGTAACCGACTCCCTTACCCTTTTTCTCTGGTCGTGAGACCGTTGTTTTGTTTTGTGGTTTGCTGACATTCCCTTCCTTTTCAGGATAAATATGTTAGTGGCGACTCTGTTAATTTTCGCGGTAGCGACACTAGCCAAATGACACAAACTTCCTTTGACAACGCTCTGAACCAAGTGGAGTTGTAATATAAAAAAGTGAACATTCCTCGAGAAAAGCGGAGAAGGAAGTTTTTGAAGGTAAATTGGCATTTTTTGATGAAACCCTAGTTGTCTGATCATTAATTAATTTTGTTTATTGTATCTCGATGAGGTGTTATTCTGTAGTTCATTTGTAAATATTGTTATTGAATCACTTTGACTATTTAATAAGTTGTTATTAGTTTTATGAATGATTCATCTTTGTAGCAGGTCTTCGTGAATGATTATACTTCATCATTTATCCTTGTGAAGGATTTTATTTTATTGTTTATTCTTGTGAAGGATTTTATTTCATTGTTTATCTTCTTGATAGCTTTTATTCAATTATTTATCTTTGTGGATGATTTTATTTCATCATATCTCTTTTACATAAACCGCTTTCCTCCCCGGGCTTATTATGGTCGGTTTAGAAATTGGTCATTGTCTATGAAGTCTCTGGGGATTGCGTTCGACTAATGGTATATTCCTTTTACATGCCCCTAGGTGAAAACCTGGTTCAAGGTCGACATAGTTGGAGCTTCACGTCATGCGCTTTGGAGTATCTTTAATTGGAAAAAAATAATCACACAATTTGATGGAAAATGTTTCAATATTTTGCTTAATGGAATTACATATGTAAAGTCTTGTGAACTCAACATATGCTTAAGCAAGAAACAACTTATTTGAAACAAAAATTTAATTTAGTCGCATTTTAGGTCCTTAGAACAGTTCCCCGTGTAGGGTATTGAGAGTGTAAGCTCCCTTCCATGTACTGGTTTAGACTCGGTATGGTCCGTCCCAATTAGTAGCAAGTTTTCCTTTGCGAACATTCCTTCCTTTTTGACATCATCCATACTAAGCATGAGATCATCGGACTGGAAGCTTTGGGGTTTAAACTCGTGGTTGTATTTGGAGGTTGCGGTTTTCATTACGGTGGTGCTAGTGAGGGAGGTGAAGTATCTTTTTGGTCTAAAAAATCTAAATCTTGGTGATGGCTTGCACCTTCACTTTTCTAAGCAATGTGAAACTTAGGACTCACACTTGTTTCTCCACACAACTCACCCTTATTTTTCAACAATCTATCCCTTAAGTGTGAGTCCATCTACTATGCTTCTCCTCAAGCGGTAACTCTTTCATTCACATGCTTCTACCACCACTGACAGACACCCTTACTCGCCATGGGCACTACAACTAAACAGCTGCCTGACCACCACTTTGTTAGGAAGACTTTCGATACAAGGAGTCAGTCTGTTATTTGAACCAGATTCTGATATCATTGTTGGGTCGCCACTAAGGGAGAATCATTCACATTGGATCAAACACTCACCTAAAGATCAAAGACTCACTCAAACAAATGAGAGACACACACCACATATTCACCCAAAATCTTAAGGTAATTCTCTCACTTATATAGTGTTCAACCTTCACTTTTTTAAATAATATGAAACTTAGAACACATATTTGTTTCTCCAAACAACTCACACTTATTTCTCAACCATATATAACATGTATTTTAGAAAATCTTATATTATTTTAGAAAATCTTATATTATTTTAGAAACTAGATTCAATTATCTTTTATTATATTTATTTACTTATTATAAAACTAAAGTCATTGTTGTCATTTGGAAGCTATCTCGATGTACTATTACTATTATTTGTCATTCAATAATTAATTGATCAATAATATAAATAAGATTTGTCTACTAGCCTATCACCAACACATATTTAAATAAATAAAGTGAAAATAAAATGGTTGAAATTAAAATTAAAATTAAAATTTCTAGATAAAATATTTTTACCATCAATTTACTAAATTATAACCAAGCAACAGAAAACAATTGATCATTAATATTAGTTCGCACTGTAACAAGAATTGAGGTAAAAACTAAAAAGTATGAATGGTCACAATTTCTTTTGATTTCCTCTATCTAATTAATAAGTAATAATAGTTAGGTGCATGAAACATCAAAATCTTATATTTTTGTAATGAAAAATCCTAATCCTTTTGGTCCTACAAAAGATATATTAAAATCTTGTAAAGATGCAAGGCCCCAAATAGATTACAAAACGATAGCCACACTATAATGATAGAAGGTGGGAGAGGTAGAATGGGACAATTGGTCATTTATCAAACTCACCTTCCAAACAAACGTAATAAAATTTGTTTTTCTTTCTAACTATATGTATTTTAGGAAATTAATATTATATTATAATAATTGATAGAAAAATAATTTAGAATTTTTTTTGTATTTGTTATAATTTTATATGTATTGTGTCTTACTCATAGACTCTACTTGTACCTGATTTTATAGGTATTTATAGTTATTTTCTTGGACCTTAGTCCCATTCATTTTACCACAAAAAGTTCTTAAATTGATGTGTGAATAAGAATACGATATGCATGTACAAATTTAAATCATGTATTTGTCATTGGTGGATACATGATATACTATACAAACAATTTGGAGCGTGAGTAAATTGTCATTAAAATCAACATTCAAAATTTTAAAATATTATATCAAGCGTCAACATTCAAAATTTTAAAATATTATATCAAGCGTACTACTACAAGAACCCTCGTTATGACGGTCATCACAACTTTTATGCTAATAGTGTGTTAGGACTTAGGATGAGGTAATTAGAAATTTCAAAAAAAATTAAAATTCAAAACAATTCAAATGATTCAATTGAAATTTATTCATTTTTAAATTATTTTGTTTGGATGAAGTATGAAGATAATTCATTGTTAGATTTTTGTGGTCATTTTTTATAAAATTTATTTTTTGGATCAAATTAAAAAATTGAAAAGTAGGGACCAATTTATAATTTTTAAAATTTTGAAGGACCAAATTGTAAATTTTAAAAATTATTAAAGACCAATTTGTAATTTTAAAAAAATTTTAGGGTCAATTTTGTAATTTTAAAAAATATGAGGATCAATTTGCAAAATTTGAAGAAATAATAGTAGCAAATATATTCTACGAAGTATGAGAGAAATTTCGATTTTTTTGATTTTTTGTGTCATTTCAAAATGATTAAATTTAATTTAAATAAAATAATCCATAAATTTTTATCATTTTAACAATTCTTCATTTTTATATCCAAACAATAAATTTTATAAAAATTATTTTAAATTCTCTAAAAACATTACATTACCTCATTAAATGTACATGCAAAACTCTTGGCAACTTTGTTAATGAATAGATGAAAGGGGGTAGGAATGACTACATTTTTTTTTTTGGTAATAAGGAATGACTACATTTGCTAGAGACAAATATACAAAGATAGAAATACAATTAAATGTTGTTTCTAGGAGGAATCATAAACCAACAACTTACACTCATCTAACTCAACTATCAATTAATTAAGCTATCTCACCTACATGCGAGAGATGTATATATGAATTTAACTCATGGTAAATTTTTATAATAATTAGTTTTTAAAAATATATTTATATATCTCATTTTTTGAATATTTTATTTTAAATATCTATAATAAAATATCAATTAATATTTTACATAATTTGTTAAAAACAAAATTCAAATAAAATTGAACTAGCTCAACTAATAGATGTTAGCTGAGTTAACTAATAGGTCATTAGACTCGCTCTCCCTATTCCTGCATCCACAACTCCTTCAAATCTGTCAACTCCTCCATATCCACCGACCCCTTCACAAGTTTGATTCATTTGTGATAAAAAAAACTACTCAAAATTGTGTGAACACTCTCGTTCAATCATCGATATTTCTGCTATCTCTTTGTTTTCTCTTTATTTCATGCATTTTTGCCTTCCTCGCTCACTACTAATTTTTGGCCTATTTCAACAATTTTAGACATTAATATTGGTGGGCGTGATGACATTTCCCCTCCATATTTCTCATGTTCAAATTTTTATCCCCTTAAACACATTTGATTCCCAATAATTGAATAGCTCTAGAAATAATTATTCTCATATCCAATGAGGGCGGTAGTTGTGCATGATCCAACCATTTCTAGCATGGCTAAGCATGTTAGAAAGACTTATTGTTGCTTTAATGTAAAAATTGCATACGATCCTATCATGATATCCTACACCCAAATAACAATTATCTTGCAATATTGATATCTCATTCAATGAATTTATTAAATAAAGTATAAGGGGGAATTTGTAAACAAAATAACTTTAAATAATGATATCGTAAGTCCATTCTTCAATCCACAACCTCTTCTAATCAATAATTAAAGATTATATATACACATCAACTTTGGCTCTTGGATTCGACGGTCCTAGAATTAGGTAACTCAAAAGCATGTAAGGTTTTGTCATGCAGATGTCAGGAGAGAGATTATATGGGGTACAAATACCAAAAAGAATATGCAATTGATGATGCTTTGATATACCGAGTAAAACCATCCAAGCATAATCCACGTATGATGTTTCAGATTCTATAGTAAATTCATCATGTACCCGATCAAAGTCCTTCCATGCTTCACCATCATATGGATGTTGCAATATTTTTTAACTAGATTTATTTGTATGATGTCGTGTTATTTGCCTTGCATTATGCATTGATGCAAACATATCATGCAATCTTGGTATTATTGTCATATAAAACATGGACTTCATTACAACTCTTTTTTGCTTATGATCAATGGCTATACTGCGACTATAATACCTTGGACTCTGATAGAATTCACATTCCTCCAACGCTCCATCATTTATACCAAACTCGTTTTCATAAAACAACATGCAACCTCTAACATTCAATCTTTTTAACATTTATCACAACTTTGACTTCAACCTCTTCGCATCATAATAACATGTAGGCATGTTGTTCTCCACTAGAGTTCGGTCCAACATCATTTTAGCAAAGAATTCCAAGCACATATTAGGGACATTCTAATTTAGCTTGACATCCAAAAGTCTCACACACATTGATAATATATAATATGAAAATCCCTTAAATAATGGTGTATCTACTTCTTTTAACAACTGATAAATTTTTGCACTTTCTCATTCGAGGAGCTCTTCCCCACGAAAATCTTGAAGTTCATCATAGGCCATGTGATGTGAAAACTGGAATAATAACTCAAAGTTATTAAGAAGACCAAAAAAGTGGCCTAAAACAACACAATAACTTGCAAAGCAACACAATAACCTGCCAAGCAACACAATAACCCGTATTTTCTCATAAACTTTGGGTGAGTGGGGTAGGTCAGCTGACAGTTACTAGTTGGGTTAAGGGGTGCAAGATCTTAGTCCAGGGTTCAACTCCTGACAGCGGTATTTTTTTTATTTTCTTTCAAAATGTAAATATGTTGTAGATATTTATAAATCAACAACTTTGAGGCTCATAAACTCATTAAAGTGCTCTAAAACAACATTCATGCATCCACCACTCCTTGACCTCAAATTCCATTACTTTTTCATGTCATGAAAGTCTTCACTAGTTAATGATGAGTGAACAACAACATTGGAACCTTCTAAAATGTATAAACCACATATTTTAGACGATTAACTATGATCACTTCACCATGAGAGGGTGCTTCTAACGTGAAATGGGGTAGCATCGTGATATTATTTGAAGGATCATATTATCTTTTTATCGATCAATCATTGAAGTTTGAGTTTAATGCTAGCAATAAATATACCAAATATGAAGCTCTCATTGTCAACATATCTCGACTTAGAAGTGGGCACATTAGACCTAAAATCCAATAGTGACTCTTAGCTTGTGGCAAAACAAGTCGCAAGTGAATGAGCCCTAATTCCTCAAATATTTAAAGAAGGTACATGACTTGTCTAAACCCTTCAAAAATTTCAAAATAACGCATCTACCTAGGAAGTGGAATTTTATGGAAGACTCATTATCCAATATTTCCAGTTCAAAGAAAATAGGGTTCAACTGAATTTTAATACAATAAACACTACTCATCCCTAACTTAGGGGATGGGGAATGAAACACTATTGACGTCACTCAGGATGACAGCTGGATGATGCATATATTTCAATACATGCAATAATGCGAGCTACCACATGGCATGTTAGAGGCAAAGCAAATCTGTAAACATGCAATAAAGTATATTTTAATGTCAGGGAAGCTCTATTAAACAGGAAAATCTTCTCAAATATTAAGATTCCATGGATAATACAAAATTTCCCTAGTCTAATGTGAAGTTCACCAAGGGGCTTGTGTCAACCATATTGGCGAATGAGCTTTGGCTCATAAGTTGCTAAGAGCAGACTACTACTAGCCTTCATTACTAATGAGGGATAACATTGCGTTTGTAAAAAATGTGACAAATTCCAAAGGCATGCTAATCTACATCATGCACCAACTGAACTACTTCATTATGGTACAATACTCTAACCATTTTATCAGTGGGGTGTGGGCATCCTGGTACATTTTTCCATACCTATCAGCAAATTAAAGTTCATGATCGTAGGAGTAAACTACTTTACAAAATGGATAGAGGCATTATCTGTATCCAAGATTGCGGCAGAAAGGGTACGCCACTTTTATTGGCATAAAATTATGTTCAGGTTCAGTCTACCCGGAATTTTCATCTCAAACAATGGATCTCAGCTCGCCAGTACCACTGTGGTTGACTTCTGCAACGACATGGGAGTGCAAATAAAGTTCACTTCTGTTGTTCATCCGCATGTGAATAGGTTGGCGGAATTAACAATTAAAGTGATATTAAAGGTGATCAAGAAGAATCTAGATAAGACCAAAGGGCTGTGGGCAGAACAATTGCACAAGGTGCTATAATCATAACAAAATATCCATCATTCCATTACCAAAGAGACTCCCTTCACACTAGTGTATGGGGAGGACACCATGCTGCTTTTTGAAATTTACACAACTTTATGGTGGTGCTCTTAGTTCAATGATGAGGAAAACGATGAAAGGTTTAGATGTGACGGTGGCCTATTTGATGAAATAAGAGACATTGCCAGATTCGAGGGTTTTCCGCCAAATAAAAGGGCATACATAAGATATAACTCTAAAGTGGTTTGAAGAGAGATGCTTGACTTCCACAGGAAGATCGTTGCCGTTATACATAGTAAATATAATGCATAACTTCTATAGGAATATCTTTGGCGCCATACATGGTAATTATATTTTTGGACTTTCACGAGAAGATCCTTGTCTCCGTACAAAGTAATTATATTGTTGGACTTCCATAAAAAGATCTTTGCCGCCCTACGAGGTGATTATAATGTTGAACTTCCACATAAAGATCATTTTCGTCTTCAAGTAATTATATTACTAGACTTCCATAAGAAGATCCTTGTCACCCTACAGGGTAATTATATTATTGAATTTCCATAGGAAGATCCTTGCTTCCATACGAGGTCATTACACTGAATAAAGATCTTTTCCAACCTCAAGGGATAACTCAGTTAACTTCTTGCTTGAGGGACTCTTCTAAGTTTCGTCAGGAAAACTTAACAAACTCTTTCTAGAGGGACTCAAATAAGTCATGTCAGGAAGACTCAACTAAGTCTCGTATGAGAAACTAAACTAAGTCTATTTGAAGGGACTCAACTAATTCTCTCTAGGAAGACTAAACAAAGTCTCGCCTGAGAGACTCAACTAAGTCTTTCCTGAAGGACTCAACTAAGTCTCGTCAAGAAGACACAACTAAGACTCGTATGAGAGACTCAACAAAGTCTCGTTAGGAAGACTTAACAAAGTCTCCTTAGGAAGACTCAACTAATTCTCTTAAAGAAAAACTAAAGTCACACGTAAAACTTTGATAAGGCCCCTCTGAGGTGCCCGAGGATGGGGAAATTATAACACTTTGGCCTTTACAAGCTCTTGTGCTTAAGGGATCATATAGTCATATAATTGGGAGGGCTCATGGGGCATGTCGAAGGTATGTGTTTCGCCTATCCCCCCTTAAGGTCACCCTTTTTATGGTTAAAGCGCCCATTTGTGGGATATGATGCCCTTCCTTCAAATACGTCTTCAAATCCGCCATATTCCGTTCATATTGTATGATCACGGAGATGACATGTTTTTGGTCCATAACGATGCAGAAGGAGTCATGAGAAGTAACCACACTCCCACCATATTAGGAATTAGGCCCAACAGGGTTATAAACACCCCAACATCACAGTTGAGAGAGGAACCTAATTTTTATACATTGATACACACATACATAGCTTTTCACCCCATGTGAGTTAGCTCTCAACCTCACAACAAACAATAAGTATATGTCATTCCTTAATCATTAGGGGTTGTGACACATCAATTCTTTTAAAACAAATTATTTTGTATTTAATCGTTAGTTTTGTTTTTGTGAGCACCAATATTAAAACTTCATTTAATAATTATAGATTCAAAAATAATTTTAAATTCATATTTTCAACCAACATCAAACTTTAAGAATCATTTTACTTTAATGTATCCAAACATTGATCAAATACAAATTAATTAACGTTTAATTATTTTTTAAGTAATTTTGTGACTGCAATTCACTCTTTTAAAGATGAATAAGTGAAATAATGCAAATTCAAACTCACAATTCCACTTCTATCTTTGAACACCTACCAACTAAGTTAATTTTATAAAAGACACCTATCAACTAAGTTAACTTTAAAAAAAGTTCAATTTTTTTTTTCTTTTTATAAGCAAGGTTTTGATTAAAAGAGCATTAGAAGTACCCAATTTCAATTACAAAACCAAGATAAACTTGGAGAAAAAAAAATTACATTCCAAGCAATATCAGACAAATTCAATTTTATTTGAATCAATTATTGCCTGCCACATAACCAAATACTAGTATAGTATACTTATTGAATCGACTTTAACGTAGTGACCGATTAATCCAAAAGAGTTAAACTTTTAACAATAGTATGTTGACTCGGTGATGATCACTGTGAGTGTGTAATATGTAGGGGTGGCAAAACGGGCCGTGGCCCGCCGGGCCGCTCGCGCACCCGCCAAAAAATGGCGGGTTGGGTTGGAAATTTAGGCCCGCCGCTCGCCAAAGCCCGCCCCGCCAAAACCCGCCGCCCGCCATGCCCGCCCCGCCAATGCCCGCCGCCCGCAAAAGCCCGCCCCTCCTCCAAAATTCCCTCTTTTTTAGTTAATTCTAGTAATTTCAATTCTTAATGGTTTATTTTATATATTTATTTATAAATATATGTAATATTATTTTAAGTAAAATTTGTTAAAAAGTTGCTTTTATAAAAAATTGTTTTAAAAAATAAGTGAAAATTTAATTAAAAGGTAAAAAAAACTTATTAATCTATTAAAAAAATGAAAAAAATAATAAATTAAAATAGGCGGGCAAGCCCGCCGCCCGCCAACCCGCCATCATGGCGGGGCGGGCATGATTTTTATGCCCATTTCACTTGGCGGGCATGCCCGCCCCGCTCGTTTTTTGGCGGGCTTAAGGCGGGACGGGCGGCGGGCGGGGCGGGCGGCCCGTTTTGCCACCCCTAGTAATATGTATTGCTTTCATGACATGATTCATATTTTGGCCTGCAACAGTACCCACTGCTTCCTTTGAAAAGTAATATATACATATTTATTAATAATGGAATATTCCATCACCCTCTTCTAACCAAATTAATAAAAATAGGGAAATGCTAACGAGTGCCCCAGGGGCACTCTTTAAGGCCTTAAAATAGTAAGTTTTTCAAGATAATATGTGTATTAATTGCCTCGGAAATTGAAATTGTTAACTTTTCTATATAATATATTCTTTAATTAGAATGCTTAAAGAGTGCCCCTGAGACACTCGTTAGCATGACCCATAAAAATAATTCCTTGACTTTTTGTCTACCAGTGCTCTCTTTACTATATATAGAGTAGTGGGCATAAATAAATATACTATTAAGCATTAATTAATTAAAGTTATAGTAACAAAATTGCAGACGCATGATAGAAAACAAGTTAATGGAAAAAAAGATATGATATGATTTGTGATGATATATAATTTTGGAAATTAGAAAGAAGCTGAATATTTCTCCATCAAAAAAGAAAAAAAATAATGAAATTAAATCTGGAAAAGCCGACAGGGAAATCCCAACGTCCCATTGTCCCCACTAACCGTTTTCAGGCTCCCTCTTTTATGCAATCAATCTAAAATTTCTCCCCGGATTTCCTGCTCTTATATGTAATAAACTAATAATAATATAGTAAAAAAATTGTTTCAAAGTATTTGTCCTATTCGGTAATTTAAAAATAGAGTAAAAATAATGGGATATTAGTAGATGATTGTTGAATGAGAAATGAAAAAAATACAAGAAGTATTTGTTTTCAGCTTTACCATTCTTCTTCTTTGTGGAGGATTTTTGTTATAGTGACCCTGATATTCTTAGTGTACATGATTCTTATGTTAGCAATCGTGTAATCAACACTGAACATTAAAAAACCATATGTATCAAAAAGTAATTTTGGTTGACAATAAAGAACCACGTGCATTTTTACCAAGCAATTTTTGTAGTTATTGTAATCAGTTGTGAAAGATATATATCCCTATAAACTCATCAAATCATATATCATATGATTTTACCTCTTTTGTAACACTAAATTCGAATATTTAATTTAATTGAATTATTTGTAAATTTGTTTAATATTTTAATTAAATAAATTACATATTAATATTTGTTGTGTGAGGTGTAATGATATTGGTGAAGTTTAATAATAATGTAAGCGGTTGGTAGAATAATTAAAAATAGGGTTTAATATACTTCACCCCCTGTCAATATAGCGAGTTTCGGTTTGGCCCCCTTGAATGTTTTTTTTACGAAACGCCCCTTATAAAACCCAAAACCTGGATTTACCAAATCCTTTTACCACATTTGCTGACTGAGCTTTGACTTTGGATGATGTGGCAAAAGGGTTGTATAAATAATTAATTAAATTATATTTAACCACTAATACAAAATAGTTTCCACCACCACCACGACCACCACCACAACCACCTTCACCATAACCAACACCACCACCACCACCACCTTCACCATAACCAACACCATCTTCAAAAAATAAATGGAAGACCATTTTTAGAGTTTTTTTTATGAACTTTAAACAACTAGCTTGATTTTAGTCCGCGAGTAGCTTTGAGCTTGAGTTGGATTGGATGGATCCCCATCTAAACGGTTAACTGATTGAACCACAGTACCACACAAGAATACTGACACACTGCCTCCATTTCAATATTTAATTTTCAACGAATCCGTACTCAATATCTGTATGCCTATTACCAAACACACATTCATTCGTCCTTTCACACACCCCCCTTTCTCCGATTTCAAACCTCCACTCACGGCGGCGCCGGTTATTCTTCCATTCTTCCAATTCCATAGACAATAACAACCAAACCGAAACTGTTCGAAATCACGTACATTACAACCACACCGATCCTTCCAAATACCCTAGATGGAACGCTAGGTAACACATTGCCACTTCTTTCTTTCATATTTTCATTCAGTTTAACATTTTGCTTCACAGGGAGAGCTTCGAATTCATGTACGCAAGACCGTGGTAACGAGTCAATGAGTTTTACTTGAATACCGTCCGTGGCAACTTCTCTTTCCCTCTTCTATTTCAATCTCAGGTCAAACCCTAATTTCATATTTCAGTGACTTCCATGCAATGCAACTCTCATAGTTTCATGCTTTACGACACGCTTATGCTTAAAACCCTAATAATGATTTTAAATATAGTTGAATAAATTGTGCATGCCTTCAAGTTCTAGTATGTTTATCATTTTTAATTCTTAACTCTCTTTACAGACCCTTCCTAATCTCGACGATTCTGGAGTTTCAGTAGTTTTTGATGAGGTTGAGTTGGAAAGTGGTGTATCCAAAGATCGCAGTGGGAAGTGGGCAAGATTAAATTTCAAAATTGTTCTTTCGTATCACGGGGGTTCTTTTGATGGGTGGCAAAAGCAGCCAAATTTGAATATGTTTTGGCTTTGGTCATATAACATGTAACATGCTTTTACAAATCAACTTTCTCCTTTTGTGATCTATAAAAAAATTCTAAAGTTTATTAGTTAAGCTCTAAGTTGCATATACAAATGTATTCGACAAAACCATGATACACTAGTCCATAACATGGTACAGCTGTTTCTCCGTCTCTCTCTTTGCTGCTTCATGCACTCCTTCTGTAGCGAACATGCCTTCCATTTATTTGATTGCTATATTTATATGGTAAACAAAACAAATAAGTATGTTTAAATTAGTTTCTTTTTATTGGATTTTCATTCTGCTTCTCGCTCTTGCACAAATTTCTTGATACAACATAGTAGAAGCGGCACTTGGTAAATTTGTCGATGAAAATAAAATTCAACTGCTCAAGGACAAAGGTCTTCCTATTGAAGGTTGTGCTGCTGTTGCTGGTCGAACAGACAAAGGAGTGACAACCCTTCAACAAGTTTGTTCTTTCTGTAAGTTGTTCCCCTATTCTTATCATTGTTGTTACAATGTCCAAACCTTCTTGTAAATGAATTGATACATACTCAATATCTGCTGGGTCTTGCTTGTTAAGCGGTTTAAAACAATCAGATAATGGAAAAAATAAACAATTTTTTATTTTTATTTGAGAAGCTTTTTTGACTGAAAAAATATAGTGATATTAATAACTTTTGATTAAAAAGTGCTCTTTGTTATTGTAACTATTATTCCTCGTGGAACAACAGCTCTTGGGTTTGAACAGCAGCTCTTGGTTATGGTGAAGGTGGTGGTGGAAACTATTTTGTATTAGTGGTTAAATATAATTCAATTAATTATTTATACAACCCTTTTGCCACATCATCCAAAGTCAAAGCCCAGTAAGCAAATGTGGTAAAAGCGTTTGGTAAATCCAGGTTTTGGGTTTTATAAGGGGCATTTCGTAAAAAAAAACATTCAAGGGGGCCAAACCGAAACTCGCTATATTGGCAGGGGGTGAAGTATATTAAACCCTTAAAAATATTAGAAATAGTAGCAAAAATAAAATATTAGTATTTTTTTCTTAATTAAAATATAATAAAATAATAAGATAAAAAGAAAATATGAGTTTGTAGAGATATTGAGGGCAAAATGGGAATTAAAGAGAAATGTGAGGGTAAAGTATGAATATCCTAATGAGGGAACTAGGTTTTTATTTTAAAAAGGGAGTTGAGAGAAATGAGTGTTATCAGTACATAGAATTATTGAAGAAAAAAAATGCTAGAGCTCAAGGAGGAGAGGGAAGAATCAACCTTGATCAATTAGAGAACTTGCTGCTGGAAAATCTAAGGTAAGTGAGAAGATTACTCTACTATGATTGTATATTGTTTGAAGGGTAGAGAGAGATTCTCACCTCCTCTAAGTTTTTCCTTCTTTTTCACCATGATTGGAGCTTTTGTGTTCTTGAAAAAATTGTGTGAAATTTGTAATAATTGTTATGATTGCTATGAAATTCGTGCTCTAAATCATTGATGAATTTTGTCTATGATATGTATGTGCTAAATTTGAGTTGAGTGTTCATGTTCATGAGGTTTTGATTTGATCAACATGATTCATAGATTTGGGTTAGATTGGTGATTTAGATGAGGAATCTGTTTGGTAATTGATGTGTTGGATGTTATGTGAGTAGGTGTGATTACTCACGTTCAAAAACTAAATTGAGATAGGTCTAGGTTAAAAAAATAAGCTTAGAAGTGAATCTCTTGTGAATAATTAGCGGAAAATGCTATAGACTGATTTGATTCGAATTATAGCTTTTATACTATAAATCTGATTCGAATCAGGGCATTCTGGTAGCCTTTGTCTGATTTGATTCGAATCACAATTTACACATGATTCAAATCAAGAAGGTAAATTGGGTTAAAATATTGTTTTTATCATAACTTGAGTTTTGTGACTTCGTTTGAGGCGCGATTCGAAACATTGGGTAGCTAATGCGTAGTACTATCTTATAGCGATGCTTTAAGGATAAAAATATGTACTTGAAAATATAACCAATGTATCTTACGGTGACAAGGTATATGAAATGGTTATGGAATATTGAATAATCATGTTGTGAATGATTGAATTAATATGGAGGTTGATGATAGAATGAATTGATATGCATAAGTGTTATGTGCATGTTATTTGTTGTGGTGATATTGTTGGTGGTGTGAACGGTCAGAAGAGGGGTCAATAGTGCATGTGTATAGTTGCATGTTATTGTTGAAAGTCATTCATAATGGTGTACGAACTTCGGTTCAGTTTTTGTGTGCTTTGGTCCAATGGTGTGGATTCAGAAGCGAGTAGCTGGTGCAAGATGGGAACCTGTGAAGCGTTACTAAAGGCATCGGGAAAAATAGACTTGTGTTGTCCATAACGGTACCACATTTATATTGACTCGGGAGAGGGGTACATTTGCATATATGTTTGCATATGTGATTGATTGTTTATGGTGTTGTTGATTGGTTGAGAATAGTTATGTGGTGTGTAATTTGGTGATTTGTGTGATTATGCTACCCTTGCTTTACTTTACACCATTAAAATATTTTGAGTACAGACGAGCAGATAAATGAGTAGTTGCTTAGAAGCTGAAGGATGACATTGAGGTGGTTTTTTCCCGTTGTTTATGCTATTATTTAGATTTCCGTTGCTTTGATTTGTAACACTAGGCGAATCAACAATTATGTATTTCTATAATTTACTTTGATGTTGATGTTGCGAGAGTTAAAATTTTTATGTTATGCATTCTTGAGTTGGAATACATTTTTTCATAACTAAGTTTTATTTTAAAAAGAACGTATTATGAGACTAAATTGTTGGTTGAGCTATTTTATTTGAATAATTATACTGAGATGAGCCTAAGTAAAGACGAGCATGTGATGACAGGTGTTAAATTATTGCATGATGCTTGTTAACCCGTGTTACAGAGCAAGTTGTTGTTGTGTCGAGTGACACCCTATGTATGTTATTATTTAAATTTGTAATATTTACGCGTGGGTTTTTAGGGTGCTACATCTTTCATGATAATGAGTCTAGAACACTTTGATTTTAGTTCTCACTTTGAATAATTAAAGAGTGATTTATAATAAAATTAGTTTTTGTTATAAATTGAAAAACAACGGTAAGTTTTTTAGTAATATTTGTCATGCTAATAGGACCTTTAAATATAGTATGTCTAAATGTAACTATCGTGGTTTGTGTATGGCCTGGGAACTTGACATCAAATACCTGATGTATTACTCTGACTTCAACTATGTTTTCAAGCTTATCTTAGAGTCCGTTAATGTTTGGCATCACTATATTGCCTTTCTTCACAATATTAAAGAGCTTCTCTATAGAGAATGATAAGTTCAAGAATTTCATACTCTTACGAAAGAGAATGTTTGTACTGACTATCTAGCAAAATCTGAGGCTGAGAATGATGTATTATACCAGTCTTTTGCCAAGCCTCCTATTGGAATCATCATTCTCTTACTAGGTGATGCTAGTGGGACTTTATTTTTATATACTTTTTTTTTTTGTTTTTTCTTTTGCTTTTTTCACTTGCTAAAAAAAAATTAACTATTGTGGCAAAAATGGTCATATTGTTTTTTTTTTCTTTATCAAAAAAAGTTATAAATAAAAATATTTCTTCTTCATCTCATTTCATAAGAAAACTTATGAAAATAAATTGAGTAATATCTCTTCTTCATCTTAATTCTATGATCATAGTTCTATATGGACATTTATAAATTATCTACGTTCCACTAACACAAGATGACCCATAAATATTTGGGTACCAAAGGTCAAAAATGCAAATTATGATGAAAATATGCGTTACAATTCGAACTCAAAATGACATATTGACATGGCCGGCCCAAGGGCTAAGCCACCAAAACTAGGGCTTTAGGTTCTCATAAGTTTGAGCTTAAAAAAAGCCTCTAAATTTTTTTATTTAGTTATAAAAATATATAATGACACATTAGTCATATATATAATTGTAGTTGAGTTGGTAAAATTTAGGCCCATTTTCCTTTTGATTTTGAATTCATCTCTTAGCAACCACAAAATTATTATTCAAAAATACATTTTAAAAGTCTCATTTAAAAAAAAATTAGGCCTCTAAACGGGTAAGGTCGGTCCTGCATATTGACAGTGCTTGTTCAAAACACATGACTAAAGACAAAATAACCCATCATCTTATACTCCAAAAAAGAGAGATTATAACTCTTACGGTAACAATAATATATTGACCAAGTGACTCCAAACACAAGAGATGATGAATTGTGATATTTCAAATTTATGATTATGTAGTGGATTTATAAAACCTATTAATTACTTTTTGAAAAGATTTATGGTAGAGGTTATGAATCACATATAAGAGTTTAGAAAAAGTGCACCCTGGATTTATAAAGGTTCGACCTAAATAATTGGACTACTCATGTTCCCAAGAGTTTCTTTTTGAGAGTTCCACTAAAATTAGACTTAAACTTTTTACATGATCAGCCCATGAATCTTCAATAATTAAACACAACTTTTATACAAACTTAGATAAAGAACCTTCACCCAAGCATTTTTCAGGTTTACCTTGTAGCGTATAAGTCATTTACATATACAATTCACAAGAGAATCAAACTCTTGAATAAATCAATTAAATCAAAACACTATTTACAACACAACTCTTACAGGGACTTTTTTTAAGTTTTTAGCACTATATCCTTTCTAGTGAATTAAAAATACATAGGCAAAGAGAATAAAACAAAAGTTATGTGGGTTTTTATTCAAAATTTTGGTGCAAAATGAAATGAGCAGAAGCCCTATATATGTAGGAAAAGTGGCTCGAAAAGTAAATGAACCATGACCCAATTTATTAATTTAAGCGATTAACCCTACCTGGTAATCGATTAAGAGATTTCAAAATTTGGCCATCCTAATAAGAAAAAGGAAACTTTAAAAAGGCTATATGATTTAATCGATTAAATTTTTTTTCTAATTGATTATGAGGTCCTTCACATTAGTCTAATCGATAGGACCAAGTCCTTAATCGATTAGGAAGTGCTTAAGCTCCCCTAATTGATTATAGGAAACTTATTAATCAATTCCACACAAGCCTTGATAGGTTTTCAAGAAGTTATACAAAACAATAGAGGTTTTGAAAAACCCTTCTCCGTGTGTGTAATTGCTTTAATACTTCAAGACTTACTCTTGACCTCTGACAAATAAACTTATCCCGCTAAGACTTTCAGCGCAAGAATAGGAAAGCTTTCCCATTTTCTTTCTTTGATACTTCAAGATCAACGACTCAATTCATCAACTTGATTAGCACTTCAAAGGGATTCTTGAATTGTCTGACTGATCTGGTTTGAGATATCTTCTTGATCAGGTGCCAGCATCAGAAGCTTTTCTTAATAATTGAAACTAACTCTCGAGGTCTTTAAGAATTCTCAACATCCAAAACTTGTTCAACTTATGGAGTTTTCATCTAAAAAGTTTATTCATCAATTGTCATCATCTAAATTAGTATTCCTTGATTGGATATGACAAAAATATATATAAAAAGTTCTATATCCCCTAAGTTCTTTTATCTCACAAGCATAAACATATCCATTATTACATGGGTGTCATTGACCCTCCTCATTTTCATAAAGGGCCCCGCGTATAAAGAATTGACCCCTTCTTCATAACACATGATCTCCTAAAAGGTCGTCATATATTCCTTTATTAAGATTTCCTTCGGGTTATATAATCTAGAGAGGCAATATAAGTATGTGATTTTTGGCAAAATTTATTCCATAGTGAGCATTTCTAGATCTTATCGTCACACTTATTCAGCCCTACTCTAGAAGGATCAACTACCGAAGGCTTCCCCTAGGATCCTACAAAAGACAAAGTGAGCTTCCAAAATGGGGGGGGGGGCACTAAGAAAAACAATCTTTAAAGTCTTTCCAAATCCCAACAAAGACACCAAATTTTTTGACTTCTTGCCGCAATGAAATTAACCCTTAACCATTGTGGCAGTCCTAGAAAGTACACTCCACGGTGAAAATATGAAATTAGAGATTTAGGGACTGCTTTTAATTATGATATTAACACCAAAATTGGAACACCTTTAGGAAAGCCCAACAATTTGTGTGTAATTGAGAGGGTGTGATTCTCAAATACTTCAACACTTATTCAAATATGTTGAAGGGAAATATAAAATTTAGCTTAGTAAATGTACACTCGTAAAAAGGAATGGAGCACCTGTCATAACAACTATAAATCCTTTCATTGGAATCAACAGGGAGAACTATCTAATGATAAGGGCCCTACATCTTATATAGAATAATAGAACCTTACATTTTGGTCATATTTTCAAAAAGAGAGATAAATCTCAACAACCCAGGATCTACCAGTGATACCGATTTGCATCACTCAATTCTCGGGATAGAGTACATGCCTGACCCTCGAGAGATGGGTAGCGCCAACCAAGATGGGAGGTTTGATTTTGAAGTTTAATATGATCTTTAATCTCGGTTTCGGTGAAATTCCAACCGTGCGTTATACTATAAGACCTAAATAAATATTGAGTCCTCTGTTCATCTTAGGCAACAATATCTACGTACAATAAAGGCCAGATATATGGAGGAAAGCTATCAGTTAACCCTCGGAAGGCTGAAGTAGTGTTGTAAGTTCGATCACCACCAGTAGATTTCCCAACACTCTCATAGGAGAAAGCACTAGAAGACTCATCAGAAGAAGCCTATATGGAAGAGGATTCATTAGAAACACCATTGGACTCAGAACTATAAGAAATAACTACATGGTTCGGGTTAGGGTGATTGCATGCTGAAGCGATATTATTCGAGTTACTTGGGATCTTTACCCCTACAGATGACTAAAATTCGCCACCATCAAAGTTATTCCCAAAATTCCTAAGTTGATCATCTTTATTAACCACGAGTCTACCATCCCGTGCTTATCCGCTTTGGAGATCTACACCACCGCATCATGAGTTTACCACCTCAATTTATTCATAGTTCTTGTTCCTACGCGGAACACTTTCAAAAACCAAATAAAACAATTACACTCTCTTGTATTTGAAATCCCTTTGTCTTCAATATCATTTGAAAACAATAAGAAAGTGTAAATTTGAGGTTCAAATAGGGTAAAAAAATGGGTCATTATCTCACAAGATTGGTTTTAATTAGTCAAATAGGTATCACTTAAAATCAAAATAATGCATGGTCGGCCAAGGCCAAGCCACCAAAGCTAGGGCTTTAGGTCTCATAAGTTTGGGCTTAAAAAAAGGCCTCTAAATTTTTTTATTTAGTTATAAAAATATATAATGACACATTAGTCATATATATATATATATATATATATATATATATATATATATATATATATATATATATATATATATATATATATATATATATATATATATATATATATATATATATATATATATATATATATGAGGAGAGATCAAATTACACCCGAAGAGTTACACCACGAGTTACACTCGTTCAATAACTACATCTCGAAATAATATTTTTTAAATTCAACTGTTGGATTGAAACATAATATCATATAGATCATTCCTATAAAATTTGAGCTTAATCTATAATGATTTACTATGTCATTGAATAACATCAAAATTAACGTTATATGAAAGCTCATTTTGACGTTAATCTTTGGATATCTTGATGATATAGTAAATCATTATAGATTAAGCTCAAACTTTATAGGTATGATCTATATGATATTATGTTTCAATCCAACGGTTGAATTTAAAAAATATTAATTCGAAATGTAGTTATTGAACGAGTGTAACTCGTGGTGTAACTCTTAGGGTGTAATTTGATCCCTCCTCTCTCTCTCTCTCTCTCTCTCTCTCTCTCTCTCTCTCTCTCTATATATATATATATATATATATATATATATATATATATATATATATATATATATATATATATATATATATATATAATTTAGGTCCCTTATATTTTTTATTTTGAATTCAACTCTTACCAACCACAAAATTATTATTCAAAAATATATTTTAAAAGTCTCATTTTATATTTTTTTAAGTCTTTAAACAGGTAAGGCCGGCCCTGAAACAATGCCTCGATCATTTTCTTGACTTGATACGTACAAAATGAAAGAAAGAAGTATGCAAAACAAAATAAATAATAAGCAAGCAATTGAGAGCACTACTTATTAGCTAGCATGTCTTGCAGTGGTTCTCAATAATGGTTAACATGTTATCAATGAATAAGTAAAATCTTACATTGATAAAGAAAATGAATTCATGTTCATGCTTTCCATTCAAGAGTAACCACTAAATATAGTTTTTGAATGAAACATTTCGAAAAATCTAGCCTAATGCACAATTAGAATTTAGATTTTTTCTTTACCCACCTCCCTATGAGGGTCACCCCCAGCGAAAATCCCAAAATACCCCTGCTTCGAAAATGAACTTCCGAAGCGCTTTTTTTTTTTTTTTAAAAATTTCCTTAATTCGAAAGTGCATCTCCGAAAACACCTCATGGGGGGTGTCTTCGGAGATGAACTTCCAAAAACACCTCATGGGGGGTGAATTCGGAAGTTCATTTCCGAATTATGCAGAAACTGTGTTTTTTTTATGTTTTATCTAAAACAGTCTCGCATTTTAATTAAACGCAAACGCCAAATAAAATAAGCAACAGATAAACTGAAAATACTAATATGATAAATAAACAAAAAAAAATACTAATCCGATGAAAATAATATATACAAACCGAAAAAAATAAAAATAGTGTGCTAAAGATACAATCCGATAACAAAAAATATATAAACCCGACCACTACTGGGTGTGCCTAAACCTCTCGCCCTGAGACCTCCTCTGCCGCCTGTATGTCGCCGCACGGTCCGCATCAGTGACGATCATCTCCATCACGGCGACTGCCTCTGGACCGCCCCGCTCCACGATACCTCGACCCAACGCGTCCCGCCCAAGCATCGATATCCGCTAGCAGATCGGCATGAGATCAATGGCGTGATCATCCTCGGCCTGCTCGTTCTCCAGGATCTCCTCGTGTGCTGGCCTAGGAGCGCCGGGAATGTCGGGTCTTAGAAGAGGATGTGACACCCGGTAGAACCATGTGACGTATACCTCCTCACTGTGCCAGTCCTGGGTGACCCGAGTGAGACGGTACTCCAGCGGTACCACATGATCCTCCCAATGCTCCCATATGGCAGTGAGCTGCACTCGGGTCACAGTGTCGGGAGCAGCCTCAAAGGGTGACCTGGTGAACGGTATCCAGGTCCATGAAATAGCGGAGGTAGGCCACGTCGACGTACCTGACACTCTTGTCCACAAAGCATGCAGCGCCTACCACATGCATGTACCAGCACCGGAGAGCGCAGCCGCGGTGGTACTCCCTGAATAGGTCGTTACCCTCCTGCTCGGCCTCGGCCGCCGCGTCCAGGTGGAACTCAAAATAGAGGCTCAGTGTGTTGAACCGGACATGACACCAAGAAGTCGAGACGCACTCCAGGTGAGCAACCTCCTGCGGCATGCCCAAATAGTGCATCATCCACTCAATGGCCTCGACCCTCTGGATCCTGGAGTGGTCCAACAGCCACCCCCTGATGGGCAGGTGGAGAAGACACTGGACGTTATGGAAGGTGATCGTCAACTCCCCCACCGGCAAGTGGAAAGAAGACGTCTCCTTGTGCCAGCGCTCCACAAATGCCCCCTGCATGCCGGTGCTGATGGTGGTGTACCCGGTCATGCAGAGCCCGCTAAGCCCTGAACCTCGCACATGGTCGTTAAACCACTGAGCTGATGGTTTAAACAGACCGAAAATCTTCCTGGAGTGGTTCACCATTTTCAATGGCTCTCTCTCCTGTTACAAAAAAAAAACAAATAAGCGAGAAATAAACGGTAAAATTATAAAAAATGGTGATAAATAAACGGCTAAGTTAAAAAAAATACCTCTCCCTCCCAGATCCGCCGAGCGACGTGATCCTGGTAGTGAATCAGCAGGGAAGTGTCAAAAGGCCCTCCCGGATAGCTATCCACCTCCTGCTCCTCCTGCTCCTCCTCCTCCCCGACTGGTGGGTCAACATCCGGTATGACCTCCTCCTCATCCTCATCCTCCTCCTCTCGCTGGCGGGAAGAAGATACCCGAGTCAGCCTACTCCTAGAGCCTGAAGCAGATGAACTCTCCACCAAGTCCTGTGGAACGCGCACACGGCATCCCCGGCCCCGTCCCTGGGTCGACGCCAGCTGCGCCGCCGCCCGCTCGCGTCTAGCCGACGCAGTCTGGGACTCCCTGCCCTGTCTGATGCGTGCTGGCTGGTTGCCTGACATGTTCCTGTAAACAATCGAAATCGATTAATATGCGAGACAAATGAAAAAACAAAAAAAAATGCACTTCTGATACAGTTCGGAAGTTCATTTCCGAAACTGGAATGGGGTGTTTTCGGAAATGAACTTCCGAAACACCCCTGCGCAGAGCTTTTCTGCAACCTTCAATGGCAGACCCAAAAAACCTAAACCAAAACTACTTTTATGCCTACTAAACATCCTAATATTAGTACTAACCTATCTTAATGTGATTTTTTCAGTTTCTAAACACCCTATTAGAGTTTATTCAAATAGATCTAAAACTTGAAAAAACAATGTAGAACTTACCAATTAGTGTTTGATGATGAGTTTGGAAGAAGACTTGGGAATGCTCTTTGATCTTACACTTGATTTTGGCAGAAAATTTGAAGAGGGGTTGTGTTTTGATTTGAGTTAGGGTAAATGAATGGGGGAGGGGGAGTGTTTTGTTAAATCTGCAGAACGCGCATTATTTCGGAAGTTCATTTCCGAAATGCTGTTTTCGGAAATGAATTTCCGAAATAAGACAATTTTTTCAAAAAAAATGGCGCTTTCGGAGATGCATCTCCGAAAACACCTTTTTCTTGCATTTCGAAAATGAACTTCCGAAGTCAGGGGTAGTTTGGGTTTTTCACCAGAGGTGGGCTAGAGAATTGGGAGGTTGGCAAAGAAATTTTCAGAATTTATTATTCTCAAACCTAGACTTTAAATTTGAATACATAAAAAATACTTCACCTTACTTTATAAAAATCTAGTTGATCCATCCAGTAAAACAATTGCAAAAACCAAAAATTAATAAGATAAACTTCATTGAGGTTGCCAATAATGAAAATTTAATACTCCTTGTATGGATGGGTGGCAAACGCCCGCAAAAATATGGAGTCGAGCAGGACGGACATAGTTGAATGTGTGAGTCTAAAATTTTATTCTGTCCCGCACAAAAGTGTAGGTGGAGCAGAGAATACCCACGAACATTACATTTTTTAGACTAAAAATATATAAAATCGTGTTAATTCATATTCCCGTAAAAACCAAAAAAATACAAGACAGACGAGACATTCACTTTAAAAAATAATATGCAGGCAAAATGGGTATGTCCAACGAGCCAGACCCGTTTTACTACTTATATTGTATGCGTATTCTTTCCTTTTAGATGTTTGAATCATCCCAATTCCACAAAGTTGAAATCAAATAGTATTTATATAAATGGATTGATCCATGCTTCTCATTGTGCGAGCAATATGGCTTTGCCTTGATATTCACTCACACAATTGTGTTTTGCTAATTTCTAATATGCTTGCCTCGCGAGCAACAAACCTCGCACATATATTTTAGCTGAACAAAGATTCTGAAAAATGTTAAAAATGACAAAAGATTAAAATTTTAATTAAAAAAGTAAATAAAAAATAATGTAAAGAGAAAGAAAGTTCAGCCTTCTTCCCAAATAGTACTTATTTAAAGACGAGAATGGATCCTCGACAACTAAGTTATCTACCTCAATGTTTGCAGCCTAATAATAACCATTAGATTGATTATTGAGATTGAATAATAAATTTTATCAAATAAATTGATATAAGTCTTAATTAATCTCAAATTTAATTCTATTATTTATTTTAATAATTATTAATTATATAGAAAAAGTAAATTTACATAATTTATATTTTAGTGTTATATTTGTTAAATGCATTTTTAATTCTATAGAGAAAGTAAATTCTATAGAGAAATGTATTTGTACATAAGTATTAATTATATAGTGAAAGTAAATTTACATAATTTATATTTTAGTGTTACATAATTTAATTTGAAAAAAACTCAGATTTTGATTTTTTTTAAAACTTTTTCTGCTATTAATTTTAATCTCATTTTTTAATTAAATTTCATGTTGCATATTTTGAATCTATTTATATGATTAAATTATTAATTATTATTTTATAATTTCTTAATAGTAAAAATTAATAATAATAACTATTGAAATTTTTATTAAACAAATTGACATAGATTTATATTTATTAATTATTGGAAGTTTGAATTTTATTTTTGTATTTACTAAATACATTTTTTCATTTTCTCAACATATATCAATTTTATTTTTAATTTATTAAAAACAATCAAACTTCAATTCCTTTAAATTTTACATTTTTGCATTTTCTCAAAATATATCAATTTTGACATTTTCACTTTTTATTAAATTTCATGTTGCATCTTTCAATTTAATCTCTACTTGTTATCAATTTTAATCCCCTACTTTTTATAAATTTTATCTTATTAAAAAAAACTAAAATAAAAAAGTTATGTTATTCTCAAATCCAGCTCACCTATAAATATGTTTTTAATCTCTTTAAAATATAAGAATTTTTATTTTTAATCTACTTAAATTTATAAAATTATAAATTAAATATATAATAAATCTTAATTAATGATATATCACTAAAAAAAGTCAATAAAAATATATAACATAAATTTTTTTTAAAAATTTGAGATTGAAATTAATAATAGATGACTTAAATAGAATCAAGTTTGAGTTTTTTCAAAATTAAACTCATTTTTGAAAAAGAAAAATGTATTAACAAAGATATTTTCTCTATATCATTATTAATTGATTTCAATTTTTTATAAAATTTATTATTCAACCTAATTAATTCATCCGTTGTTATTATTAGACACATAAAGGTTGAAAACAGCGCTATCGAAGATCCAATTTCAAGACGGAAATAGATCATCGACAACTAAATTATACTACTTCCGACTTCATTTATAAGACTATCTACAATAGTTTACATATTCAACACCCTCCTTTTTTACTATTTACATTTCACATCATCTTTTCTCTCTTCCACCTAATAATTCAACACTTATTTAACTTTTACTCACTACAATGATTTTTGTTTAATAAAATTCAACCACCCAACCCCGTCACTTTTATTCCATATTTTTATTTTCTTTTATGTTTTTGTGATTAATATATTAATAACAATTGTCGATTGGAATTAAATTAAAATAATTAAGACTTAAACATTTTATTTTTATTTTCTAATCTAAAATTTTATTTTTATTTTATTTTTTTAATTTTATATTCTTAATTAATTTTTTATTTGTAAGTAATAAAAACGAGATATAGGATAGTCATTATTAAAACAAATAAAATTAAAAAAAACTCAAAATACAATACTATACACTAAACACACAAGTGACACAACACACCTAAAATGAAACACATAACTTAATTAGTACAATAGACTCAACTCACAAACAAAAATTTATTGGAGGCTAAATAGAAAAAATAAAAAAATTCTTTGTCCAAATCAAATTAATTAACCAAAGCTCTATTTATAGACAAAAAAAAATGAAGAATTTTGGTGAAATTTAAAATAAATAAAAATTTAATTTTTTATAAAATATTTGACTCCAAATAATAAAGGTGAGAGAAAAATATAAATAATCACAACAACCAATAAAATTTTGTAAAGTATTATAAGTGGGCCTCATTCATTTCTCATTCAACATATTGAATATTTTCAACACAAATTAATCTATGTCACTTTCAACACCTCATTCAACCATCTATTAGAAACATTCAACTATCTATCATATAAGAAAGATAGATGTTCTTGAAATACCATTTTTGTCCTTTTTTCCAATACTCATCAATGAAGATGTCCACGTGGACACCCTCTGCTTCCTTCTTTTCTCTTTCCATAACTTTACACAACTTGTCTTTTCCCAATACCATTTGTTATTTCTACCATCTATCATATAAGAAAGATAGATGTTCTTGAAATACCATTTTTGTCCTTTTTTCCAATACTCATCAATGAAGCTGTCCACGTGGACACCCTCTGCTTCCTTCTTTTCTCTTTCCATAACTTTACACAACTTGTCTTTTCCCAATACCATTTGTTACTTCTACCATTTGAATGTTTACCATGGATTAATATTTTATTCTCATTTTTTTCCATCCACTTTTTATTCTCTCTTCTCTCTCTTTGTTTACTTCATCTTTCTTTTTTATCTCAACATTCTCTCTTCTTTCTTCCCTAACCTCTTGCTTAAAGATTCAATCTTTATGTTGTGTTTCATCTTAAACATGATTTTTTAGAAAATATTTTCTTAATATCTCTCATTCTCTTTCTAATCTCTATATTTTCCATTCACTTTTATGATTTTTAAGTTACTATCTTTTTTGTGTTGTGTTCTTACTTTGAAGATTCAACCATTATATTTATTACTTTTTTAAAAAGTTTTTATTTTTTTTGCATTTCATTAATATTTTGGGTGCTAATTTTTGTCGATCTGGACTATAATGAGATGGAACAAAAATTTTCAGATATGAAATGATACCATATAAAATTGAAGGTGAGTTGTTACTATGTGTTCATTTTTCTGATTCTTTTCGTGTTTGTGTTTCAGAGCAGGACACCCGCGGCTGTGGTTTCACGCGGATGAAGGTGTGTGAGCGATGTCGGCACGAAAGAGTTTTGGATCAGATCTTCTGCTTCCTCCTTCTGTTTGTTCTTGATCTTTTATTTTTTGCAAAAAAAAAAAAAACTTGAA
This sequence comes from Vicia villosa, assembly GCF_029867415.1. Lineage (NCBI taxonomy): Eukaryota > Viridiplantae > Streptophyta > Magnoliopsida > Fabales > Fabaceae > Vicia > Vicia villosa. Next base: position 165,448,238 of record NC_081184.1, on the reverse strand, counting down.
CTATAATAATGGTGAGAATTTGATATTTGGTATTGTTTGATCTATATTATTGGTGTGAGTTAATGTTGTTTTGATTTAAGTTAATTGTTATGGTTGTTATAAGATTCATGGAGATCTTGAATAAAATTTACATATTTGTGAAATGTATGTTTTTTTGTTACTGGTTGAAATCTTTATGACACGTTGGTTGGATTAAAAATACTTAATGTTTATAAAAAAAAAATTAATTAAAAGATAGTTTCATTGCTATCGTTTATATGTTGGAAAATTATTATATTTCTTAATATTAAGATATTTATTCTATTTTATCAAAGTTTTATATTAAGGGTTGTATGCCATTTTCTATTCCCTATGCTATAAAATATATAATAGTTTTATTTAGCCACTCTATTTTTATGCTAAGATAGGACATCACATTTCCATCTCCTCAAAAGTAACAATTCTACTTGCAATATTCAACAAGCATGACATTTTTTCCAATCAATCTTGTTCATTAAATAACCATTAAATTAAAATGAAAATAAGGATTAATTTTATCATTACTTTTATTTACTATAATGAATGATTTATTTAATATATACAAAATTCGAAATTTTTTATTTTTGTTATTATAGATTTTTTGTTTTATATTATTTCTTATATTTTTTTGTTTTATTTTTTATTATAGATCTTTTTATTTATCTATAGAACTGAAAATTATTTCTTTACATTTAAGATTTTTTAATTATAAATTTTTGCATTAAATTATTTATAAATTATTTCTTCTACTGGGTGTAATCTCATTAAATTTGTCTTCAATTATAAATGCTATAATAAAAGCAGAGATTTAAGTATAAATTTTTTCTAATGATTAATTTATTCTTTATATGATTATTATAATTTTGTTGTATCTATCATGTTTTGGAGGTATTGATGTTTGGGATGCTTAACACATATTGGAGGAGGAGTTGCAAACATAACAAAGACGAGATGAAAAGAGTAATTGAGATATAAATTGTTTTGTTACTGAGAAAATTTGGATGCAAGAATTGCAAACATAACAAGGATTATTGAGATGGAAATTGTGATTGAGATATTAATTGTATTGTGATTGAGAATATGAATACTAGCAGCTTAATATATTTGGATCAAATTAAAATAATGTTAACTGAGTCCAAATAACACAATTTTTACATAATAATAAAATAAGTCAATTACTTCATTAAAATTATATTAAAAAAATCGAAACTTATCACGCTTTATTTGTTTATGGCCAAATTTTTTCTATCTTATCTTAAATTAAAGTGTTATTTATAAATAATAATTAAGAGTGTTATTTATAAAATTTATTATTCCATTAAACTCTAAAATTTAATATTTTATAATTGTATTATTGTTACATTTAACCAATAATTAAGAGTGTTATAATTATTTATGATAGTCTACAGAATTGTATGATATATAAAATGGTTCAACGATATTAGTTGATTCTTAATAGTGATATAATTATTTGTAGCAATGAAATTGGTCTCATTTACAATTTAGAAACATTATTACATATCAAAACATATTCAATGATAACTTATTATTATAATAATAATAATTAAATAATTGTTAATGTAAAAGTGCGTGAAATTGAAAAGTGAATAATTCAAAGTGACAAATAAATTATGGTTTATTGAAAAGTGTGTCAAATTGTAGGGAGATGAGTGTTAGATAAGTTAATAGAATAAATTGTGTGAAACGAGAAAAATATAAGGCATGTGATATCTTAGATTTTTGTGAGTCCCTATGTAAATTATGTTGATCATTGATATTATATTGTACAATGTGAATACACAGTAAAAACTTGATAAACTTGATATTGCTACCAAATATCTTTTTGCATGTCTGATTTGAAAGTACACATAATTTTCAACTCACCCATCAACCTTCAACTTTCATCTCACATAAATAAAAATAATATTTATATACGGGATAAAATTTATTATTGATCTAAAACACTTAATACTACTTTTTACTCAATATCCTTTAACTTGTACTCAATCACTTTTCAAAACCACTTTTCAATTTCATATTTTCAAATCAAAGATGTCTACTCAACACAGTGCACGTCTGCTATTTTCAAAGACGTGTACATTTTCTGAACAATTTAAAGTTATGATTTTATGATTTTTTTTAATAAATAGTTTCTAAAATTATTGCTTTTAAAAAGAAAATAATATATAAGGAAATTCGTGATTTAAAAATAAAAATCATTTGTCTCTACTTTTTATCATAGTTATTAGTTTATAATTATATTTTATTCTATTTTATTAATTTTTAATATCTATGATAGAGTTTGATTTTTTTATTTTAAAATTATAATATATTATTTATAAGTAAAAAATATGTATTTTTTTTTAAATAATAAATTATTTTGGTTAAACTATTTTATTTTTCTTTTTTGGGTTAAATACTATTCACCCCCTGCCAAATTAGCGAGATTCGGTTTTCCCCCTTATTAAAAAAATTTTTAGCCTTGACCCATGTTTGGCTGACTGGGCTAAGTTACAAAACCTTTCCATTCTTGTAAGCTTACCACCAAACCATGCATACTTTGTTGTTTATAATTGCAAAGCAGTTCTATATAATAATACTCCATTCTTTTTCAATAATATGTAAATTAAAAAAGTTGTACATATTAATTATTTTAATTAACTTTTTCAATAATATATAACCTTTTTAATTAAAAAAGCTGTACATATATAACTTTTTCAATAATATATAACGTTTTTTTTATAAAATATGTAATTAACGTTTTTAATTAACTTTTTTTATAATTATGTTTAAATGTATTTTAAATATTTCAACGTTTTTTAACATTTCGTAATTAACGTTTTTAATATATAAATGTTAATTAAAATGTTTTTTTAATAATTTTATATAATTATATAAATAAAATGTTAATTAAAATTATTAACTTTTTTTATTTAAATTTTTTTTATTAAAATGTTTTCAATAATATAGAAATTAAAATGTTAATTAAAATGTTTTTTATTTAATTAACTTTTTCAATAATATATAAATTAAAAAAACTATAATTAAAACGTTTTTTTATTTAATTAACTTTTTAATTAACATTTTTTTATATAATAATATTTTAAAAAGTTGTACATATAAAATATTTAAATAATTATATAAATGTATTATTTAATAATTATATTTAAAAAAACGTTTTAATTTACATTTATATAAAAAGTTAATAATTTTAAAAAAATATTTTAATTAACATTTATATATTAAAGTATATAATTATAAAAAAAACGTTAAAATATTTAAAATACATTTATATAATTATATAAAAAAAACGTTAAAATATTTTAAATAAATTTAAACATAATATTTTTTAAAATGTAAAAAATTTATAAAATGTTAAAAATTTATAATTTTTTTTATTAAATCTATATATATTTATTAACGTTTTTATTTCCGTTTTTATTTACGTTTTTATTAAAAATATTTAAAAAACATTTAGCAGAAATTTAAATTTATAAAAAATTATTAACGTTTATATTTATTAAAATATTTAAAAATTTATAAAAAATTTAAAAAATATATGTTTTCAAATGTTTTTTTAAAATATAAAAATTTAAATCTATATATTTTTATTAACATTTTAACGATTTTTAACATTTTTATTTTATTATATTATAAACGTTTTTATTTAATATATATATATATATATATATATATATATATATATATATATATATATATATATATATATGTATATATATATATATATATATATATATATATATATATATATATATATAACATTAAAATGTTAATAAACATTAATATGTTAGTTTATAAAAAAAGTTTAAAAAATTATTATTTTAATGTTAACGTTTAAATTTTTAAGTTATTGATAACGTTTAAATTATTGTTTTATTGTTAGTATAAGTATATAAAAGTCATACCTTATAACAAACTAAATCTGCAGTTCCTTTGGTAGCTTGCTCCCATGATAACCTCATGCAACCGGGTTCCTGAAAACAGAATCTTTTTTTTAAGGGGTCAAGGCTAAATTTTTTTTTAATAAGGGGGAAAACCGAATCTCGCTAATTTGGCAGGGGGTGAATAGTATTTAACCCTTCTTTTTTATTTTCATTTTTATTAGATTTGGAAGCAAATACGCGCAATATATCAGTACCCCGTGCGAATACACGGGTATCTATGAGTTTAAATGAAACTACTATACCAATACTCTGACGTAGTCACGAGTTTAAGGAAATTATATAAAAGGATATTATATCTTTCATTTACCTTTCCTATACAACTTTTTCTAAACCCATACTCAAATACTTCTTTTACTTTACCTTCTACAATTTATGAGGGGAATAATTAAAAGATTGATTTTAATACTTAAAACGGTTTACTTTACCTTCTACAATTAATGATTATTTTTAAATTTTTTATCATTCACTATCATAATAGTCATTTAATGAATTTGGTAGTAAGTGATTTTAAGGCCAATAATTTTGTGAATGAACTTAAAACGTAGATCAATTTTACAATTTGTAATATTTTTTAAGTTAGTTTTAGTGTATAAAATGTGATGCAAAAATAAGATTATGTTTTACTAAAACTTTTGTTCAAGGGAGCATGAGGTTATTGATCAAAATATTAATTATTAACGGGACATGAAGTTATTGATCAAAATATTGATTATTAACGGGACTTGAAGTTACTGATCAAAATATTTTTTAAGGTGAGGACATGAAGTTATTGATCAAACTAATATTTGTATACGAGAACATGAAGTTATTGATCAAAATATTGATTATTAACGGGACATGAAGTTATTGATCAAAATATTAATTATTAACGGGACATGAAGTTACTGATCAAAATATTTTTTATTAATTATACATTCAATTATTATTTTTTTACGAATAATATCAGATATTTTTTATTAAAAAATATATATCTGAAACAAATGCGCGTCCCGTACCAGAATCCGTGCGAACGTACGGATTTGTTACTAGTTGAAAAATATATTCAACACTCCAATTGCACGTTGTCTTAAAAAAAATTAACTTTTAAATATATTTTAAGAATATATTATTTATTCAATAAATAGAAGTGGAAGGAACGTCTCAATGTTTGCAATCTAACAATAACCATAAGATTGGTTCCTGACATTCTTTAAATACATCCTTGACGCTTACTTCAATTATCAATTTAGCATGACTAATGCCCTTCCATTATTGCCTTTTATTCTCTGGGAATTTGATATCCTTCCATCCTTTTCAAATAAGTTCCAACATATTGCTTTCTACATCCTGCCTGTAGGATAAATGACATGCCTAGTATCAGTGAGGCCACTATATGTTCTTCCATCTCCATCTTTAGGATATCTTGCTTAAATATAAATATATCCACCTGAATGTGGACTTCTTCTTTATTCTCACATAATCTCTTGCAATGATCCATCATCAAGTTGGAACACCGCCTCTGTTTGTCGAACTCATAATATTGGATGTTTTATTTACCGCAGTGAGTGACAATTTTTTACTTTAGTCTAAGTCGAGTAAGAGTTATTCAAACTTAATACATCCCATAGTTGCAAGCAATGTCACTTTCCTAGATCTTTATATTTCTTTGATTTGGACCTTGTAGTATACATCAACACAATGTCCTATCCTACTTAATTTCCTTTCATACATTTGTTCTTATTTTTATCATGACAACTATTTTGCACTCACCATCATTAACGAGGTCAAAATTTTCATTCTATCTTACTCACCTTGGTAAAAACTTCATCAATTTTTTCATTCTTATTCTCCATGGATGGATGTGATGGCATATCATTTCTCCATTGGAATAGTATGAGTATTTGCATAAAAAATGTATGTTCCTCTATCATTAATGTTAGACATGAGACTCCAAAAGACTATCATAAATTCGTTTGGACTTCTAAAAATTATGAGATCAATCTTTAATAATGATGATTTTCAATCTTTATTGATTACTAATAAAACTAAATCTCTTGATTATTCTTGGTGTATTTGTTTCATATCACATTCTCCAAAAATCCACATGATCAATAAAATCCTTATTAGGAAGATTGAGATCCTTGACTGATGCAAATTAAACATTTTACATGCAATCTTGCTAAAATAAAATCTTTTCCAAATCCAAACTCAAGCTAGCACACTTACATATATGATATAACAGCAAAAGAAACAAATCTTAAAAGGACAAGATATACTTAAATTTATCTAGCTCACCAAGTAACAATCTGAGACAGATGTCTCGCAGATTGTTGGAACATTTGACATGACATGTGTCCAGATAATAAAATTGTGAATCTGAGACAAATCAAATAAAATATGTACTCGATATAAAACATATATAATACAAAATGGTCTATATTATCGATCATCGATATTGTTGTTGTTATCTCCATTCCCTTATTCACCATCAAATATGTTTGTTAAGTGAAGTGGTGGAAATGTTGAAGTCAGTTTCCCGTAAATGATACAAAATGGTCTAGGAAAGATTTATATCTTTTGAAAATGAGGGAGCGAACTAGAATTGATAGAGAATTCTACTAATGGTTGTGATGTTTAAATACTCTGGTCCAACGGCGAAGGTAACTGCAAACACTTTGATGCTCAGGTTAGTGACGTACTAAAGTAAAAGATGGTCAGGATTAAAATAATATGTTTATTGATGTGGCATCTTTCTTATCCTTTTATAATAAGGTTCTATGATTTTTTTTTTAAAACTTCTATTTTAGACAGTTGTGCTGGAGGAAAATTTTCAGATGATCTTTCTAAGTACAATTTGATTGTTCTTCTCCTTATAGTTTCTTTGATTATGTCTCTTCCTATTGGAATTCCATCTTAGGTTTTACGGTACTAGAAACATTTCTATGGATAAGTGCTCTAAAGAAGTGACAACATATGTATGTCGTCATATGGGTGACATAAGTATTCCGTAATATTCAAATTTCACGGTCCTTAGCTTAGGCTCTTGTATGGATCTCATATTGGGTGAGACCAAAGCATTTTGGGCCTTGGCATATACCAAAACACTATCCCATCAATGTTGGGTTGACAAAGACTTGTTGGGAATAATTGTTTTGGAGAATTTCTCTGTGCACCCATATAGGGTGAAAACACAACTGAAAATCCCAAAATACCCTTCAGATATGCATATCCGAACGCACCCTTTTTACATTTTAAAAATGTTTCGGATATGCATATCCGAAAAAACCATTCTTCAAACGTTTTTTTATTTAAACGTTGGATTTAAAATGTTAGAGGTTTTTCGGAAATGCATATCTGAAAAAACCCTCCCACCTTCACTATTTCATTCATTTTCTTTCACTCAAAAACCAAAACCCTCTCCAAAACCTCAACCATTTACAATCCATTTTTCGTCTCCAAACCAAGTTTCAAGTGGTTGATTTGTTGATTTGTCGATATTGGTGCTGATTTGTTGGAGAAGAAACCTGTATCACTTCGGATATGCACTTCCAAAACCCACCAAACTTATTCGGATGTGCATATTTGAAAACATATATGTTACAGCAAAAAAAAATTTTGACAGAATGTATATTTTACGCACATGTTAGGTATGGTGCACCTCGACAATATTGCCAGAGATGTTGTAGAAGTTCCAGATGTGGTCAACGAAGATGCTAAGCCTAAAGAGGTGAATGATGATGTTAAAACGATTGTCATAGCGATAGATGTTCAACAACAATTTACAAATGAAATGACTTTCACTTCTCGTCAACATTTTTTTGAGTGGATCCGGATTGAAGCTAGTAAACTTGGATTTGGCGTTGTAATTGCAAGGTTCGACAATGGCACTAATAGAATACAAACATTTGTTGTGATGAAATACGGGAGGTTCAGAAATATGTTCCAAAAATTCAGAAGTTAAAACATAATGACACGGGATCTAGAAAATGTGTGTCCGTTTAAGTTGCACGTATCTTGTAGGATATATGGTTTGCGGCGTTTTAATATCGTCTGCAAACTTCATAATCATGCATTGGACACCAAGATACACACATATCCAATTGTGTGTCCGCTAAATCCCGAAGAGAAGGAATCTATTTCCGAACTATCCATAATCAAATTTGCGCCGAAAAACATACTTGCAGATTTGAAACAAAAAAGACCAGAAAGTGTTTCAAATATCAAACAGATACACAATGAACGTTAAAAACAGAACATCGCGAAAAAAGGTCTGAGGTCAAAAATGCAACAACTTTGGAAACTTTTGGACGATAACCAATACGTTTCAAGGTACAGATCTTCTGGGAACTGTTCGTGACATATTTTGGACTCGTCTTGAAAGTATCCACTTGTTCAACACATTTCCAACCGTTCTTATAATTGATTTTGACGGGCAAGACTAACAAGTATAGGCTTCCTCTTCTAGAAATTATATGTGTGACCTCTACGGACAGTACATTTTCTGTTGGATTCACTTTTTGGAATGTGAGAAAGAAGATAATGTTACATCGGCATTGGGAATATGTAAGACTTTGTTAGTTGATCCAGACAATATGCCTAGTGTCATTGTTACCGACTGAGATAATGCCCTTATGAATATGGTTGGTACCATATTTCCGATATCAACCGCGTTACTTTGTCGGTATCATATAACAAAAAATGTGAGATCTAAGCTCAAACCCACAGTTGGCACCAAATAAAAAAATGATGAAGATGGACACATCATCAAACTAGGTTTTATGGTCGAGAAGATAATGGGTGCATGGACGGATATGTTAAATTCATGTTCTGAAGAGTTGTATACCGAGAATGTGGTATAATTCAGGACATTGTGTGTTGGATATCCTGATTTTGTGAAATACGTTGAATCTACTATCCTTGAAAAGATGAAAGAGAAAGTTGTATGCGCTTGGACGGACCAACTTAGACATTTGGGTTGAACAACAACCAACAGAGCTAAAATCTGCACATGCGGCGTTGAAGAAATGATTGGGTGATAGCAAGGGAGATTTTTTAGGGAATGGGATACGGTGAATCAAATGCTCCAAAATCAACATAATGAAATTCAGATGACGTTTGGTCGAAGCAAGACTGTGGCGGAACAGCGGTATAAGGGCAACATTCTCTACTCGCTATTGATTTTCAACATATCCCGGGCGGGATTGAATTTTATTTTTCATGAAGCGAAGCGGGCGGATACGACGGGTCCGGATAGTTGGAAGTGTGGGTGTACAATTATAAAATCGTACGGGCTTCCAAGTGTTTGTCTAATTTCTAAAAAGATGAATTTGAATTCCTCGATACGCATGGATGAAGTCTTTGATCATTGGAAAAGACTTCGATTTGATGACTACGAATCGGCGAAGGAGGGTACATTCAACGTAACCATCTCAACCGAGTTAGAAGTGATGATGGATAGATTTTCTAAAGCGGATGATACCATGAAATTTCACATAAAAGAACAATTGAGAAAAATCACTTTTCTGGAAACAACCGATTTGAAACCTCCTTCGCAACCGGTTAAAACTAAGGGAGCGCCTAAAAAGGTGAAGAGTAACCAAGATGACACATCGACTAAGCAGACTCCTTCTTACCTTGAAGTTGTTGATTCTTTGTTCCCGGATTCACCTACACCAAAATCTGAATGTAGTGCTAATTAGAGAGCGCACATTTCTAAACCACCTATCACACCTCCAATTAAAAAACCACTGATGGTTTACATTGATGAGATGTCTCTATTTATGCATAAACACATTGAAAATATAGTTGATGTGGGGATCGATGGTAATTGCGGGTATTGGGTCGTTGCCGTGTTACTCGGTAAAGGAGAAGAGAATCACACTCTTATTCGCCGAACACTTATTTCGGAGTTAACTTCGCATAGGGACATTTACACTCGACTTTATGATAATAAAGTCAAATTTGATAAAGTTCACGATGCCCTTATTCTATCACTTACAGGTCACGCACCAGTTTCAAAATGGATGTCTTTCCCTGAGATAGGTCATCTTATAGCAAGTGCGTATGATCGGGTGTGTGTCGATTTGACAAGATTTGGATTTTCAGAGATATTTTTCCCAGTTCATAGTCGGCCACCTATAGACGCGTCCGGGTGCATCATTTGTATCGGGTATCTAAGATCGCGCCACTTTGTAAAAGTTTTTTGAAACCGGAGTGTCATATTCCGGCTATGGCATGTTAGTGGACAGCGCATCATACAAAAGCGGCAAAAACTTGATCGGATCTTTCTTTGAAAGAATGGTGGAGTTCGAAGAAATGATGAAGCAAGAGTGGGAAGCAAATAGGGGAAAGTCGAAGAATTTTCCGATTTTAGAATTAAGCGGTGAGGATTCATTCCGTGCATTTTAGAATTTACCGGATCATTTTTTATATGTATTGTCGCGACGAATGTAAAACCAATGTGATTCAATACATATATAATACATCTATATTTAATGTAATCAATGTTTATTCTTGCCGATTTAATTATTTTATATGTTATTAAGTCAGATTGATGATGATCCTATTTTCATGCTAATTCTATTTTTGCATAATTTGGAAGTTCATATCCGAAATTTTAAAGCATCGGGGATTATTTCAGAACTACATATCTGAAATATGCACTGATAGCAATATAAGATTTCTTGGGTCCATATTACTCCAAAAATTCTATAAATATGGTCTCTATAGATTTTCATCAACATATAAAGTCACAATCAGAAATGACTAAAACCTACCCTCACCTTGCTTTTGTTTATTTCAATAGTGGTTATCCGATGCCGCTTCAATTTAGGTTTTCACACGACACACCGTTCGCCGAGATGACTCCGACACTGAACTCTCTATTGCAATATCCAGAAAATCAGAAGGTGGTCAAGCTTCAGTATCGTTCACCTTCACTTGACACTGAAGGAAAAGTAAAGTTCATCCCATTTGAGCTCAAGAATGACGACGATTCAGAGATTATGTGGACAACTTTTCAACAATATTATTAGAAGGGTCCGATCGAGTTGGATGTGAAACTTCAATGATCGGGAGAAGATGTTATCAAAATGTTGCGTCGTTCTCAACTACCCATTTATAACAATATGTAACATTAAATTTATGTAGAACTATCTATGGAATTTCGATTATTTATGATAAATTTATGCTTTGTTGCATTGTTGTTATGAATGTGTCTCAGACATATTTTCATATATGCACATCCGAATTCATCTTTTTCTGAACATATGTGACTTCGGAGATGCATATGCGAATCTTTTTCTCGAAAAAAAAGGTGACTTCAGAGATGACGCATCTTTTTTCCAAAAAAAAAAATGTGACTTCGTAGATGTATATGCAAAGTCACATTTTTTCTTAAGAAAATGTAACTTCGGATATGCATATCTGAAACATATGAATTGTTTTAAATTTTTCACCAAAGATCCGTGAGAAGCAGAATGGATGCATAGAGAAATTTCTATTGTTTTGACTATGACAAGTCCAATCAAATATCCAAACAATAACCAGTACGAGACTAGGACTTAGATAATACCTCTAACAATAACAAATGTCTTAAAGGTCGATAATGCTCATATCACCCTTATATAACCTCGATCTCATTGAAACAACTATGTAAAGGAAAATTCTTAGGTGGACACATATCTAAGAAATTACAACCAATCAAAGAATTTTAATTAATTAAAAAATAAATATTAATTTTTCTCTCTCCTTCATAATCTCAATCACCCCATGAATCTAATTAAAAACAAAATTAAAATTAAAATAAATTTAAAAAGTACTCTTTTTTATTGACTGTTCCAAAGAATGTGGATTTAGAGTCGTGTCCATGTAAGAATAACTGCTATGTAAAACTTAAGAATCAAAGTTTAAGTTATACAATTTCTATTCCAATACCTTTCGCTTTGTCTTCCCTTACCAACTTAGACCTTACAATATTTACAAATATCGCATCTCATCTAAAGCATCCGTCAACTTGCATGTCATCCCTCTTAAATCATTCATCTAAATGAATTTATTCCCCAGCTCGAATCAATTTTGAATGTTGCTACATGGCTTGGTAGGTTTCCCCATTACCTCTTTCATATTAATGTTGGTTTTAATGTTTTTAAGCATAAAATATACATAACTACTTTAGTATAAAAATAATATTAAAATATTAATATATTTTAACTACTAAAATTAAAAACCACATGATATACTATTTGACAACTTTTTACACAATGTGTCTTTCTTCCAATCACATAAATAGTTATAAACGGTATTTTATTTATTTATTTATAGTAATTTTAAAATAATATGTTCGTCAATCAAATCACATAATTTTAAAACAGTGCCTAAAAATATTTTCTCACAGAAATTGGTCTCTTTAAAACAAGACCACTCATGATAAAATGTGAGGGGCTTATTAATTTACCAAGCAGAATCAAAGTACGATAAGAATGTCTGATAACATAACATAATCTATTATAAATATATAAAAACTAAAGTACCTGATAATTACACTATAACCCATCTAATTAAAAGTTTAAATTAATCTAATAGTAAGGGTAATAAAGACTATTTACACAATACTTGATTTATATTGATTTGGTAATTAATAGTGCTGACGTGGCAATCCAATAATTTTTGTAGCATTTTATATTTTTTAAATTCCATAAATTAAATAAATCAATTAGATATTAATTGGTTTGAATTATTTTTTTTACACGTTTAATTACACAATGCAAAAATTGGAAAGGCAAAATATATTCAAATTCAAATGCATCATTGAAATTTGTCTCCCCTCAATGAACTTTTACTCTCCTCAATGTATTGAGAATTGAAAGGGCACATTGAGAGTTGTAGTAACAAAATACTCTCTTTAAATCAATTACTTTAATACTATCATTCAAATTAACCCATTCTTCAAACCAGAAATCTCTCTTCCATCTCTTTCGTGTCGCTATGACTGTACACCACCGGTAAACCACCACGAACTTCAAATGTTTCTTCGTTAGTCTCTCTTTGCATCATCACCCATCACAAAATCACTGAACCCTTAAGTCTTTTTCTCTATAAAAATACCATCTTTCTCTTTCTCTCTCTTCCTCACTATCAACCTCTCTTCCTCTCTCTCTCTCAAGCTTGAAAGTTTGTGGTTTTTTAATTTTTTGCAAACGTTAAAGTACTGTGTTGAGGGTTTCAGTTTCAAGCTCGGTCAGGAAAACGATCAAACTTTTCTTAAATTGATTTTTGGGAGTTTTCTTTCTATATTTCTTTAGCTTTAAAGTGGAATAACAAATGCAACATACTTTTCTTTTGTTTGTTGCTAGATATATTTCCTTTCTATTATTTAAAGTTTTGTTTCTATATTGCTTTTTATAATGATTGTTTTTTTTTGCTCTATTGAAGATTGATTGAAACCCAATTTATTATGGATGAAAAATGTTTCACTAGCTTATAATAGTACTCTCTTATTGTGTAGGATAATCTTTTTAACCTTGAACAACAAATTCATTCAGAAATTAACTTATTGTTTAATCTTTGTAGTTGTTAATGAATTGCAGGCAGGTTGAAAACAAGTTAGATTTTAGCCTGTTCATGAGAAGTTTATAGCTACTACTACTGGAAACATTCTCAAACTAATTGATGTTCAGACTGTTAAAGTTGTGTGCAATCTAAAGGTAACTTAAAGGCTAATTCTTATCTATAATATACCATAGTTTTTAACTTTCATTTCACTGCTTGAAAGTTAGGTTTTGAGCAGAGTTGTGAATGAGTTGGAATCTATCCATTTATCCTTAGGGAAAGCATCTATGTTGGTCTATGAAATTGATAGGCTGATCAATTTCTACAAAATCCACACATTTTGTTTGGCATAGTTCCTAACTTTTTGAATCATTCATAGATAAACTTCCTGACATTATTATAATAATGTTGCTACTCACAGGTGTATTATGGCATTGCTTTTCCTATTGATTAGTATTTTGTTTAATAACAAATTAACGTTGCTATTAAATTTTTTTCCTTTTGATTAGTGAATTAGTTTTTTTATCTCTTTCTAGATCCTGGTGCTCTAATATAACTAGGATGTAGAACAATTTCTGGCACCCTTGGAGCTACTTGTGTATACAGGGGGATGTTTGATGCATTTTGCAGAACTTTTCAGAATGAAGGCTTTAGAGGTTGCTACAAAGGACTCTTTCCAAATCTACTCAAAGTTGTGCCAGCTTCTAGCATTACTTACAGGGTCTATGAAATTATGAAGAAAAATCTCGATTTGAGTAGTATATAGTTCTATCCTTATGGTACTTCCAATTAGCTTTGAACGTATACATTGTAGGTAAAGTGTTCTTGATCTTAGTAGACTGAACCGCGTGTTTGAGTTATTATTGTTATTTTTTATGTAATTGAGCTAATACATAATACTTAGTAAATCTTGGATTGTTGATGACGGAGATAAAAATATTTATTATTAGTATTTAACGCAATCATTCATTCCTTCTGTGACCTTGAAACATGTTTCTGTAGTCAGAAACATGGGAAACAGTTACTCATGGTTATATGAACAAAATGTTCAAGTAATAGAGTTGTAGAATTGTTTAATTGTGTTGATGGTAAGTCAAGTGAAAACCATAAATGTCTTGCATTTTTTATTTGAAAAAAGTAATTAATCATATTGATTTTATTAATAAATTAAATTATTTTTAATATTGTAATTATGATGGGTACAATTATTTATTCCTCAATTAATTTTACAATAAATATCATCCTCTTAAAAATAAAAATAAAAGTGATGTTTTTGTATTCTCAGATTTTGTTTTGAATGTATTTAATTGCATTAAAATATATATTGATATGTTGCTTTCTTAATTGATCAAATAATGTAGTTTAAACGGATTGAATTATAAAATAAATAAAAAAATCACTGTAAAGTATAAATCGTTAAATATTGATGAAACGGTTGAATTAATTTTTAAAATTTTAGTAACTTCAATTTACAATTACTAAAATGTTAGGAATATATATAAACATAGTAAAATGAATGGTATGTAATACATGCATTTAATTGTAAGAAGTGGAAATATACATATATACAAATATTTAGTTTTATGAAATAAAAATATACAAATATTTAATATATGAATTAGAATATTTTTTTGTGTAAAAGAAATATTATTATAATAGATATATATAGATGCATAAACTTTTAACATATTTTTTCGAGGAATTATTTTTTTATTTGTGGATGAAAAAATTCATTCAGAGAGATAATTGTACGGTATTGATATTGATGTGTGATAAAATAGCTATACAATATCTCTTCATACTATTAACAGTTATGGAATAATAATTCTTATATATTCAAACTCCACTAATCTTGATACATTAAATGTCAATCCATTGCACATTGTAATTGCATGAAATTGGTATTCGTGTTATTGTAACTTTGAATTGAGTTTAAAGGTAGTGCACTGACAGTGATTTTTAAATTTGTTATGTTATATTAGTTTTTTTAAATTAAAAGTGTGTTTTAATTGGATAGATTGTTATGATTTATTGAAAGTGTAAAAATATTTTACACTGTCAGTGCATATCCCTTTTTCTCTTTTGAATTTATGGATTTAATTTAATTTATTCAAATTTCACTAATAAACTAGAAACATTATACGTATAATGTTTATTTTTAAATGTTTATTTTTAATTAAAGTTTAGAAATGAAATTTTTTTATACACAAGGAAAGATAAAAAAACAAATCATGATTTTCTAAATAATGATTTTCTTTTGTCAAATAGTAAGTAGGAGTTAAAAGGAAATAGTTCAGAAGATGTGTAATGTTCAGAGACCCATATAATCTATTTAAATAAATAATAATTATACTGAACATTGAAAGAAAATATTGATATTAAAGTCATTCAACAATTAAGGTATAAAATGATTCAGTTTTTTTGAAAATTAAAATTAAAAGGTATAAAGTGATTCAGTTTTTTGAAAAATTAAAAGGCATTACGTGTGTTATTAAACTTGAAGTGGATTGAAAAGTTATAAGATGCTTTAATTTCCATTTAGATCAATTGACAAAAGTACCATGAACAGGTACGTTCGAACCTATTCACAAATTCTATGACTATTAAAAAGACCAAAGCTTTAATTTAACAGTTGAAATTCCCAAAGATAATGATATTTTTTTCACATATAAGAAGGATTTAAAACTAATATTCGACGGAAAGCTGTTATAAATTTGATAAATTTGAGGTTTGAAAAAATTGACTAATATCTAAAAATTGGTGCATATTATTAATATAATTGAAGTTAATTGAAGTTAGATAATCATATTGTATTATATACTCCCTCCGTCTCATAATAAGTGTCCAATTTGAGTTTTGCGCGGTTCTTAAGAAAATGATTGGATATGTTGGTTTTGATGATAAAGTTAATATCATTTACTAAATTACCCTTATTTCTTATAGGTAGTAGAGTAGTTGAAAAAGGTGAAAGTTAATAAATAGGGGTATAGTAGTGGAAAAAAATAATAAATGTTGCATTGGTTTTCTAAAGGGACATTTATTTTGAGACACGAAAAAAGTGCAAATGAGACACTTATTATGAGACGGAGGGAGTAATTGAAATTAGATAATCGATTGTCCGATTTATTGTAAGTACGAATCAATGCTTAAAAATTGGTGCATATTATATATTAATATATATTTGTAACTATATCAAGGTTAATCAATTGAAAAATGAATTTAAACTTTACAAATGATAATTTGGTAGACATGTGATGTGAATCCAAACGGGACCCGTGCGATAGCACGGGTTTCTTACTAGTTACATAATAATATAATAACGTTAGTAATTTTCATGTTCGTGAATCCTAGCCGTTATTTTCCCGCAATTAACGTTATAGCAATGGGTCCCTCTCCACAAGGTTGATGGTACTAGTAGTTGACACCGACTTGTGTATGATCGTGATCAACGGTAATTTGATGGCCGAAATTTCAGGAGACACAATAATCGTGGCCCTATCATATACAGCCATTTACTACAACACCATGTGACTCCTTGTGTTTCTTTCCAATGTCAAGTGGGCCCTTCCATGTGATGCTTTAATTCCCTACGACCCTACTTTCTCACATGCACGTGCTCTCTCAAGCCATGATGCTCTATCGTTCTAACTTCGACACGTAGCAAATAGCAACAAGATTACTCAACTACTTCTATCTATATTCAATCTTTTTGTTCAACTCAAAAACAATTATATCCTACATATTATATTAAGGGACACTTGTTACAGATGGTATAAAAAACTTTTTATAAGAAAAAAATTATTTTAAGATTTTTTTTCATTTGTGATAATCCGTAATTGTACTGATTTGAGGATGAGAATCAGAAAAAGCCACATACATCTTGCATTGTGTTATCTGACCCTTTCGAGGGAGAGAGTTTATATAATACTCCACCACATGGTCATTGGTCAGCGTTTTGGGCTGAATTGTGGATCTAGGCCCAAAACGCGTGACTGCTAGAAATCTAGGAGTAAATCTACGAATCTAAGGAAGCTACTCGAAACTAATCGTTGGACGAGCAGAAGGGCATTCCTGATCGACAAGAAGGTACTACGGATGATATCCGAGGAGTTGGATGTCCGACCAATGACACGGGAGTTGGCTTGGTCGACGAGGTCGTGGGGAGTCATCCCCAATCGTGGAAGGAGGAGCGAGCTCGGTAGTGGGCAAAAGAAGTGGTAACCTTTCTACCTTTGAGTGATTGGGACAGGGTCACTGAATCGTTCCAAAGTAGATATGGGTTGGATCGTTTTTGGTTGTCGGGTTAGTATAGAACAATAACATTTAAAAAAATAAAAAAATTATTGAAAAATAAAATCAAAATTAAGTGAAGAATTTGGTTTGAATGATATTATCAATTGTAATAGATTTAATCGAATTTTACTTATATTATAAATTACCAGGCATAATATTTGTTGTTTGTACTTAAAACTGAAGTATTTTCTTCAGCACCAACTATAAGAGAACATTTAATCAATATAGATTAATTAATTTAATTTAAATATATTAAAATTTAGGGTTAAATATGTTTTTGTTTCCTATAAATATCTCAATTTTGGCTTTTCGTCACTATAAAATATATATTGACTTTTAGTCCCTATAAAATTACTTTTGCACTCAGTTTTAGTCCCTCTACAGGGACTAAAACTGAGTGCAAAAGTAATTTTATAGGGACTAAAAGTTAATATTTTTTTATAGGGACTAAAAGTCATTTTGGATAATTTTACAGGGATTAAAAACATATTTAACCCTAAAATTTATTTTTATATTAAAATTGGAGAAAATTATATATAAAAAAGTATTAGTTATACATTGAATAAGTAGGTCGATTTACTTTAATTTCAAAAAAATTATAAAAAATAGTATTATATTCATTAAACTTTTTGTTTCTTTTTATATGATTGTGAGTTTCAGTGTACTTTTTTGTACTTTAACAATGGTACAACGGAGTAGGGGATAATACAAACACTTCAACGTTCAAGTCAGTGACAATGATACTGAAAATAAGAGGTATTTGAATTAGAAAAGTGTGTATTTTGATGTAATGTTTTGGTTTAGGCTTTAAGATAGGGTTTGAATCTCTAAAACCTTCTCTTTAGAGACATGTGTCTCGAGGGGCAAATGTTGTGATCCAACAATTTTCGTTGCTTTGTAGAGCATTTGGACCTTTTGTTTTGTTATTTTGGTAGTTTTTCTTGTTTGGCCTTTATAGGATGAGCATTTGTCTAAACCAGAGTACTAGTCTTTTAAGCCTGAAAACAAAAGTCAAAAGGATCAAAGAGATATGTATTAATAGTGATAAGTGATAAAAAATACGTAAAATTCATGAGCACTTATTAACTTCATTTGCAAGAATTCAACAAAAAATCCCCTAATTTATCAGGAAAATATGAAAAAATTGCATGTGTGAACTTTTTAACTGTGTATTTATCAAAGGCTGACAAAAAGGAGCAAGAAAACACCAAAATTAAACAAAACACATCATCCAAGCATCAACGCTCGCTTAGTCAAGGACCATACCTTGCTAATTGAGAAATAGGCAAGAAATGGCCAAGCAAACCTCATCCAGGAAGAGAAAATCTCTAGTTGGCATGTTATGCGAGATATGGTGTGTCGGAAAGCTTCAAGGTTAAGTTACTCAAAGGTAAAGCAAGAATTAGCTCGCTAAGCAAGCTAAAGGTGCGCTAAGCGAGATCATGGTGGACAAGACAACCTGCATATGAGTTAGCATTACTTAAGGATGAAGAATGTATACATGCTAAGCGAGGTTCATATCTCGCTTAGCTAGAATGGCAGGTCATACCACTATAAATAGGAGTTCATGCAGTTCATTTTCATATCTTGTAATATATTTTGAACATGTTAGAGAATTATTTTTATAGCTTGGTATAGTTATCTCAATATGGAGTGAGAAACACAACAAGAGAGGAAAAGAGAAGGAGACTACAAGAAGAACCATGGTCTGAGGAACCTTCAACAAAATTTTCTCAACATTTTTCTCTTAAGGCTTAAGTGTTAGGCTACAATGATTAACTGTAACTAATTTTCTTTTTTGTTTGGATTAGATATAGTTTTCCTAGTACTTATGTTGTGATCTAGATCATGGTGTTCTATGTAATTTTTCTTAATCTTTAATATTGATGAATTCATCGTTCTTAATGCTTGTTTTGGATTAACTACCTAAAAACACATTTTCATGGTATGACTTGTTATTGGAATGATATTGATCATTACTAGACCTCATTCTTTCATCTATTGGGTACGTTAAAGTCTATATATAGATTTAGGTTCGTATCAATATTGTTGGAATTGGTAAAAGCATAGAAAATGAGAGTTAGAGTATATATATATATATATATATATATATATATATATATATATATATATATATATATATATATATATATATATATATATATATATAAATTTCAATGATATCATCATGTTATCATGGGGATTATTAAGTGTTGTTATTAAAACTAACTCATAATAAATTCCTAATTGAATTATTTTATGTACAATAAAGGGAAAGGGAAAGAAATTGGCCCAAGGCCCAAACTCTAATAAAAAGGTAAGGCTAGGCTTTGTCTTATACTCCTAACTAGTAACAAACCCGTCCATACGCACGGGTTCTTGTTTGATACGCTCATTTGTTTAAATATATATTTATTTTAAATCAAAAATTGAATCAAAATTTTTGGATCATAAATCGCATTTTTTTAATATAAAAATATTTAGATCAATAATAGATTTTTCCCGTATATAAATATTATTTATGTTTAGGTATTATTTAGAAAAATATTTGGATCAATAGTAAATTTTTGTATATAAAAATATTTAAATTAATAATAGATTTTTTCCCGTATACCATTTTTTAATCAAAATATTTTGGATCACAATTACAATTTTTCATATATAAAAATATTTAGATCATTAATAGATTTTTTCCATATACAAATATTATTTATGTTTAGGTATCATTTACAAAAATATCTTAATCAATTGTAAATTTTCGTATATAAAAATATTAAGATCAATAATAGTACTTTTTCCGTATACCTTTTTTTAATACAATTTTTTTAGATCATAAATACAATTTTTCATATATGAAAATATTTATATCATTAATAGATTTTTCCCATATACAAATATTATTTATATTTAGGTATCGTTTACAAAATATCTGAATCAATTGTAAATTTTTGTATATAAAAATATTTAGATCAATAATAATTTTTTTCCCGTATAGTCGTATACATTTTTTGAATAAAATTTTTTTGGATCATAAATAGAATTTTTCATATATAATAATATTTAGATCATTAATGACATATGTTAATATAATAATATTTTGAATTATATAAATTAAAGTTAATGATAAATGAAACACGCATTTGTATTTTATCCAATAACACATATTTTCAAGTATATTTTTAAATTCATTTTAATTGAAATATTTTTTTTAAACTAAAATTATTATTATTTTCTTTAAAAGTATTGTATCTTAAAATAAAAATTATTTTAAATTATATTTCTTCGTTATTAATATTTAATTATTAAAGTTAATTTATAAAAATTAAATACTATTTTAAATGTAAATTGACAATCATTTAAAATGATCATAATAATTTTTTTATTAAAAATAATTTATTGAAATATTTTGATGAATAATTTATTAGAAATAATAATAATAAAGTAATAAAAAGTGAAAAGTTAAAAGTGAAAATGTGAAATGTGAAATGTGAAAAGTGAAATCTGAAAAAGTGAAATGTGAAATGTGAAAAGTGAAAAGTGAAAAGTGAAAAGTGAGTTGGAAAGTGAAAAAGTGAAAAATAATTTGGAAAAAATCAACAAAAAGACATTTTTGTCTCTAAATTATTAATTTAAATTAAGATAACAAAAGGGCAATTGGGTATTTTTTAGAACATGTTAATATGTTATTTTCTAATATTATAGATGAGATGGTTTTGTCTCTCCTTCTTAGAAAAGTATGTTACTTTTCTAAATATTATTATATACGAAAAATGCTATTTATGATACTTTTAGACAAAACCTTCCTCAAAAAATTTATTCCATCCTCAAAAAATTGCTTCTTAGAAAAGTAAATCTACTTGTAGATAAGAGCCTTGTGCGGATGGAAATAAGCCTTCTAATCTGATGCAAGGAGATGTGTGACAATTAAGCTTTTGCTGATAATGTTTTCCCTAAAAAAGAATATATTGAGTTCCATATGCTTTATCCTTAAGTGTAAGATATGGTTATCTCATAAATTTTTAGGTTTTGTTTGCGAGTTTGGAGGGCTAAAGAGGGGAGGTCTTTGAAAAATATGAAGAATTAGGTGAAAAGAATAAAAAGATTTTGGGTAGGAGGGTTTGATTTTATTCATAACACCAAAAACCCATAGAATTGGGGAACTCAAAAATTGTATTGAATGAGGGTTTTTGAAGTTTTTGGAGGACTTACATAAATTTTCTAAATATCTTTTAGGTTGTTATACTATTCTGAAAATTAAATATTTAGTAGTGATAATGACTCTTTTATCATTCTAAACAAAATCATTTTTTCAAAAAATGTCAAATATTTTTCTATAATTTTTTAAAATTTCATTTTTGGAAGTCTTTCCCTCCAAACTCGCAAACATAGCCTTAAAGTGTGTTTGGATGAAGCATTTTAATGAGATAATGTAATGTTTTGAGGGAATTTAAAATAATTTGCACAAAATTTATTGTTTGAATACAAAAATGAAGAATTGTTAAAATGATGGAAATTTATGGAGTATTTTATTCAAGTTAAATTTTGTCATTTTGAAATGACACCAAAAATCAAAGAATTTGAAATTCCTCTCATACTTCATAAAATATATTTGTTACTATTATTTCTTCAAATTTTGCAAATTGGTCTTCATATTTTCTAGAATTACAAATTTGACCCCAAAAAATTTCATAAAAAATTACAAATTAGTCCTTAATAATTTTTAAATTTTACAATTTAGTCCTTTAAATTTTTAAAAATTGCACATTGATCCCTAGTTTTCAGTTTTTTATTTGGTCCAAAAAATTTAAATTTTATAAAAAATGACCTTAAAATTTTAACAATGAATTATCCTAATATTTCATCCAAACAAAATAATTTAGAAATGAATGGATTTCAATTGAATCATTTAAATTACTTTGAATTTTAAATTCCTTTAAAATTTCCAATTACCTCATCCAAACACACTCTTAGGAAATTGATGTTTGACTTTCCGTTCGTGCAATTTTAGTTTTGAATCAAAGAATTTTTGAAGTGGCATGAGCTAGGATTTTATATTCTGCCCCGGAGTAGGGATCCACTCCATTTCCTAAAAAGAAATGAAGGGTCAATTGCAATAGTTTTGTGTGCATACAATTAAATAAATAATAAATATGTATCACATGTCTTAGAAATACGTGTAATATACACCATAAACTATAGTAATGGACCCTCCATTTCTCTTTAGAAAATGGAGTGGATCCTTACGCTAGCACTTACTAATACAAAAATACTTTTTTAGCATAGTATTTTTTTTAATAGGCAATTTATGCCTAATCGGATTTGTTTAGCAGAGGTTGTTAAGGCTTTGTTTGGTAACACTGGAAAAAGAGCTTTTAGCTTTTAACTTTTCAGCTCATATTAACAAAAAAGATTTGTTTGGTAACTGTCATTTAGCGTTTAATAATTATATTCATGTTGATTAACAAAAAATGCAATATTTAATGTTGTTTAACGACATTAAAATTAAATGCCTGGTAATGAATTTAGATATAGTGTTGCTAATTTTTAAATTTGTGAAACATTAAGAGATTATTGCGACGACAAAGATTCGTAATAATATTAGAGTTTTACCGAAAAATATACAATAAAATTATTTTTATTATTATTTTAAATTAATATAATTGAATTCAAAATCGTAATGACGTTATTTTATATATCTCATTAAATTTATATATAAATTTTATTATATATGTTCATTTAAAAATTTATATATAATTGTTCAATATATTTTGACGTGTTATGAAATTAACCAAAACAATATAGATGAAGGAGAGATGAATGAGAGAAAAGAAGAGAAAAAAATAATATTGTATTATCATCTTTCAAGTAGATCGCTTTACATTGCAAAATGGTCTCTATCTATAGGATATTAGGAAGGTGGAAAATCATAACCTTACTATACCACTTAATAGGGAATATGAAGATGAAAGATAAGAATATATATGGAGATCCACAATAATATTTATTCATAACACTCCCCCTTGGATGTCCATTGAGGATAGGCCTCGTTAAAACCTTACTAGAAGAGAAAACCCAGTGGGAAAAAATCTAGTGAAGGAAAAAGAGTACAATATCCTTTGATTGTGAACTGCCTCGTTAAAAACCTTACCAGAAAAACTCAGTGGGACAAAACCATGGTGAAGGGAAAAAGAGTGCAGAAAATATTTATTTCTCCCCCTCATATATACATTTATATGTGAGACGATATTATTTGTAGTAGTTACTTAAAATGTCTTCTTCGAAGTGACTTCATGTAGTGCTAATAGTTGTGCGAGACTTTATGAAGCTGTTGCCATGATTTGTTTCATAGATCTCAATGAAATGGTTGTACCATCACATGTAAACAAATAACCTCTTTCTAATCTACCATTGTGAGAATCTGACAAGTAACCAACATCTTTAAGATAATGAAGTATGTGTTTGACTGCTTTCCAATATCTTCGTGTAGGTGAATAATTCTATCTTACTTATAGATTGACGGCAAATGATATATCATGATGTGTATAATTAGCAAGGTGCATTAGTACTCCAATTGCACTGAGATATGGTACTTCAGGACCAAGCAATTTTCACCTTTTTCTTGAGGCCTAAAAAGATCTTTCTCCACATCTAATGATCTAACATTTTCATCTAAAGATCTTTGTCTATATAGAATCATTTCAACACTTTTCTATATAGCCTTCTTGATGTACAAATATTCCTTTGTCCACATGCTCAATTTGCAAACCTAGACATATTTTATCTTTTCTAAGTCCTTCATCTCAAAATCTTTATTTAAGCAATTTATAGCTTTTGGAAGCTCTTCAGGAGTTCCAATAATACTTATGTCATCCACATAGACAACTATTATTGCAAATACTTTTCCATATCATTTTATGAAAATACAAGGACAAATTGAGTTATTTGTAGGTCCATCCTTTAGTAAATATTCACTGTGGTGATTATACCACATGCATCCAGATTGTTTCAACCCATAGAGAAACTTGTTCAATTTGATGGAGTAGTTTTCTCGAGATCCAAAATTATGTGCCTCTGGTATATTGAACCTTCAGGGAGTTTCATGTAAATGTCACTATTAAGTGAACCATATAAATAAGATGTCATTACATCCATCATGTTCAAACTAAGCCCTTCATGAGTTATAAGGCTAATTAATTATCAAAAAAATCAATTGAATCCACTACAGGTGAATATGTTTTATCAAAATCAATCTTAGGTCTTTGTGAAAATCATTGAGCAATAAATCAAACTTTATATCATTCTTATTTTTCTTTTTCACAAAAACTCATATATATCCAATTAGTTTCACACCATGAGGTGTTCGGACTACAGGTCCAAAAGTGAGTCACTTGTAAAGTGAGTTTAATTCTTATTCAATTGAATATATTTATTTTGGCCAATTCTCACTTAGTCTCTAATCTTTAATAGACTTTGACTCATGATCCTCGTTATCATTGATCACTTTTAGCGCTATATTGTATACAAAGACATTGTCAATATTGACTTTATTTTGTCATCTCAATTTCGGTTCCATTCCATTTCATCCATGACATAATTTATCGAGATCTCTTTATTTCATATTTCAAGTACTTGATTTGTTCTTCAGGAACTGAAAATTAAATTAGGTCAAAGTGCTCTTAGCATTTTCATATCCTCACTTGGGTCATCTTTAGTTTCTTTTCTTAGCAGAGGACTTTTAACATTGGAATCGACTTTCATATCACGCTTCAGGCGCAGCTACAACTCATTTGCAATATTACATTATCCAATAGGAGAATCCACTTTGAGTGGAGTATTACCAGCTGATAATTTATTTCATAAACTTTGCAAATGAATAATATTTTGAACTTTTGGTTCATATTGATTTGTACGAGGATCAAGACAACAATTTATTTTAACTTGTTCATTTGAACTTCTTGTTCATGATTTCAGTTGTTCATTTCCCTCCCCCTAATATTGGGAAAATTAATTTATCAAGTGATAATCAGCCTATTGGGCTGCAATCAAGTATTTGATTATTTTCTCAAATTATATCCTCAAAATTGAGAGTCGTATTAATTATATTTTTCAATATTCTTTCATGACTCATCTTAATGTATTATATTGGAGCAATTGGAATATACACAACACATCTTAATGTTCACTATGATGAGAAATATTAGAATAAATTAGGGAGGACTAATATATAGTATCTTGTTGGCTTAATGCGAATAAATATCTTAATATCATAGTTTGGGTGTTTCAAATATATAATTTAGAATTGATGATCTCATAAGTATCAACCATATAATTAACTTTAGACGTCTAAAGAATGGATCTTCGGGTCCATTTTCTTTTTATGAACATATATTACATGATATTCAATATCAATTTTAATAATATATGTGATACTTTTACAGGAATTTCTATAAAAAAATCCAGAAAACAAGATCTTAATCTAATTAGTTGAGAAAATAATTGCACAAACTTCTGGTTGTGAGTAGAGACATATGCATGATATTTTAGTTGATGCAACAATTAATGTCATAAGAACGCAATTTCTCAAATTTTTATTTTCATTTAGAAACACACAAAAATTGACTGGATTGAAGAAACTTCTGGTTCTTCAATACAAATTATTCGCATCATATTATATCCGGGATGACCCAACCGGTTTTACCAACGACACATTTAAGTGTAATTTATAAACTACTGGTTTACAATGACATGTGCTTCAATTGTACTAATATAAGTGTAGTACAAGCCCGAGGGAAAAGCCGATAGCTTTTCTATTATATATTTTATGTCCAAATTCATTTGTGTAATACAAAGATATTCAATACCTTCAATATAATTCATGTGAATTATCTATAACAAAAATATTTGACAAGACATAAAGAGAACACACAAAAAGAAAATATAAAGGATTAAAGTTCATTCGAATCTCGACTCTATCAAAATATGAGATTATTTTCGTGTGCCTTTAAGATGGACTAACAAATGTCATCCATACACTATACTTGTAAAAAGAAAATAATAGTATAATTAAGATTTATATGAGAAATCTAAACACTATTATAACAACTTTAAAATATGTAGCAACTTTAGACTATTGCAATGTCTTAATTCTCTTGTTAAAATATCAATATTTAGAAATAATATGAATAAAGAAATTGTATCAGCAAGACTTTGTTTGATATGAGGTATTACAATTGAGTACATAAATTAAACACCGATCATCCTAATTTTAGAGCATCAAGAACTAAATCTAATTTGTGTAATGATTGACAATATATTCAAAATCAATATGATAGTATCCCATGATTAATACTTTTAATCATACACACGCATATGAACATATTATCATATAATTATGAAAATTATACAAAATCATATCATCAAAATTATATCATCATATAATTATGTTGTTTTACTATCCTTCAGGGATGTTTGATAAGATCTTCAATAACTATATAAATAATTTGTTATAAATAATGATCGAAAACATATAACCATCCTGCTGGGATGCGTTAAAATTATTTGTGTTATTCTTCTAGAATGTCAATCTTTTTATGAGCATATTCTAAATTATAAATTTTTCGATCGATACAACAACAAATTTTATGAAATCCTTCAGGGATATTTTAATATTACTCTTGCAATATTTTTGGCATGCATGAAGATCATCCTCAAAATCATACCTCAAAATCATCCTTCTGGGATACTTCAATATTATTGATTCAATCATTTTAGAATTCGATAATATTATTGAAGCAATCATTTTGTTAATTTTTAACATAATTGATACAATCCTTCTAGGATTCAATAATATTATAGATGCGGCCTTTTAAATGTGATTGAACGTTGAATTCTTCTGGAATTCATCAATTATTATAAACACAATAATCGATTAAACTCAATCTTTGAACAATAATTTGGAGATAGTTTAATATGAATCTTTAGTTCTACAAATATCACATCACTAACTATTTCCATAAACAACGGTCAAGAAAAATTATTCTTTGTGCAATCCTTCAGGGATTGTTATTAGTATAGATGCAATCCTTCTGGGATTCATTAATATCATGATGAAATTCTTCTAATATTATAGATAAAATATTTTAAGGTGTGAGAAATTATTATTTTAAAACTTTAACTCTTCGGGAATTATATATCACAAATGATCTTCGTAGTGATAAAAAGTTTTTTTGTGTGTAGTTCTTCAGGAACTCAATCACAATCACCATTTTTTTTTTATAATTCTTCAGGAATTATATATCAAACTCAATATTATCCTTCTAGGATATTTGATATGTTCTTCAAGAACTATATAACAAACTTAATACTATCTTTAATGGATATTTGTTAAGTTCTTCGGGAACTATATGACAAACACGTTGTTTTTGTAATCCTTTAGAGATTATTGATAATTTAATAAGATATAATATCAAAATTCAACATGGATAATGAGAAAGTAAAATAATAAAATAATTAACTAATATTACCTCTAATAATTAGGGCTTCAAATTTTTTTCAAGTTTGGTAGAGCTTCATGCTGATAACGTGTTATGAAATTAACCAAAACAATATAGATGAAGGAGAGATGAATGAGAGAAAAGAAGAGAAAAAATGATATTGTATTATCATCTTTCAAGTAGATCGCTTTACATTGCAAAATGGTCTCTATCTATAGGATATTAGGAAGGTGAAAAATCATAACCTTATTATACCACTTAATAGGGAATATGAAGATGAAAGATAAGAATATATATGGACATCCACAATAATATTTATTCATAACATGACGTTATTTTTAATTTTAATATATATTAAATTTTTTTCATGTGTTTGCTAATATATGTATTTTTATTTTATAAAAATTAATTTAATTATATAATACAATAATATAATGTTACTATCAATTTTTTAATTAAGAATGTTTTTTTATGTCATTTTATATTTATCAGATAATATAACAGTTAGTTTACCAAACACTCAAATTAACTTATCAGCTATAAGCTACAAGTCATCAGCTATCAACTACCAGCTAATTTTACCAAACATAACCTAAGTCAGTTCACCTTCCACCTGACTTAAGAAGCAATGTGGTAGAAATTTCATAAATATTTATAACTTGGTTAAGGCTCTGTTTGGTAAAACTAGCTGGTAGCTGATGACTTTTAGCTGGTAGCTGATAGCTGGTAGTTGGTAGCTGGTAGCTGGTAGCTGATAGCTGATAAGTTAATTTGAGTTTTTGGTAAATTAGCTGTTATACTAGCTGATAATATAAAATGACATAAAAGAACATTCTTAATTAAGAAATTGATAGTCTCATTATATTTATTGAATTATATAATTAAATTAATTTTTATAAAATAAAAATACGTATATTAGCAAACACATGCAAAAAAAATTAATATATATTAAAATTAAAAATAACATTAAAATATATCGAACAATTATATATAAATTTCATGAAATATATAAAATAACATCATTACGATTTTGAATTCAATTATACTAATTTAAAATAATAATCTCTTAATGTTTCACAAATTTAAAAATTAGCAACGCTATCTCTACATTCATTACAAAGCATGTAATTTTAATGTCGTTAAAAAATATTAAATATTGCATTTTTTTCATTAATCGACACGAATATAATTATACAATGCAAAAACTGTTTTAAATATATATATATATATATATATATATATATATATATATATATATAAGGGTAAAATTGTATTTTTGTTAAAATAATAGGGGTATAAATGAAATAAAAAGTCACAAGCTAAAAGCTCAAAAGCTACTTTAAATAGCTTTTGATAAAAAAAGCTACAAGCTAAAAGTTAAATGAAAGTTACCAAACAGAATTCTTTTGTTAATATAAGTTGAAAAGCTAAAAGCTAAAAGTTAAAAGCTCTTTTTTTGTTGTTACCAAGCAGACTCTAAGTCAAGTGTATTTAAAACTGACTTAACAAATATTAAATAAAAAAATATAACTCGATTTCAATTTTTAAGTCAGTTATAGCCCACAAATTCACAAATTTTACAAGCATGCGTGTTCCAGATTTCCAAAAATTCACATTCCCACCGCTGAGCTATTTATCTACACAGATGCTTAATCGAAATATATAAAATTTATTAATAATTTTATGAAACTAGCAAGAGACCCTTGCGTTCGCACGGGTCGCGCAAAATGTAATTATAAATAATAAATAAATATAAAGTATACAATATATATATATAAATTAAGTAGTCTCGTTCAGTCAAAAATAAATGTTTTAGTAAAAAGAATAAATGAAATAATTAATTAGTCATTTATTTGTGTGTTTACATGGACCGCACAATGTCGTTATAAATAATAAATAAATATAGTATAGTGATGGTTAAGAAACGTATAAAAAATATATAAATTAAGTAATCTCGACCCGTAGGAAATGTATAGTTTAGTAGAAAAATTAATAAAATAATTAAGTTGTCATCTATGCGTGTGTTTGTATGGGTCGCACAATGTTTGATGGTTAAAAAAATATAATATTTGAAATTCTGAATGTCATATAAACATTAATTTAATTTACCCGTGTGTTTGTTTGGGCTACGCAATATTAGTATCGACACGTTAGAAATGTATATTTTAATAGAACAAATAAATGAAATAATTAAGTTGTCATCCACCCATGCATTAACACGTGTTGTACAATATCGTTATAAATAATAAATAAATATAGTACAATGAAGGTTAAGAAATATATATAAAAAATATACAAATTAAATAGTGTCGGCCTGTTGGAAATGTATATTTTAGTAAAGAAAATAAATGAAATAATTAAGTTTTCATCTACTCGTGTGTTCGCATGGTTCGAACATTGTCGTTATAAGTAGTAAATAAATATATTATATTGATGAAATAAATTGAATCAAAAGAATGACAACTTTGCATATGTATATAATTGTGTGTAATTCAAATTACAATCATTCATAACCTCATAGTCAAAAAGACAACATTGATTAGTAATTTTCCTTAATAAACTGGTATAGGCACAAAAACCATAAAGTGACTATATTCTGCACAATAAAAAACATAAGGTGTATGCAATATTTCAGACATTTCAATATAGTCATAGTTATATTCGTAGGCATATGCAATTTGCCGTTTTATGATATTAACTTGGATGCTGCGAGTTTGTTTGGAGATTCATCCTTTTTGTTTTTGCCGATTCTTAATTTGTATTGCAATAATGTACTCTATTGATTGAAATGAATGAATATTTTATTTAGTAAAAAAAAACATAAGGTGTAGAATTTAATTTACAGTATAATCAAAAGACATAAAATGATTTAACTTCCAATTAAATAAGGGTTTTTCTAACCTATGCAACATTGCATGGGATAAGAAACAATTAATACACCACTTTTTAAATATAAATTACCATATTAATTATTATTTATGTTGATCTAATAATTGGGTAGGAGTAGAAAATATAAAATATTATTTTTCAAAAGAAAAATAATTAATATGATAATTTTATAAGTAAGGAAATAATATATTAGTTGTCCTTATATTATATTGTTTTAATTATGCGTGTGTTCGTATGGGTCGCACAATGTTTGATGGTTAAAAATATAATTTATCATGAAGCGTGATTTGTGTTATAATAATCATTAATGTTTCAATTTTCAAAACTAAAACAATAGTTAATATTTTTAATAGTAATTTATTAGATAATTATTGTCTATTTAAATTTAAAACTTAAATTTGATTTTAAAATATGAGAATACTAAGAGATAGTCATTTTAAAAAAACATAAAAATAATGTATGAAACTCTTGGAATGCAAAGATTTTGTTTCTGAATTTTGTTCTTGTTTCAAATAAATTTATAAAAACAATTTTTTTTTAAATTTTTTTTATGGAAAAAACAATATTATTTATATTACTGAAACATCAACTTCTTTTTGGAAAGAAAATACTCATAAAAATAAAAGTCAAATCTTAAGTACTTTTGTAGGAGCGATTAAAAAATATAATGGGAATAAAATATTAAAGTAGGTTTTAGGTTATCTTTGAAAATAAAAAATAAGTTATAATTAATTGAAATAGTCACATTTTTAATACTATTTTTTAAATCTTATGATTTTATGAATTGGAATCTTATGACTTTATAGATTAAAAAGTTACACGGAACCTTATATATTTTGGAGTGCAGGAATGCCCAAAGTTTTTACTGGGAAACTTATTGCTTATAAATCGTTACTTTATATTTTGGAATGCTTTGAAATACAATAATTTTTATTTAGAATTGTTTGTATATACCAAATATAATTAGCAATTAAAAATAAAAAACCATCGACGTTGAAGTAACATATTTATTATGCAAAGCATTAAAAACAAAAAATCATTAAAAACAAAATTTTGTAACCCCGATTCACATATCCAAAAATGAGGTAAGGATGTATAAAAAATTAGGGTAATAGGAAGAGACATATATAATATAATGGAATAAAAATCTAAATGAAATCATTAATGCACTAATGACTATACATAATTTAAATATGATTAAAGTCGATATAAATATTAAATAAATATTATATATTTATGGTTAAGAAATATATATAAAATTATATACGAATTAAGAGAGAAAAATATCTTAAAATATGTCTGTCATATAAATATTAATTTAATTTATTAGGTTATATTAGTTGTTAGGATATACACAAAAATTATGTTGAGTAATATATGAGTATATGATGTAGTACACTTCACACAGAATCCTGAGACATATGTGTCCGCTGCTTTATTCCATTTATAAAAATATGTGTAACTCATTCTATACAAATAATTGCAGTTAAATTTTTTCCGATTATAAAAATATTTGTAACGTATTCTCGTTTATAAAAATAATTATATCAACAGTAAAATTTTTAACGTTTATAAAAATATTTATAACTTATTTTCGTAAAATTATTTTAATTTATATAATTGAATTAATTAATTAATATTTTAAATGTATTCCGTAAAATTAAAGAAAGCTTCTCAACCAACTCCATGGACCTCTTAAACACCACACAAAATTTTATTTTTACCCCTAACTTTCATAGATGCACATTCGGAAACAGCCCATATTTTGAAAAAAATAGGTTTTTTTCATAGATGCATCTACGGAAGCGTATAAAACATATTGAAACCTGAGATTTTTCGAATTAATTGGGAAAATCTCAAGCTCCGTAGATGCGTCTACGGAACACTCTATTTGCAAAAACTCGTTAAACATCAATTAATTGAGAAACCTTTTTGTAGATGTAACCACGGAAGATTTTTCCTAATTAATTGAGAATTTGAGATTTCTCAATTAATTTGTAATTTAATTGGAGATTTTCCAAATTAATTGAGAAAATACCAGATTAATTAAGTTTGATTACATCTACGGAATCGTAGATATATCTACAGAACATTCTGATTTTTCCAATTAATTGAGAAAATCCCACGTTTCACTATGATTTAAGGGATTCCATAGATATATCTACGTAAAAAACCAATTTTTTAAAAAATGTGCTTCTGAAGATACATATACGGAAGCATGAAAACAAAATGGACAATTCAGTTATGCATAAGAAAGGCCTGAGGTTCATTGATAAGTTCTCAAATTAAAATTGTCGTATAAAACTCTAAATTACATATAAATTAAAGTATATTATTTATGAAATGACAATTAAAAATAGTTTAATAAATATTTAGATACATAGTTTAAAAATAGGTTAATCAATATTTATTGATACATGATAAATAAAAATATTTTTCTCAATTTCTTTTCTCTCTACTTCTCTCTCACTTATTTCTTCTATTTCAAACACACTCTAAATGATTTTAATTTCTCTGTCACTTATTTCTTCTATTCCAATCTCACCCTAAGTGATTTCAATAACCGCATTTTTTTTCCTTTTAAAAAATATATAATTTTAAAAACATAAATTTTTTAATATTATTTTCGGATGATAAAAACTGTTTTTTTAAGCCCACTGATTTTTAAAACCTAATAATATTATTGTGTAAATATAGTAGATTATAATAGTGTTCAATAATGAATGTTGAATTTTATAATTATGATTACATACTATTAACCTTGCAATACTATCACATCTCTCATAAATTTCAAATACAACCAATGTTTGGAATATTAATCATTTTGAAACATACATACAACCCATAAACATTTTGAAAATGTATTGTTTGAAATTAGTATTGTTTGGAATATTAATCATTTTAAAACATGGATATAACCGATAAACATTTTGAAATTGCACTATTTGAAATATTAAAATTGCATTGAATATAGTAACCTAATATTAACCTAATAATTGTAAAATCAATTCAACCTCGGTAATATATAAAGGCTTTAATGCAAATAATCTGTAGAAAAAATAAAATAATTCAAATATTTGGATAAACTTTATTTCATGATTTATGTTTAATTTACTATTCTTGTTCCATGTCAAAAAGTATCCTCTCTAAAGTTACTCACATAATGCAAATATAACAATTTCAAAATCAATGCAATTATACTACTGTTTTCCTGTAAATAGACACTTAAAATTGCTTAAAACAAATGTCCAAGCATAATGACAGACTACATTTTGAATAATTTCCAGTATATTAATTATCTCTTAAGGTTTGAATTCTGCAGTACAGGTATACCATGAAAATTTTTTGATTTATAGGAAATTTAATGCTAATAATCCTCTT
This sequence comes from Vicia villosa, assembly GCF_029867415.1. Classification (NCBI taxonomy): domain Eukaryota; kingdom Viridiplantae; phylum Streptophyta; class Magnoliopsida; order Fabales; family Fabaceae; genus Vicia; species Vicia villosa. The sequence goes on along the minus strand of NC_081184.1, from coordinate 165,413,671 downwards.
GGTAATTAACCTGAATCAATAGGTATTATTATGAGATTGATTTTCGAACCGGCCATATAGTACTCAAGAAGGATTTGAGGAGATATGCTTGCTTAATGTTCTTTTCCTAGAACCATCAAACATTTCGCCGACGCCAGAACAGAAACAAAATGCGAAGAAAAATCACTGTAACCGTAAGCAAAACTATACTCCCCGCTGTTGCCACCATCCTTGTCATCGAAATTGAGAGCGAAACTCAACTGATCGTAGTTTAATGAAACTTATTTAACATTCACGTTACGGCTCTTAATGTATTGAATAGTTGAATGAATGTTTTCCATCTCGGTCCAGCAACGATCTTTAACCACTCACGCACCTTCATCCATCTACGAAACCACCATCACTAACCTTTAATACAAAATCAAATTCACCCTAAATAAAATTGATGAATTAAAACAATCCAAAATCAAATTAATTTATATAAACAACCTAAAATCAAATTAATTCATATAAATAACCCACAATAAAATTGAAGTTTAACCAAATGAAGTTTGCAGAGTATCCCTAACCGGAGCTTTGGAATAGAGAAATAGATTGGAATATGAAATATGAAAACACAATACATGAAAACACTGAGACATTAAAACAACTTCTGAAAATTTCAAAAAATACCAGTTTAGCAAAAAAGCAAATATATTGTGCTTTGATTGGAGGCTGATTGAGGATGAGAGTGTTGTTGAGGCTGAGAGGAAGATAAAATTGTTAAATCGTTAAATCATTGGAGGCTGATACAGTAAATCCTCCAACTCATTTTTCTGGCTGCATTCAAAGATTAAAAGTTAAATCGTTAAGAGACATTCGAAGATTAAATTGTTAACAAATATGAATATAACAAATGAACATAAAATAAAATAAACTTATTGTGTTGAGAATATAATTTGAAGGGTTTTGAAGAATTCTAAGATGGTGAAGAATGTAAATCGTTTGTTGCAGTTCCAAGATAGTTTAGGAAAACGCATGCTACATATTGATTCTTTCAAAAGAGTGTTTTGGAAGCTAACTTCATATTGATTCTTTCAAAAGAGTGTTTTGGAAGCTAAAGTAATGACCCTGGAAATTAGCTATTCCAAGCAGATTTTGTTGTATTCCAAGCAGATTTTGCTGTATTCCAAGCAGAATTCCAATACAAAGGCCACGTAATTATTAATGATGGAAAAGAAAATGGACCATTGAGAGGTTACACAATGATTACAAAATATATCTTATTAATTATAATAATAAATGAGATGCAATTACCGTTATGTTCCCGATTATCACCCTCAAATTGGTGATTATAAGGATAATTATAGGATTTCATATGTATTCTACTTTATTATATTAAAAGTAGATTGCTGTAGAAGAAACTGAAAAAGAGACCCTCGTTCTCCTCACGTGTTAATAATTTTATGTAATTGTTTGTGTATCCCATTAAAGGCAAGAACCATGACATACTCAAAGCCCTCTCTATTACTCTTCTCGCCTTTTCGCTTATGTAACGCCTCATGTTCCATTCTTGCAGTCATATGCATGTATCTCTTCCAGTCTTCAAGCAAGGTGGCTCACATATCCATCTCTGCTTACGTTCTCCTTGCCCAATGAGAAGGTGTGTTCGCTGCAAATCATTTCTCTCTTCGTTTTTTTGCTAGATAAGTTAGGTAGCTTCTTTGATATATTCCAATCGCTTCTCGTTTTTTCTTGGTTTTTTGTTGGTATTGATGTTGATTATGTGTATGATTATGATAAAGTTTTGTTTTGCAACTAAAAATCAGGGTTGATATGTGCTCTAAAATTACATTATTTAGATTTGGGGTATATGAATTTGGAGATATGATATGGGTGTTGTGTGTTAACGTATACTGGTAGGAAAATTGGCAGAGTCCCCAAAACGTTTTCGATTCTTATTATGCAAAATACTATCACAAATGAACGTGCATAAGTATTTGCTGAGATATTAGTTACATTACATCACTAGAGAAAGTGGTTATGATAATTAGAAGTTACATCTGTTTTCGGATTTTTTTTGCATTTTCACTTGTTCCGTCCTTATGAATACCTGTCCAACTTCTTTGAAACCACCGTAAGGGATAAGGCTATGTTAACGATGTGCTTTAAGTCTTTAACACTTGAACCAAAGTGCTTATGCACGAGCATTCTATACCATTGTTACACTCCAATACGTGGCATTTTTAAAATTGTTTACAGTTGATGGTAGAATGGGCTCGAAAGATGAGGTGCATAAGTGCCAAGAGAATATCAAAGGAATGTAGAAATATAATATGTTTTTAGTTTGTTTCAATTTTTCATTTTTGATTTTTAAGGTATGTTTCTAATGTCAAAGAAGAAGACCTTGGGATATCAGAACCAGTACTTGATCCTAAACAATCAGAAATTCATCATCAGATTACTCCTCTTAGGAGGAGGTCAAAAGTGCATAGGTTCTCGCACATACCCATCTTATTTTTGTCAAAGTGAAGAGGGAACAGCCCATACCTATAAGTTAATTCAATTTTTTTGAGCTTTGGGTTTTGGGCCCAAATGATCCTATTCATATTGTTTGGAGTTTTTGGCTTTTTATTGCACTTGATCAATTTAGGTTACGTGGATTGGAAGGTTAGATTTCAAATGTGTGTGGAGCTTTGACCTTTTTTTTCTTAAGGACATTACTTTTTTATTGTACTTTTGAGAAAAATCAATAATCCCTTTGAAATTTAGAATGCACTTTTAGATATACTTCATATCTTTTTATAAGGGAGTCACATTTTTATTTTGTTGAAAAATAATTAAAATATATATTTTTAAAATAAATTCGATAGTATACTTTTCTAAAGACAAACTTCATGTTTTTCTCTTCTTTTTGTAAATATATTGTGGAATTAACGAAGTGTTGTTTATGAACATGGAACATATATTAGAATAGTTACCTCAGCATAACATATTAACATCAAGATGAGTATGCTAAGGTTCGAAGTTGTATTGAATTTCATGACCAAGATATTATTAATGTAGCCAAAATTTCTCTGGGAGTTTTTGGAGTTATTTCCCAGGTATATTATTATTATACGCGTTGTTGAGTAAAATAAAAAAATATTTGAAAACTCAATCCAATAGACACCTTAAAAAAATTTAAATAGGGAAATCAAGTAATATTTTAATATACATTTCATATAATTTAATTTGGTCAATTTTCTAATTTACCATAGTCATCAATCACAGTTAGTGTAGTCGAAAATTATATATATATATATATATATATATATATATATATATATATATATATATATATATATATATATATATATATATATATATATATATATATATATATATATATATATATATATATATATATATTTGCTTTTGCAAAGGTTCCGAGTTCCGACATATGCCAGGAATCGAACTCGGTATTCCCCGAATATCGTCCTTTGCAAAGACTCGATTGCCACTCGAGCCCAAACGCTTGGTTACAATTACTAAATTATCTTAACTATATTGTATTTTTTTCCCTTCTGTTTATACATGTATTTAATCTACGTAAATATATTACTTTTGATTTTAATCAAAACCTCTAATTTAGTTTTGTTTAATTTTGATCGTTATACATATAAATTATTTTTCTTCATCTATCAAAAAAGTTGACTTGGTAAAGGCTAATATTCAGGAGTATAGTTACTCATGTTCGAATCTATAAGTATTCACAATTCATGTCTAATATCAATTGCTATAGAATTTTGTTCAAATTTTAATACGGGATGGGGATTTGCTAGTGTAGTAAAATTGATCTCTTTGAACCAATCGTTAATTCATTTAATGGTGATTGGCGCTGGATTTGGTAGTGAGAACAAAAAAAAATTGATCTCTCTGATTAGTCGGGTGCCAAGATTTTTTATAAAAAAGTTATTTTACTTTTCATTTATATTAGCTTATGTTCCGTACTGGAACCATGATTGATGTTGGACTCTTGAGGGGATGATATTAATTTTCGATACGATGGTGCAAGGTGGACTTGCAATGTTAGCACTCCAACGTTCAAGTTAGTTACGAAATTCAAGTAAAGTAAAGTGAAATTATGAGATCACAAAGATGTATCTTGCGTTTCATGTAACTTGATTATATACACTGGATAGTTCTTAATGGGCCTTGTATGGGTTGGATGTATGGATCTCACTCGTATTGGGTCTTTGGCCCGCTCAAAACAGTTGCTCCAAGGCTTCCTACGTGTTTTAGTAGCCATGAAGTCTTTTAGAGGTTGAGGTCAACATCTCATCACTCAACCGATAATAAAAGGGAGTGGGAAAACCATGAGGGAGTTGTAAAAATAGCGGGGGCGTTTTGGCGATTTTTCAGACACGTGCCCTTAATCTCGTAGGTTAGGGTGTGGTGCTCTCTTATAGGGCATTCAAGTGCACTCAAGTTTGCTTGTGTTTCCAAGGTGAAATCTGACTATTGGTCTTTAACTTTATGTTTTCCTTCTGATCTAGGCCGCAACTAGCTTTCCTTTATATAAGGGTTTCTTGCCTTTTTGAAAGATTTTGTTCATCATTCCTGAGAGCCAACTTTCCCCTTTGCGAGAGTAATTTTCTTTCCCTTTTCTAAAGTCTTCGTATTACCCTCTTTTGAACGGAGCTTTAATTTTGCATTTAATATATATTCCTTTTGCTTGCTTCCATTCTTTATAGGTATCATTCTTACCATGAACTTACTTTCTTTATACTTGACATGTTACAAGTGTACGACAATCTCAAAGTAGTAAATAGGTTGTCGAACCACAGAGATCAAGTATTTGATTATCGAATTCTAGCCTATCATTGTGTAGCTAAAGCAATTGAAATAGGGTTTGAGTTTGAAATAGATACAATTTTAACTAATAAAAGTTATAATAAAAAGCACAATTTATGATTCTGAAGCTAGTTTCATAGAAAAAAGGTAGACAACACTCACTTTCGTCGGTGTGTTGTCTTACTTTGATCAAATATCCTACCCACTTTCCTCAACGTAGTGTATTGGTTCTGAGTCAGTTTTCAAAGTAGCCATTAAAAAAAGTATTTTATCTATCAAATTTTTAAGACACATATATCGCCTCAATTCGATATTTCGGTGTTTCTAATTCGAATATCACTGTACACCCTTTCAGCGTATAGACGATATCTAATTCCTTCCTACTTTCGCAACAAATTTAAATAGTTAAAGAAGAGAACCACTTAAATGAATTTTCCCTTGTTCTCGTAACAAATTTTCCATCAATCTATACGAGGTTTGTCACGAGACAATCCTCATGGCCCTAAACCCCTAATCGACTACTCAGACATGGCAAACGAATAAGCAAATAACAATATAGAAGTAATAGCGATGAACAAATAAAATCAATAAAAATAATAATTTGGAAAGAAAGCAAGGAAAACTTGAATAATATAGCCATAATGGAGTTTATTACAAAACTTGATGAAAAAGAAATTGCAAAATAAAATGAACTTGTAAAATAACCTAAAGCTAGGGTATGAAGCTCATTTCTCCTATGATTCTTATGCTTCTTATAAACCTTCTATCATGAATTCACACATAAATTCCCATGATAGTCAATTAAAAAATCTTCCTTTAGGTCATGGAACAGTTGGGAAGTGAAAAAGGCAGAAAAAGTTACAACATCACAAAATTTCCCAATTGAAATTGAAGCCAACACGGGTGGTGTTATCAACACGGGCGATAGTGTTGTGCAACATTTTCCGTGTTAATCAACATGGTTGGGTGGTGTTGTTGCTTGTTTCTTCTATTGGTGGACAACACGGCTCGTATTGAAAGATACAGTCCACCCATATTGGTATTTGGATTATGGTATTGGAGAAGAGCTGGTGGTTAACACGGGTGGTCAAGTAGAAGTTTCCAATAGGGACACAAAGTAGAATCACCATATCACCCCAAAGCAATGGTCAAGTAGAAGTTTCCAATAGGGTATACAATTTTTTTTAGAAAAAATAATGTCTTCGTAAAGAAAAGATTGATCATCAAAATTGGATGGATAATTGTGGACCTATCGCATAACATTCAGATCTCATATATGTCCGGAACCTTTCCACATGGTATACAAAAAGTCTTGTCATCTTTCAGTTGAGTTAGAGCATAAAGCCTCTTGGGCGCTCTAAATTTTGACCGATCAGTGGCAAGGGAAAAGAGGAAAGTACAACTACACAAGTTGGAATTAAGAAATCAAGCATATGAATCATCCAAACTTCATAAAGAAAAGGTAAAGAAATACCATTATCAACATTTAATAAGAAAAGAATTCAAACCGGGAAAATTGGTCCTCGTATTTAACTTCATATTTAAACTATTCCCTGAGAAAATAAAGTCAAAGTGGTCAGGACCTTTCAAACTAAAGAAAGTAAAATTGCATGGAACAATGGAAGTGAAAGATCTAACCACCCAAGTAAATGAATTGTAAATGGTCACAAACTAAAACCATGTCTTGGTCAAAATGACAGCAACATCGATGTCATACCTTTATATGATATGTAAAAGAAAACAAGTGTCGAGGTAATGACGTTAAATAAGTGCTCATTGGGAGGAAACCCAATTTTGGTATATGTAGTTTTATCTTTGTTTATAACGTCGTTTACATAAACACTATGCACATTGGACTTAGGTGTGTTGGTATTTTGTACTAAGTACAAGGACACTTCTACACATTTTGAATATTATGACATTGTTGTTTATTTACTTCCAATTTTAAATATGAAAAAATCAGAAGAAATAAAACACAAGAAATCACATGTTCTGCTGCTATCACAGAGGTCTCACCCAATATGATACACAGTGTGCCAAGCGCAAGCTAAGCGCCACCCAATGCGCTTAGTGTAGCTTGGTCACATAGGCGGGTGCGGGCTAAGTGAGGAACTTGGGACTGAACATCTTTGCTGACACTGAATTATTTTTTTGTATCAGGATAGGAAAATGTTTTATGCAGGGGGTGGAATGCAATTATGATCCAAAATAACCTATACTTGTTTTTTTTAAAGTTATTTTCATGACTAAGTGTCAATTTTTTTTAAATCTTTGAAATTCTTTAAAAAAAATACTCCTAAAGGAAGTTTGTCGGCATATGATTCGACAATGATCTAAAAAGGTGAAAAGGCATGGAAGCACCAACAATAAGTTGACTACAAAAGGTCAGAAATCAAATAACGTAATTTTTTTTGTTCTTTTTAAAAGTTTCATTCATAATTAATGCCTCGTTATCTTTGAAAAATAACATGATTATAAATTATTTGCTTTATTCAAAGTTTGATTTGTTCTATGGTTTAGAGAAAACGTGTTGACATAAGTCATGAATTATAAAGTCTACCCAAGTGAGAAGTGTATAACCTCGTGTTTTACCAAATAATGAGAGTAGACATGCATAACAACTAAGTAGACTCTGCATTAGTGTTGCTAATTACTTGATATGTTTCAAAGTCATGGAAAGGATCAGTGCATTGTTTGTATTGAGTGAAAAACTACTTTACCCAAAAAGTCTACCTAGTGAAAGTGAGAATCCTTTGACAAACCCCTTTGAGTCATAAAATGAAATTTATTCTTTCAAAATTACAACCATTAGCCAAAAGTTGAAAAGAAAAACAATTTTCAATACCTTATCTTATGGATAGGAGAGCAGCAAAAATCAAGGGAGTTTTAAAAGCGAAAATTGGGGAGAAAATGAAAAATGAAAATTTTCAAAAGAAACTCAACTAGTACTGGTGCTTGGAAAGAAAGAAAAAAATGCTTTGACAAAAATCAAAAAGTCAAGCATACGAAAGAAAAAGTCACCTAAAAATTGGTTGTAATAAAGTGGAAATAAAGAAGGAGAAATGCATGAAAAAATAAATATTGCACCCTCTCTTATCTTTAGGCTTTTGAATTCAAAGAATAACCAAAAAATTGTGATCCCAACCACGTTTCAACCTAAAGAAAGACCTCAGTGGTTCATGACAAATCATCTATCTTGTGATAAGACTGAGACGAAATACAAATTATTAATATAATATATGTATTGTCTGAATTTTTTAGGGAAACACTAACCATTAAGAGATACTCAGTGAGATAACGATCCTGATGAATGATCAACTATTGACTTTGACTTACTTTAAAAATCTTACATTTGTCAATAAAAATATTCATATGTATGTTATGGTCCATGGATAGTCATGATGTTGATTATGAACTTGCATTTGAAAAAGAACATCATGCCATAAATACAATTTCATAAGCTCTTGATGCAAAGTCAATCAACCTGTTAAAAGAAACATGCAATAATGTTTTTAATCATTTGATAATTTTGTTTGAGGAAAACAAAAGAGTAATTGGGGGGAATTGATAAATTTCATATTTACGTTAAATACATCGGAACTTATCTGCTTATTTTACAAGTAATCATCATAAAAACCTTCGATTTATTTATAAAAAGTAAAGAAACACATGTTTGAACTTTTCTTGTATACATTTATCAAAAACAAGTGAAAAGTGTTGTAGAATTTGGTCACCTGCATAGTTCAATCCTCTTTTCTTGTATTAAACCTACAAAATAATAAACAATTAAATAAACCTGAGGCGTGTAAGTACACTGTCCTTAAGGATTTATCCGCCTCATAAGCGCAAATCCCTAGGATTCAACATATTATTCCCAGATTCTTAATAAGACTCCGAGGCATCAGAACAACAAGAAATTATCTTTAAGATTACTGAAAGATGTAACCAGGAACAACTAATTAGAAGAGAAGGAGATGTTATTTTTCTTTTTGTATTTTTTCTTATAAAAGTAGAGGAGTTGTTATATATGAGAGACAGGGGGAGTCAAGGATTTGACTAAGTCAAATCAAACCGTTACAAATAATAAATAAAATGAATAATAATTGTTAATAATAATAAATATTAAATAAAATATTTTCTCATATTTATCAAAACTATTTAAACTTTTGAAATATAATCATGATTTGCAACAAAAAGAACTGAAAAACCACGAATTAGCACGAAGAAAACAAGCAAAAGCAAAAACCTGAAGAATTAAGGATCATTAGACCCCATATATTGACCTGCTAGGAGAAGTGTAGGGTTAGGTGGCAACACCTGGTGCAAGTACTTCATAGTGAAGCAATGGTTAACGTGTTACTCAAAGGGGTGGTGCGCCCAACGCGACGATGATAATTTTACTTATAAATATAATTTTTTTAGTTCAGTGCAAAAGGAGTTTTTAATGGATCGAAGGAGTAAAGAATTAGAGTAGGTTCACTACTGTTTACAATGGAAGGATAAGAAAGGAAGTCTTAAGGTGGAAGCGTTGCTTATGTGACAGCGCATATCCCAATTCTGAATTCAACGTCTCTAGAAATGCCAGTTGTTATGCTAACCATGTGTAAGCATAGCTAAAATTTCTATTGTTGGAGTTAGATGTAGTCATTATATTCATGTACTAATAGGTCGCGACGTTCTATGTAAATCTACCCATGTTATAATATTGGTGACTCTTTAATCTTAATGCTTGTTTTAGCTTTGCAACTTAAAATATATTTTCATGGTGTAACATGACAACGAAAGGTGTTTGTCATTACTAGATCCAAGATAATAATCTATTGAGTAATAAGCCTAGACATTGATATAGGCTCATTATCCACACACATTGTAGCATGATCGTGTGGAGTCTCGCTCCTTTGCGACTGTTGGACTTAATGCTCTATGTTAGTTAATAGTAATGTATATTATTTTATTGGGTAACACACTGATTTCATTGCGTGGAAACCAAAAGGAGATATGAATGGGAGTAATAGGTGGTAGTATTATCGATATCGATACGATAATTACAAAACTTACTTTTGCTGCAAACACAATAACCCTCTGTTTCACGTGTTTTTATTGTATACTTTGGATAATTTTTAATGAGTCTTGTTTAGTTGAAATAGATGTATGGATCTCACTTGTATCTGCCCTTTTACTCGCCTATAATAATTTATATTAAAATTAAATGATAAATATTTCTAAAGAATAAAGATCAAAATTAAACAAATAAATTATATTTTTAATAAAATCATATTAGTTAAAACCAAAAAATGGTATATTTGCATATATCAGTTACATACTAAAAAAAACTATATTTATTAAAAATATAATTTTTATATATTCAGTGTCTACTTATTTTTTTTGTATATTTAGTTTTCTTTTAATTTAATATAACAATTTGTCTTGTTAAGCCGGTTATATTAATAGTTGTGAAGGGAAATCAGATGCAATGATGTGAGTCTGAACATGTAACACCTCACTTGTTCATCTTTAAAATATTACTATTAATTAAGTCTTATAGTTTAAGATGTGTAACTAAGTTTAACAAGGAAATTTGTAGCGTCATGTTTCTTAAAATTTCGTGAGACATAAAATAATATTAATTTTATAATTTAATTGTGAATTGTATGTGCTAAATATTTAAAATTTAAAATTATATAAAAAGTAAATTCTAATTATCATACTATTATTCATGTTAAAAAATCAGATATGCTTTAGCCTTATGAATGCATCTTTTTCAATAAAAAATATTATATAAAATATCCAAAATAATTGTTTACCAGAATATTTTCCTTAGAAGGTGCGGGTCTCACACTAGGATATCTATTTAAGGAAAGCCCAAACATAACATGATCCAAATTTTTGTTTAAGGGCTTCCAAAATTCAAAGAAAAAAAACCTTAAGAAATACGTTTTACCAACGGTAAATCAAAAGAGTTTTTTGGTCAAAAAATTTTAAAAAAGTAAAAGAGTTTTGTTTTATAGAATATATATAAAAATAGTTAAAATGTTTTGTTTTAGTATCTGTTTAGTTCAGTAGGTCAATTTTAAGGCTTATAAATTTAGTATAATGACTTGTAACCCAAGTTTTTTACTAAACTTGGAACACAAGTTAAGCCACACACAAATTTGTGTGCATTCATACATTTCTTGCATTAGGGCTTTTGCTTGAATGTAATCGTCCGTGTCAATAATTATTATTGGTATCAGACAGTATAAAATTCAAATAAATATTCATTTTTTAAAAATTTTAAAAAATTAAATTTAAAATCTCCGAAACATCAAATTTTGATTCAACAACTACTAAAATGACCGACTCCGTAAACGGGAATAACATGAATCAGAATGCCTATGTAGAATTGGCAAACAGTGGGCAATAGTAAAACTAACCATGTGACTATTTTGTTACTGCATCATAGTGTACTGATTCTGCTTCTGCTCAACAAAAACATGGTCCATGCCCACTTCAAATAATTTTGAAACTGTCAACACTTACCTTTCTAGGCTCAAAACTGAATCTCCATTATGAAAGCTACTTTTATTTCTTCTTAAAATACTAGAGGCGGGGTTAAACGTTAAATACGTGACGAGTCGCAGATTCAAAATTATTCCGCCGCTGTTTATCAAATCTTCTCGAAGTATTTTATGTTTTTTCCTTATAGGACTTGAAAACCATTTTCTTTAAATAATATATTTTTAGATAAAGTAATTTAAAAACTCACATATAACTGAGATATCTTGAGTTTGAATTCAAATAATTATGTAAAATGTTTGACTAAAATAAATTTTTTTAGACTATTTTTTTTGTATGAAAGAAAAAAAACATAGTGAAATGAAACCAACGTGGGCCAGCTCATTATTCTTCTCTATTATTGTTGGTGTTTGTAAAAGTCATGAAACATTTTGTTCTATATATATAGCTAACTAGTGGTGCAGAAGAAAATCATTACAAATATCTTCACCAATCAAATTTACAAGAAAGAAAGAAAAAACATTCTCAATGGGGAGCACAAGAAGTGAATACTGTGTCTTCATGAACTATGATCGAGAATACGATCGCCTTCAAAATAATCGGTATGTCTTCATTCGATTAACATTACCTAAACATTCTTAAACATTGCTGATTATTAATTTGAACATTGATGTTTTTTTTTTTTGGTGTTATACTTAGAACTGAGAGAGGGGCAATTGAGCTTGATTTGTACCTTAGTAGAAAGCATGATGATGTTTTAGCAAGAAGTTTAGAGGCAGGAAGTTACAACAAGATATCATCTTTGGCTATTGTTGATGCTTTCATTGTGGAAATCACTGAGGAACAAGTAATGTAGCATGATTTTGTCATATGATATAGTTTTTGTTTGACTTATGATGTTTTTTTTCTTTGTCTTAGTTTAATAATTTGGTATGCTTTGAAACAGGCCAATGTGCTTAGATCAGCAAATGGAGTGAGAGTTGTGGAGAAAAATGAAGTGATAGTTTAACAGGTTCAAGGAAGAGATTCAGAAGTTATTTTGGATGAAGAACTTTGTTTTAGAATAATTGCTTATTTATGCATTAGTTGAATTTTGAATGAATTCAATTTGTCATTGAGAGTATTGTGTTGTATGAAAGGATATGAAAAAATTAATTGATACTCTATTTTCTCTAGATTTTTTTTCTGCCTAGTTTTGTGATTGGTTATCATTATTATTATTATTATTATTATTATTATTATTATTATTATTATTATTATTATTATTATTATTATTATTATTATTATTATTATTATTATTATTATTATTATTTATGATACTAAAAATATATATGCATTTTTGTTACAAGGTTACCCCACTCACAGACCTACTTTAACAAATGTAGCTGTATACTTTGCGTGTCAATATAGTCCAACCATTGTTGTCCAATGAGTAAAACTGATGTATAACAAATATGTTGTTCCTATAGGGTGGAGCCAGAAAATTTGTTGTTGAAATTTAGACAATTTCACTCCCAATCTCTGGCGTACCACTGAATTGATTAGACTGCTATTGTGCTTTTGTTGATGCATCTACTGAATTCCTTAAACATAATAAAATGTGGAATTTTTTCAATTAATTAAGAAAACCAGAATGTTCCATAGATACATCTACTGAAGATTTTATGAACTTAATTAATTTGAGATTTTTTCAATTAATTAAGAAATTAAAATTGGGAAAATCCTAAATTTCATTATGTTTTAACATTAACTAGATATAATCAAATTTAATTAATTTGAATTTTTTTTCAATTAATTGGGAAAATCTTCAATTAAATTTTGAGAAAATCTCAAATTCTCAATTAATTAGAAAAAATCTTCCGTAGTTACATCTACAGAGGTTTCTCAATTAATTTGGGGTTTTGCCAATAGAGTGTTCCGTATATGCATCTACGGTCTAATTAATTGGAAAAATTTCAAGTTTCACTATGTTGCATACGCTTCCGTAGATGTATGCACCTACGGAAGAAAACAATTTTTTTTTAAATATGGGGTGCTTTCGGATGTGTATCTACGAAAACAGGCGGCAAAATTGAAATTTTACATGGTGTATAAGAGACCTATAGAGTTGGATGAGAAACTTCTGAAATTTATAATTCTGATATACTTTAATAGGATTTTTTTTTTTAATATTAGTATATGAATTTAGATTAAATTTAAATACAGTATGACATAAGGTTGAATGGAGTTATATTGAATAAAATAAGATAGTTTGATTTTAAAAAATAAATGTTATCACATTTTATTTTTCATTATTCTATTATATTATATTCATTTAAATATACTATAAATTTTATCCATTAGACAATATTTCATAAATTACTCTTTCTTTTATCTAGAAAGTGGGTTATAAATATTTTTATATATTTTTTAATTAAACTAATTTGTTGGAAAACTAGTTTGTTATATGCAAGTTTTTTTTATAACTAAAAATATTTATTTTTTCTTTATTATTCAAAATAATAAAATAAAATATTTACGAAAAAAATATTATTTTATTGTTATTGTGTTTGATAATAGTGGTTACTCTTACATAGCTTTCTTATGCAATGGAAAATTTTGGAAATTCTCAAACTATATAGTTTATATAGTTTGCCACTCCAGATTTCTTCAAGGATTGTTCTTCAACTTCTTTGTAGGACACTTGTTCAGAATATAAACAACAATGGCGATAACTTAACGTCATAAGGATTTTGGAACATTCTTCTGCTTCAGCGTGCATCTCGCCATCTCCAATATGTTTCTATTTCTTCTTTTTTCTATTCCATTATGTTGAGGTGTATAAGGAGCAGTTACCTCGTGATCAATACCATATTCTACATAGAGTTCTTGTTGAAAGTATTTGTGGGTAAATATTTTCGGTAATATATCGTATCCACAGGGATTGGTTAATATCACTGACGTTCTATAGTTGTTTATTTTGAGTGAGAAAAAGTAATTGGATTTGTTTTATGATTCTAATATTGTCAAATCTAAATAATAATAAGAATGCAAATAATGAGAATTTGTTAACGATTAAGGAAATATGTTGAGCTTTTAGGGTTCATCAACCTATTCCTATACAACTTATGGATTAATTCACAATTGAACAACCATTTGAACTATTATCTTCACTTATCCTCAAATATGATTCCATGTCTGCAAACCAAATTAGATAACTTTTACCGGTATGAGATTCGATCTCTCCAAATATCAATAACGATAATAGTAATTAGGAACGATAATTATGAAAACCCAATCACAATTCCATCTCTGCAAATTGCAATTGAATCAATATAGTAACCTAGGGCAAAAGTAAAAATCCTCTCTTTCGATCAAGGATTCAACAATGATGTAAATTAAAAGCAAGGTTTCTTATTGATAATAAAATTCAAACAATTGTTCATAGGAAAGAATCAATGGTATTGTATATTCATAGGTTAACTACTACCTTAAACTCAACAAGAGGAATTTAGCTCTCCATAGACATGAAGAACACACAAGAATCAATGGAGGGATTCATCTTCTTCAACGGAATTTCTTCAATTGGTAAAGAATTGGCCTTCAATTGTTGTTCGTGACTGCAAACTCAGAATGCTCTCCTAATTTCGCTCACCAAAGATCTCTCTTTCACTTGGAAGCTAGGGCTTCTATTTATAAGTTTTGGGCTTGTAACGCCGAGGCCACGGCGCGACAACGGATGCGCGCGGCGCGATCAACAACAGAGACTTTGGCGCGGCGCTGGCTAGAACTCCCGCGGCGCGCCCTTGTCAAACTTCATCTTTTTGGCTTTTCCTTTGAGACTTCCAGCTTCCTTTCCTCTTTATGTTTTCCTAAAGCTCCAGTTCAACTCTAAACCTGCATCAATAATACCCACAAGTGATTCGATTTGCTTTACACATGAACTGAACCTTTTCAGTTCAATTCTCACTAAAAACCTATGGATCTATCACAATTTGCATTAGTTTAGAGAAGAAATCACTTATATTAACACATGAATTTACCATTAATTTACTCCTAACAAACTCTCCCCAACTTAGAGCTTTGTTTGTCCCTAAACAAAATTACTTACCTCCAACAAAACATACCAACAGTCATGCAACAAGTTTTTCAAAAAAGTTTCTCAAGTGGTTCAATTTAGTAACCAAGTCAAATAATCCTCCTCTTCCTGCAAACTCAGAACATACACATGAAACAAATTTTGAAAGCAAATTACCTCCAGAAGTTCAAAACACTACACAATTGTAATTGAATCAGCACTAATCACTCTCATCAAAAAGTATGATGAATAAAAGAGGGGTTAAACACTCATCCAAACAATTAAATCAACAAAGATCCATATCATACGTTCACCAAATTGTTAGCATCAAGTCGTGTGGAATCTGAGAATCAGAAGGTCTTTCTAGGGTTGTAATGCGGTTTAGATTCAAAGAAAAGAAGATAATCAAGGGTTGTTCCTAATCTAGGGAAGCATCCAAATCATAACTCATTCCTTCTTCTCTATACTTTAATTTTCACCCATTCATCTTTTTTCATTCGTAGCTCAGTGTTTCTTTTTCTTTGCTTTTTCATTTTTTTTTCAACAACTGTTTAGATTCAAACGTTGTTCTTTTTCAACAAATTTTTTTTTCAAGCTATGAATTTCTTTTATCCTTCACAGATTACTACCTGTACTTACTCTTCTTTTGATTGTGACTCTCCCCAACTTGGAGATCAACCCGTATCTAGATTATATGAATGCTCCCCTACTTTCTAAAACGGTCAAAGAGAAAACACATCACCAAATTTTATGGTTGATGGTCCAAAACAAAACTTTTTATTGAGATCAAAACTCACCAGGTATTTTCCTCGGTGCATATTATGATGCTTATCTTGACCTCAGGCTCAAAAAATGGTTAGCAAAAAGATCACACTCTCACAGAAGAAAATAAGTTTTACGTTAAACTAGGCTAAAAGGACTCTCAGATTCAAACAAGCGCCTAAATCACTTTCACAGATTTCCACAAACGATGCAACAACCGGTTTAGCATGATACAAACAAGTCAAAACAATTGATGGTCTCCTGCATATAGTAAACAATGGAAAGCTTTCCTCACCATGGTTAAGGCTAAACCGATCCAATAAAATAGTGTACCATAAAGAACTTCTGTTAAGAATTTACTAACAACCTAAATTTCATGCACACATTAGGAGTTTGAGTTCAAAAATTCATACATGCCTTGTCACTTATTGAAAAAGAAAGTGAAAACTTAAAAAAAAAATTTAAAAAATTTCACTCACTACCACTTTCACGCATGTTGCTCCATTGTTGGTACTTTGCTTGAGATTTTCATTATGCTGTGGAACTACTCATTCTAAACTGGGGACAAATAACAAACATAAAAGCATAAAATTGAAAAATGCAAAAAGAGTAAATCCACCCCCAAACTTGAACTAAACATTGACCTCAATGTTTCAAAACAAGCCCGAGAGGGTTGACTCACAAGGGGTATTGCCATATCAATTCATTCTTCCTAACTTTCACCAGAAAGGTCCCCTTATTATTTCCTGAAAAAATAAAAATAAACAAAACAAAATAAAACATTAGAAGTGTGGGTTACCTCCCACGAAGTGCCTCGTTTAACGTCACATGGCTTGACGGTTCATGGTTGAATCATCAACCATTGTCTCGTTTCCTTGGTACTTTTCTTACCAATGTGAAACCCCAAAAGTATTTAATGTTTGCTTGTTTGGTTTCTTCATCCTTAATTCTTACCACTTCAACTCGTGATCTCTCTTCCTTCATTTGTTTTGTCCTCTCCTCAAGAGAGATAACCTCCTTATCCATTAATTTCTTCGTCGGTGAGAATCTATCCTTGATGACTTTGACAAATGTTGGTTTTAACTCTAAACCTTCTAAAGATGGGATGGTGATTTGCAAACGGATAAACGTTTTCATTGGCCGAAAGTAGTGACTCTCATTCCCTTCTTTATTAGGACCTTGTAGAGGGAGTAATTCCAATGAGAGTTTGTGCTCCTTTGCATTACTACTCTTCTTCAACTCTAAGTCCATCATATTCTCTTTTGAAAAAGTTTCAGCTTTTGAAGTTTCTAACTCATTCACGACTTCTTTGATTATATCCTCCTTTTTTGTTCCTTCAACAAACACATCATCTCCTTTTTTAGGAGGTCTTAGATAAGGTAGCTTCATTGAAAGCTCATACTCAACTTCTATATTTTTCTTGATGTTTACATACTCTATATTATCCTTTTCAACAACATCTTCCTTGTCATTAATTTCCTCCTCCACTCTCTTCTTTCCAACATCCTTGTTTTCAACTTCCTCATCAACCACTTTTACACTCCTTATAGAAGTAGCATTGCAGGTTTCTACACAAGTCATAGGGTTTTGAAAAGTTGAGGCCTGACTTACGTTTTGCTCGGTGAAGAATTTGGTAAGTTGAACATCTTGCGTTTCCCGGTTTTGTTGAATGGCTAAAGAGAATTGCATGAATTGATTCATGGTTTCCTCTAACTCAGTGGGTCCTCTTTGATAACCTTGATTATAGTGTGAAAACCCTTGTTGTTGGTATTCATGGTTAGCCATATGATACTCCATCGCATCTTCCGGTGTACACCATCCGATCTCATGAAACTCACTAACTTGAGGTGTGAACTGTGACACACTTTGAAAGAGATACTCCATTTGTTGAAAAAGGATCTCATTTTGAGCATGAATCGCGTCATTTGTATTTGGGTCAAACATTCTGACAAACAAACATCTACAAAACTAGCAAACAAGTGAAATAACAAGATAAAAACATTTATACAAAAATCAAAATTAAAAGACTATTGCAATAACAAAGTCTAAAATAATGTAATTAACTAAAAATCTAAAATAGAGGAGCTAAACTAAAAAAATCTAAAATAGAGTAACTAACTAAAAATCTAAAATTAAGTAGCTAAACAAAAAAATAAAAAAAATCTAAAATTAAGTAATAATAAAAAATTCTAAAATTAAGGACTAAACAAAAAAATCTAAAATAAAGGAACTAAACTAAAAATCTAAAATTGAGTAAATAACTAAAAATAGTAGTGTATGTTCCTCTCCTAGCGGTCCTCTCGATCTCGGGATCAAAAAGAAGTTGATCGCCGGAAACTTTGCCGTGCATACACTAAATCTGCAAAAACTAACAAATACATGAAACAACCAGAAAAATAAAAATAACTCAGAATAAAAACTATTGCAATGCGAGCAATATTGACACCGATCCCCGGCAACGGCGCCAATTTGTTGAAAGTATTTGTGGGTAAATATTTTCGGTAATATATCGTATCCACAGGGATTGGTTAATTAGGGGTGGCAAAACGGGCCAGGCCCGCCGGGTCGGCTCGTTTGACCCGCCATTTTGGGCGGGCTGGGCTGAGGTTTTCGGCTCGGTACCTTAAGTTGGCCCGCCCCGCCTAACTCGGTTAAAAAAGCGGGCCGAGGCGGGGCGGGGCGGGTTTTGCCCGCGGGCTTTTTATTAAAAAAATTTATTTTTTATTTAGAATTAAAACAACTTTAACTATAAAAATAACACTCTTCTCTTATAATTATGTTGATTGAATTGTATTCTAAATTATTATACATACAAATTGAATTATAATTGTAACGTTCTTTCTATAACTTTCTAATACATGTGTTGATTGGAAAAGCTTGAAAGAAAATAATAGTTGTATAACATGCATAATTATTAAGTTGTTAATACATTAGCTCACATGTTTTCTTTAGAAATAGATGTTGATTTTAAGAAAAGGAGGGATTTGATGAGTCTATAAGTGTGACAAATTTTGGATTTAACTATTAAGGAATCGGTCAATATAAAAGTTTATATAAAGTAATTAGTGAGAAAATTAGGTGTTGATATTTTATGAACTACTATTTTATGCACCGTGATGTATTATGCAGTGTAATTGTTATCAATGTCTATCTTATGTAAATTCTTAATTGGGTTTTTTAGAAGTTAGTCTTTAAAATGGATTAGAGTGATATGTATTCTTTATTTACTTATTTTGATACGTTTTTTTATTGTGGTTGAGTTTATTTCGTTATTTTTTTTGTTATAATTGATCTTTATTTGTTTTATTTTTTGAAGTGTTTGGACTTAAGACATGTTTGAAGTTCTATTGTGCGTTGTTAAAAAAATAGTTTATCGATCTTTTGGTAATAATTAATTTTTTTGTAAATTATGTGGTAAATAAAATTGTAAAATAAAAAAATAAATGAAATTTAGCGAGCCGGCCCGCCAACCCGCCGACTCGTTAGTAAACGGGGCGGGCATGACTTTTGAGCTCGGCCACCTAAGTAGGCCCGCCCCGCCCCACCCCGCTTTTGGACGGGCTTAAATGGGGTGGGCCTAAACGGGGCGGGCCGCCCACTTTGCCACCCCTAGTTAATATCACTGCCGTTCTATAGTTGTTTATTTTGAGTGAGAAAAAGTAATTGGATTTGTTTTATGATTCTAATATTGTCAAATCTAAATAATAATAAGAATGCAAATAATGAGAATTTGTTAACGATTAAGGAAATATGTTGAGCTTTTAGGGTTCATCAACCTATTCCTATACAACTTATGGATTAATTCACAATTGAACAATCATTTGAACTATTATCTTCACTTATCCTCAAATATGATTCCATGTCTGCAAACCAAATTAGATAACTTTTACCGGTATGAGATTCAATCTCTCCAAATATCAATAACGATAATAGTAATTAAGAACGATAATCATGAAAACCCAATCACAATTCCATCTCTGCAAATTGCAATTGAATCAATATAGTAACCTAGGGCAAAAGTAAAAATCCTCTCTTTCGATCAAGGATTCAACAATGATGTAAATTAAAAGCAAGGTTTCTTATTGATAATAAAATTCAAACAATTGTTCATAGGAAAGAATCAATGGTATTGTATATTCATAGGTTAACTACTACCTTAAACTCAACAAGAGGAATTTAGCTCTCCATAGACATGAAGCACACACAAGAATCAATGGAGGGATTCATCTTCTTCAACGGAATTTCTTCAATTGGTAAAGAATTGGCCTTCAATTGTTGTTCGTGACTGCAAACTCAGAATGCTCTCCTAATTTCGCTCACCAAAGATCTCTCTTTCACTTGGAAGCTAGGGCTTCTATTTATAAGTTTTGGGCTTGTAACGCCGAGGCCGCGGCGTGGCAACGGATGCGCGCGGCGCGATCAAAAACAGAGACTTTGGCGCGGCGCTGGCTAGAACTCCCGCGGCGCGCCCTTGTCAAACTTCATCTTTTTGGCTTTTCCTTTGAGACTTCCAGCTTCCTTTCCTCTTTATGTTTTCCTAAAGCTCCAGTTCAACTCTAAACCTGCATCAATAATACCCACAAGTGATTCGATTTGCTTTACACATGAACTGAACATTTTCAGTTCAATTCTCACTAAAAACCTATGGATCTATCACAATTTGCATTAGTTTAGAGAAGAAATCACTTATATTAACACATGAATTTACCATTAATTTACTCCTAACAGTTCTTCAAATATCTTGGATGTGTATTCGTCACCTCCATCCGTTCGCATTAATTTGATCTTCTTCTCACTGTGGTTTTTGACAAGCATTTTGATCTCTTAATATTTTGAGTACTTCGTCCTTTTGCTTGATCTCAAAGATCCAAAGCTTTCGACTATACTCATCGATAAAATACCTGTTTCTGCCAATGGTATGCTCCTCGAATGGGCCACATACATCTGAATGTATAACTTCGAGTATGCAAGAGTATCTTATTGGCATAGTCAAAATAAACATTTTTTTTGGATTTCTTCTTACTAAGCATCCTTCACAAATTTTTTCAGGCATCGCAAGACTTGGTATACCTGTTATCATATCTTGACTAAATAATTGATTGAGTGATTGAAAGTTCAAGTGGCCAAACCACAAATGCCACAAGCAACTATTCTTATGGTGACAACTATTTTTATACATTGTACCTTAGTTGAACTGATTATGGTCTTAAATGTCATATTCTTCGACATATGATATTTTAGGACCCAATTATTCTGAGTGTCGAGCAGTTCCCAAGTTCCATCTTTCATAGTCGCTAAAAACCCTTTTTCAGTTGTCCAACATTTAACAGATTGCACTTCATTCCAGGAATATAGAGTGCATCTTTGATAATAACTTTTGCTATATTGCTCCTTTAAATAGCAATGTAGTCAGTACTACCTGCTTGCAATAAGCTATTATCAGTAAGTTTGACCTTGCTTTTCTTCGACTCGTCGAAATCTGCCAACCACACCTTTCAACCAGTCATGTGATTCGAGCAGCCAGAGTCGAGGAACCAAATATTGGAGTCAACCTGGAGTTTTATAAGTGGTGCATATTTTGAATTGTAATGGATTCTTCGTTCCGTTGCAAATTGTAAGCTATTTTCATTGATGGTCTATGTAGTTTGGGCTGTGGCACAAGTGTGTAGAGTGTTTTTTTGGTGTTGTGTGTTATTTTCCTTTGCTGCCTTCTTGCGGTGTTGTTGTTTTTCTTTAGTATAGTGGTGGGCTAAATTATTCTTATATGTGGATGTTTGATAGTTATATGATACTGATTGTGTAATTTTCTTTGCTTTGTGTAATGTTGGTTTCTTCCCTCTTTTTTGGTTGATTTTTAGAGTGCTATCGTGAATCTTTTAATTCATATTGTTTTGTAAGGATTGAGGTACCCTCCTTTATTAATTTTAATTTCTCTTATAAAAAATTCTCGATCAATAAAAAATCGTTAAGTATTGTTCAATAATTAAAGGTGTGTTTAATAGAGTAGAAGTAGAAAAGAGAGAAATAAATGAGAAAGAAGTTAAAGAGATTGATAACTTCTCTTATTTGAGAAGAAGATAAATTGAAAAGAGAGATTAAAAAAAAAGTAAATCCCGCAACTTTTGTATTTCTCTTCAATTATGAAGAGAAAGTGACAAGAAACAAATTAATAAGAAGAGACTATTTTGTCCATTAAATTATAAATATATATTTTTTAAAAATGTTATTAATCATAAGAATATTACAATATATGAAACATTTCTTTTTTCTCAATTTCTTCTTTTCTATTAAACCAAACAATATCTAAAATCTATTTTATTTCTTATCCTTTTCTCCCTTCTTATGCTCTTTTATCTATTTTCCTCTTCACAACTTCTCTCCCAAGTCAAAAACACTATGTTTGGGAGTTTAGAGGGGATGGAAAGGGAGAACTTAATTTTTTTTTTTTAAATATAGAATTTTTTAAAATATTTTTTATAAAAAAGATTTTGTTTAGAATGGTAAAATAATGTTTATCATTAATGTATATTTACTTTTTGAAATACTATAACAAAAATTATTTTTGAACATTTTGTCTAAGCCCTAAAAAACCCTCTTTTAATATAAATTTTGAGTTCCCAAATTAGAGAATTTTGGTGTTATGAAAAAAATCAAATCCTCCAAAACCTTAGAAACTAAAATCAAATCTTAAATATTATTATGTCATAAGCCAAATACTAGAAAAGATTAATTTAGGTAAGAAAAGTAAAGTTAAGAAATCTAAAATACAATTAGACATGAGATGAAAATGAAATTTATAAACAAGTGGTTTTTATTTTTTTTTTACAAAATAAAAAGAGGAGAGATATCATATTACTCAATTCCACTTTCTATATCCTTGTAAATTTGGCGCGAAAATCAGTACTAATAGTGAGGTCATGCTTTTTCATTTTAGCCATTTTTCCATTTCCCAAACAAAACCCAAAGCATGGATTCAACACCTTCCGCAAAACGACGTCGTCAGAGCAAAGACGACGAGATTGAAGCTGCATCAACGTTGACGAAACAAATGCCACCGGTGGTTATCTTTGCTCACGGTGCCGGTGCTCCTTCCTCTTCTGATTGGATGCAAAGGTTCCATTTTCCATTTTCTTTACTTGTTTTCTAATTACATATAAAATGTTTAGGGTTTTTTGTTTTTGTGAAAATTGATAAAAACTGATCTCACTGTAATTTTTTGTGATAGATGGAAGAGTATGTTGATGGAAACCCTACATGCTGCTGATGTTGTCACGTTTGACTACCCTTGTGAGTTTGTTTCCAGTTAAATTCATTGCATTGCATTGATTTAACATTCGACAATGCTTGTTAAGAGTCTCGGATCAAATATATGACACGGACATGTGCTTATAAGTGTGACAATTTTCACTATACAACATACGGATTTTGTAGGGTTGAGTTAGATTGAACCACTTATTTCCGCCCACCACTTATTTCCATGCTTTAGATGTCCAGTCCTGGGCGTGAGGGAGTGTGTTAAGAGTCTCGCATCGGACAATATATGGTTTGAACATGTACTTATAAGTGAGAACAATCCTTACACTACAAATCGGTTTTGTAGGGATTAGTTAGACCGAACTACTATTTCTTAACAAAAAGTTAGTTGCTTTCATTATCTCGATTTCCTTTATTTTTTTTAGTAAAATAGCATGATCTCTAGTTTAATGAACTTTGAGATGATTGTATATGGTTGGCCACTTTCATTATCG
Source organism: Vicia villosa (assembly GCF_029867415.1). Taxonomy (NCBI): domain Eukaryota; kingdom Viridiplantae; phylum Streptophyta; class Magnoliopsida; order Fabales; family Fabaceae; genus Vicia; species Vicia villosa. The sequence goes on along the minus strand of NC_081184.1, from coordinate 165,389,815 downwards.
AGATTTTGTGTTTGTTTTGGTAAATAAAATGATCTCTAGTTGAGCTTTAGTGAGCCTTGAGATGGTTGTATTTGTTTCAATATTATAATAAATGAAACTGGTTGAACCTTGAAATGACTCTATATACAGTTTGGTTTTTTGAGAGGTTTGATTGTAGTTTCGTTTTGGTTAGAACTATTTAAACCAATTGAACTGTGATTTGTAGGTTTCACTGGTAAAATGTTCAGTTTAGTTTTTAAGACATTGATTTGTTTGATGTATATATTTTTTAACTTCCAATATGAATCCGATGGGTTTTCCATTTACTAGACATGTCTGGTGGGAAAAAGAGGGCTCCTCCTAAGGCAGAAAAGTTGGTGGAGTTTCATTCAGATATTGTGAAAGAAACAGCAACTAAATACCCTGGTCATCCTCTCATACTGGCTGGCAAATCAATGGGTTCAAGGTGCGTTGTTATTATTCTTATTTTTTTAAACTATAATTTGGACATTTATGTTTTGCATGAGGAAGTCCTAATAAAGATAATCAGTGGCAAGATGTTTATGACATGATTACTTTATATTTATTTTATCGTAGAGTTGGATGCATGGCGGCGAACATGGAAGACATCAATGTTTCTGCCGTTCTATGCTTGGGCTACCCATTAAAGGTTTGATTTTTTTTCGTTGATAATTTCATGCTAATCTTTGGGCTACTAAGTAAACTTATTAAAAATGTTTTTTTAGTCCCTTTTACTTTCTGAAGAAATTTTAAACCATTTGCTTATATTTTGAGTGTAGGCCCTGCACCATTTGTGATTTTGTTGAAAATTACAACTACACTTCATTTATTTATCAAAACAATGTATTTAGGGCCTTTTCCCGGTACTGCTTCAACCTTTGGATCGGCTATTAAACTATCATTGGTTAGTCACACTTGAAGCATTTTGCCACTCGAGATTATGTCATGTGAAAATCGAATCTTGAGCCTCTCTGTTACTAGCTTTGCTTAGAGTGTGTCGTCAACTGAGCCACACTTATTGGATTTCATCATCTACTTTATCTTCTGTTTATAATTAAAGTTTACTCATTAATCTCAATTCTTTTGAATTGTTTTGCTTTTCTCTAGCAATTCACTTCATATGTAATGTTTGGCCTAATGCTAGCCATCTTAGTTTGCCAACTCAAACGAAGTTGTCATCCTTGGGTCATGTGTGTAGAGCTCTAAAATCTATACTAGGCTACTTCTTTTAATATTTTCCTTTTCATTTGTTCATGGATTGAACGATCATCTGCACTTGTGTTCCTTTTAGTTTTCTGTTGAGAAATTGTTGGCATGCCACACTAAAGCAATTATGGTTGATGCATTGCTTTTCTTAGGGTATTTTGGTTAACCGAGGCTGTCATTTTATTACTTTAGGTCAAAATTTTAAATAATATAACAGAAAGTTACATCAATTGTGTTGCGTTTGTTCCAGGGAATCAATGGTGCGGTTAGAGATGAAACACTGTTACAGCTAACAGTTCCTACAATGTTTGTACAGGTACTCTTTCTAATTAGTCATTGCAGTATGGTATTGTTCTGTTGTCATAGCTCTCCAGTTTCATACACTTTTAGTCTTTTGGGTGAACCATGAATCTTTTTTAATTTCTATCAGTATGGTATTCTGTTGCACACATAAATTTGTGGTTTATGCTAATGTCTCCTAACACTAGTCTTATGTCTGTTTTGAGCAGGGCAGCAAGGATAGTCTCTGTCCACTTGATAAGTTAGAGACCACTAGGAAGAAGATGAAAGCGCTCACTGAGCTGCATATCATTGATGGTGGCGATCACTCTTTTAAGATTGGCAAGAAGCATCTACAAGCAAACGGTTCCACCCAGATTGATGCCGAAGTTGCTGCTATGAAGGCCATTGCCGCTTTCATTTCCAGATCCCTTGAAGGTTGATTCTACAGTGTAGCAAGGTTTGTGCTATTGTATATACACTCTGCTGTATGTAGCTTTGTAGTAATCTAGGTCTTGTTCTTGCAAGTGGGCTGTAATTTTATTTTTTGTGATTTGGTCAAGAGTGGGCTGTAATTTTATTTTTTGTGATTTGGTCAAGTTATTTTCCTTGCTAGCAGAGTAGACATTAGACATATATGAATTTGTTGCTCTGGCAGTACTAGAAACCTACTTGGTGAGAACATGTTGTTTAACTTAATTCAGTTTTACATATTAATGTTAGACTTGATAACGAAGGCATGTAAGATCCTACCATGGAACATACTAGTGAAAATAGGCAAAGTTCAATATCTATTATTCATCATAAGGTACACACAGACAAGTGAAATATGGGCATTTATTTGCCCCAATTATTGAGTACAAGAATGACCTGATAAAATTATAAAGACACTCTTTATTTAAAATCTTTGCTTAGTTGCATCCGTTTGCAGCTTTTAGTTCTATGCATCAATTCTCTGCATATGTAATAAAAAACAGATAAATTAATAAAACAAATTTTACATCTTGTTCTAATCCAACACGTGTGCATTTAATGTAAATTTTTTTTGGATTCATATTATTATTTGGATGAGCTTGAGTTTTGAGAACTCTTGTTTATTTAAGTGCACCTACCTTCGGCTTTGAACATTTCTTCTCATCTTCAAGTGCACCTACCTTTGGCTTTGTCATTGGAAATTTCTTCTCATTGTCTGTTGCACCCACCTTTGTCTTTGTCTTTGAACATTTCTTCTCATTGTCACTTTCGCTGTCACTGCTGCTGCTGTTGTTTCCTTCACCGTTATGGCGGGACATTCCATTCTTAATCCTCTGAAACAAATTGATATCCTTCTTATTGTTGAGATCTCTGTTTTTCTTAGCAGGAGTCCCAAAGCATGTTGTTGTTGCACCATAAGGAAAAGGGCTCTCTCTGGTTTCAGTGATTTCTGCTTGAACTACACAAACTGTGATATGGGTTTTGGTGACACCATGCTTCTTGTCATGTTGGGTCTGAGTCTGACCATAGTGGTGAGTTTCTGTTTTGGTACCATTATGGCCATTTGATTCAACCTGACTTTGAGAGCTGTAGCTTTGGACCTGATTCTGAGTACTGCCATGGCGAGCATGATGTCCTTTGAAAGCTTTGTTAGTCATCTCCGATATTTTCTGACCGAACGAACTGTGTTGGGTTTTCGGTTGGCAGGCCTCAATGGCAGTAGAGGGTTTCACAGACTGAGCTGAAGCCATTATTGTTTCCTCACTCTGAATTGTTTCTTTGATGTTGCAGGGTAATTGCGCATTAAGGGCCTTTTATTGACAAAAGAGTGAGTGAAGCTTTCTCTCCTCCTTCCATAGTGGAGCAATAAAATAACTATTCAATTATGCTATTCGAAATATGGCCTCAATAAAAGAAATATTATCATTTATCAATCCAACATAAAACAGAATTTATTCTCAGGGTCATGTCAGAAAGTATTCACTAATAAATTATGTGAAAGAACCTAATAATTTCATGGAATTAGTATCGCAGATCGTGAAGACATGAATATATTCCCACACAATTTTTGGTCTAAGATTTGTATTAATTATTTTTGAAAACAAAAGCTAATATGCCATTTTGCTTTTGAGTAAACTAATCATACTCATGTCAGATTTGTTATTAAAATAGTTCAATTTTTTTGCGTCAGTCAATTATAAGATATTTTTGTTTTATAACTTAAAGAATGTGAAGAGTGTGAAAGATACATAAATTGATTGTAGTAACCTTGCATTAGTTGATCAAATTGACGGTTTATTTTTGCTTTTTCCCCACTCATATTGGCAAGATTGTGGCATGTATGGCAGATGCATAACGTATGCATCACGTAGCACAACATCTGGTATTAAAAAAAACATTTCTCCCCAAAAAAATTAACATCTGGTATTAAAAAAAACATTTCTCCCCAAAAAAATTAACAAATGATTCAACTTTTAGTCGGTTATTGTCTGAGAATTATCAAACGGTAATGTACAGCTCTTTAAAAAAAATTGGTATGTAAATCATTATTTTAATTACTATAGATTGATCGGTTACTACCAAACCATTAATTTAGTTTGATCTTGGTGCTCTTGGTCACTGAGATGATATCCTATCAGTAAAATATGAAGTTTATGTTGTTTTCTCCTTGATGGTAAATCTTTAGGTTTCCGTTATGCGACCATTGATAGAAATGAGTGTCTCTTCTTAAATCCAAAACAAACGATTCTTCTGATTGATTTGTGGATAATATTAGTAGGACAATTGGCACTAGTCTTCACACTTCTTTTTCGGTTGATCTATGGGTTGTATCCGTCTCCCTTAAGATCAGGTTTCCTAGGCTCTTAGTATCTCTGATTAGTGGCTGTGATATGTCTATGGGAGGACGATGTTCTGTTTTGAGATTTGAGGTGGAGATCTCTTTTGTGTATGAACCGGAGATGGTTGCCAACCTTCTTCCAATTATCTAGGGAACAACTCTATCCTTGAATAGTGATAGGTGGTGGTGACGACATGCTAGGAATGAGGTGTTTTCGATAACCTCGACTTTTTTGCCATACTAGAACTAAATATCCATACTGTAGTCTCTTCTTAGAATGTGGACCTGACTCTCCTTCTCATTAGGGTGAATTGTGCTCCTTCTAAAGTTGTGATTTTTTCTTGCCAACTTCTGCAAGATAAGATCCATATTAGCGAAAATTTATTTAAGTATAAGATTTTAGTTGATCTAGATGATGTTTCTTCTGTTGTGTATAGCGGGTTGGTAGAGTCAGTTTCTCATTTGTTTAAAATTTGAGGTGTCTTCAACTATGTGGTATGAAATTTTTAAATGGTTGAGGTTGTTATTGGTTCTTCCTAGGGATTTTTGACTTCTTTTTGAGTACTTATCTCTTCGGGAGGTAGGTCTAGGGTTAGGGGCGGACTTGACATTATCTGACATTCTATTGTCTTGTTGATTTAGAAATTATGGAATGATATTATTTTTTCTAGCTCATCAACTAATGTGAAGGATTTGGAATAAAAGAAGATTTTCCTAGTTCGGAAACAATATGTTGGTAGGTATGTGGATGTGGCCAACTTTTGTGCTTTCTTTGCTTGACTTGAGAACCTTATCTTTTGTCTGAATCAATAGCGGCTTACGAGTCTTTGACTATGATCTTGTGGTGCGGTGTTTTTGCTATTTTTTTTTTCTGGAGAACTCTGTGTTGATAATGGTTTCCTATGAGCTGAGATCTACCATGTCCTCTTCCCAGTAGAGGTGCAGTTTTATTGCTTTGCTTTCTTCTCTTTTCTGTTGCTTGATTATTGAGTGGTCCGCTTTCTTCTCTTTTCTGATGCTTGATTATTGGATGGTTTATCTCATGTATATTTGAGGTTTTTTCATTTTGTTTGTTTGATTGCTTCTTTTACTCTTTTTCTATTACCCATAAGGTTTAGATGAAGATATTTTCTAGACATGAGAGCCAGATTGCTGATAATATATACACTATAAAGGAAAATATTAATAAAGCAAGAACCAATTTTAATGCACACAAAACAGTTTTATTTATATATATAATAATAGGAGCATCGATCTTATGTCGATCGCAGTACATAACATGCATTTGTTTTTATGGTAGTTCTGAAACTCAGACTTGAACCACAAACATTGTACACGGGCTTAGTTTCATACATCAAATTATATTCATTTTTATTTTAAAGATACTTTTAATTAGGGTTTTTTTTGCTACATTTTTAATACTTATTATATGTAGCTAATTTATTCATGCTTGCACATAATCACCACACACATATATTGTACTTTGAGCTGCAAACTTCCATACTCAAACTCCAATTTATTATTATTGGTACAGCTGCTCCTCAGTTGCAGTTCTGCAAAACAAAGTTTCACGAGGAATCAAAATGAGCACAATATATATACATGAGAAATATATATACCATAAACGGTCGAATTTTTCCGTCTCTAATTTTATGCTGCTAATAATGTATATACTTGCCTTCCTGTGGCGACGGTTCTCATTGTCGCTGTCACACTCATCACTGCTACTGCCACTGTCACTGCTGTGACCTGATATGCCATCCTTGATCCTCTGGAACATGTTTCTCCTCTCCCTCCTGTTTCTCCCTTGGCATTTTGCTGCAGTGGTGCCGGTAACAATGGTGGTGCCAGTAGCGGCGTGATTGTGATTGTGACGTGTTCCGGTGCATGTGTTACTTTGATTTTTGGCAACATATCCTGGTTGGTAAATCACATCTGTCTCGCTATAGTATTGTGTTTTGGTTTGTGTTCCATCACTGTGGTGTCCTTTGTAGAAGTCAGTTACTTTTTGTCCGACCGAGCCATGTTGCTGCTGCTGGTTGTGATTTTTGTGTTGGCTATAGTATTGTGTTCCATCATTGTGGTGTCCTTTGTAGAAGTCAGTTACCTTCTGTCCGATTGAGCTATGTTGCTGCTGCTGCTGCTGGTAGTGGTTTTTGTGTTGGCAGGTTTGTTCGCAGGTTTTGTAGCACTGAGCAGAAGCCATTGCAACGAAGTGTGTTGTGTATTGCTTGGTTTTCTTGTGATGTTTGTTTGCTTATGTTCTTAGAATGTGTTCACATATATTATATATATAGGTGTTACGTAGTAGTAAGGCATTGATTGATTAACTGTTGCATGATATAGTACATCAATCAACAAATTTGGAATCTATCTCTTTTTTAGTGGGTTGAATAATATGGCATATTATGGTATTTTTATTTTATTTTGTTTTTGTAGGCATATTACGTATTTTATTATAGTGTTACCTTTTTTAAAATTATTTTTCCCACTGAATATATACCAAATTATTTTTGATAAGAAACTTAAAATAATTTGGCAGAGATGAGAATCATATACATACACTCTAATTGGTAATGGTTAATATGGAATCCCAGGATGGCACATTTTAGATGGTGCTACTAACAAATGAATATTTTTATTCCTAATAATCACTTTGGAGGTAAATAGTCGAAAATATATAGTTTTATGTCTATTTCCAGGCTGAGTAAAAAAAAGAGAGTCTATTTCCATGCTGCGTTTATAGCATTCTAAGCTGAAAAATGACTGCCTTTGTTTCTAGTTTTCTCAGTCCTTATGTAGAGAGAAATTTTGGGGTTTGAATGGATCATCCGACACGAGCAAGGTTGTTTTTCTTCACGGACTTATAGAGAATCAAACACATTCTTCAATTATTAACACAGTTTGTTGCAATCTTTTAAACATCAATTGAAGATAGTAACTATGAGGGACTTATAGAGAATCAAACACATTCTTCAATTATTAACACAGTTTGTTGCAATCTTTTAAACATCAATTGAAGATAGTAACTATGAGGGACTTATAGAGAATCAAACACATTCTTCAATTATTAACACAGTTTGTTGCAATCTTTTAAACATCAATTGAAGATAGTAACTATGAGACGATGAATATTAGATGCCACATTCCGATAATGTTAAATCTAGTTATAGAAAACACAAGAGAAGATGAAGAATGGGAGAAATATCGAGAGACTCAAACATTTTGAGATATCTCTGATGATATATTATAAGACTTTTATGAAACATCTTCTCAAAAAAATAAAAAAATACTATGACATAGAAGATCATAAGTGCTTCAAAGCTTCAAGAGAAGACGACACTGAGGTAACATCCTTTACGTATGATCAAATGTTTAAGGTTATTGTAAAACTCGGTAAAGATAATAATAAATTAGAAAAGATCATTGTTAATTTAAAGGAGTATATTGAATTCTTAGAAAATAGTAATAAAATTATTGATGAAGAAATTGCTAGCATTAGAAACGAAACCTTAAAATCAGAAAAATGCGACTCTTGCAAATCTCTAAAAATTGAATTAATCAGCTAACATGAAATCTTAGGAAAATTCACTAAGAATAAAGATAAGCTTTATTTAATTATATCAAATCAAAGGGATTATTTTAATTAAAATGACTTATGTATAAAAATATTTGCCATGATAGAAAGAAATCCAACTATATGATCTTTAAATAAAATTTCTGTAAGAAGCTCGATCATTTAAAGCCTTATTGTTATGCCAAATAAAATGATTCAAGATGTTCTAGAGAAAATAATTCTAGACCTCTTAGAACCACTACCAGGACCTAAAAAGATTTAGATACCCAAGGTGAAAAATTTATGTTTTTTACAAGATTGCTTTGCAGTTTTGAAGGATCTAAATAAAAATTACGTAAAGTTGTACAAAGCATATGTATTTTTTAATTATACCAGAGAAAGATGGTGTTTGATGATCCTGATAAAGATTAATCAAGTTGTTTGTTGGTAGTGCTCAAGAGTCGCAATTGTCCTAATATTTGTGGAGTCTAAAGATCTTTAATGATCGTATCACTCATGAGAATTTTTGAGCCAACTCTCATATCAAGCGATCCAAAGAGATGGAAGTTTGACAATGGTTTATCGTTCCCTCCTGAAAGGGAGTTTTCTCAAGATATCTTGAGACTTTAGAAGTAAAACGCGTGGTAGAAAGTGAACTCTTGAAGGACTACCTTTTTATTGTATTTTGACTTTGTTCTTTGTTTGATTACAATTTCACTTAGTACTACCGGATCTCAACATTTTTTTGAGGAGGTCTAGCTCTTCTCTGCTCTTCTTGACTTTGTTCTTTATTCTCATGATCACCAAGTATGGTTGCATGATCTGATCCTTTGTCTCATACTCTCCTCTGATTTGCAATGTTATCATATGTGAATAAAACTTAATCATTATTTTCCAGTGTTATCAATTCACTTGCACTTTGTTAGAAACATAATTGAATCAAATAAGGCATGATTGAGTAGTTTGCTTTAAAAGACAATATGGTGAATGTGATCACAAATCATTACTTAGATCATGGTTCAAGAATTGCTTGGACTTGATCAACTTTATTGAAGATAAATTCAAAGATCAAACGGATCAACAAGGTGATTGGTTATTAAATTGACATCAACATCAATTTGAAGGTAGTGTGGAGATTCACTGTGTATATCTTAAAATCTCTTTTATTCCAAAGGATGAAGAATAAATTTTATGACTAGCAATGCCACATAGACAAGGGGTTCTGCAAGAGACGCAAGGCGGCTGCGGATAGAACATATATATATATATATATATATATATATATATATATATATTTTTTTTTGGTTCTACCTCTTTTGCAAGGCAGATGAGTTATGATGCAAGGTTTCGGGAGTACCATTGGCAATGGTGCGAGCATCCTAGCAGCAAGCCTTAGTTGGATGACCTCGATTTTCAAGGGGTAGAAATTAGGGGATTGATTATGTAGTACTTCTGAAAATAACTTTTTGTAATTACATAGTTGATCGAAGAATTTCTCTTTTCTCTAAATATAAATAAATTTTGATCGAGTTGAATAAACAAATATGAGCATGATTGTTCTTTTTCCTTCTTTATCTTCTGCTTTGGTTTATTGCGTGTTTTGTTATTAGTTGCTATTGTTATTTGCTCAATACTATTATTTTTGTTGGTTTGAACAGAGTTTTTCGAATTCCCTACAAAGTCAAATTACTGATAATTTGGAAATGATATAGATACTGTTTTATTTATATATATAACAATTAGGTCTCAAGCTCAGACTAGACCATAACCAAATTACATTGGCTTAATTTCACACATCAAATTACATTCATTTTTATTTTAAAAATACTTTTAATTAGTTTTTTTTTTTTTTGCTACAGTTTTATACTTCAATGTAGCTAATTTATTTATACTTGCCAGCAATCACCACACACATTATATTGGACTTTGAGTTGCAAACTTCAATTCTCAAACTCCAATTTATTATCATTAGTCCAGCTGCTCCTCAGTTGCAGTACTGCAAAACAAAGTTTCATGAGGAATCAAATTGACCACAATATACTTGAGATAAAATATATACCATAAAAAGTAGAATTATTCAAAATTAAAATCAAATAAATAAAATCTTAAAATTCTTGCATCAATAATAACGATTAGAATAAGAATTAAAAATAATGTATATACTTGCCTTCCTGTGGCGACGGTTTTCATTGTCGCTGTCACATTCATCGCTGCTACTGCCACTGTCACTGCTATGACCTGATATGCCATCCTTGATCCTCTGGAACATGTTTCTCCTCTCTTTCCTATTTCTCCCTTGGCATTTTGCAGCAGTGGTGCCAGTAACAATGGTGGTGCCAGAAGCGGCGTGATTGTAGCGTGTTTGGTTGTATGAGTTACTTTGATATTTGTCAACATGTCCAGGTTGATATATCACCTCTTTTTGGCTATAGTATTGGGAATTGGTTCCATCATTGTGGTGTCCTTTGTAGAAGTCAGTTAACTTATGTCCTATTGAGCTATGTTGCTGCTGCTGGTACTGGTACTGGTTTTTGTGCTGGCAGCTTTGTTCACAGGTTTTGTAGCACTGAGCAGAGGCCATTGCAACAAACTGTGTGTTTGTTTGCTTGTTGCTTATGCTTTGAATTTGTTGAGAAGGGGTTCACATATATATAGGAACTAGTAAGGTATTGAATATTGATTAACTGCTACATCACCACTCAATAAACAATTTTGGAATCAATCTCTTTTTCGTTGTGGGTTGAATAATATGGCGTATTTTGGTATTTTATTATATAGTGTCACCATCTTTTTATCATTTTGCCAACTGAATATGTACCAATTTAATTTTTCTATTTCCTATATATCATCATTTTGAGAATCATATATGTTTATTGGTAATGGTCAGTTGGGAATCCTAGAGTGGTCCATTTTAGATGGTGCTACTAATGGATGAACTTTTACTATTTCTCAAAATAGTTTTTGTGGTATATTTCCAAGCTGCATTTACAATTGAAAAGTTGAAAACCATTTTTTGATGTGCTAACATTCCCACCTGTGATAACACTACGTTGAAGTCATTCAAACATGAAATGGAAGATAATAACACCGAAATGCCACAATGTTTAATTTAGTTATAGAAAATACAATAGATATGTATAATGTGTTGGCCCTAAAAATGGGTCGTATTGCTAAGATATTTGGTGCACAAAACAATGGTGATAACAATGAAATTCCTCAAGGAATTCCTATTATGCATCCTACTTGCATGGAGTATGTCAATGTGATACCAAAATGCTGTTAATGTGATACCCTAAGGCAGAACATAGGATTACAACACAGAAAATATTCTAGAGATGTTTGAATAGACATAGTTTTAAAGTGGGCTAAGAAAATAGTCCATACTCCATGACTGCTTTCTCGGATATAGTCCGAACTCACTCGAAGGATTAAAGTCTCCAAGTTCACCAAATCTAATGGGGGAGACATGGATACTTTATGGATTTTTGGTAAGTGTACTCATTGTCGTCAAGTAATATAATTCGACTCCACAACTAGTAATGTACTTATGGTAGCAATTAGTAATGTACTTTGGTAGAGACAATGTTTTTAAATAACATTTAAAAAAATATATTGATTAAAACAATTTGGCCCTTTTTGAATTAAAAAAAATTTATTGATGAAAACGATTAGGCCCTTTTTGAATCCTTTGTATCTACTTGTTTGGTAATTCTGTCTGAATCTATAATTATATTCTTAGTTGGCATGAGTAGTTAACAAAATAATTTTGCCCAATGTCTTGGTACATAACCCTCTGATGCATTTACAACTTCATAATGTCTTAGGTGAATTCACAATTGTAAAAAGTTTTATCGATTTTTAACTAATATATCTCAATTTAACTAATATCTTATGTCTAGAAATACTAAAGGTGAATTTAAAGTTGGATAAAGTTGTGCAAGTTAGGGTTAGTACTCAAGCACAACTTGGAATCAATAACGTTATCTGTCAATGAATCAAGCATTAGGCAAAAACTTTATTGAATGATAAAATGATTATAATTGTCTGAAATAATACTAAACAAATTACATATATCAAACAAATCATAAACAAATTCATCTAGAGGGCCTAATCAAATATGGACTGGGATAATTTTATTGGGCCTTTGAGAGTAGCAACGCATGGTCTAACCAACCCAAATGAGTTGTGAAACGGTCATTGGAGGAATCGGGCGGGCGCATTTTGGGGTCGCCCGATTATGGCTTTGGTCGCCCGACTCAAACCCATGTCTATTGCAGGTCCATCTCACCAACACGTAGCATGAGATATCTTGGATTTTTCCAGTTTTTGTCATGTCTGCAAAAAAAGAAATTTTTCCTCCAATCTAGGAGGAAGAACCATTCCTCCCACATACTTGTTACTCCCTCCGTCTCATAATAAGTGTTCCATTTCCACTTTTTTCATGTCTCAAAATAATTGTCCCTTTAGAATCCCAATGCAGTATTTAAGTACTTTTTTCCAATACTACCCTTATTTATATTTACACTCCAAATGTTTTGACAACACATGCTACTCCTAACTTAATACTCTCTCTAACTTTTAGTCACATCTCTCTCATGATTTTTTTTTTAAATTATTTCTTGAATATACTTGCAACATAAATTTCTAATACTTGTTGTATAAATTTAAAAATTTTTTTTATAAATTTACAATAAATAAACTAAGATATAAAAAAAAGAAAGGTTATTTGATGCATCATTTGGATTAATATTTAGATCTGGAATTTGAATTTGTGCAAATTCAACATTTGAAATATCAATATTAAGATCAGGTATCCCTAAATTAAACTCCATTCTAAAAATAAAAAAAATAGTCTTAATAATGCTCTATATATACAAAAGCTTTGGTGGGAAAATTTAGTGATTTGGTAAAAGAAAGTGGGAAATTATATTCAGTGGCGGGAGAATTTGGAAAGTGAGAGTGAAAAAATTAGTGATTTCTTTACTTCATGTACACACATTAATTGATTGATTTCTATAGTGATTGATTACATTTTTTTACTGCATGTATACTGATTGGTTGGTATACAAAAGCTTTTGTTATACTCAAGCGGTACCAAATGGTATAATTATGATCATAGTTGCCTTTTAGTGGCTCAATGGTAATCTACAATATAAGAAAGTTTAATGTTCTGGAAATGACCAATATGCCCCTTTGCTTTGTTGTTGATCCACGTGGCTTGCTTCTTTGAATTGCATCCCTTCCTCTTCTTCCCATGCTACAATCTTGCGTCTCCCAACGAATTATTTTGGTTCTTTTTTTTCAAAATTTCTTTCTTGCATAAGTGAACATAAAATAAACTTTTCCATCTACTATTTTTCTTGAAAACCCAATATACTGTTTACTTTACTTAACATGTCTAATCACTTCACCTTCCTCTTTCCCATCTCTTTCCTATCTTAGTCTCAGTCTGAATGTTTGGCCTTGCTTGCAAACATGGGTTTCTCTAAATCGATACAAACCCATCACCTTTTCATCAAGCTTTTCTCTTCTCACACCCATCAATCTTCGCCTTTGATTTTCTACAGCCTCAATTACCATATTCAAAGACTTTAGAAATGGCAAGATCTTTCGAGATGATTAACGACATCAACGACCGAAAAGAGATGTGGAAGACCGCTGTCAAAATACATCAACAACACTTCTTCTTACTTGATCTCTCTCGTCCTTTTTCTCTTTCTTTTCTAAGATCTGAAGTTTTGCATCTTCTTCATTTTAACATTTTGTAGGGTGAAATTAACAGATCATGAAGATATAGCTCATAAGAGTATTTTTTTGGATGATCTACGTTTTTCGTTGGGTGATGATGGTTAGAGCTGAAACGCAAACGACGATATTTATGACTTTCGATGATGGATTTATCGTCGGTGTTTGGTCGCGGTGGTTGCCGGTTATTATTCTGAATCAAATTAGATTTCAACCTTATTTTTTTGATTTGCTCTGTTAATATGATTGTGAACTTCATGGTTTTTGGTTTATTTGTTGTACAATTAGAGAAAATATGGTTTTTGTTTATACTGTATCTCTCATGTTTGTTAAAATGTATTGAATTAGAGGGTTTCAAATCTCTTTGGGGGCAACTTTGTTCAGACCAAATCATTGACTTTCATATATGGTATAAACCCTGTTAGTGTTTTGTTCCTTCAAATATTGACTTTAAACAGGTTGCCTGCAAAGTGTTTGATTAAAGTTCTATACCAATGACTTTCTTAATTTTTTTGTTTCAGATTTGTGGTTGTTGATGTTTTATTGTTATAGTGTCTCAGGATATCGTTGGAAAATACATTGATAGGTTTTTCACCTTCGATAAGGTGATTTATTTCGGAAAGGTGTCTGTTTTAGGAAGTATGAGCTAGAAGATGTTGCTGGTGATGGTGAGATGTTGTATCTATGGTAGATTATACTTTTTAGTTGTTTTTCACATGTATTTGATTTTGATATTCCTCAAATGGAAATTGGAATTTAATTTTCTAAATTCAAAAGTAACATTTACATTCAACAGCTGTAACAACAATTTATATAACATGTTTCAATAAATTTTATGGAGTTTCAGATAATCTAACCAAGATGTTGGCTTTTTCTGATATCCTTTTTTTTGGTATAGTTCGCAGTAGAGGTGGGACAGTCGGAAGCCTGAGTTTTGTATCATCAACTACTTCAACTTTTTGATTTTTCAGGTTTTGTTACTAAAGTAAAAACCAATGAAGTAAATTGTCTAATTTGAGAATATGGTTCATGATTTTAAAATGCAGTTGTGATTACGTTGCAGCCTGTTGGAGTCTTTATATTGCGGGAATATACGGAAAAAATTACTGCTGCGATGTTGATGAGTAGATGGAAGGTTTGAGCATATAGTTCTTTCTTGCATAACTTTTCATCGTGTTCAAAAGGGAAGTTGTATAATAGTTTTAGAACCAACATCATCTTAGTTTTGAGCAATGGTTTTTGTTTCACGTGTTGTGTTATTATTGAAATGGTTTATAGAACTTATTACAAGTTCTAATTTTCTTCGATATGCAGTGCTTGTAGTATAACAATGTTTGTTTTCAGGTCAGTATATTAGTATCAGGACAAAAATATGATCTTAGCACAATATTGAAATTGCATTGCTGCTCACACCCTGCCTCAGTTTTGGTAATGGAGTCTCTTAGAGAATTAACCCCTCATGTATTTCAAGTAGCTGGTTTTGCATATAAGTAATCTTAGAATTTTTTGCTTATGACTTAAATGTCATTTCTACCATTGAATTTTTTGCTTAGAATTTTCTTCCATAACAAACAGCGGGGAAAGTGGAGATAGACATTCCGAGGTCATATAAGTAGATCTTTTGGTATGCACTGTAATGTGAAAAATTAAAGGATATTTTGGAATTTCATAATTTTTCCTCTAATATTTATTTTTAATGTCAATTTGAGTCTTGACACTGCAGCAACTTCCTGATATGGTTTTTAATTAGATTAGCTTAATTTGTAATCTATCGATGTGATGCTTGGTTAGTCGATTTCGACCGGGTTAACCGCAGTAGTCTGGTTTGAAATCAATTTGTAGTGATATGTTTTGTAGTTGTTCCATGCTCATCCAACTCAATGTGGTAAGAAGAAACTAACAGTGTCGTTAAACCCGAAACAAAATGTGCACTCATACAGTGGTCATGTGGTTATTCTTAGCGTAAGAGTTTGAATGTTAATGACATAGGGAGAGAGATTCAAATTATCAAAGTAAGATTCATAATTGTGCTCTATACTTTGATTTAGTGTAGTAGAAATAAGACTTATTCAGCCTTACAATGAGAAACCTGTTAGAGCAGCCTTAATAATATCATCTTTATTTATAAACTAATGCTTTGAAAACTCAAATCTTCTCAACTCGATCAATCTCTGGATCCTTTTGAGGAGTGCAACTCTTATTCTTCTGGAAATGCACGCTCTTGTCGCACTCGAATGCCTGTTAATTACAGTTTTTGTAAGATGTGGGCTATATGTTCAATTTCGTTGCATATGCCTGTGTATTCCAACACCTACACATTCTAATGCATATGACACTGTTCTCCTCGGGAAATATTGCAGAGGCTTATGATCGAACAATGAAGGAGGCTATACAGTTGACAAAGTATGTTTTTCCTGATACTGCATATGCATGTTGTAATTTCATCGTGAAACACACCCTGACTTTCCAACAGGACTATAAATTCCCTGTTGTAATATATATTTTTATCTTTGATCAACTTGAATTTTCCACCAATGTAAGCATAAAGATCTCATCTTTTCAATTGTTCCATCCCCTCATATTTCTGTTTTGATTTATGTATCATAAAATCCCTTTTTGATTTCCTATAGTAATGTTTACTTCAACAATTATTTGATTCTGCAGATGAAAGTAGCTTTTATAGACAAAACAAATGTGTAATTTGTCCATCCTTCAACGTTTATTTTGATATTGTACTGAACCGAATTTTATGCGGCATGCTACAGGTTTTCATGCGGATAGCAGTTGATTTGGTGCAGGTCTTTCCCATTGTCCTTAGCTGCATCCAACAGTGATAAATAAACATGATTGCACCTATCCTCTACTGCTTTCTATCTCTTTTCGTGTGAAAATCCAAACAATAAAAACTAGCAAAATCATCTTAAACTGGTGAATAATTGAAACAGACTATGTATGCAACACATGTTATAGAAGCATTCTTTTATGCTGCTAATATCATAAGTTTTATCACAGGACATGTTTTTGCTTTTGGAGAATTGAGAGATTTAGTAGGTGCGGGAAAGTTCGGCTACCTGAAGATTCGCCGGCGGGCTACAGAAAATACCAATTTCATTACTTTAGGAGAAGCCAATAGGAAAAAGAATTCCTTTTTAGATGTTACAGATAATGAATTTCTCAGTGGTACAGCAATTGGTTTGGATAAGTCTTTCGTCGGTTCTTCTTCAATGCCCGAATCAAGCAAATAACCGCAGATAATCATCGGTACATCTGATTCGGTAAGTCTTTCGTCGGTACGTCATACCTATTCAATTTTCTCATTCAGATCAAGTGTGGTATGTCTGATTCGGTAAATCTTTCGTCGGTACGTCATACCTATTCAATTTTCTCATTCAGATCAAGTGCGATAGTTACACATTAAAGAGCGTGTTGATGAGGCAAGTGCATATGATGAGTGTGAAGTAATTACGGTATTGTTATACCTTCTTCCGTATGGTCATTATTTTAACCGGAGCTATTTCTAGAGGTCATGAAAAGAACATTTTCAGGGTACTGAAATGTCCATACTAACAATAATCATGGTTTCATTCAAATGTCAAGTATGTTTTTTTTAATGTGCTCATTATGTTAAACTTAGTGTTTTTTGGACTGAAGGTCCTAGCATTCTCGGAGACTGTTGTTGTTGATGATGAACAGATGCTTGTAGTTGGGATTGTTGTTGTTGTTGTTGTTGTTGTTGTTGATGAAGCTGAGGTTGGCCCATGGATTTCTGCTGCATCAACTGGGACAATTGATGTTAAAGAGTTATACATCATGGCAGGCTGTCCATTCTAAGACAATCCAGACAACTGAGAATTCATAAAAGTAAGGGATGATGACCTTGGTAAAACCTGAACCTGTAGTCTGCAGCACAATCAATGCTCAAATACAACTCAATTCTTTTATTCCAACTCATTTGATGTTACTTCCAAGGGCTCTACACTTATAGTCATTTGCTCTATTATTTTATGTTGTTAAATATTTTAAGTTTTTACAGTTTATCATATGTGAATCTATAAATGTATGCTATAGGTTGTATTTTAATTCTTTTTTCAGTGGCATCAGGAACCGGAAATCATTTCTAAGTTTGCTTTGTGTCATAACCATTTTTTGGCCATCTTTTGTGTCTTCGGTGGCCTTTATTTGGTAAATAGTATGCTGATGACCACATCAGCAAGTGAATTCTACAATACAAGTCTCCATCATATAACATGTCTCTTTTACTATATAGTTGGTTGACATGAAAAATTGTTATCATTCTTCCTGTCATATATGTTCTGTAAAAATCAATGGTGAAATACCATTATTCATATGAAGAAGAAGAAGATAAAGTTGCAGAGAAAACTTTATGTATATTGATCACTCTTTCTCAATAGTTACAATAGAAGTAGGTTCAACTATTTATACAGCTCTATTGCAACTCTATAACAGTTTCCTAACTAACAAATAACTAACTGAAAAAGCTTAACAGAAAATCAGTTAGGATTTAGTTAGCATTGGATAGTTCAGTTGGTAACTTCTTTTCCACTTCATCTTGTACTTTCACATCCCCCCTCAAGCTAGAGAAGATGTTAATCATTCATAGCTTGGTTTGTAAAGTTTGAAATGGACCTGGATGCAAAGGTTTAGTCAGTATGTCAGCAACCTGTTCTTGTGAAGATACATGCAGCAAATGAATGAGACCTGTTTGGACTTTGTCTCTAACCACATGGCAGTCAATCTCTATGTGTTTTGTCCTCTCATGAAATACAGGGTTGGCAGCTATGTGTAATGTAGATTTATTGTCACAATAGATGATGATAGGCTTTGAGTGTTCTATGTGAAAGTCTTGCAACAAGTACTTGAGCCATTGTCCTTCACAAGTAGTATGTGCTAGAGTCCTATACTCTGCCTCTGATGAAGACCTGGACACCACAGTTTGTTTCTTACTCTTCCAACTGATCAAGGAACTCCCAAGAAAGAAGCAAAATCATGTGGTAGATCTCCTAGTGTCGGGACAAGCCCCCCAATCTGAATCTGAGAAACCTTTAAGTGTCAAAGGTGAAGTGGCACTGAAAAATAGGCCTTGTCCAGGGCTTTGTTTGAGGTATTTCAGAGTGTGTAATCCTGCCAGCATATGTTCATTTGTTGGTGCATCAAGGAATTGACTGAGCTTACTTACAATATAAGCAATATCAGGTCTGCTATGAGTTAGGTATAATAATCTTCCAACAAGTCTTCTATAAGCTGTAGGATTGGATATGAGTTCTCCTGAGGATTTGTGCAGCTGTAGTTGTGGTTGCATAGGTGTGTTGCAGGGTTTTACCCCTAGTAGCCCTGCATCTGTGATTAAGTCCAATACATATTTCCTTTGGCACAGTGATATTCCAGCTTGTGTTCTTGCTACTTCAAATCCTAAGAAGTATTTGAGGGCTCCCAAGTCTTTAATGCTGAACTTATCATCTAGAGTGGCTTTGATATGTTCAATTTCTTTGGCATCAGTCCCCCCTAAAACTAGATCATCCACATACACAAGAATAACTATGAAACCATGAGATCTAAGTTTTGTAAAGAGGGAATAATCAGACCTGGATTGAACATATCCACAAGAAATAAGAGTGTCAGTTAACTTAGTATTCCATTGTCTGCTGGCTTGCTTGAGGCCATAGAGTGACCTCTGCAGTTTGCAAACATGTTGACTTGAAGGAGTGTGCAACCCAGGTGGTGGAGTCATATACACTTCTTCATTCAGATCACCATGAAGAAAGGCTGTATTGACATCCAATTGATATAGGGGCCATTGTTGAACGACTGCAATGGCAAGTAAGACCCGAATGGTTGTCATTTTCACAACTAGGCTGAAAGTGTCCATGTAATCAATACCTTCAGTCTGAGTGAAGCCCTTGGCAACCAGTCTTGCTTTATACCTCTCAATGGAGCCATTAGCATGTAGTTTGAGTTTGAACACCCATTTACAACCAATAGCATGTTTCTGAGGAGGCAAAGGAACCAGAGTCCAAGTATTGTTCTTTTCCAAAGCAGACAGTTCAGTCTTGATAGCATGCTTCCAATTTGCATCACATATAGCAGTCTCATAGCATGTAGGTTCAGATATATGGGAAATATTGGAAATGAAATGATGATATGAGGGAGAGATATTATTATATGAAAGAGATGAAGAAATAGGATACTTACATTTAGAAGAGGAATGAAGTGTAGATGATGATGAATCATGTTGTGTGTTACTCAGTAAGTAACAATGGTAGTCTTGAAGGTGTTTGGGGAGGTGTGTTTGTCTTGTAGACTGTCTACTAGGCTGAGTGATGGGAGGACTCGATTGAATAGGTGCAGGGGTAGGATGGCTTGACTGAGATGGTACTGTGGCATGTGTACCTTGCATAGGGGACACTACAACAAAAATGACCTCTGGCAACAACGCAAAACCGCGGTCTAAAGTGCAATAACCGTAGCCTAAGACTTTAGGGGGCGGTTTTTCAGCTGTGGAATAAACGCCCGTTGCCTATTCATTTAGAGGGCGGTTTTTCTATTTTTACCCACGGATTCAAAACACCGTCGCCAGAAACATCAAAAGTCCACGGTTTTAGTTGTAGTGTTAAGCCGCGGTTTTATAGTAACAACACAAAATAACCGTCTCCAAAACAAGAATCTGCAACGGTTGGTAAAAAGCAACAAACGGAAACCGTAGCTAATGTATAGTTTCATTGATACGAAATACGCTAAACCGTGCCTAAAACTTAGGAAAAGTCCACGGTTTTTAATAAGCAACAAGTAAAAACCGTTGCCTATGAATTAAAAAAAAAAGAGGTAAATGCTGTAACTTCTATAGCTTTAAATTTAATTAGTAAAAAATTTCCTATACATTTATATGGTGATACATTTCAGTCATAAACCTTTATTTTATTCCTATAGATTATATGTGAATATTATTAATCAAAAGAGAAGAAACACATGTATATAAATTGATCAAAAAATATCAATATGAAGTATTAATTAATAAGTTGAAGTGTAATCAACTCTTTGAAATGTAAGAATAAAATTTTCAAAATAAATCCAAACTCTTTGAAATGTAATAAACTAACTAGTTGACTTATGTAACTCCATAAAACAAAATATAATTGTTCATATTCGAATCAATGAAGGTCTTCATCACATTCATTGTATTGAGGATCATGAGAATCATCATGTAGAGAATCGTCATCTTGAAGAATGTCATCTTGATCATATTGAAGATCCTCATCTTGATCATATTGAAGATCCTCATCATCTTGATCATAATAAAGATCGTCGTCATCTTGGAGATCTTCATCTTGTTCATCCAGAGGATCATCTTCGTTTCTAACCTGAAAATATGAAGAAAAAAACTTGTAAATTAATACAAACATTAAAAAATTACTTTTTTAAAGTTAAAGACACCAAAGAAGCAAATTTATTTCTATGCAAAGTGCAGTAATTTACTAAGCATGCATTGAACATAATAACCAAATTTTTAAACATCATTAACCACAAATCTTAATGAAATTTATACATAAATCTTACCCATCAAAACACTAAAGAAATAGAAACTTGACACTTAAAATAATAAATGTCGATTTTGATTAATCAATTGTGATACCTTTTGATTATCCGGAGCATAGGTTGATGTCGATGAGCGTGGTGTTGGAATATTATCATTGTGCAAAGCTTCTCTCATCTTTTCATCTACTTCCTCTTCACTTAAATGCGGATTTTGTTGCATATACATGCTTTTCAAAAGCGCCTCCATTGCTCCCATCTTTTGTGTCATGTCAGAAATTTTACCATCATATTGCATTTTCATTAAAGAAATTTCTTCATTCTTTTTCAACAATGATGGTGTAACAGTTCTTCCATAACATCTCACTCTACCGGGCTTTTCTTTTCCAAACAATGATTGAAATGTTTGTGTTCCAACTTCAGTTGAATTTTCAATAGACTCTTGAAGTTTATCCTAATATATCAAACTATTATTTTTGAACAAAATTAAAAACTACATGTGCAATTAAAATGGATATTATAAATATAACTTACAATCGTAAATTGGGTTTCCTCATCCACTTATTTTCCCTTACGACTTTTTCGAGTTTCAATAAACATCTCAGCTTGAGTGACTTCTTGTCCATCCTTTTTTTCCCGCTACATTAATATTCATATATTAAAAAACCAAATATTAATTAATAAGAGATTGAAAAAACACATTATATAGAGAATCACACACAAATACCATACCAGATTTGTTATTTCTAAAAGACTACTTTTGAAGTTGAGGTCTAAGGTTACAAACCCAAAATTAAGTCCTTAGTGTTATTCATATGATAAGGTCTCTCGATAATCGAGGAAATAGATTCAGAGACCTTGGTATAAATTCTGCAACATGAATACTAGTAATTAGAATCAAGCCCATTAGCCTTTTAAGACAAATTTCCAAAAATACACACTTGGATAATCTATAACTTTTAAGCTCTTTATGATTTTATAAACAATGCAAAAAGTAAGATAACATGAAGTTTGAATGATACCTTGTAATTATAATTCTATCTCCCTAATTTACCTCAACAAAAATACTGAATTGGAACTCATTCATAATTCATTATTAATAAACAAAAATACACTTTGTTTCTTTCTATATACTACAATCAACAGATTTTAAACACAAAGTTAACTAATTTGAATATGTTAAGATACAGCACATATTCCAAGCAGAGATCAACTATCAAAAACACGGCCAATCACAAAACCTTATGAAGATGTAGGAAGAAACACATGTAGTTAATAACACAGGTCCAACTGCTGCTTATTTTTAGTTTTATTTCCTCTAATGATTTGTCATCCAACCTTCAATTTAAATGGAAAATCCCTAACTTCCCTTACATATTCCATAATTAGGTTCTAATTGCATTTCTATTGCAAATGAAAACAAAGATGTAGCATGAACACAATTTAAGTATCTGTGTATTTTCAAGAACAATGAGACTCACCCTTGGAGAAAAATACTGCACAACAATACGAGGGAGTCTGAGGCGGTGGTCCTGTCTAACTGCTTCTATTTTCACAAATAAGAAAAAAGAAGGTACTCAAAATAGAGAAGTAAATGAAATAGAAGAAGAACAAAGGAGTGTGGTGGTCGGAGGTCTTCATGAGGAAGATTATGAACTTGAGAGTGAAAAGGAGAAACTTACTTTTGAGAGGTATTGCAGTAAATGATGTAACATGAGCAGTGGAAAGCGTGCAATGGCGGAGAATAGTGGCCGGCGTGAGAGAGTTAACGAGTGAGTTACAGAGAAAGGCGTAATGGAGAGCGAGAGAGGAAACGACACAACTCTGTAATTTGTATAGAGAAAGAAAGTTTAGGGTTTCAAGTTTTTCACAATCAATGAAAGTTTTATAAAAATAAAAAACGTTAAATATAGATATATGTATATATTAAATAAAGGTTCAAACTGTTACAAGAAATCATGTGTGGTGTAGTGGCGCTGAAAAATTCTGTTGTTGATAAAAACCTGAATTCGAATCTTAGGATGTACATTTTGACTAAATTAATTTTTCATATTTATATTAATCACATTAAAAAAATATAATACAAATAAAATAACCTTCAAGGACTGGGTTCGATTCCCCCTATTCTACATTTAATAAGATGGCAAATAACTTAAATTATAATAAGCCGCGCTTTTAAAGTGTTGTTTCAATAAAATATGCAACCACGCTTTCATAACCGCGGCATAAAAAGTATACGGGACGGTTAAATTCTATCCACGTCGCTTTTCATAACCGCGGCATAAAAAGTATACGGGACGGTTAAATTCTATCCACGTCGCTTATGATGAATAGACAACGGTTACGTTATGCCCGCATTTTGAAAACCGTAGCGCGAAGTAAATAAGGGACGGTTTTCCAGCTGTTGTATAGAAACTCACGAACACATTTAAAAGCGTAGTCTATTATACCTTTAAGGGCGGTTTTCTAGCCGTTGCCTATTCTTCCGTTGCCTAAAGTGAAAAATGTTGTAGTGGGACTGAGAAACTGGGGTATTGTTTTGTTCTATGGGTGATACAAATGGCTGAGTCAGAGGATTATA
Organism: Vicia villosa; assembly: GCF_029867415.1. Lineage (NCBI taxonomy): Eukaryota > Viridiplantae > Streptophyta > Magnoliopsida > Fabales > Fabaceae > Vicia > Vicia villosa. Next base: position 165,366,088 of record NC_081184.1, on the reverse strand, counting down.
AAGGTGTTCAGTGGTAGATGTGGAAAGGTGAGGGATTGTGGTATTGTCTGATAGGGTATTGTCCACTGGGTCTATGAATGTGTCAAGGAAAGTGTCATCATAAGGAAGATAGTTATGATGAACATGAGATGCAAGATTGTTATCAGTGACATTTTGATAAGGGAAAATATGTTCAAAAAATATGACATCTCTAGAAAGGAATAGTTCTTTTGAGTGGAGGTTAAATAGAATGAAGCCTTTGACACCAGGTTTAAAACCAAGATGTATGCATTTCTTTGATCTAGGGTCAAGTTTCTTTCTATGAGCAGGAAGGGTAGTGGCAAAGCATAAGGAACCAAAAACTTTGAGATTGGACACATCAGGGACTTCATTATACAAAACATGGAAGGGAGATTTTTGTGACAAGTAGGGTGTTGGTAGCCTGTTAATTATGTGGACTGAATGACTGATGGCATGTGCCCAAAATATCTTGGGCAGGTTAGACTGAAATAAAAGAGCTCGAGTAATGGCTAGTAGGTGTTGATGTTTCCTCTCAACAATGCCATTTTGTTGAGGGGTGCCAACACATGAGGTTTGGTGAAAAATGCCATGATCATTATAAAAGGAAGTGAGTTTAAATTCAGGACCATTGTCACTTCTAATACATTTGATTTTGGTGTTGAATTATGTTGAAGCCGTGTGGACAAAGTTTTTGACAAGAGTGACAGTTTCAGACTTCAGTTTCATCAAAAAAATCCAGGTATATCTACTTTTATCATCTACAACTGTTAAGAAGTATTTGAAACCTGACAAGGATTGAATGGATAAGGGTCCCCAAATGTCCATGTGGACTAAATCAAAAGTGCTGGTGGATATACTGGAACTGGTAGGGAAGGGTAACCATTTTTGCTTGGCATAAAAATAAGTACCACAAGGTAAAATAGATTTTGTATATTTGGCAAAATGGAAAATTTTATTGATTTCATGCAGTTTATCTACAGAAGGGTGGCCAAACCTCATATGCCACAAATTACCATCATCATGTTTATTACAATTGGTAATTGTATTAATGGATTTACAAAGAATTTTACTACAATGGTTGGGGAGGGTGGTCATAGAGCTGATGGAAGGTTGAGTAAGCACATATAGGCCATGATTCATCTCAGCTACACCAATCATTCTCTTGGATGAAGAGTCCTGTATAGAACATTTAGAGCCATCAAATAACAAAGAACAGTTCAAATATTGAGTGATTTTTGGGACAGATATCAGATTGAAGGCAAAATTAGGAAAGTAGAGGACATTGGTGAGATAGAACCTATTATCAAAGACTATGGTTCCAGCATATTCTGTAGAGGCCAGTGTGCCATTAGGTAACTTAATATGTAGAGGTTTGATTTTCTTAATGACTTGAAACAAATTCAATGAATGGCATATGTGATCAGTGGCTCCTGTATCTAGAATGAATGAATGATTTGAGTTATGTAAATCATGTATGGTGCAAACAATACCTGTTTGGTCAGATGAATTGGTGGTGATTTGGTTTACACTATGAGACTGGATATGAGATGACTGTTGGAGCATTGATAGCAAGGCCTTATGCTGTTCTGGAGTGAAGGACAAATACCCTTTTTCAGGTTCAGTATGCTCCTCATCATAAGCTATGGATTTGATGTCCTCTTCTTCACCATTGTTCTGACAATTGTTCACAGATGCTCCTTGCTGCATATGTGGAGGGAAGCCATGCTTCTTGAAGCATTGATCAATGGTATGATTAGTCATACCACAATGAGTGCAAATGCGATTGTTTCTGCCTCTCCCTCGACCAAAATTGTGTCTGCCACCTCTTCCTCTTTGAGATTGTGGAGGAAAATTTCTGTTGGGATACTGATTGGTGGATGGATTGTTTGACACAGCAAGAATCTTGGATTCTTCAAGTTGGATAGAGGATTGGCGTTCTTGTTGGACAAGCAATGAGTACACCTTTCCAATGTTAGGGAGGGGTTCCATGAGCATAATCTGGGACCTCACAGCTGCATATTGCTCATTGAGGCCCTTGAGGAATCGTATAACCTGGTCATTATCTCGATATTGACGCATTTTATCAAGCACGATACATGCATCAGCACAACCATTGTGTGGAATGGGACGAAAGTTGTCAAGTTCTTGCCATAGTTTCTTCATCTTCGTATAGTAAGTAGAAATGGTGCAGTCACCTTGTTTCAACGTATAAATCTCCTCTTGTAAATCAGAAATGCGAAAAATATCACCTTGGTAAAATCTTTCTTTGAGTTCCTTCCAAATGTCTGCAGCAGTCTCCATCCATAGGATGCTTTGAGAGATTTCTGGGTCTACTGAATTGCTGATCCATGACATGATCATGGTGTTGCATCTATCCCATGCGATGAAATCACGGTCTTCATCAGGTGGACGAGGCAAAGCGCCATTGATAAAGTGAAGCTTGTGTTTGGATCGTAGTGCAACTTGCACAGCGCGTGACCAAGAGTGATAATTGGGACCAGATAAGAGAGGGGTGGTGAGAATGTTACCAGGGTTTTCGCTGGGGTGCATGAAGTAGGGACTGAGTATATCAGTTTGATATTCCCGGGAAGAATGGACGGTGGTCGGAGAGCCACAGTCACCGGGATTAGTTGCAGGCATGGTTGCAAAATGAGAATAATTCTTGAAGTTGTAACAGAAAAGAAATCAAGAACAGATCAAGAGTAATCAACAAGGTGTTGATTAACAGGAAAAATAGTGGATCGAGACAAAATATAGAGTGAAAGAGAAAGGTGATGAGAAGCGGAAGACAATGGTGGAGATCTTGCTCCTGATACCATGTAAAAATCAATGGTGAAATACCATTGTTCATATGAAGAAGAAGAAGATAAAGTTGCAGAGAAAACTTTATGTATATTGATCACTCTTTCTCAATAGTTACAATAGAAGTAGGTTCAACTATTTATACAGCTCTATTGCAACTCTATAACAGTTTCCTAACTAACAAATAACTAACTGAAAAAGCTTAACAGAAAATCAGTTAGGAGTTAGTTAGCATTGGATAGTTCAGCTGGTAACTTCTTTTCAACTTCATCTTGTACTTTCACATGTTCTAAACTAATATAGTTTTGTGATTCTTATTACATGTGTTGCACTGCCAATAACTGTTTGATTTTGTATTCATTTTGTTTCTTGCAAATCAAACTACAACATTAATTTGAAGTTTAGGGGGAGATATGCCTAATCCAGCAATAGCTCTGCCCGTGTCAAATTTCTTTAAAACAAATTATTCTATTTCCTTAATAAATTTATAATTGGAAATAAAATATGCTTAACCATTTTATTAATTATTTACTCTCATATTATTTGAAATTAATGTAACAATGATAAATGTGATTTGCTTAAATAATAATAAATTGATATTATTTTAAGATAAAAAATGTTTAGTATCCTTCAATATGTATATATTAAGTGGTACAATAGAGAATGTTTGTAACTTAGTGAATCAATGGTATGCTGATTAATAGTGAGATTTAATTTACATATATATATATATATATATATATATATATATATATATATATATATATATATATATATATATATATATATATATATATATATATATATATATATATATATATATATTAAAAAACGAAAATATATTACATCTTAATATTTATAATAATTAAATTTTTACAAGTGTTTAATTTTTACTTTAATCACATTAAAAATATCACTTTTAAAGAGCTCTTATACAATGAATATTATGAGAATGGAGAAGAGGGAATGAACGAGCAACGATTAGAGTTTTAAAATATGACAGTCCAATATTTGTAAGTTTCATATTTTCACACGTCACATGTTATTTTGGTTTCATTCTTTATTTACCTAATAATTTTAATATAACCTTAAAGTTGTATTTTATTCTTATTTTTAAAACATTTTTACTATATGCCTTTTTCGTTTCTTTTTCTACTAAAAATATCTTATAAATTAAATTTATCTATAACACTTCCTCTAAAGTAAATTTTAATTTCTTATTCTTTTTTTAATTTCTAAAAACATCCGAAGACAATTCAACGTATCATACTTGTACCCGTGCGAACGCACGAGTGACACATATGTACCGTGTAAATGCATGTGTAATTGTGCTAAAATCTGTGTGAAGCATGTGTAATCAGGCTAAAATATGTGTGAACGCACAGGTAACATACCAGTACCATATGAACGTACGAGTAACCATGTCAAAATTCGAATAAAAGCATAGGTTATTATATTTTTTGTACAATTAAAGAAAATAAAAATAAAATATTAAAAATAATGTATGAATCCAAATACGAGAAAAATTAGTTGTTTTTTAATTAATTATGTATTTAATATATATTTTTTAAATTATTTTTAATTTAAAATGCAAAACATAATTTTTAAAATAATATATAAATAATTGAAATATATATTATTCATGCCTTTCTTTTAAAAATTGAAAAATTTATAGAATTTTGTTTTTTATCATAAAAATATGTCTTTCTTTTAAAAATAAAAAACTACTTCGGTAAAACTATTTTGTTTTTCTTATTCACACATTATTACATTTAAAAAAAAAAAGTGCATATCACACCACCACTCTTGCGAACGCACAGGTAACACACCCGTATCATGTGAAGGCACGGGTAATCATACCAAAATCCATGCAAACTCACGGATTTTTATATTTTTGTACGATTAAAGAAAATAAATTTATAACTCATGTCAATTGTACTACTGAATTTTCGTTTTTATATATTTTAAATTATATTCCAAAATTTAATAAATACAACATTAAACTTAATTGTTTTAGATCATTTTTATTTTAGGCTTTTTTGTAAATTTATTTTTCTATTGATTTTCACTAATTCTAATTTTAGATATTTATCTGTCTCATTTTTTAAACTTTATAATCCTTTTATTATAACTCTATCATTCCTAAAAAAAATAATTTTTTTTTCTATTTTTCACAATTGTTTTTTTACACAGTATGTATTTAATAGTTTTTTTTAACAATAGTTGTTTTTTAAAACATAAACATTAATCTTTCATCCCGATTTTTTATTTTATCAATTAATATTTTGATATTTTATAATTTAATTTTAATTAATATGATTTATTTCTCTAATTCAAGTGCTTTGTTGTTGTTCCTATTTTTTTATACACAACTTAATGTGAATTACTTTAATTATGTTCATTTAACAAAATTATGTTTCTTAATTTAAATGTATAGTTGGGTCAAATGTGTGTCCCGTACCAGAACCCATGCGGACGCACGGGTTTATTACTAGTTACATTAAAAAACTAAAAAAAATTGAAAAGTTATTTCTAAGGGCATTTTTGTACAAACATATAATTTTATCTACATCTAATTATTTTCTTAAGAACCGCGCATAGTCCAAATGGGATACTTATTATGAGACGGAGCGAGTAGGAAGAACCGTTCCTCCCACATATCGTTTTCTTTTCATGATCCAGCCCAAACTCCAAAGCACTGTCTACAAAATACCCAACCTCTAGTGTTGGAAGAAAACTCACTAATTTTGCATAATCAAAAGATACAAACCCTCATTCGATCCTTCTTGTATGTAGGGTCATCTTGTTTGTATTTCTTGCACGCACAATTGGTGTCCATCATGGGGTCTCGGTAAAAATAACATATGCCACACACCAACCCTCGATTCTCATTTTCCTCAGTCATCTCTTAACACAGTGACACGATGAGGCACCACAACCGCTAGCTAACTACTCTAAATTCCTGTATAAAAAGAAAATTATATACACATAGTTATCATAGCTACTATGTAATTAATTTTTTTCTAACTTATTTAATAACTATTACATAGTAGATTGAAAAATTTCTCTTCCCTCCGGACGTAAACCAATTTTGATCAAACTGATAAAATAAGTATAAGTGTCTTTGTTCTTTTTCATCCTTTATCTTGTATTTGTGTTTATTGTGTGTTTAGTTATTAATTGTCATTGTTATTATTATTTACTCCACATTATTTTCTTGTTAGTTTGAGTTTGACTATGGTTTTTCAAATTCCCATACAATATGAAATTCAAATTGTTAATCATTTGGATATGATATAGACACCACATTAAAAAGGAAAAGATTAAAAAAAAGCAAAAACCGATTTTAACCATCACAATACAGTTTTATTCATACATAAACATCGATCAAGTACATTACATGCATCTGTTTTTGGTTTGTCTCAAACTAACACTGGCACCATAAGCAAAGCACATTGGCTTAATTTCACACATACCCTCATTTTTATTTTAAAGATACTTTATTTAGGAGTTTTTGCTATTACTTATACTTTATTGTTGCCAATTTATTCATACTTGCCAACCATCACCACACACATTATATTGAACTTTGAGTTGAATACTTCCATCCCCAAACTCCAATTTATTTTCAGTATAGCTGCTCCTCAATTGCAATTCTGTATACACACATAAACAAAGTTTGAACTCAATACATGACTTAATAATTTACTATAAAAGTCAAATATTTGAAAAGTAAAAACAAAAATAAATATAATCATCAAACTTTTTTATCAACAATAATACTAAATCTCTATATACTTGCCTTTCTGCTGCGACGGTTTTCATTGTCGCTGTCACACTCATCACTGCTACTGCCACTGTCACTGCTGTGACCTGATATACCATCCTTGATCTTCTGGAACATGTTTCTCTTCTCTTTCCTATTTCTTCCTTGGCATTTTGCCACAGTGGTGCCGGTAACAACGGTGGTGCCAGTAGCGGCGTGATTGTGATTGTGACGTGTTCCGGTGCATGTGTTACTTTGATTTTTGGCAACATATCCTGGTTGGTAAATCACATCTGTCTCGCTATAGTATTCGGTTTTGGTTTGTGTTCCATCATTGTGGTGGCCTTTGAACAGGCCAGTTACCTTCTGTCCGATTGAGCTATGTTGTTGCTGGTGGTGGTGGGTTTTCTGTTGGCAGGTTTGTTCACAGGTTTTGTAGCATTGAGCAGAGGCCATTGTTTGGTTTTGTGGTGATGTTTGTTTGCTTGTTGTTTGTGCTTTTGAAATGTTGAGAATGAATTCTCATATTTATAGGAACTCGTGAGGTATTGAATATTGATAAGTTAACGTTACATAATCAATCAATGAACGATTTTGGAATATATATTCTTTTTTTTGTGGGTTGAATAATATGGCATGTTATGGTATTTTATTCTATAGTGTCATCATCTTTTTATCATTTTGCCAACTGAATATATACCAAATTAATTTCGTTCGGACACTTTTAATAATTTGGCAGAGATGAGAATCATATAGAGAAAGCCTAATTGATAATGGTTAATATGGAATCCCAATGTGGTCCATTTTAGATGGTGAGTTTTCCTATTCCTCAAAATCACTTTGGAGGTAAATATTTGGAAAGACGTAGTTTTTGTGTCTAGATGTGTATTTACAAATAAAAACACAAATTTTTCTAATCTGAATGTGAACTTTAGAAATGTCAGAATGAATAAAGTTGATTTACTCTATTTTTTATGCTTCATGTATGGTGGCTTGTAGGGTGATGTTCCTCCTAACAAATCTATCATGGGTGGACTACTATGAATAGCAATTAGCAATTATTAGAGGTGAATTCTTATCTACCCTTTTCAAAAAAGTTGGGTATTCTACCCATCTGACTTGTCAATCATTAAAACACTTATGTGTCAATTATATTTCAGTTATTATTAATAGACTTAATTTTAAATATTTATAAATTTACCCCAAAATCATTAATGATATTTTTACCTCTACTTTTGTGTAGCCACCATTTTACTTTTCGATGCATATGCTTTCTAATCCATTTATTTTATTCTTATCATTTATTTTTCTTAAACTACACTATGTGAAGTGCTCCTCATTCAACTTATTAATAATTTTTTTACTATCAACGGCCCTCAAACAAATTGCTTAACATATTTTATTTTCAAATATTATTCGATAAAAACTATTTCATTTATTTTTATTTAAATTTAAATAATTTGTAAAATATAGTATTAATTTATAAGTTTTATGGTAGTATTATTTTTTACACATGCATTCTATCAAATCTATCATATTTTCATTTTTATAAATTTATTTTTAAAATATTTTTACAAAAAAGTATGTGGAAAAATATTATGAGTGATTTTATTGAATATATGTGGAAAAATATTTTATATTTCTTATTTTATTTAAAATAAATCAATAATCATTAAATATTCTAAATTAATAAAATATAATTTAAATGCATTTTCAGAAGTCCACCATCACCTTTTCAGATCATAATTCATAGACCTTGTAACACTCCATATTTTCTTAATTTAATTTAATTAATTTTTAAATTGAATTATAAGAATTATTTGACATTTTATTGAATTTATTAGAGAATTGTCAATAAATAAGGTTATTGGGCCAAGTTGTGGTTAGTAATGGAAGGGGTGTGATTGGTAGGCCCTATTACTAAAGTTATTTTGCTTTATTTTCATAAAATAAGATAATTGGGAAAAGGAGAGAATAGAAGCAAAGGAGAAGAAAAGTTCAGAACATGAAAAAAGCAGAGAACGCGAAGAAGCGTGAAGAGAGGAAGACTCAAGATCAACCTTAAGGTAAGGGGGGACTCTTCCATTTAGCATCTATTATGAGATTATAGATGGTGGGATTGAATGAGTATGTTGTTTATGTCGATTGTGAGATGTGTTAGGTTTTGGAATAATTGGGATTTTGGGAGATTTGATGAATTGACTGAATAATGTTATGTATGATGTTAGATTACCATTAAAACGTGCTAAAGCTGTGTTAAAAGGTGTATTCTCGTACTGTTTGGTGATTTAACATGTCATGGTACGCATTGGATGGAATGTGAAATGGTACGGGTGCTGTAAAATGGCAATTTTGGGGTTACAGGTACGAAGTAACCGGTTACTGGGGTTTGGGTAATCGGTTACCACTGAAGTCTGGGAGGCAGTAATCGGTTACTGAAATGGCAGTAACCAATTACCCCTATTAAAAACAAAACTCTGGGTTACGTGAGATGCAGTAACTGGTTACTGGGGTTTGGGTAACCAGTTACCACTGTTTGTTTTTGAAAAATAAAATATTTTATAAAAGCCATAACTTTCAAACCGTATGATCGTTTTTAGTGTCGTTTCGAGCATGATGAACCTTATGAAATAACCTATGTGCTTAGATGATGAAATGAGGTGTAACTTTGATTATTTTAGATCATGATTTATTTTCTTATTGAATGATGTATTGTGTATATATAAGATGAGATATGACAATACATGATATGTTTAAAGTATGAGTTGTGTGATGATTTGTTTGATTGTATGATGAAGCTTATGAGACATTCTATGCAAGAATATGAGTATGATGTAAATGATTTGTTAGTTTGATGGATGATGTATTGTTGACATATATGATAAAATGTGACAATACAAGATGTTGTTAGAACAAGATTTGTTCTGATCAATTATCTTAGTTTTGATGATAACAATAATATGAATTTTGCTTAAGATAATATGGTACTCTAATCCAATGCAATTTCCTTTTCAGGAAATATATAAAGAGTATGCATAATTCAGCGCTCAGAAGCTCTGTCTCAAGGGTTCAACATGCAACATCAGAACATGGTCTGGCAAGACATCAGAAGATGGTCGAAGCAGAATCAGAACATGGGTCTATGGAAGCATCAGAAGAACATGAGATCAGAAGCACTGAAGTTCTGATGGTATCACGCACAGAAGCACTTCAAGGTCAGAAGATCAGAAGATGCTTTGCACCAAGCTGTTTGACTCTGATGATATTCAAACGTTGTATTCACAAACGTTGTTCTTATGACCACTATTACAATTTAGTTTTAATAAAAATAGAAATTTTATTATAATAATTGAAAATAATTGTTCAAATATATAGTAAATTAATAATAAATAATTATTAAATAATTTTTTATTTAAAAATTATTAAATTAGTCAATTATTTTTTATTAAATAAATTATTTTCTACAATTAACAACAGAATGAAACATTAGTTTATAATAGATAGAATATATTTCATTTTTTTATTTTTAAAATTGTGACATATATTAGTTATATTGATATTAAAATATAATTAACCAAATTTAAATTTATGATAAATTTAAGAATTTATTTCGTATTTATTTATAGTAGTTTTAATTAATTTATCATCTTATTTATTGCTTTTGAAAATTTTAATTTGTTTACTTATGACCATTATTATAATTTATATTTAATAAAAAGAGAAATTTTATTATAATAATTATTACAAATATACATTTTTGAATATCATCTTGATTGATTCTCTTTTTATTTAACAAGTTAATTTTTTTTAAAATTTATCTAAATTATTAATAAATTAGAAATATTCAAATTATTTTATAATTTATAAAAAAAATAGTTAAATTAACTTTTTTTTATGTATATTATTAATTACAATGACATTTTATCTATATAAAAGTGATTTTACTTTAAGTAAAATTTTTAAATTATAAAATATAAATATTTTTAAAATATTTGTTTTACTTAAAAAATATTTAACCCGTGCCTCGCACGGGTCTAAGTACTAGTATAGAATAGAGTGTAACAAATAAATAAATATTTTTGAAAAATTATATAAAATTTTTATTTGCCAATATACTATATAGTAAACAGCATACAGTACGTAATTAAATTATATGCCAAAGTTATAAAGTTTTATTATTAAGAAATAGCAATTACATTAAAAAAAACATCTATTTACCAAAGTAAAAGTGATCATTAAACTTCAATTATTTTACAGAGGCAAGCGAACAAAATTTGCATTGGAAACATAATGGATGCAATTGTAATTAGTGCATTGGAAACATTAAGGATGCAATTGTAATTATAAAGAATTATGCTGCAACAATTAAAAATAAAATCTTCTTAATGATATGTCAAATAACCTAATTTTACACCAATACGTTTCAGCCAAGTCAGATGGGTAAAATTACCCACTTTTAATTGAAGGGTAATGAAGTTGGCCCCATTATTAGATTAATCAGGCCAACCTCATATGTATTCTAGAGTGTTTTGACAAATGTCATACTCAAGAATCTCCACCAAAAATGGTTGGGCCAGACAAATTTGAAGTTTTCACAAATTATGCTTCTTTTTATCTTAACATATGTCATACTAAACCATCTCCACCTCCTACTTAAAATTAAGAAAACATGTAACAAGTCCAAACAATGCTTAAATTTTTTGTTGATGGCTGACTTAGTAAACATATCAACGACATTCTCTAAATTATGAACTTTTTCAAGTAATATATGTCCAGATATAAGTAACTATGCGATCTTGTGAAACCTCCTATCAGTATGATTGATCCTTGCATGACACACCTGATTGTTTGCCAAATAAATGGCAATTTAACTATCACAATGCAACAAAGCTCTACCATGCACAACATTCAATTCTCTCACCAACCATGTAACCTATAAGGCTTAATTGACAACTTTACCTACCATTGTGTATTATGCTTAAGTTATCGACATTGTCATTATATATTGAACCGATGATTTTCAACAAATAGGTCTTTCTGCTAAAGTAAAGACATACCCTGTTGTAGACCTTTTATGATCCATATCACCATAGTTTGAATGAACATATCATGCAACTAAATAAAAATACATTGTTCACTACTAAACCTGATACTTTGACTCGTCGTACCCTTCAAGTACCTGAAAACTCATTGACTCATTCCTAGTGACATTTTCTCGATTTAGACATAAACTTAAAAACATGACTTACAACTTGTGCAAAAAAATTTCAAGTGGACATCATAACATACATTAAACAACCAACAATACTGACATAAGAAACCTTCTTTTTAAAAAAGAAAGAAGCATACAGTATATAACAAGACACTAAAGGCCAAGAGTATAGAACAAGAAGCTGATAGGCAGCACAAGAAGTACCGAAACAACCAGCAAAAACAAAACACAACAATAAAACAACCAAAAAACAAAATCACTAATACAACACAATAAAAAACGAAAACACTAATACAAAAAGAGGAAAACCCTAGAAATGCAAAAACAAGAGCACCAGAAGGTCACAAAAGCTTGAGCTCCCAAGCCAAGGATATGCAAAAACAATTGATACCTCAAAGATATATATACACAAGTACAATTGATTGGGATACAAGCAACTAAATGAAAAAATAGAAAATATTTGTCTGTAATCAGGGTATAATATCCACTTATAGGTATTCTAAAATTAATTCTCAATACAGTGGTACACGCATACCAAAACGCATTACACGAGTAAAATTGTTCTAAACAAGACAAATCAATATATTGGTGACCCGGTTACCAAAACATTGTAATCGGTTACAATATCCGGGCACAACACTTGAATTATGTGATTTTCACAATACACCACCTTATTTCAAGTGCTCTAAGTCTCCTATGCCCATGTTCTTCTTCAATCTATTGAACACTTCAATTGTGACTCCTTTGGTCAGTAAATTGACCACTTGGTCTTCACTTCTACAATATGTCAATCTCAGTCTTCCTTCACTAACAAGTTCTCTCAAGTAGTGAAATCTCATTTCAATATATTTTCTCTTAGCATGTACAATTGGATTCTTAGTAAGGTTTATAGCGGAAAAAATATTAGCCACGAACGTTACAATATCACCCTTTTCACTGCCCATCTCCTTCAACAAATTCATTAACCATACGGCTTGACACGCACACAATAAAGTGGCAATGTACTTAGCCTCACAAGAAGAGAGTGTTAATATCAGTTCCTTCCTTGAATACCATGTGATTGGTGTTTCATCGGACATAAAGATGTATCCAACTGTAGACTTTCTATCATCTTTATCTCTGAACCAATTAGAATTGGTAAAATCGATCAAATTACATTTTCTTCTCGTGCTCATTACAGGAGAAAGAATTCTCCAGTCAATAGATCCTTTGACTTATCTTAGAATCCTCTTGACTTCTGCCAAGTGAGACACCTCGATCTCTCCATGAATCTACTCATAATACCGACACTAAACGGCAAATTTGATAGTGTATTGCACAAGTAACGCAAGGATCCAATCAACCTCCTATACTAAGTTGGATTAACATCTTGCTCATCCTCATTCTTTGACAACTACAACCTCGATTTAACTGGAGTAATGACAGCATTACAACGCTCCATTTCAAACTTTTTCAAAAATCTCAAGGGCATACTTTCTTTGGTGCATGAGCAGTCCATTCTTAAACTTGTAGAATTCAATAACAATGAAGTATGTCATGAGGCCAATGTTGGTCATCTCAAACTCCTTCGTAAGATCACTCTTAAACTTAAAAATGCACTCTTCGCCATTACTCGTAATCAACAAATCGTCTACGCAATCAACAAATTTTATTTTCAAATGTAAAAAAATCCTTTTTTCTTTCTCCATCTCACATGTCCCTTTTCTTCTTCTTTTTGTATGGTTATTTAAATTGAGTTTATATGATTGATAGGTGCCAAAATTTCGTTATTTTGAGTATATATTTGTGGCACTTATCGATTATATTCTTTTGATTTTTATAATAAAATCTCAACTTTTGTGTATATATTCTTATACTTGAGTTTTGATTCATTTTGCGTACTATTTGATAGTTTTTCCTTTATTTTATAGGTATTTATGCATATCGGAGCCTCGAGGAATAAAGTGCCGAAAGCACGGTTTCGAATACGCAGTTTTGGAGCAATAAAATGGAAATTCTGCAAAAGCTCGCTTAGCCAAACTGAAGCGCGCTTACTTAGGCACAAAACATAGAGGAGTAGATTTTCTGAGCTCGCTTAGCGAAGTCACCTCGCTAAGCGAGATTTCGTTTATTGTACTAGATATTTTAGGAATAAGTGTAGTTCGCTTAGCCCAATGAGCTGGCTAAGCGAGCTTGCGCAGATTTTTCTTTATATTCTTTCATTTGTAACATAGTGAGGTTATGGGGTTTTGAGAATTTTTGCTCCCAAACTTCATCACTCTCATTTTTAGGTTAGATTGGGTTAAAAAACAACTATGGAGCTTGCATTTGGATGATTGGAGGTGAATTGATCGTCGAACGGAGCTGACAAACCAGGAGATTTTCAGTTCATTTCTCTTCCTCTTTGTGTTTTCTCTTATAGTTGGGTTTTGTGTATGTATTTACTTTGAACTCATGTATATTTGTCGCCCATGACGTTACATAAAACTTGCTTTACAATCTGTGTTGATTGTTGTCTTAGATTTTGCTCTGTGCTCGGGATTTGGGTTGCTTTAGAGATAAACTTCTTGAATTCTTATCTAGGACGATTATCTGTTAGTTTCTGAACTCTAAAGATAGATTTAGAGCTGACAATCACTTGTCTATCTGTCCTTAATGCTTTCGTGTTTGAGTGACGCATGAAAGATCGCCGACGCGAGAATACGGATGTTCTTGACGAGTATCTTAGATTGAGTATAACTGGTCGATAAGTTTAAGTTTGTGAAAAGTAGACTGTATGCAATGTTTGATTAATCTTATGTTTCCGAAGAATGAGTTCTTTTGTGTTGATATTTACTTTTCCATTTTTATACTTTTGTTCATTCAAACCCGAGTTCGAAACCATAGAAACCTTTGAATGACATTCTACACTATTCTCCGTGGACACGATAATTCCTGGATAAATATTTTCAAATCTTTTGTTGCTTGCCGCTATGCCAGCTTCAACAATGATGATTGTTCATTTTACAATTCAGTAATTCATTTCAAGTTTACATGAGTATTTAAATACATTTGATACCGTATCAAATTAGATAATACTCAATAGCAGTGCAAACAAATAACTTTCCATCTCACGGGTCACTGTCAGTATAATTTATAATTTATTTTAATCAACAATTGTCTTTATTTGAGTAACAAATGTCAAATTTTTCTTGTTTTTTTCTCTCCATCTCATGTGCCTCTTTTTTTATTTTTTTATAATTATTTAATACAATTGAATTTATAATTGTTATTTTACAATTAAATTATTTATTTCAAATTTATATATATGTCTTAATATATTTTATACCTATCAAATAAATTTAATTATGTAGCCGCACATATATCTAGCTAGTTATTTACTCAAAATCTCCTCGTACATAAAATTAAATTAAATTGTTCATTAATAATTTAAGTTTGTTTAAATCTTCACTCAATAACTCTATTTCTTAATTTTAATGTCCTGACTCATAAGTTTAATATCTATATATAGTATAATTAATGTTTTTTTCGTTAGTCCTACATTTTACTTGGATTTCATAATACAGCATGTTTTGAAAAATTTGTGAGTCCACCAATGCCTCAATCTCTAAAATAAAAAAAAATATACCTCAACAATGTGCTGTTTATCCTTATAGGAACAATATAGAGTTTTCGACCTCAATTTAAGACCAAAATAAATAAATAATGCAATGCAAGCAAATATATACAAATAGACAAAAAAAAAAACTATACTAACCTTAAGAAAAGTAAAAGGATACAAACTTAAAATCTAAAATTTTTAATCTGTTTGTAATATCGGTACTTACCCGGTTATGGAGTGGGACATCACAATTACTAGGTACTACATATATTTGACTGAGTCACTCAACTGAAGCAAAGGTGGGAATGCCAAGTTTGGCGACCAAAAACATCAATATTAGTAATGAAGCTTCCAAATGTTGACTTCAAGTAACAGAAAGGAAATAAGGATTTGGTGGGAGAATAGAAAGTTTAAGAAAACAATTAATTTTCCGTATGAAAAAGGGGAGAAATTGTCTAGAAGAAAGATTAGAGAAAAAGATAGAAGAATATTTTACATTTTTTAGATGATTATTTTATAATGAATGATAAATAATTAATATTTTTAATTTTCAAAATATTATGAATCTTTGTATTTATTTAAACCATTCAAAATTCTTTGAAAATTCTTATTTCAAAATATATAATAGAACATTTATATAATAGAACATTTATTATTTACATATTTTCCTTTATTTATAAATTTTAATCAACAAAAAATATTTGTATATCCACATAAATAATAGTGTTTGCTAATTCCATCTTTATACATTAAACATGAGTCATTTTCCTCAAATTTAGCAGCAAGAAAATCAACTTCATATAATAATTGTCAAAAGAAAAAGTCTGTGTAGAATATTATTTTTCAATAAATTTGTACTTGGGACTATATTTATTAAAATTTTAAATATGGCTAATTTTTAAAAATATCAAATTGATTAATAGTTAAGGGTGTTCATTTCAAGTTTAAAAATCATATTCTCAAAAATACCTAAATAAGAAATTACTATACTCATATTTGTATGAAGATTGAAAATAATTATTTTTAAGTATAAATATTTCAAAAAAATTTCATAACTTCTCATATTTCCATGCAATTATACATACTTTTTTAAAATAATTAATTAAAAACACAAAATTTTATAGGAATATCAAATGTTTTTTTGTCAAATAATTTTTAAGATACAACACTTTGAAATATATATTTCATCTTTATTTTTCCGAATAAGTAATTCCTAAAAATAAATTTTGAATCCATGAAATAAATATCCTCTCAAAGTTTCACCTCTTAAAATAAATAAATCGCAAATCAAATTTGCATCTGCAATAAAATACAACCATGAACTACATTGAATTAACAAGAAATATTTAAAGTATTTTTAATAAATGTATATAGATAATTTTTAGTTTATTTAATTAAAATTAAAATAATAATTCTTAACAGAATTAGTGGGAGAAAATTGAAAAGTCTTGCATGGCCTCAATATTTGAACACAATATTTAGACACACATTCATAACAGAAAAAGATAGAAAATAAAATAATTAAATAATATATATTTTTAAAATATTTAAATGTAATTTTATGTGTGTTCCTAAATAATTATTTGTTGGGGTTGTGCCCAACTTGGTATTACTCAATTAGTGGAGAGCAAAATGAAGAGCAAAGAATGGACAAACAGAGTGTACATTTTTTCCTCCAAGTATTTTAGAGTATAGAATACTCCATTACATTAATGTATCCCCTCTATATTTTATGTGGATTTCAGTGATGAAGTGAGACATGTGAGACATATGCTGAACCAAAAATAGAGTACTACTATGGCACCAACCTAGGCCACGTAAGCAGTCCAGTATAGCCTATAGGTAATAATCATAGAGTGGGACTAAATTGTCCACGCGTAATGAAATTTGAATATTCTCTCTATAGCCCCTTTTTTTGTGTGTAGAATTCTTATCTTAATAATCTTTAATAAAATCATGACTTGTAAGAACATGGCCCTATCATTAACCAATAATAGCTTCTCAAACTGAAGTGGACTTGGTCAGTATTCTATTGCTCACTGATCACTGACCACACTTTAGTCTTTTAGCTGAAAAACTCGGTTTCTCAGTCAAACTTTGACTTCAACTCTCCAAAGGGTGCTAACTTTAAATACAACAATTCCATTTCCTTCATTCAGCAGAGCAACATCAAACACCATATCAAATTTTAAATATAGTTCATTACTACTATGCTTCACCATTCAAACAATTTACTAAACTTCATCAATTTCCAACTCTGCTTCTGAGTAATAAACTGAACTTTGTGGTAGAAGTGATATAAACAATACAAAATGGAGAATGAATGTAACTGGGAGCAAAACACACTCATCAATGAACTAATTCAGGGGATGGATGTAGCAAAGAGATTAAAGGAAGAGTTGAGAACACCGTATTCCCTGGACACGAGGGATTCGCAGGTGCAGATGATACTATCTTCTTACGAAAAGGCTCTGCGAATTCTAGGATGTAATGAATCAACTTCTAAGTCGCAGACTGTGACTCCAGTCATAACTTCATTACCTCAGTCCCCGGTGTCTACCAATGGGAGTCCGCTAAGTGAGGAGTTTGATGCGACCTTTCAATATCGCAAAGAAGTTAAAAACAAATCAAAGAAAAGGTGAATTTATCAGACACACTTGGTAGCAGTTTTATACCATAGAAATCAGCTATGTTTCCTAACAATTGTTATTTTCAAATTGGTTTCAGAAAGATTGTGCCCAAATGTATTGATCAGATAAGAGTGAGCTGTGAAAGTGGCCTCGAAGGACCGCACGAAGATGGCTTCAACTGGAGAAAGTATGGTCAGAAAGATATCCTCAGTGCCAAACATCCAAGGTGAGAAGAATTCACATTTCTAAGCTAACGAAAAGAATCACAAGAACTCTTAAATGTATATATAAATTGCATTTACCTCTGTCGGCATTTCATTGACAACTCATTATGACATTTGCAGAAGCTACTATCGGTGCACCTTCCGCAACACACAGAACTGCTGGGCAACAAAGCAAGTGCAGAGATCAGACGAAGATCCGACAATATTTGACATAACTTACAGAGGAAAGCATACCTGTTCTCAGGGAAACAATGCCATTGTGCCATACAAGCCACAAGAGATTAAAAAACAAGAGAAACCATACAGTCAAAATAATGATATTCACCATGCTCGACAATCACAAGAACACTTTACAAACTTCAGCAATGCCTTGACTGTGCAAACGGAGAACCTCGGAAACGAAGAAATGACAGGTCCATTCACCTTCCCTTCCACTTCACTTGGATACACGACGCAAGAAATCCAAAGTTGGGTTCCTTCAACTTTAGAGAACGATTCCTTCTTGAGCAGCCTGTTCCAAACACACTTGTTATCTCCAACAACACCAGAATCAAACTATTTTTCATCTCCAACTTTCAACATGAACGATTTTGATGGGTTCTATAACATGCCTCGTTCAGAATCCGATCTTCCAGATATCATTTCCACCAACACGTCAGTCACAAACTCTCCAATTCCCAATTTTCATTTTCCACTTGATCCGGTGGAAATTGATCCAAATTTCCCTTTCAATACTTCAGGATTTTTCTAATACTTGTACTTGAGAATCGAATACCATGAGTACAAACAACATCAACTAGAAGTTTTTTTCTCCAAGACAACTTATGTTTGGATTGTAAGAGCATCAGATAACATCATACTGTCCTAGTGTAAATCATATTTGAATATTATGAGTATAAAGTCGTCCTAAAATAGGACCACTTCAGAAAAAATAGAATAAAGATTCGGCACCGGTAGCTAGGACTTTATGAGTATCCTTATAGTTAATATTTGAATTACAAATTTCAGCACATTTTAGTGTTTTTATTTTCAAATAAGTAGTTACTCCAAATTTAAATTGGTACAATCTATATATCTCACATCTTTAGTACAAGAGCATCACAATCAATACAAAATAATGAGAGATATAAACTAAAGTGAGCTAAATCACTTAACTCATTCATATAGCATAAAAGAGAACTCACTCAAAGTTGCACATCAAAATTCAATATTTCATTCCAATTAATGATAAATCATACAAAATACAGAATTTATTTACAAAACACCCAGAGGATGGTAAGTGTGAGTGACTCTTTAAGACAACATCATAAACCACAGCCAAGAATATCTGAGTCAACAACAATCAAATTTTATCCCACTCACTGGGGTCGGCTACATGGATCAACTTTTGTCACAGTGGAATAAATTGTTATAACACTGGCAATTATAAGAATAATGATTCCAAATATCAGACCTTCATTTTAGGTTACTTCTCCTTCAATCCTGAGTCGGGAGTAGTCGTGTTTTCCTCCGAATTTCCAGCTTTTCTGATACCCTCTCTCAAACCCAACACAATGAGCAAGTTAGTGAGAGTGAGAAGGGACTCAGCTCCACCATGTAACCAATCCACATTGGACAAAGAAGTTCCATAATGCACCTTAGCTATCAAACCACAAAACTAAACATAAGTAATGCAATAATCATTTCAAATTTGGCTCATACATAACCCAGTATTTTAAAAACCGATTCAGACAATTCAACCGGTCGAATCATAAATCATGAATCAGTATAATCTAGTGTCTAAGTTTCCGTGATTTTCCGGTTTGATTTTCAGTTCAATTTTTAAAACAACTGTCATGCATATATCCAGCAAATGAACTTGACTCACCATAAATTCCAGCTGGAACTGCTCAAATTGTTCAATAAAAACAATGTTCAAAACAAATCAAATAAGCAAAGTTAGTATTAATCAAAAGCCGAAAAAAGTACCTAATTAATAAGCGATTTTAAGTATTAGAAGAAAAACTAACCTGTGGCGCCAACAAACGCAAGCAAAAAGTAGAAACCGAATAGAGTGAGGTTAGGGGAAGTTTTGGATTTGGTGAGGAAGTATAAGAAACCGATGTAAGGAAACAGAGAAAATGCGAATAGTTGAGAAGCGATACTCTGTGAATCAATGGAAGGAGCCCATGGATCAACTCCCAGTGGCAACACGGACGTGATTACTGCTCTCTTTCTGTAGCTTTTTGATTCAATGCTTGTTCTGAAGCTGCTTAATTGATAATCACGTTGCGAAAAGCGCGTTGAAGGGTTGATAAATTTGGGGGGTTTGTAGAGGGATAAAACGGGTGAGTTTATTGCAGAAGCCATTCTGCAAATAAGAAATTTATTTGCAACTTATTTGTTGCATTGTTCTTATCTCTTGTATTGATTGTAAGACTGGAACCGCTCGATTCGTTAATCTGTTTGTTAAATGGGCTGGGCTGGGCCAGGCCAAAATTAGCGCAAATAAAACAGAATTTGTCCAGGCACCCTTTTAATTTATCCTGACACCCTTCAACTTTTCTCAATATTAAAAATACTTATTTTAATAACCATTTCTTGGATTAGTCGGTCGCAAGGCCGGATACCAAGATTTCCAAAAAAAAAAATACTTATTTTATTAACCATTTCTTGAAAAAAAAATCGGTAAGCCAATGAAAATTCTGGTATTCAATAAAAAAAATTCAGTAAATCAATCACAAAATTCAATATATATTTTTATCGATTTTTTATCATTTGTTTTTTCAAAAAACTTCTAACTAACTAGTTCATCCTTTGTTTATTGTTTGGTTGAGCAGTGCTATATAGCACGATCCGTATCTTCACAAATTTTGACGACATGTCCATCAATGGATATAATAAAATATACGGAAGCCAAAAAAACTTAATAATGGTACTTTTATGTTTCATTGTATGGTTATTAATAGCACAACGATGTTTATATGTTTCATCCTAAGGTGATTATTATTTCGTTACAATTCGTGCATCATCCTTGTCGTACAGTTAAGCATTATTCTTGTTTGGTTAGAAGTTCATTTTTCTGGTGTAAGGCGGTTCATGAGTTTAACCTTTTAAAATTTTTCAGACATTATTGAATACTTTCAAGATTAATGTTTAGACAGAGAAGTATGTCACTTCTTTATGACCGAATCTCTATAAATCTCTGGTGTTATATTTCTTCACTTAACTCTTTTTATTTTCTCTAAACTTCCACTATTCTTTTCATCCAATTCTTTTTTTTTAAAGTCCTCTTCTCTCTCTTCCTCTCCAAACTCCCAAACAAAATACCTTCCTAATTTAACGAATTATTTTTCTCCAAAAATCAAAATTCTTCTAATTTAAGAAAACTTAAAAAATGTTTTGGAGAACTCATTTGGATGGTTTAGGAAGGCTTGGATAAAATTTCAAATATAATTTTTTTTAACATTTCAAAAATTAAAAATATATTAATGATAATTACTACTTTAATATTCTATAAAAAGAATTTAAATATTCTCTGTATTTTATTAAGAAATTGTTTATTAAAGCCCTCATTTTTCCTTTCCTCCAAACTCTCGATTAAAATCTTAAACTTACAAACATTATTCCACCCGATCCACAAAATGTTAGTGATAGGAAGATTCCTATCAAGACTATAAAATTAGGGTTTTCTAACTAAAAGGGGAAGAACATTAAAAGTAAAGGAAATTAAAATAAAAGATAACTTTGATTTCTTTGATTGATTTGTAATGTGTCAATGACACTACATATATAATGTTACTAATGGGCCAATAACTAAAATGCCCAAATACTAGTGGAAACCCAATTCAATAACAATTGAACTAAAATACCAACTAATATAAAACCTTAAATTAATAATTCTAATTAAACTAAAAATATTAAAATATAACTAAATACTCTCTATCATTGTCAACCTCTTCAAAACAACCTTGTCCTCAAGGTTGTAGACAAGTAACACCCTTAATAAATAAAAGATATTAGCAAAATATTTCACTGCCAACTTCCATTCTGCTTGGTATACATGTGCCTCCACCCTTTGACCAAGTTTTATATATGTTGGTGAGTCAACAGCCACTAAAGCAGACTTACAGTGCTTTAAAACAGCATGTAGATCTTTCAAGTGACCTCATTTTGTCTCATTCAACAAACCATACTCGTCGAGCATCATAATCATAACTTGTTTGCAAAGGCCCCCCTGCAGTGCGGCCACAAATTTGTTCCACCATAATACAAAAAATAATTTTGAAAGCTTCCTCCATGCTGGAAAAAAACATGCAAATGCAAGGTCTTCAACAAGATTTAGAGCCATGTTAGCCGCCCATTTAATGCACTCTTTGCTTCCATTCCAAAAATCATAAGTTTCAATTATAACTATCCCACCTTCCTTGGTCTTTACAATCAAATCAGGCCACATCTTGGATAGAAGGGTCTGGACACCAGCATACTTAAGGTGGTATTCATTGCTGGTTGTTTGGTGCAACCATGCAGCAGCCCATATAAATTCATCTTTTAGCTTTTCTTGTTGTGCAGATTCATTCTGGCAATTCTCACAAACCAAGACAAGCAGTCGACAATAAGTACATCGACAACGTGAAGAGTAATCGTCAAAGGAACATTGACAAATAAGACAGGCACCAACAAGTATACCAATCCACAGTCTTTTAGCTGTAGGTTCCGGCAGGAATAGATCTACTAGTACATGCACTAGCTTTTCTACGAATAAATAACTAGGACTGCCTGCGTTTATATCATGTGATATTGGAATAGAGCCATTAATTGCATCAACACTATGAGAGCTTGTTTTTCCTGCTGCAAAATCCTCTAAACCAACTGAATAAACAACACCTTTATCTATCAAATAAAATTCAGCTGAAGTACTATAACTCTTGAGAAACAACCCTCTTCTCCAGTTGAATTGGTTAGAGTATATAATTCCAAATGTATGGCTAGAATTGGAGATCAAAGTGGTAGAATATTTTGCAATCTCAAATGTGGACATAGAAATGTAAGAGAAATATTTTAGCTCCATCTTAATCACATGCCAAGCATCTATGTAACATACAATAGACGACATCAGTTCACGAAGTATATCAATCATCTCGACCAAGAAATAATGCAGTAACTGCATAAAGCTTTGAAATTCAAATTCTGCAATACTCTCTCTACATTTTTCCTTCATATTTTTCACTGTGTAACCGACAGTATTCATGAGAAGGTCTCCTTCTACAAATAAGGCCTTCCTTGAAAGAGGCAACCCAATGGTATGATGAAGAATCCTGTTAGTTCCATAATCATTGGAGTTAGGTCCACCAATGATGCAAATAAGAGGCAGTGTAGGATGAAAAGCAGCGCAGCTAACGCCTTGGTCATGACCTTCCAATACATACTTAACAACAGCATCAATGCCACAAAAAAAATCCGTGTTCCTTTGACTCAATCGCAAAATATCATCTGAAAGAGGTACAACCTTTCTTTTAAGGAAACCAATATCCCAAACACGATCAATCTGATCCAAGGAGGCTGACACAATAATATCCTCTTTTGGATGGAATGAAGCGCACATAGCATAATGGTTGAGCCCTGTTAAAACAGATATACAGGTGTGTGACTGCCAGTTCCAGATGTGAATGGTTTGATCGTCACTAGCACTCACAATCCATGGTTTCTCATGATGAATTTTTATTGTCCAAGTATAATCAAGGTGTCCTAGAAGAGTGAACAAACACCTATGCATCTTATAATTCCAGACTTTAATCTTGTAAACATAATCATTACCTGATGGAAGTTGTGGAAGAGTGATGTAATTGTTGATGTTGGAAGTAAGATCTGGTGGCTTTGGAGGTGGAAACGACGAAGCTGTTGCTCTTTGTTCTTCACCAACAACTTGTTCAGGAAAAAGGAACTCAGATTTCACGATATCGACGTCGACGACAAGGAGCTCTGAATTCATGTTGGATGGGGCTAAGATTGGAACAAGGGTTTGAGTTGCAATCGAATCTGAAATGAGTTGTTGCTTCAAATTTGGTAAAGGATTTTGAACCCTTTCACTAACAACTCGAGATTCAGCAGCAAAATCTTCATGAACGGAAATTTTCTTGATGAAATTCATTGAATCCAGATTTGGCTCCTCCTCTTCTTCAATCAGTTCCTCTTCGTCATCCGAAATCAGTAATGGCTGGGTTGCGGTGGAGTTAAGCATCCCGTATGAAGAATCCCAATTAGAGTCAGTAATAGTGTCCATATCGGAGGTGAAATTTGAGGTTGAGTCAGAAGATTGAGATAGTAAATCACGTTACACGCATACAGAGTCATCGGAAATGGGATCGAACAGAGTGAAAGAACCCAAAGAATAAGGTGGTAAAATAAATTTCATTACCTTTTTCATCATCCTTCTATTTCTGCATTTTTGTTTGTTGTTCTTAATAGATAACCGACATGATTTCTTCTTCACTAGATATGTTGGATTTGAAATGGGTGAATGAGCTAGGTATAGTGTTGAGGGTGGTGTATGATAAATGTATGATTGTGGGGGAATTAGAGGAGTGTTCCATGGATATGAGTAATGAGTATGTGGTGAAAAGCAATGATTGAAATACAAATTTGGTGATGAAGATGCAACATGAGTGTAAGAAGGTGTAAAAATTTCCCATGGAAAAGATGGAAAGGAGGGTATGGTAGGAGTGGTGTCTATGGTGGAGTGGTATGGAAATGAAGGTGTATGATAAGGATAATCCATAGGAGGATTTGAGTACATGGATGAAAGCACCAATTGATAGGAAGATTCCTATCAAGACTATAAAATTAGGGTTTTCTAACTAAAAGGGGAAGAACATTGAAAGTAAAGGAAATTAAAATAAAAGATAACTTTGATTTCTTTGATTGATTTGTAATGTGTCAATGACACTACATATATAATGTTACTAATGGGACAATAACTAAAATGCCCAAATACTAGTGGAAACCCAATTCAATAACAATTGAACTAAAATACCAACTAATATAAAACCTTAAATTAATAATTCTAATTAAACTAAAAATATTAAAATATAACTAAATACTCTCTATCAGTTAGCTTCCCTTAAAACCATCTTAAAAGAAGTGCCTTTGAAAATAAACCGTCCTATTTCAAATAATAGCTAGTGTTTTAATGAAGAAAAAAATATAGCGCTCAATAGAAAGTTAGTGAGGACCACCTTTCCACCCTCACTTTTTAAAGTACCCCTCTATTTATTTTCTTTATTTTTCTTCGTACTAGCTAACCATATATAAGTCAAATAGTGAAAACAAAACAATTACCATAACCCAAGTCATATAATTTATATATTATCCCAAATTCAATACCATCTAAATTAAACATTTAAAATATTGTATTGTGATTTTCATCTATAGCAAATTCAAGAATATGTCATAAAAAAGTTGAAGAATGCAACGGAATCAAATGAAAAAATAAATCGAAAAAGAAACTCTCCGAAAATGAACTCTTGATACTATAATAATTTAATATTATTAGAGAGAAGAAAAAAGAATGATATAAAACAATTTTACATTGTCAATCTCATTATTATGTATTTTACTAAATCACACTAATATTTTTAAATATATTATATTTTTGTACTTAGTTTGTTTTAATATATTTGTTTTTGCTTAAAAAAAAATACTACTTTTAATCTCATACTGTTATAAGTAAGAAAAGTATGTTTATTAGCCTATAAAATTTTTATACAAGTGCTTATAAAAAGTATCCATTAAAAAGTATAAGTTGGTTATGACTTATGTATATATAACAAATTTAACAAACTTGAGTAAGTCATATAACTAATTTGCTTAATTTTAAATCATGCCAAGGTAGCCCAGTTATTATCACCATCTGTATAATAGTTAATCATAAAAATCATTAATTACTTATATTTAGTACTTTAGTAGTAAATAAAATATAAGATTTTTTTTGGTTAAGTCAATTCAATGGATAGTTATACAGAGACATTAGGTGTAATATGGGAGATTCGAACATGGGACATCCATTTATCTATCTTTAAATGATAAATTCTAGTCACTAAACTACATTAAAAAAAATACAAGATTTAAAAAAAAAAAAACTTTTTACCGGGTGTTCTATTTTGTGTTTAGACAAACCTCTTTCTTCTATGTTTTTCTTTCTTTACAATTAGTTAACAATATTACAAAGTCAAATGGTACAAAAGAAAACAATTACCCATGATACAAGCCACATAATAGCAAGATTTATAAATGATCCAAAATTCAAGGCTATATCTAAATTAAACATTTAAAACATTGCATCGTGATTCATTACAACGCCTTATATAAAACTATTAAAACCAGAAATAGTCGCTAATATCAACATGTTAGTAGTAATTCCTACAGTACGCTTTTGACTTCATGAAACTAGCTATAGCCAGCATTATTAGTATTACTATATGTTAATACACTATTATATCACCATCATGCAATAAAAACTAGCCTATTAATTAAGCACTGCACGAAACACCAACGGTGGCGGTGGCCGTAAACCGCTCCGAAGCTGACTTTCTGACGAAGTTACTGATATCCGGCGAAAGACCAGCGGTTTCAAAATCAGGAAGTTCAGGAATGGTGGAAAGAAGAACAGGTTCAGGTTCATAGAGCTTATCGTAAACAAGTTGATCTTCATCTTTCGGATATGATCGGAAACTACTGCTACGGATCCTGTTGTTTGATTTACTGCTACCGGACTTGAAAACGAAGCGGAGAAGTTTCTGGAAGGTTCGAGAGATCTTGAAATAAGACTTATTGTTGTTGTTGTTATTGTTGTTGTTGATGATTTGAGAAGGAGGTGGTGGTGATTCATGAAGTTGAAGATGAAGTTTGGTAGGTTGAGATAAATGAGGCATGGAATGTGTTCTTGGTGAATTGGCTATAGCTGAGTCGATTTGGCGTTTGAACGAGTTTAACTCGTACGAGTCGTATAACGTGCTTCCACAATCCCATTTTTTCCGTTGCTTTTCTTCCATTTTTGAGAGAGAGAAAAAAAGATATGTTTTGATTTGATGATGCGTTTATGTGAGGGATGGTGAAGGATTTAACGCGTGGTGTTTGTTATAATGTGAAGTTGTGAGTTAGAAATATAAAAAGGGAAATCTTGTTATGAGAGTTTCACACGTCGTATAGGTATATTGACTTTTACCAACATTTAAGCATTAAATCCGTGTAGAGCTTTTCATATTTTTTTAATTTTTATGTGCCAGCGTTGCAGTTATAGGATGATTCTACTACCTGCAACCTCCATAATGGTTGAATATGTCTATTGATTATTGCTCTTACAGATAAGCTTCAATTATAAATACTTGGAAAGTAAGTATTGCATATGTTAAATAAATATATATTGCCTTTGCTTGGAAAAATAAAGTTAATTTATAGCAAATACTAGTTTATGTGTGCTTTGTAAGTTTGTTCATGATTACTGAGATATAAATTATTTGATTGAGTAAAAATACATTATTTGTTTGTTCATGAAAAATAATTATTAAATTAAATTGTAAATCTGAAATAACATAAATTTTTTATATATTTAGTTAATTTTAATTTTTGTAATAACTTAGCAATATTGGTATTTTATTTAATTATTTTTATCTTTTTAATTAAAATTGACATTTATAATAAAATGAGCTTAATATTTAATTATCTATGAGTGGAGAGATTAAATAAATAATACTGTAATATCTTTGATATCGTGGTATATATTAAGTGAAATAAGGATGTTGACACAATTAAAAATATAGATATAGTATTTGAGTAGTGGGAAAAGGTGGGACGTGTAATAAAAGTGAACCGTTGAATCGTGTGTGAAAGTATCCTGTCATGAAATACGAAGAATCCAAATAATATACTATTCACACTTAATAAATAAATTAATAAAAGCTCCTTATTTTTATGATTAAGTGAGCACGAATGTATAAATTTTTGGTTTAAATGAATTTTTAATCTTCCTTTTAAATAGACGTATGTGATATTGTTGATTAGAATAATTTATTAATTAATATTTGTTATTAAAAAATATAATAATTAAGAACTTTAAATAATTTTTGTTAGAAATGAACTAATTAAAGTTTTGAAGAAATTTTTTGTTTCAAGGTCTATTTCATTACAGTAGAATGAGTTCAATTCCCTATAGAAATAATGTTTAGCCAGTATTCATACCTCAGTTCATAACTCTGGATTAATAGGGTCTCTTTCCCCTAAGAATCAGAGACTATAAAGTCAAAAAAAAATAAGTCCAATATCCAAGATGATAATAAACAATATGTGAATAAACTATATAAACATTAGTCAGTCGTATTTATTGAAAATTTGATGTGAGACTTTAATGAAAAACGAGACTTTAATGAAAAACAAAACCAACATATTTTCTATCTGCAACTCTTTGCTTCTTTTCTAACTAACATATTCATCAATTAAAATTCTAATATCATATAAATATCCTTCCATAAAACCACACAAA
The DNA here is from genome assembly GCF_029867415.1 of Vicia villosa. NCBI lineage: Eukaryota > Viridiplantae > Streptophyta > Magnoliopsida > Fabales > Fabaceae > Vicia > Vicia villosa. Next base: position 165,337,358 of record NC_081184.1, on the reverse strand, counting down.
CTTGAAAGTCTATACAAGAAATTCCGAGATAAATTCAAAGTATAGTATTTTCACTATATATATCATTATGATATTAAGTTTCTTGTCATGTCAAGCTGAAGATATGCTTTTGATGGTACTTGATTAGATTGAATCGTCGATGGCCTTCAACATCTGGTTTTTGAGTGAATAGGGGGTGTACCTGCAAGGTACTCTGACGCCAAAGTGAGAAGGAGAGAGCAAGGGAGTGCAAGTACTGAGACTAGGTGAGAATGAACGAATTACCTGACCCTCTAGTGAAAGAGGGTATATACAGACCCCAGCGCGGGGCTAAGATTTCCCTATTTTGAGCTGGATCGTTGGAGGCTCAAAACAAAGGAAACTGCAAGGATGACACGTGGTAGGGCAGAGTCAGCAAGTGACTCGTATCCTGGTCGAACCGACCGTTCGGAGGTGGTAATCGAAATTCCCGCAAGTGGGTGACCACGTGCTCTTTGTGAAACACGTGTGGCTGAAGCTCCAACGGTCACCAAGGGGAGCAAGTGCGTTTGGGCTTAGACAGTGGATTGGGTCTGCCCGTCCTTGGGTCTGCATGGCCCAAAATAGGAGCCCCCAAGTCGTTGTTTCTATTAGAAATAATGACTTGAATCATCACGGTTGCCGGGGAGGACCAAGCAAACTTCGAGATTGCGTTTGTGGCGACCAATTTTGTTTGAACTCCTGGTTGGAGGGGATTATAGGCTTGTTACCCGGAGGATGATCGAGATGATATCTCTGGTGAGTTTTTGGAGTTGAGATGAACGTCCTCGGGGTCGCGTCGGGGAGTATGCCCCACGGTCTGCGAGGATTTCATGGGGATAAACTCGCGGGAGCCCCGAGGAGTCATGTCACCGAGGAGATGGGAGGTCGTAACCAGAATTTCAAAGGGTGGAGTCTCCTTGCTGGCCTTTGAATGGGAACGTCGCTTGGAACCTTTACGCGTGACAACTATTAAGGTGTTATTATGACACTTGGTAAGCGTGTCACATGTGGTGGCTGTTTTAAGACGCCATTATGACCTAGGTAAGTCTAGCAGCCCTAGGCAATGATGGCAATGAAGACGCCTTTTAATAGTTCCCCGCGCGAATCTATTTATAAAAGAAGGAGAAGAAATCATTTGAAATGTTTCTAAGTTTTCTTCCATTTGCTATGCACATTTTGCTTTCAAGTTTTGAGGATCTTTACGCTGCTTTTTCGCCTTCATCCTTCCTGAATCCATCAAGTAAGTGACTCTGTTCTCTATCTTTGGATACTCATGTTAGGAATCTTAGAGACAATTAGGGATCTGGGTAGGATGAATTCGTTGTATATTCTACGAAGACTTCATGCATTTCTTGATTAGGACATGAATATTCCGGGGAGGTGTCGGGGAGGATTTATTAGTATTCATATGCTTTTTAGGAATAGATTATGAGTTTCCGGGGGTGTCGCGAAGAATGTACAGGGAAGGAAGTTTGGCTGCTTTATAACAAAATATTCTAGTCAATTTTACTTCCTTTTTTTTTTTTGGTTTATCACCACTGGTATAGTCCGGTTCAGGAGAATGTTCTGCCATCAAGTGATTACAACCCCGACCTGATCGCAGTTGTAGAGGATCGAACCACGGTCCTCCCTACCAAATTCAACGCCAATCACCACTGAATCAACTAACGATCTTTGATTATACATGGATTCAAGAAAATTAATGACACAAAACCAACTTTTTTTAATCAACGTGAAAGTGCTGATTTTTGCTTATATATAATCCTGACCGGAGGGAGTAAGATTTTCAAGTTTCATTCTTTTGTGTGAGGTAGACAATTCACTTGTGTTTGTTGGTTGAATCATTGTGAATCTTATCAAGAGACATTTTAAATATCTTGTGCCAATTGCATTTTATCTTATCTTTTTCATGCAAGTGACAATTATTCATCTCTATTTTATCCACTAGATTAATTCACTCTTTGTAAGTTTTTCAATTTCTTCTTAGTTCTTGTATGTTTTTTTAAGGTAGTTCTTGAATGATTGACTGAATAATATTGAATTCAGTCATGTCAAAAATCCTTATTTTTGTTTGTGTTTTAGGGTAGTTCAACTCCTTATTTTTCATTTTCTCTAAAACAACTCTTTTCATCATGTTTTTCGAAACTAGAACATTATGTTGAGGATTTTTTTAGAAGATGATAAAGAATAATGAAATGAATAGTTTTGTTGCTGTTGTGTTCCTCATCACCATGCAGAGCCATTTGCAACAGCCTTCTATATAAAATCTATACTACTATCTTCTAAGATTTAAATGTCAAACTATTCAAATTCAAATACTCAAGTATTCATTCTTTGAAACTAATATTCAATTCAATTTAAGATAGTATTTGATTCTTCCCTATCTCCCATTTTATAAACTAAAACAACAACCTTGTATGCTTTTTCATATTAACAATGCAAGTGTAAATTCTATGCTTGCAGTTCATGATTCCTAAGTCCATTTTCTCAATCCACAACATCACTGCCAAAAAGCTTAAATTGGTTGGCATCAAGAACCAATTTTCTTATAGAAGAGAATGCACCCATGATTCCTGCACCAGTGAATACAACCATGATTGAGATGTTGATCAAGTAAGTGAATGATGATTTTGGAGGCTTGTGTGTTTTGTTGTATAGAATCATAGGCAAAACAAAATCCAGAGGAATGAAACCAACAGCACCAACCACGCCATTTATGTCTCCGAAAAATGGCAACATGGCTGCTATAAATCCACAGAAAATCATGTAAATTGTTCGTAGAATTATCCGTGGAAGAAGATTTCTCTTGGAAAAGATCCCTTGCTTCACGTCAGCTGATTTTTTCTCCATTATCTCGTAAGCAACTTGAGAATAAACCTGTACATATGATGATACTAACATTGTTATATTGCTTTTTTGGTGATTAGTATGGTTCTAAATTGCAGTCTACAAACCAACGTAGTTTGCATTCATCTGAATACCTCCGCAATATCAAGAATAACTATAATTTCAACCGTAACTACAACTGCAATTAAACCTATACAACCTTCTATGTTTGTGTTTGTGAGCTTACCAAACCAATTGCAAAGAGCTGAAGAAGAACAAAGATGACGGCGAGTCCAAGGACCCAAGTTGGAGCCAAAGAAGGTCCTTCATCTGGCAGCAAACTCTTCAAAATATTTGAATTGGACTTATTTCCAAATACCCAATATCCAGAAACCGCAGCAGAGTAGAAAGTCACCAATATAACAGCATAACACATAGTAAGGCCTTTTATCATCTTTCCAGTTGCAGGAGGTGCTAGAGTTGCCTAAATAATTAATTCATAATGACAAATTGGTCAATCTAAGTTCAAGAATGTAATTATTTCAACATAGAAAGAGGAATTGATTTTGTTACTTGTATCTCAGGTAATATTCCATTCCCAAATATTGCTGCAATTATGGAGATGGCAGTGAAGGCACTGAAGGCCCTTGAGGATTTCTTGGGCTCTAAGGAATAGTCCCTTGGAGGGGCATTTTTGGATGTACCTGTAAAATGGATTCATATAAGAGTTGAAGGTTAATCACATGATTAGTGTTAATTTGTAGCATAAATGTAATTAAGGGGTAATAAATTTGTACCTGCATGAATACAAGCACCAACTACTAGGAAGGTGTAGCCTAAGCTGAGAAAAAGTGAACACAAGTTGATGTGTCGTAGGGAATGGAAAGTGGGAAGCTGAGACAGAACTATCATTACCACTGTCACCATTGCTATGAAATGGTACAATTTTAATGATCCATGAGGCGCAATATTGGAGTACACAATCTTCCAAAGAAAAGCAAACATCAAGGAAAAGTGAAAAATCCCTAAAATAACAAGTCGAAAGCCATTTACATTTTACACAGTAAATCATTGCACATTAGTGTTTCTACTAGAACTTAACAATGTCTATTAATAGTTCATGTAAGATCCACATACCTTATATCTTAATTACGATAACTTATCGGTTTGATGTTTCGGTCGAATATTTATTTTTTTATGCCATTTAAATTAAATTAATCTTTACATTATAACACTTAATTAGTTTATTTTTATACTATGAGTAACAAAATATAATATGTGACACATTTACGAGAACAATAAAGAGTTTGAAATAATCTCTATTAACATTGACATTTATTAGTCTTACAAGTTTATGCGAGATTCATTTTTAAACGGTAAGATCCACATCCATTTTATCCGATAAAAATTAGATGTTGGAATAGGCGATAAACATATAATGTTGTTAGTATTTCAAACCAGCACAAATAATTAGATTACTATTCCTATTTTCAAATATAGACATTTTTGAAAAAAATTCTTGTCTCTTTTATTTTTAAATTTTTTAATTGTATTAATCATTTTTACTGGCATATTAATTGTTACACTTACATATTATTTTTATAATGACAAAAAAAGCTCTTTTAAAAAGAGATATGTGTATGAATTTCTTCCAACTAAATCCAAAGTTATGTATTCGAGTTTAAATCTGAGAATATCATTGTGTAAAATTTCTTGAACAAAAATGTTATTGTGTTGTATTTTTCTTCAATTTGAGAAATGAGTCTCTACAATTGTGGACAAAAGCATATCTAATTTATAAATAGAAAGATAAATTTATGGAAATAATACAAATGGTTAATTTTTCAGTCAAGCAATAATTGACCTGTTTAAAGAAATTGTTCTAAAATAATTATTACTTCCAATTTTTAAGATGATTTTATACATTGATTTAAGATGACAAAGTAACAACTTTATTTCCAGTTTTTAATGATAATTCCATTTTATATCTATGCTAGCTATTGTAGTACGTATTACATTTTCAGTTTGTCACTACTCAATTTATAACATTTTTTTAGTTTCAGTAAGGGAAGTAAATACCCATACTTTATATAGACCATAATATTTTGTGTCAGAAAATGTATAGAGTGAGTACGATTCTTGACTACAATAACAAGTTGCTTTCGTTGATGTCACTATCATGCGAAGTCTCCATTATTTTTTGGGTAAAGAGTCTGTTTCTTTGAGTAAATATAAAAACTCTATTTTCCTTGTATACTTCATCTTGATTGTAGAGTGACGTTATGTAAACGTAATGTCAACCGATTAAAAAAGACAAAAGAACTTATAAATTTATAATATGTAATCTTCTATCTATTATGAAAAAGAAAGGCAATAACATGTGTTACTGTTTAACAGTTTTATATACTTTTTTTTGTCAAAAAAGAAATAAAACAAGATGATTGGTTATAAAACTAAACTCATAAAGTTATTAGTAGTTAAATTATAGCAAACCTGAAGGCATTCACCAGCAAGCAGAATAGCCCCTACGCCTACGCCAGTGTTGATAGCCGTTTGAATAAAGATTACAAAATAGAACATCCAACCAGAACCTGTCATCAATGAAACCGACGAAATTAATATACATCCATTAATATTGCGTACACATCTAGAAAACCGATTCAAATATGCTTCTCATTGCTCTTTATAAAAAAACCCTATAAAAAGTATCGATAAAATAAATGGATCAGACTATTAAAAAGAAAAGTACTTCTTGATGAAACCAACTATACGTGCATAATAAATTTGAGAATCTCTGCATAATAAATTTCTATCTCTATTCGTTTCCAACTCTTAATACATTAAAAAAAATTATATAAAAAAGAAAAATTATGAAAGATTTTATAAAATTGTCCTCTTTATTACTAATATGTGAAAAATAAATTTCCATAATTAAAAAGAGAAAGAATAACAAATATTTAAGAATATAATAAAAAAATATTATTAATTATTCATTGAAATTATTAAACGACTTACATTTGAATACAATTTTTAATTAGGAACACATTTTAAAGATACTAATTACTAAAAAAGTAAATGAAATAAAATCATATTTAAAATTTAAAAAAATTGAATACACACAACTCAAAAAAATATTTATATAATTAATTTATTAACTTGTGTCTTTGGAGCACGAATTAGTAAAATATACTACTCCTTTATATATAATTAATTAGTATTAATTATTTCACTTTAGATTCACTTAATTAACCACTTTCAAATTTATTGATGATGTTTAAAATTGCATAAACAGTGAATGTGGTTCAAATTTGAGATTTTTCAGTTCATTGATTGTTGACTTTAATTTCAAGTTGAACCTAATCCGGTAAGAAGTTATTAATGTTTGAAATGGGCGTATCCTGAATATAGAGAAATTAATGACAGAAAATACTGTAGAAAAGAATTTAGGATGAAAATGCTGAAGGAAAAAAAATTAGAAAAAATGAAAAGCCAGATGAACAAATTGCAAACGTGCCTTAACAAGCGACGGTTGCAGAGTAGTAATCACATCACCTAACACATCGGCGGCGAGTTCCCGGAACCGAATATGACGGCGACCGGCGTTTTCACAGTGATCAAGAACTTTAGACATGAGACCATAAGAGTAGAACGTCACAACGCCCATAACCGTTAGGCATAACATCCCAATCCACCACCCTAATCCTCTGAACGCGTACGGCAGCGTCAGAATCGTTGGTCCAACTATCGCCGTCGTTAAGTGAAATCCGGCGTGCCACCATTGACCTGTGTAAATTGATACAGATATTTGATAAATTGATTGATTAGAGAGAAAAAGAAAGAGGAAAAATGTTGAAGTTGAAGATTGCGTGCGTGCCTTTGGATTGGAGGACGAAAGCGGCTCCGGCGTCGTCGTCGTCGGAAAGATGAGTGTCTTTGGGTGGATTTGCCATAGTGAGAGCAGAGAGAGAATTAGGAGAGTTAATTTTTCATGAAAAGAGTGTGTGAATAGAAAAGTGGAGTTTGTGCGGTTAATTATTGTTTTTCGGCATTCTTAAAGGTTGAAGAAAGAATGAAGCGCGTGGATTATGTGGGATTGAGAATGTGGAGTCATAATTGTGGAGTCGTGTATATATAGGCTAAGTATTAGAAAAAATAGTTAAGGTAGCATGTGGAATTAATTGTTTAAAAAATTATGGATTTACCTTATGGTATACATACTTTAGTTAAATTATATCGCATACATATTTTATATTTAGACACAAACATAAATAAATTAAATAATAAATAATAAAAAATTTAGGAGAAAATTAAGATATAATTTTTTAGATATAGTTTTTTATTATTTTCAAATAAAAAATAAGAAAAGTGAGGTGTAAAATAGGAAAAAATTATAGATATTTTATATTTTTATTAGAAAATATTCAAAAATATCACACTTATAAAACTATATCTAAATTTTTTTTCTTTTACTATTTTGTTTGACTACATAGGTGTACTTAAATACAAAATATTTGACTATGCTCGAACAAATCTCACTTTTAGAAAGATATTTTAAAAATTAATTTAATAAAAATTAAGTGTAAATTCACATGGTTCTGTTTGGTAAGACATATTTTCGAGCTTATAGCTTATGTCTTATGTCTTATAAGCTCATATGATAATTTAGACCCGTTTGGTAACGGTCTTTTCATCACGAGCTTATAGCTTATTTTACTAGCTTATAGCTTATTTTCCAGACGCTATTTCAAATAGCGTTTTAGCTTATGTCTTATAGCTTATTATTTTTTCTTCCTTTTTTATCCTTATTATTTTAATTAAAATCCATTTTTAACCTTTATAATTTATTTTAATTTAAAATAAAATAATTAATATATTAAATATCTTTTATGTCATTTTACATTTATAAGTTAATTGAGTTGCTAATTTTATCAAACACTTCAATTAGCTTATAAGCTATCAGTCTCAACTATCCGCTATAAGTTATTAGTCATCTGTCATCAACCATCAGTCATAAGCTATAAGCTATCAGTTAGCTTATTAGTCAACCTCTATTTTTACCAAACAGACCCATGATAGATATGAGTTTTTAGTAGTTAAGATTAATATCATTTTATCTCATTTAAAAAGTTGTGAATCTAACCTTCACACATAACGATTATGTCATTTTAGATCTTGTAGAAATTGATTTAAAAAATGCATATGAAAAATATTGACCGAACATTTTTTGTTTTCTTAATGAGATTAAAAGTAGTGCTTTGTCAGTGTAAAATATTTTACACGGTGTATCACCTTAAAAACAAATATTTTTATGTGATTCTTCGACTGAATTAGGTAAAATTAATTGTTAAATTCTCTGGTGAAATGTATATACTGTACATTTTATTTTCTATCAATCTTATTTATTTGTGTTTTATTTTATTTAAATATGTTTTAAAAATTATAACTTATTTATATGTTTTATTTTATATAAATATGTCTTAAATGTTATGACATTTTTAAAATATTATAACTTATTTATTTTTATTTTATTTTATTTCAATATGTCTTAAATATTATGCCTTATTTAAATATCTTTTAAATATTTAATTTATTATTATTTCAAATAAACTAAACTGATTTAACAGTTTTTTGAAGTGTTAATAATATTTCTTAAAAAATAAATAAATTGATGAATATTTTATTTCAAAAATATTAAATAAATTATTTAATTTTAATTAACTAAATATTTGAAAAATAGAACATTTATTTGAATTTTATTGAATTTATTATTATTACAAAATAATATTTAAGTTTGTAGATCTGACTTCTAAATTTATAAAATACATTTAATTAATTAATAATATTTAAATGAGTAATAATATTTTAAGATATATTTAAATAAAATAAGACATAAATAAATAATTCATAATATTTAAGATATATTTAAGTAAAATAAAACATAAATAAATAAGTTATAATATTTAAAATATATTAAAATAAACCATAATATTTAAGACATAAATAAATTAAGAGATAAATAAATAATTTATAATATTTTAAACATATTTAAAAAAATAAGACATAAATAAATAAATCATGATATTTAATATATATTTAAATAGTCAACATATTTAAATAAAAAAACATAAATAAATAAGACATAGCTAACTAAGGGCCCGTTTGTTTTGTCTTTTTTTAAAAATAATTTTTATAGTGTTACATAATTTTGTGAATTTTTTTTTTTTATAAAGAAACTTTTTATAAAAGTTTCAAATAAAAATTTTATTTGAATAATTATTCTTAAAACGTGATTTTAGCCTTTTAGGTATTTCATCTATTTTTGGGAAAAAAATAGGATATCAAAATTTCAAAAAATCATTTAATTTTGAAGCTATTTCAAATAGATTTTTCATAAAAATCATTTTTAAAATATAACTTTTTAAAAAAATTGTAATTTTGACTAAGTTTTGGTCTTCAATAATGTATGTTTATGTTATAGGATATAAAATTAGTGTTTCATTTTAGAAAAATCGAATATTAAAAAACTTGTAATAATTTGAAAAACGGTTTTGAAAAATCTATTTTAAAAAATACAAAGAAAAAAATTCATTTTTTAAAAGCTGAAACAAACAGATCCTAAGACATATGGCTAACAAATTATACAATATATAAATTCCCTGGGAGAATTTAATAATTGAATTTGTCTAGCCCACTAGTACGGGTGAGAATAGGCTGAGTCGAGTTAGGCTTTGTCAAGTTTGAGTCTGGCCTATTAAAAAATTCAAAGTCTAAGTCTGAAATGTAGTCTATCGTAGGTTTATGTTTTTTGCCCTAACCTGATCTTTTTTAGGGTTTGTTTGACCTATTAGCTTATTTAAAAGTCTATTTCATTTGAACATTTGTAAATAAGTCATTCAACTCGATTTTATATAGACTAACAAATTAAAAGATTAGTGGAATTAAATGTTTGTTTGTAATGACTTATTTTAATTTACTTAGTAGCATAAATTTTGTGATATTATTTGTTTGAGAGAACTTATAGAAGCAATTTATGACATTGTTCATAAGTTTTTTTTATCTTATTTTCATAATTTCTTTAAGATAGCTAAGATTTATTTTTATATTTTAATTCAAAGTATAAAATATAATATAATAATAATAAAATTATTCATATTCATTCAAATAGACCGACCTCGTATGTTTAAAAGGCTTTTTATATGACCTGTGATCTATCCATTTTAGCTAAATAGGCTTATAAAAAAGGCTAAGCATTTTCTATTTATTTTTTTGAAATATTACTATTTAAAAAAATTATAATTTTGACTAGGTTTTGGTATTCAATAATGTTTGTTTATGTTATATGATGTCAAAAATAATATTTTAATTCCAAAAAATGAATATAAAAAAATTTATAATATTTTAAAAAACAATTTTGTAAAATCTATTTTAAAAAATACAAAGAAAAAATCTATTTTTTTAAAGCTGAAACAAACATACCCTTATTTATTTACTTTTGATCACTTTTAAGAAATGAAATTTTAATGATATGTTTTTGGACAAAAATCAAAATAAAATGGAATGTTAATAGAATTCGACAAAATGTATATACTCCCTCCGTTTTTTAATATAAATCATTTTAGACTTTTCACACAGATTAAGAAAAATAATAATTGTTGAATGAAAATGAGGAATTATGAAGGTTTTTATAAAATTATCCTTCATTAATGACATGTGGAAGATAAATTTATATAATTGAAAGGAAAGAGAATAATAAATATTTAAGGATATAATAGGAAAAATAACATTAATTATTCATTAGAATTGTAAAACGACTTATATTAAAATATAATTTTTTTTCCAAAACGACTTATAATAAAAAACGGAGAGAGTACTTGCGATTGTAAGAGACTTTGTGTGCGAATATTGGACAAAAATAAAGGCAATGTAATGTCATGACAAATAATGAAAATGGTAATAGAAATTGATTGAATGTATATTGTACATGCAATTAGTACAACTCTTGTTGAAAAGAATCAGCTCACGTATAGATTGTAAAGAGTCTCCATGTGCGCATATTTGGGTTTGTATCAAATTAATGAACTAATTCCCCTAGTCTAGAGTTATGGTATTTATGGAGATCCTTTTGGCCGATTCAGGAGGAGAGAAATTGTTTTGTCCTAGTTTTCTAAACTAAGGAAATTGATTCTTCCTTATATCGTGGGAGAGTGTATAAGAAAAGGGAGTTTGAATTGAGTTTTTAGATTTAAATCTTTAATGTTAACCAGAATACAAACAACACAAAGCTAACAATAATAAATAACAATGTATCGCCCTAATTTATATAATGAATTTCTGTAAATAAATTATGTGATTGCATGTTTGTTTATTTATGATTTAATGTGTTGGAGGAACCCTTAGGTGTAAGGTGATAGCCTTAGAAATGCAGAATTTAATATGTTTGACGTGTTTGAGTAATAACTTAGAGATTTGGGGGTGATAGGAGTGAAACTAGTTAATATTAGTTGATTGAAATTGTTTTACTTGTTTAGATAGTATCAGGAGAATATTATTTAAAATAAATATTTAGTTGGAATGGTCATTTATTTTATTTAGTTAGAATAAAGTTTTAATTAGAATTATAATATAATAAAATAAATTAGAGTATGAAGAGAGATGTGGAGGGCGATGAGGTGATTACATGAGGATAAGTTGGGGTAAAGGAGGGAAAATATAATTAAGGAGAAAATTGTTATTATAACAAGGAAAGATTGGAAAGAGGGAAGTCAGTTAGATCATACATGAAAAAATTTAGAGAAAAGACAAAGAGGCTAGGGCATAGGAGATAAAGAGCTTGAGGTTGAGGAGGAACTCTAGGATTCAAACTGCCTTTGCTGGAGAAAATATAAGCTAAGGGTGGGACTTCGTCTTATATAAGGGATTGTATGATAGCATGTGGGTGGGTGATTTAGTCTCTTGGTAATTGCTTTTTCTCTTCTCTATTTTTTGAACAATCAATAAGTGATGATGTTATTATGTGTATGTTTTGGATGTTCGGTAAATGATGGGTATGTTTTGTGTTGTTTGAAATCAGAGAGTGGAACTTAGGTAAATAACTTTTCATGGAAAGGGTTTTGGGGATGTTTTAGAACTGATTTTTGTAAAATAAAATGTGTAGAAAATTGCCACAGTTTCAATGGTAACCGGTTACATGGTTTTGAAGTAACCAGTTACATATGAAGCATTTTCTTGAAAAACAATATTTTTTTCTACATGTAACCGGTTACATTATCAACAAAACTTGAAATTGGGCAATTTTGGGGCATGTAACCGGTTACATGGATTGATGTGCACCCCTAGTGTTCTCATACTGCATCGGGGCTTCTATTGGACCAGCTCCCAAATAAATCACCATCATATCCACTATCTCGTCGCGGCTGATTCTAGAATGATCAAGCAACCTCCCTCTGATGGAAATGTATATGAGGCAAGCAACATCATCTAATGTAATCGTCATCTCTCCAAAGGGGAAGTGAAAAATAACGTTTCTTTATGCCATCTCTCAGCAAATAGAAAAGACCTATCTCTCAATACACGGACAATATCACAACAACATTCCCTCTACACGAGACATTTAGGCAATTACATGGGTAATCCTCTGTATACGTTCGCACACGCTTAAACCCCTATATGCGATGAAAGTAGGCAAGGATTCGTCCCTGAAAATGAATAAGAAAAAAACATTAGTGAAACAGAGAATTAGTGTATGCAGTGAAAGTTATTTTTAAATTAATAGTGGCTATGGAAATTACCATCAGCAGTGTGTAGGAGCCTATCATTTGCTTTATCCTTCAAAGAGAACCTTCACTCAGCTTGGAGGTATACTAAGCATGCAACCCCTCAGTTCCACTCGTGAATGGCGCCATTTTGTTGGAGCTGTATAGCGGCAAGCAACAAAAATTTTGGAAGTATTACTCTAGGAATTTATCGTGTCCACAGAGATGGTTGTTAGAATTCCATTCAACAATTTTGATATTTTAGAGCTTCGGTTTGAATGAATTAAAGTATGAAAACAGAAAAGTAAATATTAACACTAAAATAATCCATTCTTCGGAACAAAATGACTTATCAAGTATGCATATAATCTACTTCTCACAAACTTAAACTCATCGACCAATTATACTCAACCTATACTACTCATCAATGTCATCCAGCATTGCTCACACTCTAAGTCATTTATAACCCAAAGTAGAGAGAACTACTATATCATCTCAGCAACGATCTTTCATCTAACCTCAACAACACAACAGACATCTATATTATCAATTGTATCGATGATCTCTCAACTGATACAACTAACACGGAAGCATTAAGCTTCGACACTCATAAAGATTGTTAGCTCTAAATCTGTATCTAGAATTTAGAAACTAATATATAATAATCCCAAATAAGGATCTGAGCAGTATATGTCTATAACAACGCAAAACCTAAGCACAAAGCAAAAATCTAAGACAACAATCAACACAGATTTGTAAAGCAGATTAATTATAACGCCATGGGCTACAGATATACATGAGTTCAAAGTAAATACATAAACAAAATCCAACTAATAGGGAATACACAAAGAGGGAGAGAAAAGAACCAAAAATCTCCCGCTTTGTCAGCTCCGATCGATGATGAATCCATCTCCAATCATCCAAATGCAAGCTCCATAGTTATTTTCTAGCCTAAATCTACCAAAGAACGAGATTTGTGGAGTTTGGGTAAAAAATCCCCCAAAAATATCTGGCTTAGTAAAGGAGATCTTGCTTAGCGGATTGAGCGCGCGAAACGAGCTATGAAAAACACTTCCCCTCTATTATTGAAGCTCTTAGCGCGCTATAGCTTGGCTATGCGAGCTTCTGCAGAATTTTCCTTATATTTCTCCAAAACTGCATAATCGAGACCTTGCCTTCGATACTTTATTACTCGAAGCTTTGATATGTATCAATACTTATAAAACAAAGGAAAAATTATCAAACGGTACATAAAACAAATCAAAACTTAAGTATACAAATATTTACATAAAAGTTAGGATTTAATTATAAAAGAGAAAATAATAGAATCAATAAGTGCCATTAATATATACTCAAAATAACGATATTTTGGCACTTATCATGAAGTCAATAAATACTTTCACACGTATGTTGCACTTTTGTCCACAAATATGGACATGCCAACCAAGAATAGGAAGTAACACCACAATGCACACTCCCTGTGGTATCCAACCTGTAGATCATTGGCGTTGGGATCGTCGTCCAAGTCCAAGTTAGCATACATCGTCCCCCAACCAAGAAAACTTAGCATGTGCACCTCTAGTGTTCTCACACTGCACTAGGGCTCCCATTGGATCAGCTCCCAAATAAATAACCATCATATCCACCGCCTCATCGCGGCTGATCTTAGAATGATCAAGTAACCTCCCTATGAGGCAAGCAACATCAACTAATGTAATTGTCATCTCGCCAATGAAAAAGTGAAAATATGACATTTCTTTATGCCATCTCTCAGCAAACAGAAAAGACCTATTTCGTAGATACATCTCCAAAAAGCTATGTTTTTATTTCAATGGCAGAAACATCACTTGCCCTAGCCATCCAAAATTAATCCAAATCATCCAAATGCTATTACACATTACCTATTTTAAATGCTAATACTACCTAATGCATTAAAAGCAATGTTTTAAAAACTAGACCGGATATCAAACCGGTGAGGGTACTGAGTCACGGGTTCATTGGTCGAACCACTGGATTACTGGTCGAACCGCATGACTAAACCGGACAGCTCAATTGAATAGACTGATCGTTATAACAAAACTATATAGGTATAAAACATGTCGAACAGGATGATTTAGTCTACAATATATAACCGACACTTAAGTTTTTTAAAAAGATTATATCATAAATAAATTCACAAGTTCATAATTTAAATTTAAATTTTAAATATAGGTATCACACATAACAAAATAGTACAATTTGCAAACAAAATTTAATCGCAACATAATCGAATTGAATAAATTATAATAAAATAACTTCATTGTCTACTAAATTTAATTTTAAAGAAGAAAAAATTGTTTAAATGTTGGTATCTCCTTCTTCAATATAAAAATCAGCTGCAACAAAATCATCTGAAACATCTTTATTTTTATTTTCTTTTTTCTATTTTTTATTTTATATTTTATATTTTATATTTTATATTTTATTTTAATTTTTCATTAAAATAATCAAAATGATGTTGTTTTAAGTTTTTAAAATAAAAAAATTAAAAATACATTTAATCCACCGGTTCTAGAAAACAGTCGATTTTTTCGGTTTTACCAGTTCACACCGATTCAATGACATATCCGATCCAACAATCGAACCAGATCAGTTTACCTGGCCGGTTCTCGGTTCAACCGGCCCGATCGGTCAGTCCGGTTTTTAAAACACTGATTAAAAGTTATCTATTTTACCTAATACATAAAATCAAAATTCAAAATAAACTAAAAGAGAAACTCACTCAAAATAGTGTTGATGAGGATGCAAAATGTTGAACGTAATAGATAGAAGTAGATATTCTTATGTTGATAACAATGTTGCTCACGAACTTCAAATGATGAAGAAAAACTTTATGTAAATGAAGAATGAGAAGAGAGTGAAAATGAAGAAGGAAGCGAGTGAAAATGAAGAAGGAGAAGATTGAGAGTTTGGCGCGAGGTTTAAATACATTTACATTGAAGATGCATCTCCAAATAAATTTTTTGAATTAAAAAAAAAAACTGAGATGCATCTACGAACATACCTTAAAACACCTTTGCATCATCTCCAAATTTAATTTAGATAAAATGAAGAAATAGTTTATGTTCCTTATGTATCGGGAATTTGGAAAAAGTAAATGAGCATTGTTCTCCAAGATATAAACATCTCTATAGTTTATAGTTTTGATATAAAATATCTCTGTTTTTTTTTCCCTATCTTCTAGTTTCGTTCTAGATGGGATTTCATAATCAAACATGCTCGGAATCCTAAACGTTGAAATCTTGGAAGGCATGAAAGAGAAAAAAAAACATAAATGAATGGAAAAAGATATATCTATAAATGAATAAAGGCAATAAAGGCTCTGAACCAGTTTGTCATTGGACACAATACTTTTTTCTTTTACACTTTTGATAAAATTTTAGGTTAAACATAATTTTTTGGAATTATAATTTTTGGCCTAAGTTACTACTATTAAACTTGAGAATTAATTTATGAGTCGCATTAGTTGGGTTGATAAGTCACCATTTTCTCCTATGTAATCATTACAAAAGAAAATGATTCCCTAAAAAGGCATGAAACGAAACAAAAACCAGACATAGAGTTGAATATAAATGAAAACCAATTTTAATTCCTTGAATATTATTATTGCAGAAGAAATCTAAAAACAAACATCTTGTTCAACACAGATTTGAACAAAGCCAAAGTCAATTAAGATTTAATCTGTAGTTTCTCCTCCAGCTTTGCAACAATAGATTTGTTGTATTCCTCCATTTCCTTCTTGTATCCCTCCATTGCCTCAGATGCTTTACCACTCCACAATTCTTTATCTTTTTCACTCATATCCTTCCACTTCAATGAAATCAGTGTTCTAAGCATACCTTCTCCAATTTCTGGACGTTCCTCTAGTATACTCTTCCTTGCTTCTTTGCTGAAAAGAATATACGAGGAAGCAGGTCTCTTAGGCCTGTTTGGATCAAATTCCTTACTTTGTTTCTTCTTCTGACGATTCAGTTTTGTTTCCTTTATCATGTTTTCAGTTTTCTCCTTCTTCTTGAGCTTTTGCAAGGCTTCATGTTTCTGAAGTTTCATGTGCTCTTCCTCGTCTTTCATCATGTTTGCAGCATCCTCTTCTTTTTTCTGTTTGTATGCCTCCATTTCTTGTGCATATTTCTCCTTGTTCTTCTTTGCAATCTAAAAGTTTCACAATTATTAGTGTGTAAGAATGTATTTCATTTAGATAAAAAGATTAATGAAAACTTATGGGTTTTTTTTTTTACCTCTTCATAAGGCCTCTTTTGTTCTTCTGTCATGTTTTTCCATTCCTCGCCTGTGATCTTGGAAACCTGACATTAAGACACAAACATCACATTAAGTAAAGTTATTCTTCAATCATAATATTTCAAAATAAAGTTCCTCTCTATTTGTTTTATCATACTAATCTACACAGCCTCCAAAAACATGAGGTGGCTCTGGCTTCATATGATTTCAATTACCTCCAAGACACCCTTGTTGTCTGCAAGAATAGCTGCTCTTCTATCATTTGTAAACAAGAAATAAGCAGACAAAGGATGCTTTGGTTTCAATGGATCCTTCTCTTTCTTCTTCTTGTTCTTGTTCTCTTTTTCTGTCTCTTGTTTGAATTGCATATACTGCTCAAGCAACTCCATAGCAGTTTTCTGCTTCTGCTCTTCTTCCAAGAGTTTCATTGCCTCACTCTCACGTTTTTCCTTTGTAATTACCTGCAAATAAGCTTCTTTTTCTGCAAGGTATTTCTCTTCGTAAGGCTTCTTCTCTTCTGCACTAACTGTCTTCCATTTCGCACCCAGAATGTTTGAAATGTCCTTAAACTCTGCCTCCGGATTCGCCTTCTTTACCTGCATCAACCAAATCCTTAAATCCAAATTCAAAAGATTGAAA
Organism: Vicia villosa; assembly: GCF_029867415.1. Taxonomy (NCBI): domain Eukaryota; kingdom Viridiplantae; phylum Streptophyta; class Magnoliopsida; order Fabales; family Fabaceae; genus Vicia; species Vicia villosa. The sequence goes on along the minus strand of NC_081184.1, from coordinate 165,319,863 downwards.
CAAAATTGATTAAATGTTATCCACTAATCCTCATAGATTAGATTGATTATATACAAAATATACCTCATGCCATTGGTCTTTGACCCATAACATGTAAGCATGAGTTGGCCTTTTTGTCTCAGAGCATCCATTCTTCTTCTTCTTGTCCTTCTTCTCTTGTTCCTTATCTTTCACCATAGGCAAATTCTGTAGATTATGATGCAATCATAAGCACAAATTTGTTATTAATCGCTATAAAATAGTACAGACCGAAATTCATTTAATATCACTACGACCACGATCACCGTCACAACACCAGACCGAACTTGCGACGGCCACAAGCCGTGTCGCAACACTATTCAGATTGAAATTGCGACGATCACGAGCAGTATCACAATACATGTACCGATCTTTATTTAACTCACTGTTTTTTAATTAATTTCTACCCTAAAAACATTTTAATTAGGCTCAAATTTGAAAATTCATGAATTTTATAGATCTAAACATATGTAACCCTAAATTGAAAAAGACGCCTAAGTTCAAAAACTGAAAAACACTGAATGAAATTGAATTTGAAATGAACTAACCATGGTAGGTTTAAATTCCTTCAACTTCTGCAATTTCTTAAGTTCAATCTGAAGTTTCTCTTGCTCCTTTCCCCGATTTTCGAGTTCTTCATCCTTTTGCTTCAGGATCTCGTCTTTCTCTTTCAAGAGTTCGTCAGTCTTCTCCTTCTCGAGACGCAACTGCTGCAGTTTCTCCTGCATCTCGATCAAGTCTTGCTCGAACGATTGTTGCTTCGGCTGTTGTTTCTTCGATGCAGCTTTCCCCTTTGATTCCGCAGCTTTGATGATATTGGCATCACTGGCTGATGGAGTTTTCTCCTTGAGAGCCTTTCTGGATCCTTTTGATTTCTTTGTGGGAATTGGAATTTCGGCAACTGTATCAGCCATTGTTAGAGCGAGAGAGAAAATTGAACAGAGAAAATCTGAATGCTGTAGAAATGTAAGAGAACGGTTTGTGTTTGAGAGTAGAAATTGAAGTGCTTTTATAGGGGATTATATTGCAACGGTCATATTTTTCAAAAAATGAATGGAATGGCATTTGTGTGGAAAATGGAAATGTGATTTGGGAGTGATTCTGTGATTTAATTTTTGACCGTTGATTTCAACCAAGAGAGATTATTTACCATAGGTTTCTTTCTTCCCAAAATTGAATTTATCATTTATGGTTTTAAAGATGTATCATTGGATGGTTTTAAAAGGAAATAGCCGTTATATAAAAATGAACTATTAATAATATATTTTATATAAAAATACATTATCATATTTTTTGTTTTAAAAGAAAATAAAATAGAACAAATTTATACTATATTATTATAATAAATACATTTGATGAAAAATATAATAAATACATTATTAAAAATGTATCATTGGATGTTTTTAAAAGGAAATAGCCGTTATATAAACATAAATTATGAATTTAATTGAAATACACTGTTAGTATAAAGATATTTCATAATATCAATTAATTAAAATTGTTAATTTTAATATATATTTAATTTTTTTAAAATTAAAGTCTTCAAAAATTAAAAAAAAAAATCTATGTATTAGCTTGATTTAAAAAAAAGAATGCAGATTCAAAGTAAAAGATTATTTACCAATTGTTGTAACTTGTATGGAGAAAAAAAAAGAAGTGGAGAAAAGTTAAAAGGAATGTGTAGGTTATAGTTTTTATAGAAGATGGGTTTTTATTGATTAAAGATTACTAGTAACAAACCCGTGCGTTTGCACGGGTTCTGGTTTGGGACGCGCATTTGTTTCAGATGTATATTTTTTAATAGAAAAAAAAATATTAAAAGTAATTAACATTTTGTAAAAAAATAAGAATATTTATTATTAAATTGTGTCTAAAAAAAATTAGAAACAAAATTGAAAGCACCCAAATTAAATTGTGTCTAAATAGCCTTTTGTAACTTCTTGTTCCAGTTAATAATCAACATTGTGATAAGTAACTTCATGTTCCCATTAATATTCAATATTTTAATCAGTAACTTCAAGTTTACGTTAATATTTAATATTGTAATCAGTAAGTTCATGTTCCCATTAATATTCAATATTGTGATCGGTAACTTCATGTTCCCGTTAATATGCACTATTTTGATAAGTAACTTCATGTTCCTGTTAATATTCAATATTTTAATCAGTAACTTCAGGTTTCCGTTAATAATCAATATTGTGATCAGTAAGTTCATGTTCCCATTAATATTCACTATTTTGATCAGTAACTTCATGTTCTCGTTAATATTCAATATTTTAATTAGTAACTTCAGGTTCCTGTTAATATTGAGTATGGTGCTCAGTAACTTCATGTTCCTGTTAATATTCACTATTTTGGTCAGTAACTTCAAGTTCCCGTTAATATTTAATATTTTAATCAGTAACTCCAGGTTCCCGTTAATATTCAATATTGTGATCAGTAACTTCATGTTCTCGTTAATATTCAAAATTTTAATCAGTAACTTCAGGTTCCCGTTAATATTCAATATTGTGATCAATAACTTCATGTTCCCGTTAATATGTACTATTTTGATCAGTAACTTCATGTTCCCGTTAATATTCATTATTTTAATCAGTAACTTCATGTTCCCGTTAATATCCAATATTGTGATAAGTAACTTCATGTTCCTGTTAATATTTACTATTTTGATCAGTAACTTCATGTTTCCGTTAATATTTAGTATTTTAATCAGTAACTTCAGGTTCCCGTTAATATTCAATATTGTGATCAGTAACTTCATGTTCCCGTTAATATTCACTATTTTGATCAGTAACTTCATGTTCCAGTTAATATTCAATATTTTAATCAGTAACTTCAGGTTTCCATTTGGTGATCAGTAACTTCATGTTCCCGTTAATATTCACTATTTTGATCAGTAACTTCATGCTCACGTTAATATTGAATATTTTAATCAGTAACTCCAGTTTCCCGTTAATATTCAATATTTTAATCAGTAACTCCATTTTCCCGTTAATATTCAATATTCTAATCACTAACTTCAGGTTCCCGTTAATATTCAATATTGTGATCAGTAATTTCATGTTTCCTTTCGTATTCAATATTTTGAGATATTACAACTTAAAATATTACATTTCCGTAGCGGGTTGGATATGGGAACTGACAACTGACATGTGCGTTCGCACGGGTTGGTACCGGACGCGCATTTGTTTTAGATGTATATTTTTTAATAGAAAAATGTCTGGTACCCGTGAAAAAATAATAATTAAATGTATAATTAAATAAAAAAATATTTTGATCAGTAACTTCATGTTCCCGTTAATAATCAATATTTTGATCAATAACTTCATGTTTCCGTGTACAAATATTATTTTTGTTTAGGTATCGTTATAAAAAATATATGAATCAATAGTAAATTTTCGTGTATAAAAATATTTAGATCAATAATAGATTTTTTCCGTATATCATTTTTTGATCAAAAATATTGAGATCATAAATACCATTATTTTATATAAAAATATTTATATCAATAATAATTTTTTTCTGGATATAAATATTATTCTTCTTTAGGTATATATCGTTTACAAAAATATTTGGATCAATAGTAAATTTTCATATATAAAAATATTTAGATCAATAATATATTTTTCCCGTATACCATTTTTTCATAAAAGATAATTGGATCATAAATACCATTATTCGTATATAAAATTATATAGACAAATAATAAATTTTTTCTCGTATACAAATATTATTTTTGTTTATGTATCATTTACAAAAATATTTGTATCAATAGTAAATTTTTGCGTATATAAAATTTTAATTTCTTAATTTATACCCTTCGTTTTTTAAAAGATATAAACTACAAAATTAAAATAATATTAATTTAATTTATTGTAACTAATTTCTATTTTGTAACTAATTTCTATTTTATAACTAATATGATTATTTTTTATTGGACTTGTATTATTATATGAACATATTTTTTTCATTAGATTTAATATAAATTAATGTGAAATGTAGAAAAAATATTAGATGAGAAGAAGTGATGGGAGAAAGAAAATAATAAAATAAACAAAAAGCAACAAAATATAAGCATTTGGCAAAAAAGCTTGCCTTAAAAAGCAAAAGGAAAGAAGCATTATGAAGGCATCCACGTGGCGGAGTGTAGAAGCAGCAGGGTAAAATTGGTATTTCCAGACCATTTACTTTTCTTATATTGTAGATTATGGGTTCGGGGGCGAATTCTGGCATCAAGTGGTTTCATCCCCTCCCGATCGAGGTTGCAGGGATCGAACCGTGATTCTCACTACCAAGTCCAACACCAATCACTACTGGACCAACTAACGATTGGTGTTTTCTGAGTATTATTTATTTCAAGGTTTTTTTTTTCCTTTCCATTTACCAAATATAAAATAATTATTTCCTACTTTAGATTCCTAGAAATCTTTTTCTAGCACCCAAACAAACACACCCTTAGGTTTCTTCCCTAAATTGAAATGAAATGACCGTATGTGAGGCAATTTAAAAAAAAATTTAAATGATATACACTGAATATTGAATATGAGTGCGTAAATATAATTTACCTTATTAATTAATCTTAATTATAAATTTTTATAATTGTTTTATTTTTATTTTAATTACATCTAAAATATTATTAATGAATGATTTTGATGCATTAATTGTATATTTTTTTTTACATTTACAACGAATATCAATTAATCTTATTTAAAAAAATATATGATTAGATGGTTTTAAAAGGAAATAAAAAATAAATTATTAAAAAAAATTTACATAAAAATAAATTACAATGTATTATTTTATAAGAAAATAAAACAAAATAGTTTTATAAAAATATTTTTACACGGTCAATAAATGAAAAACGTGTATTTTGTTAAATTATATATTTATTTTTAAAATAATAATATGACATGATAAATTTAGAATTTTTGATTAATTGTATATGTGGTATTGTTTTAAACCTTTTAATTATCACTTTTAAATTTAGTAAATACTTGTAAAATAAATTATTATAGGGTTAAATATGTTTTTGGTCCCTATAAAATTATCCAATTTTGTTTTTGGTCCCTATTAAAAAAATGATATGTTTTGGTTTTCACAAAATTATTATGCACGTAGTTTTAGTCTCTACTATTAAACCGATGTCTGTTTTTGAATGATTATTTTACAAACATGTTTAGAATATTATAAAAAATTCCTCGAAAAAAAGAAATTCAAAATCTAATTTCTAAGTCGAGATTTATATTACTTTTATCATTATCTTTTAAAATTTAAAAAATTCATATTTAATTCTTCTCATTTTAAAAAATTCTATAATTTGATAAAGAAATATTTTATATATTCTAAACACGTATGAAAAAAATTATTCAAAAATTTAAAAGTTTAAAGATAATTAAACTGTTTTCAGAATCTTAAAGATAATATATACTAAATTAAAGAAAGAAGATGGTACAAAGAGGACGGGTTAGGTTTAACCCTCAACAAACATCAACAAAATCTTTTAAAAATGAATTTCTAGCCTATTTTAAGAGACGTATTCTCTAATAATAATAGGAGGACGATTCTATACATGAATTCTTAAAGAGATAAACCATATTGGCTAATTTGTTTGGGTAATGAATATTTTTTCTAAATATCATGAAGTTCAGAGATCTGGCTTTAGCTAGGCAAGTGAACCATTTATCTTAGAGTTGCTATGAGATGATGTGAGTGTTTTTTAGAGTACATTTATTATAAGATTGTAGATCAAACTCTAGTCTCGACAATGGTAGGTTTTTGGTTCGACATAGACTAAGCATGATGTCGAAGTCTGTTCACATGCTATAATCGAAGTACGCTCAAGCATCCATAGTCAAAATGCTAAGATTGCTAGCATATTGAATTGAATCTATTTGTTTAGCCCAATTGTTTAAGTTAGCTTGTAGGTTAAGTTAGCTTAGTCTATAAAAAGATTAGTTCTCTCAAGTTGCTGAGAGAGGTTGGTTGTTGTTATTCACTTGTAATTTTTGAACCCTTATTGAGTAAGTGAAATAGTAAAATAGTTATAACCAATTCTGATTTTCTTCTTCTCCTTCCATCTTTTCTCTATTTCGTGAAAACCTAAGGGTTTATTGAGTGTTTTCATTTGAGAAATTAGAGTTTAACACCATTAATATAATAGTTGATTAAATATATAACGAAAATTCAAAGTACATACAATTACTAGAAAATATATGATATCATATAAGAGAAATAACACCATTAACTACACAGGTTCGACCAAGAAGACCTGATCATGTCCCTGAAAATTATTCTTGAGAGTATCCACTTGACTTGGGAGCTTTTATAAAGTTGTGCCCACAAACCTCTTTATATAAGAAAATGAAGTTTCAGGATAACTTTTAATCAAACATCAAACAAGGCTTATAGCGGTTAGTCTTTAAATCGAATAGAGATTTAACACAGACTGGTCTTGAACCAAGACATAATTTTAAGTTGTCTATCCTCCTAAATGAACCCGAGTTTTATACAGATTGACCACGAATCAAACCAAGATTTTTATCAGGCTGATCTCAAACCTATTGAGCTTTTATACTGGGATGAACTCAAGAACTATTGTGGAGATTTTCACTGGCTCAAATAAATCCTTGTGGAGGTGGATTTGACAAAGTCCATAATATCGGATGACATCAGTGTACCAATTCTCTTCTAAAGTCTTCATTGCGATGATTTTCTTCTCATTGTTTAAACAATTCAAGGGTTCATCACATAAATGGAAAAAAAATAGAATAAATTAGAAGCGACTTAAAATAAGAATCAAACATAAATTATAAAAAAAATAGTTCATGGAAAGACACATCATACCTCTCCATCCAATATATCTATGGCCATATGCTTTATGCAATAATAATATACAAATTATCATACAATCCTTCTAGATATACATTGATCTCTTGCACCTCAAGCACTTGTACGTCAAGAAACTCTGCCTCAACCTTCTAAGGTTCAAGTTATGGCTCAGTTGGTCTAACTTTATCAGCGTGTATCTTACGCGGACACTCTTTTCTAGTAGTGACTTTAACAGAGTCTCTGTTTCCCTGGTGTGTGCATTCAACATATTGTTTTTGTTCATTACTAACAAAAAAAACCTAATTAAGTAATTTGACAAAAAAATACAATAGAGCCTAAAACCAACATTCAACATGCAGTCTATTGTGGTTTGAATTATAAAGTTGGAATGAGTGTTTGAGGGCGTGTTCGATTACTATAATCTAAAACCATATGCGAGGGCGTGTCCAGATTCTTGAATTTGAACTAAGATTAAAAAAAACCTTTACATTCAATGACATAATTAGCAAAGGTGCGCTAATCTATTTCGAAATAGATAGATAGATGGTGATTCGAAAAAGAATTGGTACCAAATGACCCAATGATTAAAAAAATTGAATTTTAAAATTTAGGAGTTTGAAGTTGCAAAATGTTCAATTGAGAAGAAGACGGAAATATTTTTGACTTAAAAGATGATTGTAGATTTTAGAAGTAAGTGACTTTAAACCTGCTTCCATAATCTAAAAATTTATTTTTATCAATTTAAAGAATTTTGGTGAGAATTCTAGAAACGAGAAAATAAAAACTCAAAATTTAAAGGCATCGTTTATTTCAACGTACTTTTTGGCTTTGTTGTGTGACTGCTGAATGGTAGTAGTTGGGTGAGAAGGTGGGGGCTAAGGTTGACTGTTTTTGGTGTAGGTGATGAAGGGGTTTCATAATCATCATGATAGGTAATGTTGCTAATAGGGAATATAGGTTGAGGTGGATTAGTGGTTTTGTGAGTTTGAATATTATAGGGGAAAAGGTGTGTAAGAAAACAATGTCACGGGACATGAATAGTTGTTTGCTATTGATATCAAACAAAACATGGCCTTTCACACCATATTGATTACCTAAGTATATGCATTTGCGCGACCTATTGTCTAATTTACTTATGTGCCTCTTAGAACTAGTACTATAAACCAAACAACCAAAAGTGCGTAAAGCAACATAGTCAGGAATATCATTAAAAAGTAACATAAAAGGAGTTTTGTAGTGTAATAGCCGTGAAGGCATTTTGTTGATAAGGAAAACAACATGTGCGCCCAAAAAAATTTGGTAGATGGGATTGGAACAAAAGAGCCCTAGTCACACCTAAAAGATGTTAGTGTTTTTGTTCCACAACCCCATTTTGTCGGGGTGTGTCAACACATGAGGTTTGATGAATGATCCCCTAATTTAAGTAATAGGATTTGAGGGTAAATTCGAGACCATTATCAGATCTCAAAGTTTTGACACATTCTTGAAATTGAGTTTTAACATAGGTATGAAAGATTTCACTAAGTTAGTTGTTTCAGATTTATGTTTCTTTAAGAAAATCCAACAGAAACGGTTATAGTCGTCAACAACAATTAGGAAATATCTATGGCCAAGCATAGAGGGGGTGGAAAAGGGTCTCATTGTCTATAATAATGAGTTCAACGTATTTAGTAAAGGTAGTGTTACTATTGGGAAAGATATGCCTCTTATGTTTAGCCGCTATACAAACATCACAAGGGGTGGGGGGTTTAACAAAATAAGGTAAATGGAAGAGATTATTGATATGCATTATAGTTTCATATGAGGGGTGGCCGAATCTTTGGTGACACATATTACATTTATTGACAGAAATGGAATGAACATGAGTAAAATGAGTTTGTGTAAGGGGGATAGCAGGAAAAGTGAGAACATATAGGCCATGATGGAGTTCAGCTGCACCAATCTTCTTCAGGGTATGGTTCCCCTATATGAAGCATTGGGGAGAGCTAAAAACAATATTACATTCAAGAGTTTTTGTTATTTTAGGTATAGAGATTAAACCGGTACAAAAAGTTAGTATGTAAAGTACATCAGTAAGATAGAAATTATCAAAAAACCATATGGTTCCAACATATTCAGTTTGCAGCATATTACCATTGGGGAGCCTAACATGAATATGTTTTACTCTAATCAAGTGGGTAAACATGTGTTTGGAGTGGCACACGTGGTCTGTGGCTCCAGTGCAAGAATCCAACTATTATCTATAATATTGGAAGAAGGGAGAGTATTGATCTTACTGGTGTAGAGTCAGCGTAGGTATTGAGATGATGAACATTGGTTTCAGGGGAAGTGGAATTCTGATTGAGGAGCGCGATCAAGGCTTTTTGTTGTTCAAGAGTAAATCTAATAGAAGAGATTTCAGAGGGATTATGTGATTGACCTTGTTCTGTGCCACCTTCATCTGAAGTAGTTGAGTTAGCAAGATTGACTTTCTTCATGTAAGGAGGGAAGCCATGTTTCTTGAAGAAAACTTTAATGGTGTGGCTTTGTTTTTTACATTAACTACAAATTTTGAGACCGCGACTACGACCCATAGAGGTAGGTTTTCTTTGAGATTCCCAGGGTTTGCTTTTGAAATTTGTAACGTGAATTTATCTTCCACCATAGGTGACGTAAACTGACGTTCTTGCTGAATCAGTACGGAAAAGGCTTTGTTGATAGGAGGAAGCGGGTGCATAAGCATGATGCTTGAGCGAACCGTTGAATATTGCTCGTTCAAGCCTTTCAAAAAACGAATAATGTAGTCGTTTTTGCGATACTGTTTGATGGCAGGAAGGAGAGTACATGAGCATTTGATAGTGCATGTACATGAAGGTATGGGACAAAAAATTTCCAATTCTTGCCATAGCTTCTTTAGTGTGGTAAAGTATTGTGTGATCGTCGAATCGCCTTGCCGGAGAGTGAAGATTTATTCTTGGAGATTCGAAACCTTAAAAATATCGCATTGATGATATCAATCGTGTAATTCTTTCCAGATTTCATGTGCGGTGTCCATCCATAAAATACTCTCAGCGATCTCAGGTTCCACTGAATTGGTGATTCAAGCCATCACCATCGTGTTGCAGCGGTCCCAATATACATTTACGACTAGGGGTGCTCGCGGTGCGGTTTGGGCGGTTCTGACGAAAAAAATCATCCGAACCGCAAGAGAAAAAATAGTGCGGTTTGGTTTGGTTCGGTTGGCTTTTAAAAAAAATCCGAACCAAACCAAACCAAACTAATGCGGTTTGGTTTGGTTCGGTTCGGTTGGTTCGGTTTTTTACAAATATTTTATTGAGCCATACATACACATATAGATGACAATATAATTTTGTATTTAGACATTCATACACTATCAAATAACAACAAAACTCGTCATATTTTGACAACAATTTTCCATTTAATATGTAAAAATTAAATTAGACAAAAGTGGAATATTAAACATAAAATAATAGCATAAAATAATATAAAATTTATTATAATGAAACAAAAAATAAAAGAGACGAAAGATTAGTGAAGGTGAAAAAGAAGAAAAAAAAGTGTTGAGAGATTAGAGAAGAAGATGTGTGATAAAAACGAAACTGAAATACGAAACATTTACATAAAAATGAGAAAGTGAAAAAGAAAGAATATAAGAGAGTAGAGATTATAGAAGAGGAGGAAAGATGTATGTGGCAAAGAAGGTGCGATAATGTTATTAGAGATTTGAGAAGATCGGGACTGAAATTATATGTGTAAGGATGAAAAAATTGTTCGCAATCATAAGGCTAATGTATAATAGGTTTAAGTTTGGGTTGGATGTGAGTTAAGTAAAATTTAGGTTGTAACATAATGCGGTTTGATTCGGTTTGGTTCGGTTTACAAAATACAAACCGCAAACCGAACCGAACTGTGCGGTTTTGTTAAAAAATGACCCAAACTAATCCGAAACAAATGCGGTTTTTTGCGGTTTCGGTTTGGTTTGCGGTTTTCTATTGGGTTGGTTTGGTTTTGATCACCCCTATTTACGACAGCAATTTTATACAATTACGACACATTTGCATTCAAAAAGAAAATAATCAATATACTTTTTTTTTTACATTTTAAAGTTTTAAAATATTACAAATGTCATTCATAAAAATTACTATTTTTTATTGGTTTTTTTCTACCCAATTTCCAAAAATTAAAACTTAAATCTATTTTAGTTTTTCAGTTTTCAAAAATTATAAATAGAAAATAACTTTTTAAAATTGAATAACCAAATAGATTTTATTATTTTCAAAATTTTAAAACTAAAAATTAAAAAAACAGTTATCCACAACTTAATCAAAACCCCTCCTCAATCTTTCTAAAAACATCAAAGATTGTAATATATTGTCTTAACCAACCTTCACAAAAATAAAACTATACTTAATAATTTCTACAACATTCCATCTTAAATCTGTACTAATATCAAGAATCATAGTAGTATCCAAAGAGAATCAATTCAGTGAATAAATCCACCCACATGCATAACTGGCATGAGGCAAGGGAGCCTATAAGAACCATTTGACATGTTTTGTCATCCACTAACAACCATTTCCATTATTATGTCATTCCAAGAATCTATTGGCCCAGGTAAGCACCAATGCAAACAATCAGTCTGAACTTTAGCATTTTGGTTCTTAGCAAAGGGCTGAAACTGCCTGTATGGACCCGGATGTCCGTCCGGTCTCAAAAGCGAAAGCGGCGCTACATCAAGAAGCTTTAAATTAACTCCGTTTTTCAAAGCTTTGGGAGCTGCCTTTTCAAATTCCTCTAATTCAATGTCGCGAATAATCCTGAGCAAATTCTTAATCTCCACCTGAGCTTCTTTAATCGGCACGGTTCTGTTGCACGTTCCTCCGCTGAACCACTCTCCGTTTTCAAAATGGTCGGGCGTGGATGTCCTAAACAAAATCAAGCCCTTGTGATAGGAAGACGATATGAAGTCCATGACATTTTTTAAGACTTTGCGATAGGCGGTGTCGAACCCTACCTCTGTATAGTTCTTGTTATTAGTACACCAATGACAGCCCAATACAGTGTTGTTCTCATAGTAGATTGCAGATTTGACATACCATTTTCCAGTTGAAATAATAATGTAATCAAAGTTTAGATACTGATCTGTCCATTTACTATCCAGTTTGTCTACGTGTAGCTGAACGTCAGAACTAGAAACACCATTTATGTCTTCAAAAATAGCAGCTTCTGCAAGAAATGGTGACCATAAAACTGATATAGTTAAGTTGTACGACGGAAAGTTCCAGCTTTTGGACTTGTATTCCTCATCGTGGTAGACTAAGACAGCTTTTTCTACCTGAAGGTTAAAATAGTTCAAGTGAATAACACTCGCTTCATTTTGTGAACATTTATATGATTAGTTTCATGATCAACCATGCTTCAATTCAGTCAAAAAGAGCGATAACAAAGTCCGGCTTTCACAAATTGACAAAATATAGTAAATCAATTACATAAAAGAAAATTTACCACTAATATATGAGTTAAACATATTCTTTTAATTTAAACATATTCTTCCATATTTGCCTTCATTCTCATTATCATTTTCGATTCTTCTAAATTGAGTTTAAAGCTTTTACTAACAACCAAACATTTAAAAAAAAAACCTACCAATTAACCATCAAGCTGTAAACTAAAATGTTTCTATCCTCAATTACTTTAGAGCTGGTAAACAAAAGCTGAAAATCCCAGAGTTCTTGTTCAACCCAACTCTCGGTCCCTTAGCTATATAAAGTTATAAACCAGAGCTAGATTATAGTGCAACTAGATCAATTACTTTACTTGACTTGATCCTCTACTCTTTACATCATAGATTGATTAAGTTCTTGATTAATATATAACCACCCAAAGTGTTTAAGACTATTTCATCTGCACTTATGCAAACAAACAAATGTGGCTAATGCAAACAACTTTCTCACACAAAACAACACATTCTTGATTTGTTCTATGACAATTAACTACCAAGGTTATGCATTTGGAACCAAAAACAACATTCTGTCCAACGGGCAATCTGAAAAAAATGCATAGAAAAGGATCTTGTCTGAAACTCAAAGAAACATTCACAAAACATATACAAAAAAAGGAAAACAACACTCAACCCTAAAGATTCTCACCTTTGTCCATTCTATTTTCTACAAGTTTTCACAACAGGAGCAACACTATATGACACAACTATAGTTATCAATGAATGCAATACTTCAATTTAGCAACAACAACAACAAAAAAAGACAAACCTTAGAAAGCATGCAGAGCAAAGACTGAACATGGTTCCGAGAAATCGAATCACCAATAAGTGCCCAAATTTTACCACGCATCATTTCAAGAAACCTCTTCGGATCAAACACAGGTAACTCACAATCTCTAGGAGCCCATTTCCAATACAAAAACTCCCTATCAGGTCTCCCATTTTTCATACAATTTTGATGAGATTCAATTAGGTCACAAGTTTCATTCGTATACATTGGACCCAACGGATTCCGTACCCAATCACCATCAAAATAATCACATTTTCCTGCACAATAAAAAACAAAATTGAATTAGTTACAAATATTAACATGAATTACAAATTAGTTACAAGTTAGTTACAAATCAGTTACAAGTTAGTTACAAATTAGTTACAATTTGGTTACAAATTAGTTACAAATTGGTTACAAATTAGTTACAAATTGAAAACAAAAACACTATTTCTGAATTTCAGATCTAAAAAAAAGGAAATAAGAACACTAACCAGTGTCGGTGGGAGAGACTTTATCTTTTTCATTTTGAATAACTTGTTCATTTTGAGGTTCCATGATTTTGTTAGGAAAAGGTTCATCGATGGGAGGAGGAAGAGAGTGAAAAAAGAGAAGACGAAAAGCGAGGACTGAGAAGAAAACAGTGAGAAGTAACTTGATGAGGTAGTTTTTGTGGTTGAAATTGAAAGAAGAATCGATCCTCATTTCTTGTTTGAAACTCTTTCTCTCTGAGTGTTGAAGTACTGTTACTGTTTCGACAAACTCGGAAATTTTTAGAGTTGTTGATGCTAACTAACTTGCATCATCAAGCATGGAAGATTTTGAGATTTTAAGTTTCAGGACAGGAAATAGTACTGTAATGATGAGAGTCAATTAGTGTCTGTGTATGTTGCTAGATCTATGTCAGATTTATCTTCTTACTTTTATGTTGATTATAATTAATCAATTCCTCAAATTAATGGGTATTAATGTATTTTAAGGATGTGTTTTGATAGACCGTAGACATAATTGATTTTAGCATAATTGAGTTAAATATTGATTTTATTATAAATTATAAATGAGTTTAATAGAATCAATTTATATTTAAATATATTTATGTAAATGTGAGTTTAATAATAAATTTCAATGTAAAAATTATTCAGAATTAATTTTTGAGGTAGAAGCTACAAAATATATTATAAATCAAACATTAAAATATCTTATAATAAATTATATATCTCTATAATTGAATTTGAAGTGGAGTAGAAGGAAAATCCAAACATTTCACTAATTTTTTTCCTTCCAATTAATACACATTTTCTAAAATAGAGGATGGTTGACTATTGATTATATGTTAGTTCCATGTTTCACTTTGCAATAGATTTTTTGTTTGACTTTTAAATATGTTATTTGGATTCTTCATTGTTAAAAGAGAAAATCAGTTTAAATATAGTTTTAATTTCTATGGACTTATTTTGGAGTTTTTTAAACTAAACATTTTTTAAGAATTTTTTTCAAAATTTCCTAATTTTAAAAAAGTTACCATTAATATATTACTTTTTTTTTTGACCAAACCATTAATATCTTACTTTAACTCCACAAAAAAAGAGAAAAAATACATTCAAAAATGTATCTCGCCATTTCCATTGGCAGGGCCATTTTTCTCTCTTTTTTTCGTTTTATTTTAGAAAGTTTTACTCCATATTTCAATTCGCTTTGCAAAACTCTTACCGAATAGGGAATTTGATAGGATTCTAATGTTGAATTTTTTTTTATTTTTAGATTATGGTTCAAAATCCACTTATTTTGTTGGCTATTAACTGGGATTTAGTATGAAAGAATATTGTTCACGTCGAAATCTTTCTTTATAAACAACACATTTTATGAGAAACATATCACGTATTCATTAAAAAAATTAAAATAATAGATGTGTGAAACTTGTAACTCGCATATGTTTTTTTCACAACATATTTTATTTTTTTTAAATGTTTTGAACCTTTTAAAACCTATTATGGTGTATGAAATATATGTTCACTTTTTGTTATTTAATTTACTTTGGCTTTTTACAAATTTTCAAATGTGGGACAACGAATCCAACTTTAAGTAGTCTTTAAAAACAAAAGAATAATATAAGTTTGTTCACATTGAGAACACTAATCTGAAAAGCATTTTGATGATGATTAAATAGAATTTGAAAAGAGTCACATTGTGTGACTTTTTTTCTTAATGAAATAATGATCTTATTTCCATTACTACACAATCAGAGTGACACCAAGTATTAAACAGAATGTAGAAAATGATAAATGAAGAAGGCATGAGCCATCTTCCACACAACAACATTTAAGGTTTCTCAGCATCTAAGGTTTCTCAGTCTCTACCTGAGCTGCATCTTAGGTGTAAATCCAACATAACAATACTGGTGCTCCCCATGGTGATACACTTGGTATGACAAACTTTTTCTCCAAAAGCTCTTCTAACTGTTTCTTCATCTCACCTAACTCTGATGTAGACATTCTATACTGTGCGATCGACACAGGTCTAATACCAGGTACTAAATTTATGGCAAACTCAGCTTCTCTCTGGCGGTAGATCACTAACGCCATCTGGAAACACATTTGAAAATTCACACACCACTGACAGATTGAAAATCACAATTTTAGTCTCGACTTTCAAAGAAGCGAACATCGCAAATACTTGAGCTTCATCTTTTAAGAACTACTCCACTTGATTAGCAAATATAAACCTCAAATCTCCGTCTTCATTAAGCTCAGGGAACAACCCTGACTTGTTGAAATAATTGATACGAACATGGTTAATCTCCAACCAAATCATTCCCAGAATAACATCAAGTTGACTCAAAGGCAAATAGATTAAGTCGACTCCAAAGTCCTTACCATAAATTGTCAAGGGACAATTCAAACAAACCATTGTAGTAGTCACCGAACCATTAGCTGCAGTATCAATGACCATACTACCATTCATTGAAGACATCTCAAGATTCAATCTTTTCACACAGTCAAGAGATACAAATGAATGTGTCGCACTCGTATCAATGATACTAATCAATGAGACACCATTAATGAAACATGTACCTCGAATCAAATTATCGAACCCAGAAGTCTCCGCTCCTCTCAAAGCAAAGACCTTTCCACCTGATTGAGCTTGCTTCTATTTTTGACACTAAGTGCATATATGACTTTGTTATCCATATTTGAAACATGTCATCACCTCACTCTTGTATTTATTAACATGATGTCCCACCTTCCCACACTTGAAACACTTCACGAAAGTACATTTTGAAGCATGATATGATCCAATTGTCCATATATGAAACGCTTAAGAAAATTCGGGGCACCTCCCTGACTTGTTTCTTTCCTGCCTGAAGTCTTCTGTTGTAACTTCTATTTCCCCTTATCAGCTATAGTCACATACGGCTCACCATGATTCTGAATCCCATTCATCTTCTCGCCATCACTCTTGTAGTCAACAGATATGGTTGATATCTTCACCATAGATCCTACACTTGTTCACCAGCACTGAGAAATGACAAATTTCTTGATAACCAATGAACTGCTTGATATCAAGACGTAAACCAATCTCAAACTTCACGCACTTAGAACCTTAAGCTTTCACACCATTATAGTGAGGAAAAACCTGATCATCTCTTCAAACTTTACTGCATAGGCAGCCACAATCATACTACCTTGCTTCAGTTTGAAGAACTCAATATCCTTGCTGCGAATATCATCTGAAAAGTACTTCTCTAGAAACTCAGTCTTGAAAGTATCCTAAGTAACAGTTGTACCAGCAACTTCCATCCCCTGACAAGTATTTTCCCATAAGTACTCGGCCTCTTCAGATTACATATGTGTCCTGAACAACACCTTCTGCTCATTCGTGCATACCCTAACTCTTAAAATCTTCTCAATCTCCTTAAGCAATGTCTGAGCACCCTCGGGATCATACCTTCTCTTGAACGTAGGAGGATTGTTCCTCTTAAACTTTCCCATACCATGAAACTCATCAACCACTCCACGTTGATTTTGCTGCGCCTGTAAAACTGCATTCGCTTGCCCCATCACATAAGCTATAACTTCAAAAGCATCAATAATTAAACGATTATTCCTTCCAGTCATTTCTTTCTGCACAATTAGTCAAGACATATTAACTAATCGTAAACAGTAAAGCAAACAGTAGATAATGAAAAACAATTATCCATAGCCTAAATAAAATAATTCAATATGAATTTAATTAAAAATAAATTACTAAAATTGGAGTGTTACAAAAGGTTTGTCATGAAATATATTATTTGTAATAATGAAGCTCTAATTAATTAAAACAACTAAAGAGTAAGATTAGAAATCTTACCAAAAATCAAAGATTAAATGATTATATTTTGTTGTTATCATGAAAAAAAATATTCTTTCCTCGTAGGAGTGTTAAGAGTCCCACATCGGGCAATATATGGCCTGCACATGTGCTTATAAGTGGGGGCAATCATCACCCTACTAACCGATTTTGTAGGGTTGAGTTAGGCCCAACCACATTTCTTAACAAGGAGTGCATCAATAATACATGTTTATTTTTTCATTTGTGTAGCTTGAAGAGTAGCTGTCAATATCATTATCTGCATCACAATATGTCTTTTTTACCTTTGGTACCCAAATATTTTTGGATACTTTGATGTTAGTGGAATAATGAGAAGACATCTTTATTTTTTTCTTTTACGGTGCTCTTTATAAATGTAGGAAGGAGGATGTCCTTCTTTGCTATCGTGACTCTTTTTGATAAAATAAAATAAGGCAATGTGACCGTCTTTATTGCATGATGCATTTTAAGGTTTTGCATTTAGATTTTTATTAAGCATTAGAAATAGGGTTAAATATACAACCCCCATGTAATATTAGCGAGTTTTGTTTTTAGCCACTGTAAAAAAAATTGTTAATCCCCTCATATCTTATTTAGATTATGTTAGTAACCCTCAAATGCCAAATTTCTTCAAAGATTCACATATATATTTGATGCAATGAATAAAATACTTGATGTTAATGCCATACCTTATGTAGATCAAAGATAAATACATATCTTCTCTTCTATCGAATATCTTTCACGAATAGTTCTATGATTCATTTGTTTAAGTTTCAACCACACCAAATTCCAAAGAGAAGTATTGATCATTGGGATCCCTACCCACAACAATTAGTAGTTTCCCACTATATTTGTTCTTCAGGTGATAACCATCAATTCCAACAAATGGCCTACATCCATTTATAAAACCTTTCTTACAACCATCAAAATAAAAGTAAAATCAGCCAAACCTTGATTGTATGGATGTACATGATCTTTCAACATTTGTCTTCACTGTGTTACCAGGATTAACCCTTCTTAACTCAGTTGCATACCTCCATAGAAATGCTTACTGCTTATCAGCACCACCTTCAATAATATTCTTTTCTATCAACTTAGCCCTCCATGCTCTTGCAACAGTAATACCCACTTTTTTTTTGCCTAATGTCTTGCATGATATCTCAAATTCTAGCTATTTTTAGATGTTTGCATTCTCTTTACCATAAACTTGGTCACTCACTTTGAGCTTGCATATCTGATATTCAAAACCCTAGCACATGTGTGGGTATCTACCAATGTTTGTATAGAAAATGTGTGCTTGTGGCCAACTTTAGAGCATAAGACAAAAAACCCACATTTAGCCTTGCACTCTACCCTTACCTTATAACTCTCATTTTTCAAAAATGTATTTTCCTAACCATTTAGCTTAGACCACTCAAGAATTACTGTTGGAGCGGTAAAGCGGCAAGCAACAAAAGTTTTGGAAGTATTTATCCGGGAATTTATCGTGTCCACAGAGATTGGTGATACCGAATCGCCGTTCGACGGATTCTTAGTTATGAGTTTGGGTTAAATGGGATTTAAGTAAAGAAGGAAAATATAACATATGAACATAAAATAAATTCATTCTTGATAGAGAATAGCTTATCTGGTTTGAATCTAAACTACTCCTCACAAACTTAGATTTATCACTCCGCCGTACTCAATCTACAATACTCGTCAGAATCACCACATATCCCTCATATCAATGTCCATGTCTGCAACACCGACGGAAATTCAACTATATTGCTCTTTCGATGATGTCTCAACCGGTCGAACAACACTGAGACATTAAACTCAAATATTATGTGGATGTTAACCCCAATCCTATGTCTAGAATCAAAAGCTAACAGATATCCCCCTAATCAAGATTTGTGATGTCTATTTCTACAACAACACAAATCCATAGCATTTAAGCAAAAAGATCAAGAAAATACCCATTAAGATTTGTAAAGCAAATATATTATACAACTAGTACAAAGAGTAACAAACATCCATGGGTTTAGAGTAATTTACATACAAACTCACCAAAAGAGAAATACAAAGAGAAGAGAAGAAAAAGAACCAAACATTTCTTGGTTTGTCAACACCAATCGATGAGAAATTCGACCTCCGATCATCCGATTGCAAGCTCCAATGGTGTTTCCAAGCCAAATCTATCCAAAAATGACCTAGGATGAGTTGGGGTTCAAAAATACCCAAAACATAACCTAAAAAAATCTGATTTCCGCCTATTTATGCAATTTTGGATCTGGTACAGCGCGCGTCGCGCGCAGGAGCGCGCATCGCGCCCAACCTGCTGAATTGAAAAAACAGCTTTTAGTAAAAATGGCGCAACTTGAGAACCGTAACTCCGATTTGCGCCCAGTTTGAAGCGTTGGAAATCTTATTCAATTTCCTATCTAACAATGACAACATATCAACCAAATTGGTGATTTATTATTCTTTGGTTTTGAGCTTTATTCGTTGACGAGTTGGTTTCGATGCTCAAAGACGCGCGTTTGAAGCCGTGTCTTCGACACGTTATTGCTCATGCTCCAAATACGCCTCAATACCTACAAAATGAATAGAAAACTATCAAAAACTATAAAAGTATATGAAAATACATCTATTCACAAAGTATACGTATTTATACACAAAACGGGGTATTATTCAAACGTTATTAACAAAAAGTATCGATAAGTGCCACTATTTACAAACACAAAATAACTACATTTTGGCACTTAACAACTCTCCCCAACTTGAATTTGTTTGTCCTCAAACAAGGAGAAACACTCAAAGAATCATAAGTAAAAATCCAAAGAATCAAGAATCAACAAGATTTGGAAAAACGAAACAATTGTACGGTTCAAACAAAAACGTACGAACAAAGTAAATACTTACCACAATCCTACAACGACAACATGAAAACGAAACGAATCCTAAGTACAAAAATCATATAAAACATTCTAAAACAAAACAAGCTCAATCACGAATCACGCCTAGCAAAAACTCATCGGTAGATGAAAAACACCGAAAGGTGAGGACTTTGAACACTCTTCCAACAATCTTGCAAACAAAAGACAAAATTATGCGTTCATCTAAAAATAGTATTGAAAATGCAATGGCACGAATCACAAGGGCTTTCAAGGTTGTAATGTGGCTCGGTTAACAAACAAGTGATAAGTCCTAAAGCTAATCGAAACAAAAACTTGCCTAAACCTAAGGGAGTAATTACTTCCACAAAGTTTCCAACAAAGGAATCTCAATCAAACTTTCTTCTGGTCACATGTTTCACACCAAACACAAAACTTATTAACACAAATCTTTATTCCAAACTCTTTTTTGTTATGTTCTTTTTCAAACTTTTTCTCTCTTTTCTTTCTTTTTCTTATCTTTCTTTTTAACATTTTTTTTCTTTTCTTTTCACAACCTCATAATCAATCAACCAAAAAGTAAGTAAACATTCTCTCCCCAACTTGAACTCAACCATATTATCAAAGTGTGAATACTCCCTACTTTCTAAGGCAAGGTAAAAATTCAAACCAAAAATCATGGTTGAGGGTTCAAGAAAACAAAGAATCAACATCCATACAAAAATGAGAACCAAACACTCATAGACAAGCATTTAGCAAAAACAACATGGACATTGACAAAAAGGCTCAAAAGGGATACTAATGATCACACACTCACAAGGTGAATTGAATATTTGGCTATGGTAGTTGTGCTCAAAATCAAACAAGTGCCTTGATCACTTTCGTGCATTCACAAAAACAATACAAATGAAAGATTAAACATAATAATATCCAGTTAAAACAAGAATTGTCGGTCTCTCGCATATATATACAATGGAAAGCCACCTCACATTTATGGAAAAAAGGGAAAACTAATTGTGATTCAAGTCATGAGCAAGTTATGCAAAAAGAATGAGTAATATGAAAATTGTACAAATGAAAAGTCTCCTAAACATGCTATGCTATAGAATGCGATAAACGAGTACCTTGCTATGTACAAATTTAATCAATCATTACCGCACAACCGGCATGTTGAATCTATCACAATCGGAGAATTACCAAATGCGACTCCAAGTAATCGGGCCAAAATTTGAGTCTAAACAACAACAAAAGAATAAAAAAAACTATAAAATACTATACTATAAAGCCTTGGTGTAAGTGGGAAAAAGGCTAGGCAAGTGAACCATTAAAAAGAATTCACTAGCCAAAAGTAACACAGCGCGCGACGTGCCCTCAAGACCGCGCGACGCGCCCTATGTTCTGCCAAACCAAGCTCTTCAGCTCCCAGGCCGCGCGACGCGCCCTCTTTGCGCGCGACGCGCGCTACACCAGAAAAGCAAAAACCAGTCCAGAAGACTGCACAACTGGTGTAGCCTCCACTTAACACCTACACATCTCATTTACAGAAAAACAGAAAAATAAAACCGTTGGGGTACCTCCCAACAAGCGCTTGTTTTACGTCGTTAGCTCGACGCCTTTATTGTGCACGGTAATAACTTCCTCCACGACACGCCAATGCTTTCGCCCCAACGCGAACCTAAAGAAAGTGTCCTAACCACACACGAACAAACATTACGAAACAAGAGAATATACAACAATACGTAAACAACACGTATTAACAAACACGTAACGATAAGTAAAAACACAATTTTTACAAAAGTTTGGTGAAATTAACTAAACAAGTTGAAAAGTGAAGATTTGAAATTAAATAACTATCTGAGTTCAACTTGTTTAATAAGTCCACCAAACAAAATTAGAACATGTATCTATACAATCCACTATACAAAAGTATACAAGTATAAGGAAATTCACAAATATACGATATTCACAAAACTCAAAAACAAAGAAACTATCGCAATGCGAATTCAATAAAAACACTAATCCCCGGCAACTACGCCATTTTGTTGGAGCGGTAAAGCGGCAAGCAACAAAAGTTTTGGAAGTATTTATCCGGGAATTTATCGTGTCCACAGAGATTGGTGATACCGAATCGCCGTTCGACGGATTCTTAGTTATGAGTTTGGGTTAAATGGGATTTAAGTAAACAAGAAAAATATAACATATGAACATAAAATAAATTCATTCTTGATAGAGAATAGCTTATCTGGTTTGAATCTAAACTACTCCTCACAAACTTAGATTTATCACTCCGCCGTACTCAATCTACAATACTCGTCAGAATCACCACATATCCCTCACATCAATGTCCATGTCTGCAACACCGACGGAAATTCAACTATATTGCTCTTTCGATGATGTCTCAACCGATCGAACAACACAGAGATATTAAACTCAGATATTATGTGGATGTTAACCCCAATCCTATGTCTAGAATCAAAAGCTAACAGATATCCCCCTAATCAAGATTTGTGATGTCTATTTCTACAACAACACAAATCCATAGCATTTAAGCAAAAAGATCAAGAAAATACCCATTAAGATTTGTAAAGCAAATATATTATACAACTAGTACAAAGAGTAACAAACATCCATGGGTTTAGAGTAATTTACATACAAACTCACCAAAAGAGAAATACAAAGAGAAGAGAAGAAAAAGAACCAAACATTTCTTGGTTTGTCAACACCAATCGATGAGAAATTCGACCTCCGATCATCCGATTGCAAGCTCCAATGGTGTTTCCAAGCCAAATCTACCCAAAAATGACCTAGGATGAGTTGGGGTTCAAAAATACCCAAAACATAACCTAAAAAATCTGATTTCCGCCTATTTATGCAATTTTGGATCTGGTACAGCGCGCATCGCGCCCAACCTGCTGAATTGAAAAAACAGCTTTTAGTAAAAATGGCGCAACTTGAGAACCGTAACTCCGATTTGCGCCCGATTTGAAGCGTTGAAAATCTTATTAAATTTCCTATCTAACAATGACAACATATCAACCAAATTGGTGATTTATTATTCTTTGGTTTTGAGCTTTATTCGTTGACGAGTTGGTTTCGATGCTCAAAGACGCGCGTTTGAAGCCGTGTCTTCGACACGTTATTGCTCATGCTCCAAATACGCCTCAATACCTACAAAATGAATAGAAAACTATCAAAAACTATAAAATTATATGAAAATACATCTATTCAAAAAGTATACGTATTTATACACAAAATGGGGTATTATTCAAACGTTATTAACAAAAAGTATCGATAAGTGCCACTATTTACAAACACAAAATAACTACATTTTGGCACTTAACAATTACCTCCCTAAAATCAATAAGAGAACTAAATTCCATATTATAGTCCTTGTTGATATGCTTTATTCCTAAATCTTTCATACTTAGACCTTTCATCATCACAAGTCATCTGGATCTGAGTTGTCCAATTCATCACTATAATAATCTTCTTAATCCATTTTTTGATTGGGCCTACACAAAATTCCAACAAATTCCCCTTCTTCATTTATAGGTAATGTTACATCAATTCCTTCAAACCCGTCTACAAGAGCAATAGCTCTATCATCTTCAATATCATCTAACCCTTCAACCCCCTCATATTCTAACCCTTCCATATCAGTCACCTTATTAACATACTTAGGTTCCCTTACTCCAAGCTCTATGTTTTCAACATCATGTTCCACAGAGATATCTCCATCAGTAACCATTGCACAACAATATGATGCAAAACCGTATGCATCATCATCTTTTCTTATTTGAATAAAACTCATCAATTTCCAATTTTTTATTTGTCCATAACCTATAACTTCCTTCCTTATACTCCTTCCTATTCATCAACTTGCCAATGCTAGCCATTGTCCAACTCCTAATGTGTAGCCCAGAGACATTAGAATCAACCCCCTCTTTAAATGATCTCGTTTAGATTGACCATTATAAATTCACCCCCAAGATGAAAACTAACATTAAAATGTTGCATATCATGTGAATAAAGTTTCAGATAACAAAAATAATCAGAGTCTTATAGAGATTTCTAGTTACCATGTTCCAGTTAACAATAGAGGATGAAGAAGGTTATAAATCACATACCTCACACATTATAAGCTTCAATGTCTTCGAATACATGTTCATCCACAAGAATCGTCTTCGTCTTCCTCCCTTGCCCGAGCGTCGTCGCCTTCGTCTTCGTCTTCACAAGAATCGTCACCGTCTTCGCAGGAATCCTAGTGGAACTTCTTCTAAAACTAAACCTAAGTTTTACAAGGGGGTAATTGAAATGTTACATATTGTCAGCAACAAATAAAAAAATCAAAATGTCATATGTTAATACATACTCCATGTGGACAAAAATAGAGAAAATAGGCGAATTTTTGAAGACATGTGACATTATTTTGGGGGGAGGGGGGGGGGGGGGGGGGGGGGGGGGTTACTAACGAAATTTAGATAAGATAAAGGGAAGATTAAAAAAATCTTTTACAGGTGCTAAAAACAAAAATCGCTAATATTACAGGGGAGTTTGTTTATTTAACCCCTAAAAATATTGTTAAAATTGTTACTATTATTTTTAGGTTCATAACCAAGATTAACTTTATTATAGAATACCTTTTAATTACCTAACAAAAGATTCAATTTGTCTTTCCAATGAGTGAATTTATCATGTTTGTTTTGAATATCATCAATTTTATTTGTCAAAATTTTACATTCATCATATTTAATAGATTCATCTTGAGATGAGGACCTCTCCCTCTAATAAGGAATAGCTTAAAAAGTTGATGCTTTTAAAAATAAATCTAGACTGTTTAAAAAAAATTCACACTTCAAGTAGAGATCATCAAATCCTAGCATCAATAGAAGAGAGTATGTTTAGTTATTCACATTTGAAACACAATTCATCTGATTAGATACTTTGGTAGCTATACCAAATCACTAAATTCTAAAAGAGGGGGACTTTTTAACAACACAAGAAACTAAAATCTTCGATATTTTCCACCAAAAATTTTCAAATCCCAATTGTGATAAAAATGTCAAAATATCAAACTAAAAAAATTTACAACATTAATTCAATAAAAAAACTAAACATCAAACTCAACTAGCGTCAAAATCATGATCAAGTATGCAAACATTATCTAGTGCTCATTTGGAATTCAACAAAAACAGAAAACTAACTTGACAACTCCATCACATGATATTCAAATAGTTGATGCAAAGGAAGATTTAGTGGAACATTTAATTATAACTATCTATTCTGAAAACAAAATGTGGTGGTTATAATTCTCTGAAAAAAATATTCGCAAAAAATTAGCACTTGCTCAAATTAATTTATGAATAATGTAAAAAAGATTAAATTTAAATAAAAAAAATGCATGGGTGTGACACAATCTCACACTTTTGATGTGGTGATTATGTTTTTCTGATAATTAGAGGAGCACCTAAAAATTTAAATTTCAACGCAAGTCAATTTTAAAAAAGATTTGAATTTCAACGCAAGTTAATTTTTAAAAAGGTAAAACCTTACCGTAAATACTTAAGTCAATATATTAGTGTGACACAAGATCACACTTATATAGTGAATTTGGTTATAGTTTTTCCCATTTATCTAGCGTACAGTGCAAACAACAGTTAGATAACAAGGAATTCAAAAAGAAAAAATATAATATAAAGAAAATAAGGAATGAGGGAGGAGAAGAGTTTGACGCAAATATAAGATTAAATGTTTCTGTAGATGCATCATTAAAAGTTTTTTGTAGATACACTTACGAAACAAACGAACTTTGAAATTTTAAAAAAAATATATACTTTCAGATATACATCTACGAAAACAGGAGCATTTTTGGCAACACGCATGAGGTTATATATATATCTGGAAGTATATTTATTTTATTAAATATTTTGTGGTATAAATGGAAGATAACAATGCTCTAATTTATTATCTAAAAAAATTGTCTCTAAATAGAATTAGTGGCCAGCAAAATTTGAACAATCTTAAGCTTAATCATGTGTATTATATTCATTAACAAATATAATATTAACTAACAGTATAGTATTATATTCATTAACAAATATAATATTAACTAAAAGTATAGTAATTAGTAAAGCTCCTGAAATAATAACATAATAGACAATAGTGAATTCTGGTGCTTGATGAACTCCTTGCGCTAATGAGATGAACTTCGATTAGAATACATGAATAACTAACTCTCTTTAGATGTCGATCATCATCAAACACGTCCACACATAGAGAAGGCGGCAAGAAAAAACATTCTCCACTGTACAGCAATGTGCTCTTGTGCATGCAATCAGGGGAGGATTACTATATAGAACAAATATATACTAACAAATATATACAAGTAAGAAAGATAACCAGTTTTAAACCAGAGATATACCAAAAAAAAAATCAATGAACACAAATAAAAACAAGTTACATTAGTTGTCATTGCACCATATTAAATCCGTTAACGCTACAAATCCGAAGGCATGGAAAAAATTAAATTGTATATTTTTTACAAA
The DNA here is from genome assembly GCF_029867415.1 of Vicia villosa. Classification (NCBI taxonomy): domain Eukaryota; kingdom Viridiplantae; phylum Streptophyta; class Magnoliopsida; order Fabales; family Fabaceae; genus Vicia; species Vicia villosa. The sequence continues at coordinate 165,292,983 of NC_081184.1, read as the reverse complement.
TTTATTGTCGTGCTATTAAGTATTTTCCTTAAGAAATTGTGAGAGCTCTAGAACTAAGCAATTAACTCAGTTATATGTTTTTCACGAATTTATTGTCGTGCTATTAAGCATTTTCCTTTAGAAAATTGTGCGAGCTCTGGATCTATAAATCTTCCATGAATATTGAGAATGGAAACATCGGCTTGTTGAGAGTGATGGAACTTTGAAATGGAAGAGTTTTTTCTTAAGAACTGTGGAGCTTCCATAAGCAAGACAAATATTAAGATATTAAGTTAGTATGAAGAGTGTTTCTAAAAAGAAAGGGTTTTCAGGGTTTAGGAAAAAAAAAATGATTTTATTTTTGAGACATTGAATAGTTTTTTTTCTCTTCATTTTTCTAAATGGGTAATATTGTTTTGTAAAAAATGATTAACAGTTTTTTGTATGTTTTTACTTCAAAGATTTAATTAAAAAATATTAAAATATTTGATTATAATCTAATAATTAATAGGGTTAAAGCAATACATAGGGTTAAAGCACACATCTTCTTGTAGTGTGGATATAGGTGTCATTTAGCATACTCTTTCTGTTGCTACTAAAAACTCCACAGACTAGGGGTATTCATGGGTGTGGATCGACCCACGAGTTCGCGAACTCAAACCAAACCAACCCATAAATTACCTGAACCCATTCATTTACGGGTATACCCAACCCAACCTACAACAACCCATATAGTTTTGGTTCGGGTATCGGGTTTGAGCTTTGCAACCCGCAGACCCGTTGACCCAACCCATTGATGTTACATTAGCAATTTTTTTTTAAATAGAAATATAAATTATTATCTCAGTTTAGCCATAATTTTTCCAAAAAAGCTTTATTCTCCACCAATAATACTACTAAATCAATAAATTTACATAATTCTAAGACTAAATGTTGTTTCTTATTTTCTTTTGTATCATTTTCAACTTACGTATTTTATAAAAATAATGTGACTTGTGGAATTTTATACTATTATAGTGTTATGTCATGTCTATGAATATTATTAGATATTATATGATGTGCTTCATCTATTTTGTGTGTTAGGAATAAGTATAAATGTATTGAATTGTGTTACAATATTTTTAAATTGAAAAAAATTATTATTTTTTTAAATTTGAAACACAACCCACGAACCCAATCCAACCCAACCCATAAATGAACGGGTCGGTTTGGGTTGATTTTGATAATGAAATTGTGGGTTGGACGACGAACCCAACCCATTAAAATTTGAATGGGTTGAGTAACAGGTTAGGCCAAACCCAGTCCAACCCAACCCCACGTACACCCCTACCACAAACCATTTTTTTTGAGAATATGTTTTAAAAAAAATGTTTTATTGAGTTTCTGACTACAACAAAAAAATATGCCTTCAACAAATCTAGGGCCCGTTTGTTTTGGCTTTTTTTAAAAATAATTTTTATACTGTTACCAAATTTTGCGAAAATTTTTTTTACAAAGAAACTTTTTATGAGAAAAAAAATTTGGATATCAAAATTTCAAAAAATCACTTAATTTTGAAGCTATTTCAAATAGATTTTCATAAAAATCATTTTTGAAATACAACTTTTTGAAAAAATTACGATTTTGACTAAGTTTTGGTCTTCAATTATATATGTTTATGTTATAGGATGTCAAATTAAGTGTTTCATTTTAGAAAAAACGAATATAAAAAACTTGTAATATTTTGAAAAACAGTTTTAGAAAATCTATTTTGAAAAATAAAAAGAAAAAATCCATTTTTTTAAAGCTGAAACAAACTGGCCCCTACTTATACCAAATCAATAGAGAGCTCTAATTTTTCAAACTTAAAAGGGTCCACCGAAATTGATTCAAAAAATGAAAATACTAGTATTATTTTTTCAAAATTAAAAACGACCACAGATATTTAAATCAGATGCTGAATTATCTTCTTACATTGAGAAAGAATATGACACATACATACACACCGCAAAAAAAGTGTGATTTATTAATATTGTTAATATTATTTTAACCCTATTAATTACTAAACTAACTAACTATATTCTAATATATATTTTTTAAAGGTAAAAAGTTTTACACTGTCGTTCCATTACAACTATTCATAATTATTATTTTATATATAATTAAAATAAAAGTCAAACATAACTTAAAATCTAGCCGTTACAATTCACTGACGGTGTAAAACTACTTTACACCGTCGGTATATTCCCATTAAATTCATTTTTTAATAATTCTTTACTTTAAAGAACGTTATTCTTTATTTGTTGAAAACAGTCATTTTTTATTAAAAAAAAACAGATTACCCATTTAAAAAAAGAAAAAGAAACAAACGCTATTTATTATCACAAACATAAATTCATATTTTTTTTCTTTTTAAATCCTCAACCCTTTCTCCTTAGAATAGAAACACTAATCCTTTCATTATCGATCCTTATAAATACCCTTTGGTCGCTTCTATCATCATGCACTGCTCCTTTCTCCATCACACCCAGAACACACCATCAAAACAAATATATATATATATATATATATATATATATATATATATATATATATATATATATATATATATATATATATCTTAAAAAGACTATTTTTATCCTAAAATTGGATGAATAGTATGCTAACCCTTTGCCTGCCACTGACCACAACACACTATAATTTCATAGGTTGTCTGTCAACTTTATACACGCAGAAGTTCAAAGGATTTCAAAATAAAGTGAATAACAGAAATCGCGGTGAAGCGAAATTACCTGAGCACTACAATGATGAGGCACTGAGGATAAAAGATTGCAATCACGGTGCTTCTTGAACAAGAGACTTTGAACTTGAATCAACATTGTTATTCTCCGATACGACGGGGATCAAAGAGGGGGTGCCTGCATGGTTAGCACTCCAATGCCCAAATCAGTTTAAGATTCAAGATAGTAGTAATGAAAGTGAAGATATTTATACCTTGGACTCGATGGAGCAGGCTAGATAAATGGGCCCGTGTAATTGGAACTTTGGCCGACACAGACAAATATGAAACATGACAGTTCAAACTTCCACCTAATACCAAAGAACGACTCCTTTTTATGAACAAGGTAAATCAACTTGCCAAACAAAGTTGTCCGAAACTCGTCAACCTCCCTAAGATGTACTCTATAATTTTGTATGCTTCATATTCATGTTCCTGATGTAGAAACACAAAAACTCCAACTGTAGCAAGACATGCCATAAAAAGAAAAGTATCAAGAATCCAAAAACTAATACACGTTTGTAATACAATAACTGATCTTATCCAAGGCTGAACGTGAAGTATGTGAATGTCTTCTCGTCTTAGGTTCCGTAACAAATCACAAGGAACTGATAAAATAGATGCTGAGTATGGAAAAGATTGAAATTTGAAATGTGAGAGTCTAAGTAGAGACGACCAAATTAAAACAACGACTACAACATAAAATTCATCTCACCACACATCAATACTTATCTCTCACATATTAGATATCCTGCAACACCAAAGAGTAAAATATCAAATCAAGGAAGATGTGCTTTCAGAATCGATAAAGAAATATTGAAAATGAAAAGAATTCAATAGAGGTCACCAGATCAAAAATCAAAACGCTAAGCTCCATGATATGAAGAAAGTTATTAGTTCAAAAACTACGCTGCAAAAAGTCACATTTAAAATTCAATTTGTATGTCTTACAATAAATTCCCAAAAATAAAAATAGTAAATAGTGACCCCTTTAAAAACTTTGATTTAGCTATTTTCCATTATTATCTGCTGCATCAAGACTTTCTGGATATCCAAACTTCTCAGCTTGCTGTGAAACGGATAAATGCATCTCTTAATTATTAAATGAAAAATTGAATCTAAAAATTGTAGAAACTATTCTAACTAACTCAACTTGTTAAACAAGGAGTCAAGAGAAATATGGTTATGTGACTTTCTTGTTTAGCTCATACAAAAAAAAAAAAAGACAAGCTAACCCTCAAATTATGAAAGAATGGAAAGTAGAACAAAAGAAACCAAGAAAATCTAGCCAACGAATAAAGGAATCAAGAAACGAGAGAAAATAGAATACAGCCCAAACAAACTTTAGAATCAAGAAATTGAAAGCATGTCCTGCAACACAAATCAAGAAATACATGTTCTAGAGTTATTAAGCAAAAAGAATTTACAAGAGATGACTAAATCAAAACTCGAAGCTATCTTGCAATGAATGTTATTAATTAGACAAACACACTAGAAAAACATGTTCTCGGGTCAATTTGAATATCTTGACATCAAAGCAAATCAATAAGTATAACAAAGAAGGAATTAATGAAAATTTTGGAGTTATCTATGGTGTTCTTGGTTCTTATCTGTTCTTGGTGGACTTCCCCACTGTGTCAGATACCAATTTAGAGAAGACTCATATTCCTATAAATCAAATAAGACAAGTAAATAATTTATAACAAAGGAATTGAGGGATACCCATTAGAAGAACAAAAGAGGCATACTAGATTTTAATTGTTAGTCTTATATATTACATAAACACTTCAGAACAACTATACCAAAAAAACATAACAAAAAAAGTGTCCAACACTACAGAGTTCCTTATTCTCATGAGGGCAAAAGAGGTGTACTATAATCTTGTATGTTTCATACACCCATTCTTAATACAAAACACAACTCTAACAAACATACACAATCAGAGGACAACTATCCCAAAAAAAAAACAATATAGGTTGAATGGAGGATGTATGAGAAACTCAACATGCCATGAGTTCCACAAAAAACACACATAGGCTAATACTGACACACAACTCAGGATCAGACAAAAATAGATGCTGAGTATCAAATCAAACAAAAGTGCAAGAGTCTTAGAAGTGATGACCAAACTAAAGAGCATCAGTAGAAGGGAGTGTCCAACACACAGCCTGCAAAAATTGTTGATTTGTTTCAACTCAGCAAAATCATGTACAGAGCAAGAGCAGTCAGTCTCTGCGCCACTGTATTAAAGAAGGTATCTTTTGAGGAATATCATAAATCATAAATAAAAGCAACAAAACACAAGATTTCACAAAGCAACAAAGACACTTATCTCCCATTTCTCCACTGTAGACCAATTAAAAAAGAGAGAGTGTGACTTAAAATTAGGAAAACTTCTGTTCTACAACAAACTTGAAGGCAAAGAAATTTACTCTGTCAACAACAGACGAGAAATGTACCAAAAAATTAAGCCATGATAGATATGTAGTAGAAAAAGAACCAAGAATAAAAAAAGAAAATGGAATAACTCTTATAACCAGTATCCTATCACATGTCTTTATCAATACCATTATCAAAACCATCCTCAGCGGCACTATGGGTGTAGCCCACTGTATCCCGCTAATATACTCTAATCAGTAGCCTCCACCAAAACCTGGTTTACTAACGGATATCAGCAAATCCATGAAAATCATTGACAAAATAAACAAATCACAACATTTGGCTAACACGGTCAATCAAAAATCAGCTGTAAATTTAAAAGAATATTAAGAAACAAATAACTTATCACTTATACTCAATGGCACGCTCCCAAGTTGATGTGCTGGACTTTACTTGACTAATAGGAATGGGAGGAGGAAAAACCTGAATTATTTTCAATACTGTATAATTATTGTGCACTCATTATCAAAACTCATTTTGAACTATATAATTACAGGTTCACCTCCAATCATGCATAAACTTAATTACCTAAACAAAAATACAGAAGCATCAACAACATAACTAGTTTTTATATGAAAGATTAGTTAGCTTGAGGTTATTAGTGTAACCTCTACTTGATTCTGTAAAGACTGAACATAATTGATGATTTCATCTAACATAAGGGCTTTTCCAGTGACATGGTTAGAAAAATAAAGGAGAAAAATATCCATTGATAATTATATTTTAAGAAAATCTAAGTTATATATACACTACTAAGAAAACAAACAACTTAAAAGAATGGTACAAATGTTAGCTTATAAATATATTTTGTATTTAATTACAGAGAAAGGATTTTACAATTGGGAAAATTGCAAATTATTGTTTGTCTTGAACTGAAATTAAAACAGCAGTTAGAAAAGTAGGAGTTGAATATTTCTTTTTCTTAGTGTTACTTGGCTTCTTTATTAAATAGAGCATAATATTAGGGAATGTGATGCTTAACTAATAATTTGATGTGGAAAATAATTTGATATGGAAAACACAATCAATATTCTTGCTCATAAATATTCTCTCATCATTGAGAATGAATTATTTCTTTATTTGATAGGCAATGAATGGACAATATCTTTGCAATCGTCAAATTACAGTGTCATATGCTTATAAGAAAGACACTGAAGGTGAAAGGCACGGTACTTGGCAGGTAAACCCGTTTTTTGCAACTCTATTTCTCTTCTCAACTGGGATTCATGAGGCTCAATAGGTATAAACTAGAAATAGATTGCTTGCTAAGATGTAATGTTCAAAATCGAGATTAGCATAACAGATTCATGAGGCCTGCCAATTTGTCCGGACGTCTCCAAGATCAAAACCAGCAAGAACCAGATCAAGCGCCTACATCAAAGACCAATGTAATGTAACCAAGGGGAAAAAAGGAGTCATTAGAAGAAAAGTATTGAACGCAGATAATATTCTTATTCGTACATAAGACACAATTGACAAGAAAATAGAGGAAATAATTATAACATGGCAAATCAACCCGAAAAATAGAGTGCTAAACCAGGTTGTCCGAAATTCATCAACCTCGTACTTATTTTGTATGCTTCATATTCGGGTTCCTTATGCAGAAACACAAACTTCAGCTATAGCAAGACATGTCATCAAAAGAAAAGTATCACAAATTCAAAAACAAATGCACGTATGTAATACAACAACTGGTCCCATCCCATTACATACAACAACCGGTCCCATCCCATGTTAAACACGAAGTATGCGAATGTCTTCCTGTCACAGGTTCCATAGCAAATCACAAGGAACTGACAGACAAGCTGCAAAAGTTGATGATTCATTCCAATACATGGGACACTATACCAAAAAAGGTATCTTTTTAAGAATATCATGTGTATATTTCATGGTAACATACCCGTAAAAGAAGAGTCAACAGAAGTGTGATCACAATAATATCTTGAGGTCGACAATTTGAGAAAACGAATCAATACACAAATCCATGAAGAATTTTTTTTCCTAGCCACATTACAGAAAAAATTCACAGCTCAACTCACATGGATGGGAACGATAAAATAATAAATAACTAAGATCTCCGAATCACTAGATTCGTAATTCTTAAAACAATTAAACACAAAAATCAACATTAGCACATTACATTGCTATAGAAAAGAAACTATTACAACACAAGTACATTTTCAAGGAAAAATGAACCTTTAAATCCAAGGGCGCACTAAGCATGTCCTGAATAATGTCCACCAAAGTAAACACGAGTGGTTGATAAACTTAGCCACCTAACATGTATCCCCCTGTGACGCCCACCTCACAGATCTCATGAAAGAGCCGAAGAAATCAATCAGAGAAGAGATCACCACATGAAAGCACAACAACAGCAAATTGCAGATTCTGTGAGAGACAATTTATTTGGAAAAGAAAATTCTTATTCTTAGGACACAATTGACAAGAAAATATGGGAAATAACTATAACAAGGAAAATCAACCCTAACAATAGTGCGCCAAACCAGGTTGTCTGAAATTCCTTAATCTCCCTAAGATTTACTCTTATTGTGTATGCTTCAAAAGAAAAGTCTCGAACGCGAAGAAAATTCTTATTCTTATTCTTATATATAACAAATAAAAACAACAAAATAGAATATTATAGAAAAACCCCAACAAAGATAACCAAAGTTAAGCTGTCCCCCAACAAATTATCAGAATAAACAGAACATATGTTGTCCAAAATTCCTCATCTTGTATGTCTTGCTATTCCATAATCTTGCAGAAAAACATGTTCCAAAATTCAATTTGTGTGTTTTGCTATCAAAGCCAAGAAATAAATAGAAAAAAGACTCATTGAAGTAATCCTTGCCTCCCTGCAAAATGGATAAACACGCCTCTCGATTACTAACTGAAGTCAGTGCCTATAATAAATTCTCGATTACTAAATGAAGTCAGTGCCTATAATAAATTCTTGAAGTTGACGATCTGAGAAAATGAATCAATACACAAATCCATAAAGAAAACACTATCAACAAACCTTGACATCAAGGCATTGCGGAGCAAACAATCTGGAAACGTTGAGAATCAAGAAATCAAAATCATATTGTTCTACTGGAGATTGAACAAAAATATTTTACAAGAGAAATCAAATACAGGGGTGCGTGCTACCAAGAAGTTATAATTTTGACACGCCAAACGGCAGAAAATCATGTTCACAATTCAATTCGTATGACCGAGAAATAAAAATAATTGAAGAAACTTGATTTCTCTAAAGTCGTTCATTAAGAATCCCGAATCTCCGCAAACAGATAAACGAATATCTTGATTATCCAATGAAGAATTATATTAAAAAAAAGCTTGATAATTGATCCATAAAAGAAGAGTCGAAAGAACTCTGAAATGAAACTTTGGATATCTACAATCCGAGAAAACAAAATCAATACGAAAATCCAAGGACTCTCTAAGCATGTTGTTAATAGGGGCCACCACAGCTTTTAAAACTCCCTGTAAAACCAAAGTAAACACACTGTTGATAATATTTGCCACGAAGAACGTAACATATCCCCATTTGATGTCCACCATATAGAATTCATAAAAGAATCGAAAAAACTGATCGTGAAGAATTCAATCAGAGAAGAGATCGCCACATGAAAGCACAACAGCAACATGTTGCAGATTTTGTGAGAGGCATCAATTTGGGAAAGAAAATCCTTATTCTTATACATATTTAAGACACAATTGACAAGAAAATATGCAAAATAATTATAATAAGCAAAATCAAACCGAACAATAGTGCGCCTAACCAAATTGTCCGAAATACCTTAACCTCCGTACGATTTACTCCATATTTTTTGTATGCTTCATATTTGTGTTCCGGATGCAGAAACACAAAAACTCCAACTGTAGCAAGACATGCCATCAAAAGAGAAGTATCGAACACGAAGAAAATTCGTATTCTTATACTTATATAAGACACTATTGACAAGAAAATAGGGGAAATAATTATAACCTTCGTAATTCCTTAACCTCCGTAAGATTTACTCCATATTTTTTGTATACTTCATATTTGTGTTCCAGATGCAGAAACACAAAAACTCCAACTGTAGCAAGACATGCCATCAAAAGAGAAGTATCGAACACGAAGAAAATTCGTATTCTTATACTTATACAAGACACAATTGACAAGAAAATAGGGGAAATAATTATAACCTCCGTGATTCCTTAACCTCCATAAGATTTACTTCATATTTTTTAGGCTTCATATTTGTGTTTCGGATGCAGAAACACAAAAACTCCAACTGTAGCAAGACATGCCATCAAAAGCGAAGTATCCAACACGAAGAAAATTCGTATTCTTATATAAGACACAATTGACAAGAAAATAGGAGAAATAATTATAACCTCCGTAATTCCTTAACCTCCATAAGATTTACTCCATATTTTTTGTATGCTTCATATTTGTGTTCCGGATGCAGAAGCACAAAAACTCCAACGGTAGCAAGACATGCCATCAAAAGAGAAGTATCGAACACAAAGAAAATTTGTATTCTTATACGTCTATAAGACACAATTGACAAGAAAATAGGGGAAATAATTATAACATGGAAAATCAACCCGAACAAAAGAGTGCCAAACCCGGTTGTCTGAAATTCCTCAACCTCCCCAAGATGTACTTATTTTTAATGTTTCATATTCATGTTCCTGATGCAAAAACACAAATTCAAACTGTAGCAAGACAAGCCATCAAAAGAAAAGTATCACAAATCCGATCAGGCTGAACACAAGGTATGTGAATGTCTTCCTTTCACAAATTTCATAGCAAATCACAAGGAACTGGCAAACGTAGATGTTGAATATGAACAAGACTGAAATGTGAAGAGTCTAAGTCGAGATGACCAAGACTACACATTAAATTCTATCTCTTGCCGCACATCATTACTTATCTCACAAGTAACAACTAAGTGACATAAAGAAATCAAGAAAACATGACAATAAAAATCTATACAAAAGAAATGAAATGAGAAAAATTCACAATCCAAAAAAAGTGTACAAAAAACCTGATCTCTTGATTACAAATTGCTTGATACTGTACTACACAAAACACTACCGTTACAAGACACAATAGGTACAAAAAAGTAGCAATTCAAGTAAGGATATAAATACAAAAATTTACCAATATTTGATATCAATCTGCAATACGTTAAGATGGAAAATTCACACCAAAACTCCAGCGAGTTGCCAATAAGTGCTGCCAACAAATTAAACCCAACACAACCAAGAATACAAGTTGACGCAAAAGAACTATCATTTAAAACCCTGACAGAATAACCGTAAACAATAACTTTCAAGGTTAAAACTAACAACAACCAAATCAAACCTAAAACCAAGAAACCAAAAAATTAACCATAAAAATCAAACAAGAGGAAGATAGAACTAGAAGAAATCATATTTACATATTAGATATCCTGCAACACCAAAGAGTAAATACCGAATCTAGGATATGCTTTCAGAATCGATAACAAATCAATAAATATATGATCTATAGAGTTATTAAACGAAAAGAGTTTACAAGAGATGACCAAATCAAACCTCGATGTTGTCTTGCAATGAAGGTTATTAATTAGACAAACACACTCGGAAAACATGTTCTGAGGTCAATTCGAATACATTGACATCAAAGCAAATAAATAAATATAACAAAGAACGAATCATTGAAAAAAATTGGATTTAGCTATAGTGTTCTCGGTTCTTATCTGTTCTTGTCCATGCGAAACTACAAATATTTAACTTCCCTGCTATGTCAGATACCAATTTGGCGGTGAAAACCTTTATTCCTATAAATCAAATAAGACAAGTAAATAATTTATAAAAAAAAGGAAATGATGGATACCCATTAGGAGGGCAAAAGAAGCATATTAGATTTTAATTGTTCGTACTAGAATCTTGTTCTCAAGAGGGCAAACACAGTACATAATTCCTTATTCTCGAGGGGCAAAAGAGGGGTACTAGAATCTTGTATGCTTCCAACTCCCATTCCTAATACACAACACAAAACTCCAACACACACAATCAGAGGACAACTATCCCAAAATAAAACACAATATAGGCTGAATGGAAAGTATGTATGGGAAACTCTGGCATGCCATGAGTTCCACAGAAAACACACATACAGCCTGCAAAAGTTGGTGATTCAGTCCAATCCTGCAAAATCATGTACAGAGCAGTCTCTTGGCCACTATATTAAAGAAGGTAGTATCTTCATAGGAATTTCATAAATCATAAATAAAAGCAACAAAATAGAAGATTATACAAAGCAACAAAGACTCTTATCTCCGATTTCTCCACTCTAGACCAACTAAATAGGCGAGAGTGTGATTGAGAATTAAGAAAACTTTTGTTCTACAGCAAACTAGATGGCGAATAAACATTCTCTGTCAAGAACAGACGATAAATATACAAAAAACTAAACTGTGACAGATAGGTTGTAGAACAGAACCAAGAATAAAGAAATAATATGAAAGAATTAATTCTCTAAACCAAGTAGTAGATTAGCATCATAACAGAGAGAGAAGCCTGCCAATTTGTCCGGATGTCTAACAAAAAAAAACAAATGTAGAACAAACATTTGTAAAAGAGAGGCTTTATACTACACAGATTGATATTCTACACTCCACTGCATAAAACAGAGAAATATTTCAAAATTCACATGTATGGCGATAAAAGCCAAGAACAAAATCAATCCTCATAATCAAGAAACCAGAAAGAAATCAGAATACAAAACATGAAGAATAACATGCTCACAGACTACTCATAAAAAAACTGCAATATCAAAATAGGAGGAAGATTGAACCAGCAGGAATTGTATTCATATATACCTAAATGATAACTCCCTGCAACACCAAAGAGGAAAATAACATCAAGAAATATATGCTCTTGGAATTGATAAAGATATACTACAACGAAAAGTTACAAGAGATCACCAAATCAAGATATACTAAAACGAAAAGTTACAAGAGATCACCAAATCAAGATCTCCGAATGATAAGATTTATAATTCTGAAAACAATTATTACACAAATCAACATTACTAAATTACATTACCATGGAAAAGAAACTATTACAAAACAAGTACATTTTCAAAGAAAAATGAACCGTCAGGGCGCTCTAAGCATGTCCTTAATAATGTCCACAACAGCTTTAAAAATCTCCTGTAATACCAAAGTAAACACAAGTAATTGATAACCTTTGCCACGAAGAACTTAACATATTCCCCTGTGACGCCCACCACATTAAACTCATGAAAGAATAAAAAAAGTGAGCGTGGAGAATTCAATCGAAGAAGAGATCACCACATGAAAGCACAAGAGCCGCAAATTGAAGATTCAGTGAGAGACATCTATTTGGAAAAGAAAATTCTTATTTCTATACTTATATAAGACACAATTGACAAGAAAATATGGGAAATAGTTATAATAAGGCAAATCAACCCGAACAATACTGTGCCAAACCAGGTTGCCCGAAATTCCTTAACCTCCCTAAAATTTCCTCTACATTTTGATTGCCACATTCACTTTCCTGATGCAAAAACACAAAACCTTCAACTGTAGCAAGACCGCCAAGAAAACTCTTATTCATAAATAAGACACAATTGACAAGAAAATATGGGAAATAATTATAACATCGCAAATCACATGAACAAAAAAGTCCCAAACCAGGTTATCTGAAATTCCTCAACCTCTCTATGATGTACTTATTCACGATCCTGATGCAGAAACACAAAAACTCCAACTGTAGCAAGACACCATCAAAAGAAAAGTATCATAAATCTGAAAACTAAAACATGTGTGTAAATACAATAATTGATCTTATCCAAGGACGAACGCAAAGTATGTGAATGTCATCTTGTCATAGGTCCGTAGCAAATCACAAGGAACTGATAAAAGTAGATGCTTTGGATTATGAAGTATTCGACACAACCTGCAAAAGATGATGAAGTATACGACACATCCTATGAAGAAGGTTATTATAGTTCAACAACCACGCTGCATAAAATCACATTCAAAATTCAATTTGTATGTCTTGAATCAAACCCCGAAAATAAAAAATAGTAAAAAATGACCCATTGAAAAAATTTGATGTAGTTATCTGGAGTTATTCTCTGTTCTGTTCTGACATTATGGATATCCAAACTTCTCAGCTTGCTGTGAAATGGATAATGCATCTCTTAATTAATAAATGAAGAATGTAGTTATCTCCGTTCTGTTCTAACATTATGGATATCCAAACTTCTCAGCTTGCTGTGAAATGGATAATGCATCTCTTAATTAATAAATGAAGAATTGAATCTAAAAATATAGAAACATTACATTCTGACAAAAGCATTTCAATATGGAAATTATTAATGATCTCCTTTAGCACATACAAAAATGAAGACTAGGTAATGAATCAAGGAGTCAAGAAACGAGAGAAAATACAACACAACACAAGGAAACTTTAGAATCAAGAAATCGAAAGAATTCCCCTCTCCTGCAACACCAAATAGTAATAGTAAATAACAAATCAATAAATAATATGCTCTAGAGTTATTAACCGAATAGAATTTACAAGAGATGACCAAATAAAACCTCGAGTCTGTCTTGCATCGAAGGGTATTAATTTGACAAACCACACTGCAGAAAAGATGTTCTAAGTTTAATTCGAATGTCTTGACATCAAAGCAAAGAAATAAATATAACAAAAAACAAAGCATTGAAAGACAAAAAAATTGGTTTTATCTGTAGTGTTCTTGGTTCTTATCAGTACTTGGTGACAAATATTTACACTTCTCCACTATGTCAGATACCACTTTGGCCGAGAAGACTCTTCTTCTTATAATCAAATAAGACAAAGGAGGTGAGGGATACCCATTTAGGAGAGCAAGATAGGTGTACTAGAATCTTGTATGCTTTATACTCCCATTCCTAATACACGATACAAAACTTCATCTATAGCAGAAGAAACAATAAGAGGACAACTATCCCAAAACAAAGACACAATATTATAGGCTGAATGGGAAGTATGTGAACCTCTGCATGCTATGAGTTCCATATAAAACACAATATAGACTAAAGTGATGACCAAATTAATGGGAAACAATATTAGGGAGTGTCCGACACACAGCCAGCAAAAGTTGATGCTTCGCTCCAATCCAGCAAAATCATGTACAGGGCAGTTTCTGGGCCACTGTTTTAATGAAGGTATTTTTTAGGAATATCATAAATCATAAAAGAACAAAATAGAAGATCATACAATGCAAAAAATCAACTTATCTCCCATTTCTCCACTATAGACCAGCTAAAAAGGAGAGTGAGTAGAGAATTTTGAAAGCGTTTGTTTCACATCAAACTTGGTGGCAAAGAAACTTACTGTCAATAACAGATGACAAATGTACCAAAAAAAAAAAAACTAAACTGTGACGGATAGGTTGAAAAAAAAGAACCAAGTAAAGACATAATATGGAAGAATTCTCTAAACCAAGTTTACAGATTAGCATCATAACAGAGAGAGGCCCGCCAATTTGTCCGGATGTCTCCAAAACTATGTAAACTTATGCAATGTCTGAAACAAAAACCCAAATGTAGAACAAACGTTGTAAGAAAAAAGTAGTATTGACGGGAAGAACTGTTGAGAGAGGCTTGATACTACACAGAATGTTACTCAGAAAACAGAGTCATATTTCAATTCACATGTATGATGATAAAAGCCACGGACAAAATCAAACCTCAGAATCAAGAAATCAGAATACAAACTGCATGTCTCCGTGCTTTATTGAATATTATTTTGACAAACCAGAAAACCAGGTCTAGAATTCACACCGCATGTCTTGTAATCAAATCCGAAAATAAAATTAATGAAGAACGTATCCTTTCTATACCATTATCGTTCTTATCCATTGTAATCAAGAACTGCAAACTAATAAGTGTGTGTCAATATTCTTTTAATTTTAAGAGAGCATTGAACCGTTTATCAACTGAAGCATTATATCAAAATCTACACATATTATCAAAATGAAAAGTTACAAGAGATCACCATATCAAAAGATCTCCTAATGATTAAAACATGTAATTCTGAAAACAATTAAACACAAAAATCAACATTAGCACATTACATTACCATAGAGAAGAATATATTACAACACGAGTTCATTTAAGGAAAAATGAACCATTAAACCCAATGGGCCTAAGCATATCCCCTGTAAAACAAAAGAACTTAACATATCCCCTTATGATGCCCACCACTTAGAACTCATGAATGAATCGAAAAAAACTAATAGTGAAGAAGTCAATCAGAGAAGCGATCACACAAGAAAGCACAACTATTTGGAAAAGAAAATTGCAGATTCCGTGAGCGACATATGTTTGGAAAAGAAAATTCTTATTCTTATACTTATATAAGCCACAATTGCCAAGAAAATATGGGAAATAATTATAACCAGGCGCAAATCAACCCGAGCCGAATAATAGTGCGCCAAACTAGGTTGTCCGAGATTCCTTAATCTCCCTAAGATTCACTCCATTATTTAGTAGGTTTTATATTCGCTTTCCTGATGCAGAAACACAAACTCCAATTGTAGCATGACATGCCATCAAAAGAAAAGTATCGAACAAGAAGAAACACAAAAAGAGTGCCAAACCAGGTTGTCTGAAATTCCTCAACCTCCCTGAGATGTATTTATTTTGTAAGCTTCATATTCAAGTTGCTGATGCAGAAACACAAACTCTAACTGGAGCAAGACATGCCATCAAAAAAGAAGTATCACAAATATGAAACCTAATACATGTGAATGTCTTCCTGTCACAAATTCCATAGCAAATCACAAGGAACTGGTAAAAGTAGATGTTGAATATGAAAAAGACTTATATGTGAAGAGTCTAAGTAGAGATGACCACCAACTTAAGGCATAGCAACAGTACACAACATTCAGTGGAACAGATTTCCATCCAATTTGCAAAATTGTGTTCCCATATGAAATGACAATTTCTTCATCCTAATACAGAGGATTACTTTGACCACTGCAAGGAAGAGGATATCTTTTTAAGAGTATAATCATCATAAATCACAATTAACAAAAAATGGAAATTTAAAAAATAGTAATAAAAGATTATAGTTATAAAGAAGGCCCCCGTAAAGCTTTCCCAATTTCTCCAAAATACTTTGACCACTGTAAGGAAGAGGATATCTTTTTAAGAGTATAATCATCATAAATCACAATTAACAAAAAATGTAAAAAAAGAAGGCCCCCCACAACGCTTTCCCAATTTCTCCAAAATCCTTTGCAATGGAAGATTATAAGTCAAAAACCTAAATATAAAAAAATAGTAGTATTTATGGGATCAAAAACCCCCAAGGTTGACTTTACAAGTATAAAGGAGTAAAACTCTACACGGGAAGATTAATCTCACACCACACAGCAATACTTAGCTCTCACATGTAACTAACAACTACGTGACATAAAGGAGTAAATTGAGAATAAAAGTTGACACAAAAGAACAATCACAGTTACAGTAAACAATAACTTTCAACCAAAACATTAACCATGAAGATCAAACCAACGGAAGATAGAACTAGAAGAAATCATGTGCTCACATACTAGATATCCTGCAACACCAAAGAGTAAATACCAAATCAAGGAAGATATGATTTCAGAGTCCATAAAGAAATACTGAAAATGAAAAGAATTTATTAGAGGTCACCGAATCAAAAATCAAAACGCTAAGCATCATCCTATGAAGAAGGTTATTATAGTTCGACAAGCAAGCTGCATAAAATCACGTTCAATGTTCAATTTGTATGTCTTGCAATCAAAGCGTGAAAATAAAAATAGTAAAAAATGACCCATTGAAAAACTTTGATAAAGTTATCTTGAGTTATTCTTGTTCTTGTCTGTCCTATCAAGCCATTATGGATATCCAAACTTCTCAGCTTGCTGTGAAACGGATAAATGCATCTCTTACTTATTAAATTATTAAATGAGAAACAGAATCTAAAAGTTATAGAAACTATAGCATTTCAATTTGCAAATTATAAATGATCTCCTTTAGCATATTAAAAAAAAGACTAGCTAACCCTTACGTTAAGAAAGAAGAGAAAGTAGAACACAAGAAATTAGGAAAATTTGGCCACTGAATCAAGGAATCAAGAAACAAAAGAAAATAGAACATAACACAAGGAAACATTAAAATCAAGAAATCGAAAGAATTCCTCTCCTGCAACACCAAACAATAAATAACAAACAAATCAATAAATATATAATCTATGTATTTACAAGGGATGACCAAATCAAAACTTGATGCTGTCTTGCAATGAAGGTTATTAATTTGACAAACCACACTGCAGAAAAGATGTTGAGTTTAATTCAAATGTCTTGCCGACGTCAAAGCAAAGAAATAAATATAAATACAGAAATGATTCAGTGAAAAATTGTATGTATTTCTAGAGTTCTTCATTCTTATCTGTGTACTTGGTGACAAATATTTACACTTATCCACTGTGTCAGATACCATTTGGGCCGAGAAGACTCTTCATTATACTAATTGTTAGTCTATATGTCACACTGCAGAGTTCCTTATTCTCAAGAAGTGTACTAGAATCTTGTATGCTTTATACTCCAATTCCTAATACAAAAACACAAAACTCCAACCACAGCAAGACAAACAATAAGAGGACAACTATCCTAAAACAAATACACACAAATAGACCAGTGTCCGAAACACAACCTGCAAAAGTTGATGATTCATTCTAATCCACCAGCAAAATCACGTACAGGGATGTCTTTGGGACACTGTAGCAAAGAAGGTATCTTTTTAGGAATATCACAATCATCATAAATCACAAATAAATACAACAAAATAGAAGATTATAAAAACCTTTCCTCAACATATTCCCCTGTGACGCCCACCACATTAAACTCGAGAAAGAATAAAAAAAGTAATCGTGGAGAATTCAATCGAAGAAGAGATCACCGCATGAAAGCACAAGAGCCGCAAATTGAAGATTCAGTGAGAGACATCTATTTGGAAAAGAAAATTCTTATTTCTATACTTATATAAGACACAATTGACAAGAATATATGGGAAATAATTATAACAAGGCAAATCAACCCGAACAATAGGTGCCAAATCAGGTTGCTCGAAATTCCTTAACCTCCCTAAAATTTCCTCTATATTTTGAATGCCACATTCACTTTCCTGATGCAAAAACACAAAACCTTCAACTGTAGCAAGACAGCCAAGAAAACTCTTATTCATAAATAAGGCACAATTGACAAGAAAATAGGTGAAATAATTATAACATAGCAAATCACCCAAACAAAAGAGTCCCAAACCAGGTTGTCTGAAATTCCTCAGCCTCCCTATGATGTAGAAACACAAAATCTCCAACTGTAGCAAGACATGCCATCAAAAGAAAAGTATCACAAATCCGAAAACTAATACATGTGTGTAAATACAATAATTGATCTTATCCAAGAACGAACGCAAAGTATGTGAATGTCTTCTTGTCATAGATTCCGTAGCAAATCACAAGGAACTGATAAAAGTAGAAGCTGAGTAGGAAAAAGACAGAAATGTGAAGAGTCTAAAGATGACCAAAATAAGGCCTAGCAATAGTATTGATTATGAAGTATTCGACACAACCTGCAAAAGATGATGAAGCATACGACACATCCTATGAAGAAGGTTATTATACGACACATCCTATGAAGAAGGTTATTATAGTTCTACAACCACGCTGCATAAAATCACATTCAAAATTCAATTCGTATGTCTTAAATCAAACCCCAAAAATAAAAAATAGTAAAAAATGACCGATTGAAAAACTTTGATGTAGTTATCTGGGTTATTCTTGTTGGTGCACAATGAATAAAGATGGTGACAAAGAGAATAATAGAATAACGGCGCAAAAGAGATGAGAGAATAAATGTTGTATTCTACTTCTAATGATAGCTATTACAAGGCTATTTATAAGGAAAGAGAATCTTGCCACATAAGCCCTAAAACAGTAAACTTAGTGAACAAGTCTAAAGTACAAACAGTACTACAAAATACTAAAGTACCCTTACTACTAAACAGCTAAGCTAATGGGACCCAGATAGCATCTTCTGGTCAATACTATCTTCTGAGTAACCATCAGAAGATCAGTCCATCTTCTGAATATTGAATTACTCTTCAATACCATCCCTTAATTCATATTCTTCAATCAAAACTGACAACGCCAATTCCATCCCTCAGGAGCAGAAATTGATCCGTCTTGATCGCCTTTGTCAGAACATCTGCCACTTGCTTCTGAGTGCTACAGTGCACAACTTCTAATGTTCCATTCTGGACTTGGCTTCTCAAGAAATGATACTTAGTCTCAATATGCTTGCTTCTTCCGTGTAACCCCGGATTCTTGGCAAGATTGATTGCAGACTTGTTATCAATCATCAGCTTCAAAGGCTTCTTCACTCTAATCTTCAGATCTTTTAATAGATTCAGAAGCCACACAGCTTGACATGCAGCTACAGCGCCTGCGATGTACTCAGCTTCACAGGTTGATAGAGCAACAACAGGTTGCTTCTTGGAACTCCAAGAGATAGGGCCTCCCAGAAACATGAACAAATATCCAGAAGTACTCCTTCTATCAACTCTGTCTCCACACCAATCAGAATCAGAATAACTCAATAACTCTGATTCTTCCTTTCTCCCAGAAGGAAACAATATGCCAAACTTCAGAGTTCCCTTGACATATCTCAAGACTCTGACAGCAGCTTGGTAATGGGACCACTTAGGTTTACTCATGAACCTACTAACCAATCCAACTGCATAGCATATATCAGGCCTGGTATTACACAAATACCTTAGAGAACCAACCAGCTGTTTGAATACCGTAGCATCAACATCTTCACCTTCAGAATCAGAGTCCAACTTCTGATTCACTTCTGACGGTGTAACAGCAGCTTTGCAATTCTCCAACTTGAATTTCTTCAGAAGTTCTAACTCATACTTCAACTGATGCAGAATGATACCATCTTCTGAGTACAGAATCTCCATCCCTAGAAAATATGACATTTTCCCAAGGTCTGTAATCTCAAACTCATTCATCAGCACCTTCTTGAACTTCATCAGATCTTCTGGACAACTCCCTGTAAGCAATATGTCATCAACATACAGACACAGCAGAATCATATTGCTTCCAGAATGTTGCACATAAACTCCATATTCCATCTCACACTTCTGAAACCCTTGCTTCTTGAAAAATGAATCAATCTTCAAATTCCAAGCTCTGGGTGCTTGCTTCAATCCATACAGAGCTTTGTGTAATTTGTACACCATCCCTTCCTTATTCTTTTTCACAAAGCCAGGGGGTTGTGACACGTATACCTCCTCTTGTAATGGACCGTTCAGGAATGCAGACTTTACATCCAGATGCATCAAGGACCATCCTCTGTTCGCAGCTAACGCAATCACCAGCCTGATTGTTTCATGTCTAGCTACAGGAGCAAACACCTCAAAGTAGTCTAGTCCAGGTTTCTGAAGAAAACCTCTAGCCACTAGCCTCGCTTTGTGTTTACCAACTGATCCATCTGGCTTCAGCTTTACCTTGAAAACCCATCTGACGCTGATGGCTTTCTTCTTCTTTGGAAGTTCTGTCAGCTTCCAAGTCTTGTTTCTTTCTATAGCCTCAAGTTCTTCTTTCATGGCATTTAGCCAGACCTTCTTCTTGAGCGCTTCTTCTATACACACTGGTTCAGAATTTACTAACATGGCGCACTGAATGACCTCTCCTTCTGAGTCAACTTCTGTGTCGTGCAACATGTCAAAATCTGCAAACCTTCTTGGTATAGTTCTGACTCTTTGTGGTCGCTGAGCTACTTCAGAGTCAGCTACTCCTGAGTCACCACCTCCATGATCATCTCCAGAAGCTTGTCCTCCAGACCCTATGTCTTCAGAGTTTTCCCTTCCAGAATCATGACTACCACCAGAATCTGGATCATCATCAGAATCTGGATCAGAATCAGATTCTCCTTCTGACTCATCTTCAGAAGATGCTTCATCTTCTGACTCGTCTTCAGAAGATTCATCTTCTGACTCTAACTTTTCTTCAAAAGTTATCTCTACATCAGAAGTTGGTTGAGACTCTTTCCAATCCCAAACTTCTGATTCCTTCACAATGACGTCTCTGCTGACTTCAACTTTGTTAGTCTCTGGACAATAGAGCTTGTATGCACCTGTACTGTGGTACCCTACCAATAACATCACTTTGCTTCTATCATCCAGCTTCTTCCTTCTAGCTTCTGGAACGTGTTTGTAACACACAGAACCAAAAACCTTCAGATGACTAACACTTTGCTTCTCTTTAGTCCACTTCTCTAAAGGAACAATTTCCTTCAGCCTCTTCGTTGGACACCTGTTGA
This sequence comes from Vicia villosa, assembly GCF_029867415.1. Lineage (NCBI taxonomy): Eukaryota > Viridiplantae > Streptophyta > Magnoliopsida > Fabales > Fabaceae > Vicia > Vicia villosa. Next base: position 165,271,393 of record NC_081184.1, on the reverse strand, counting down.
GCACATATGCTGCAGTAGCAACAGCTTCTCCCCATAGATTATGAGGAAGCTTCTTCTCTTTAAGCATACTTCTCGTCATATCAAGCAAAGTACGGTTTCTACGTTCAGCAAGACCATTGTGTTGAGGAGTATAAGGAGCAGTAACTTCATGCTCAATTCCATTATCATCACAGAACTTCTGGAATTCTGTAGAGTTATACTCGCCTCCACCATCCGTTCTGAGAATCTTTATCTTCTGACCACTCTGCTTCTCAGCCTTCACCTTGAACTTCTGGAATTCTGTAAACACCTCATTCTTAAACTTAATGAGAGTTACCCACGTCATTCTTGTGAACTCATCCACAAAAGACACAAAATACCTATTTCCTCCAAGTGAAGGTTCTGGAAATGGTCCACACACATCAGAGTGCACTACTCCCAGAGCATGCTTTGCTCTTGGAGCAACTTCTGATACAAATGGCAATCTGGGTTGTTTGCCTTTCATGCATACCTCACATGACTTCTCAGGCTTCACAATCTTTGGAATGCCATGTACAAGCTTCTTAGAACTTAGATGCCCCAGGCTTCTATAGTTCAAGTGCCCCAACCTCTTGTGCCACAGCTTACTATCACCTTCTGAGCCTTCAGCACTCAGACACTCTATTTCAGCTGTTTCTACATTCACCTTGAATGTTCTGTTGCTTCCCTGTTCAGATTGCATAATCAACTTCTGATTGGAATCATACAACTTCAAGAGGTTATTCTTCATAACAACTGAGAAACCTTTCTCAATGAGCTGACCCACACTCATCAGATTGCTTCTGATTCCAGGAACATACCAAACATCCTTGATCAGAACAGTCTTTCCATTCTTCACTTTGACTTTGACATTTCCCATACCTTCTGCATATAGGTACTTATCATCAGCACATCTGATCTTTGTCCTCCTTTCAGAGTCAAAGTCTATCAGCCATTGTTTGTTTCCAGTCAAGTGATTTGAACACCCAGTGTCCATATACCACCATTCTGACGAACATCTTTTGTCCGACTCTGAAGCCATCAATAGCACAGGTTCATCATCTGATCCTCCTCTGGCTATATTTGCTTCTTCTGATCTCCTTCCTTTGTTTGCCAAACAGTCTCTAGCAAAATGGCCAAACTGTTTGCAACAGTAACATTGAACTTTCTTCTTATCCTTTCCCTTCTGATATCTCTTATCATCAGAAGTTGAGGCTTCCTTCTGGAATCTATCACCACGTCTATGCTTCTGGTCCTTCTTGACAAAAGAAGCCTTCAGAGCTTGCTCAACTTCTCTCTCAGAAGTTCTCTCAGTCAGACGCAACTCTTGTGCTTCTAAACTGCTTTGCAACTCTTCTATTCTCATGGTTTCAAGATCTTTAGAATGTTCAATGGATACAACAATATAATCAAATTGAGGAGTAAGTGACCTCAATATCTTCTCTATGATTACTTGTTCAGAAAGAGTTTCTCCACAAGCCTTCATCTCATTAGTGATCACAATCACTCTAGAGATATACTCAGAGACTTTCTCATTGTTCTTCATGTTGAGATTCTCATATTGCTTTCTCAGGGATTGAAGCTTCACCTTCTTCACTGATACGTCACCACCGTAACACCTGACCAGTATATCCCACGCCTCCTTTGACGTCATAGAATCAGCAATCTTCTCAAACACATTCACATCCACACACTGATGGATGAAGAACAACGCCTTTTGGTCTCTCTTTTTCGTCTCTCTCTGCGCTTCTCTTTGTTCTTCCGTTGCATCCGCTGCAACCGGAATATATCCTCCAGTGACAAGATCTAGAACATCTTGAGCACCAAATAATACACGCATTTGAATCATCCATCTATTCCAGTTTTTACCATCAAGAACTGGAAGTTTGGTATTCAAGTTGCTTCCACTCATCTTTAAACTTGTGCAGACAAAAACAGATTTCACTCACACTCACACAGTGTTTCCCAACCCACAAACAATCAAGAAAAAATGTGATTCAACACAACTTTGTTTCCCAGAAACAAAATCAATCACACAGTCACACAAACTCACGTTCACTCGTGTTTCCCTGTGTTTGGAACCGGAGCTCTAGATACCAATTGTTGGTGCACAATGAATAAAGATGGTGACAAAGAGAATAATAGAATAACGGCGCAAAAGAGATGAGAGAATAAATGTTGTATTCTACTTCTAATGATAGCTATTACAAGGCTATTTATAAGGAAAGAGAATCTTGCCACATAAGCCCTAAAACAGTAAACTTAGTGAACAAGTCTAAAGTACAAACAGTACTACAAAATACTAAAGTACCCTTACTACTAAACAGCTAAGCTAATGGGACCCAGATAGCATCTTCTGGTCAATACTATCTTCTGAGTAACCATCAGAAGATCAGTCCATCTTCTGAATATTGAATTACTCTTCAATAATTCTCCGTTCTATTCATTATGGATATCCAAACTTCTCATCTTGCTGTGAAACGGATAATGCATCTCTTAATTAATAAATGAATTGAATCTTAAAGTATAGAAACAATACATTCTGACAAAAGAATTTCAATATGAAAATTACTAATGATCTCCTTTAGCACATACAAAAATGAAGACTGCGTAACGAAGAAAATTGAACACAACAAGGAAACTTTAGAATCAAGAAATCGAAAGAATTCCCCTCTCCTGCAACACCAAATAGTAATAGTAAATAACAAATCAATAAAGAATATGATCTGTAGAGTTATTAACCGAATAGAATTTACAAGAGATGACCAAATAAAACCTCGAGGTTGTCTTGCAATGAAGGTTATTAATTTGACAAACCACACTGCAGAAAAGATGTTCTAAGTTTAATTCGAATGTCTTGACACCAAAACAAAGAAATAAATATAACAAATAACAAAGCATTGAAAGACAATAAATATGTTTTATCTGTAGTGTTCTTGGTTCTTATCAGTACTTGGTGACAAATATTTACACTTATCCACTATGTCAGATACCACTTTGGCCGAGAAGACTCTTATTCTTATAATCAAATAAGATAAAGGAGGTGAGGGATACCCATTTAGGAGAGCAAGATAGTGTACTAGAATCCTGTATGCTTTATACTCCCATTCCTAATACACAATACAAAACTTCATCTATAGCAGAAGAAACAATAAGAGGACAACTATCCCAAAACAAAGACACAATATAGGCTGAATGGGAAGTATGTGAACCTCTGCATGCTACGAGTTCCACATAAAACACACAATATAGACTAAAGTGATGACCAAATTAAAGGGAAACAATATGAGGGAGTGTCCGACACACAGCCAGCAAAAGTTGATGCTTCGCTCCAATCCAGCAAAATCATGTACAGAGCAGTTTCTGGGCCACTGTATTAATGAAGGTATTTTTTAGGAATATCATAAATCATAAAAAATAAAAAAAAATAAAAAAAAAAAAAGAAGAAGAAGATTATACAATGCAAAAAATCAACTTATCCCCCATTTCTCCACTATAGACCAGGTAAAAAGGAGCGTGTGATAGAGAATTTAGAAAGCGTTTGTTTCACATCAAACTTGGTGGCAAAGAAACTTACTCTGTCAATAACAGATGACAAATATACCCCAAAAAAACTAAACTGTGACGGATAGGTCGCAAAAAAAGAACCAAGTAAAGAAATAATATGGAATAATTCTCTAAACCAAGTTTGCCGAGAGAGGCCCGCCAATTTGTCCAGATGTCTCCAAAATTATGTAAACTTTTGCAATGTCTGAAACAAAAACCCACATGTAGACGAACATTTGTAAGAGAGAAGTAATATTGACGGGAAGAACTGTTGAGAGAGGCTTGATACTACACAGAATGTTCCTCAGAAAACAGGGTCATATTTCAATTCACATGTATGACGATAAAAGCCAAGAACAAAATCAAACCTCAGAATCAAGAAACCAGAAAGAAATCAGAATACAAACTGCATGTCTCCATGTATTGAATATTATTTTGACAAACCAGAAAACCAGGTCTAGAATTCACACTGCATGTCTTGTAATCAAATCCGAAAAAAAAAAATTAATGAAGAACGTATCCTTTCTATACCATTATCGTTCTTATCCATTGTAATCAAGAACTGCAAACTAATAAGTGTGTCAATATTCTTTTAATTTTAAGAGAGCATCGCACCGTTTATCAAATGAAGCATTATATAAAAACCTACACATTATCAAAATGAAAAGTTACAAGAGATCACCAAATCAAAAGATCTCCTAATGATTAAAACATGTAATTCTGAAAACAATTAAACACAAAAATCAACATTAGCACATTACATTGCCATAGAGAAGAATATATTACAACACGAGTACATTTTCAAGGAAAAATGAACCATTAAACCCAATGGGCTCTAAGCATGTCCTTAAGAATATCCACCACAGCTCATCCCCTGTAAAACCAAAGTAAACACAAGTGGTTGATAATCTTTGCCAAAAGAACTTAACATATCCCCTTATGATACCCACCACTTAGCTCATGAAAGAATCGAAAAAAACTAATAGTGAAGAAGTCAATCAGAGAAGCGATCACACAAGAAAGCACAACTATTTGGAAAAGAAATTTGCAGATTCCATGAGGGACATATATTGGAAAAGAAAATTCTTATTCTTATACTTATATAGCCACAATTGCCAAGAAAATATGGGAAATAATTATAACCAAGCAAATCAACCCGAGCCGAATAATAGTGCGCCAAACTAGGTTGTCCAAAATTCCTTAATCTCTAAGATTCACTCCATTATTTAGTAGGCTTTATATTCGCTTTCCAGATGCAGAAACACAAACTCCAATTGTAGCATGACATGCCATCAAAAGAAAAGTATCGAACAAGAAGAAACACAAAAAGAGTGCCAAACCAGGTTGTCTGAAATTCCTCAACCTCCCTGAGATGTATTTATTTTGTAAGCTTCATATTAGCGTTGCTGATGCATAAACACAAACTCTAACTGGAGCAAGACATGCCATCAAAAAAGAAGTATCACAAATATGAAACCTAATACATGTATGTTAAAGATGTATCGCAAATGTGAATGTCTTCCTGTCCCAAATTCCATAGCAAATCACAAGGAACTGATAAAAGTAGATGTTGAAATATGAAAAAGACTTAAATGTGAAGAGTCTAAGTGGAGATGACCGCAAAATTAAGGCCTAGCAACAGTATGGATGATGAAGTATACGATACAACATTCAGTGGAACAGATTTCCATCCAATTTGCAAAATTGTGTTCCCATATGAAATGACAATTTCTTCATCCTAATACAGAGGATTACTTTGACCACTGCAAGGAAGAGGATATCTTTTTAAGAATATAATCATCATAAATCACAATTAACAAAAAATGGATTTTAACCAAAATATTAACCATGAAGATCAAACCAACGGAAGATAGAACTAGAAGAAATCACACGCTCACATACTAGATATCCTGCAACACCAAAGAGTAAATACCAAATCAAGGAAGATATGATTTCAGAGTCTATAAAGAAATACTGAAAATGAAAAGAATTTATTAGAGGTCACCGAATCAAAAATCAAAATGCTAAGCACCATCCTATGAAGAAGGTTATTTTAGTTTGACAAGCAAGCTGCATAAAATCACATTCAAAATCCAATATGTGTGTCTTGCAATCAAAGCCTGATAATAAAAATAGTAAAAAATGACCCATTGCAAAACTTTGATGAAGTTATCTTGATTTATTCTTGTTCTTGCCATTATGGATATCCAAACTTCCCAGCTTGCTATGAAACGGATAAATGCATCTCTTACTTACTAAATTATTAAATGAGGAACAGAATGTAAAAGTTATAGAAACTATAGCATATTAAAAAAAAGACTAGCTAGTTAAGAAAGAAGAGAAAGTAGAGCACAAGAAATTAGGAAAATTTTGCCACCGAATCAAGGAATCAAGAAATAAAAGAAAATAGAACATAACACAAGGAAACATTAGAATCAAGAAATCAAACCAAACAATAAATAACAAATCAATAAATATATGATCTATTTATTTACAAGGGATGACCAAATCAGAACTTGATGCTGTCTTGCAATGAATGTTATTAATTTGACAAACCACACTGCAGAAAAGATGTTGAGTTTAATTCAAATGTCTTGCCGACGCCAAGGCAAAGAAATAAATATAAATACAGAAATGAAAAATTGTATTTATTTGTAGTGTTCTTCATTCTTATCTTTGTACTTGGTGACAAATATTTACACTTATCCACTGTGTCAGATACCATTTGGGCGGAGAAGACTCTTCATTATACTAATTGTTAGTCTTATATGTCACACTGCAGAGTTCCTTATTCTCAAGAAGTGTACTAGAATCTTGTATGCTTTATACTCCAATTCCTAATACAAAAACACAAAACTCCAACCATAGCGAGACAAACAATAAGAGGACAACTATCCTAAAACAAATACACACAAACAGACTAGTGTCCGACACACAACCGGCAAAAGTTGATGATTTATTCTAATCCACCAGTAAAGTCACGTACAGAGCTGTCTTTGGGACACTGTATCAAAGAAGGTATCTTTTAAGGAATGTCACAATCATCATAAATCACAAATAGAAACAACAAAATAGAAGATTATAGAAAACCTTTCCCCAACAAAGACAAACAAAGTTAAGCTGTCCCAAACAAATTATCAACAAATTATCAGAACAAACCGAACATACGTTGGTCCGAAATTCCTCATCATGTATGTCTGGCTATTCCATAATCTTGCAGAAAAACATGTTCAAAAATTCAATTTGTGCGTTTGCTATCAATTACCAAATGAAATCAGTGCCGATAATAAATTCTTGAGTTCCACAATCTGAGAAAATGAATCAATACACTAATCCGCAAGAAAAGACGATCAACAAACCCTAATATCGCGGAGCAAACAGTTTGTAAAGTTGAGAATCAAGAAATCAAAAATCAGATTGTTCTGCTGGTGACACGCCACACTGCAGATAAACATGTTCACAATTCGACTTGTATGTCCGAGAAATTTCCCTAAAGCCGTTCATTAAGAATCCAAACTCTCTGCAAAAGGGATAAACGAATCTCTTGATTATCCAATGAAGAACTATATTAAAAGATTCTTGATAATTGATCCATAAAACAAGAAACTCTCGATATCTACCATCTGAACAAGCATATCAATACACAAATCCCTAACGATCAAGAAAACAAGAAAAGCAGAGCATGAATTCGAGCCATGACGAAGCAAGCAAATATGAGCGAAACCTTAGAATCAAGAAATCAAATCAAATTCAATTCGTCAACTCAGCCGAAGTAGAACAGAAAAAAGAACAAACGAGAGAGAAAGTTATAACTAGCTATTTTCGGTATTTTGATTTTGGAATGAAATAAATTGTAGAGGGTTGAGGAGGTTTATATAGATGATAGGATCGTGATTAACGGCTGTGATATCGACAACGGTGTAACGTTGAACGGTGAGGATGCAGTTAAAATATGACGGTTACGCGTTGTTCTAAAATAAGGCGGTGTGCGTAGATATGATTTAGAATCAAGGCAGGATCATGTAAATATACCAAATCTTTTTCATTTAAATTTATATTTTTTATAGAATAATATATGAAATTTTTATAGGATATGAATATGGTATAGATGGATTTTTTTTTAAATAATGGTCGGTTGAAATTATTGGTTAATTTAATCTCTCAAACCTAAATTATATAGTAAGAACTTAAATAGTTGCATTGTCTAATTTCAATATAGATAACTTTTTTAGACTTAATGAAAATATAGTGGAATCTATCTATAATACTCTATACTCTATAACACTCTATAATGAAAAAGTTGTAACTCTCGAAATCACAAAAATGTCATTTTGTTATCTTAGTCTAAATTAATAATTTGAGGACAAAAAATATATTTTGTTAATTTTTTTAACTCACTTTTCATTTTCCAACTCATTTTTTATTTTTTATTTTTTTCTTTTCACTTTTTACTACTTTATTATTATTATTTCTAATAAATTATTAATTAAAATATTTCAATAAATTATTTTTTAATAAAAAATTATTATGATTTTTTTAAATAATTGTTAATTTACATTTAAAATAATATTTAATTTTTAAAAATTAATTTTAATAATTGAATATTAATATATAATTTGAAATCATTTTTATTTTAAAATATAATATTTTTTATAAAATAATAATTTAGTTTAAAATAAATTATTTCAATTAAAATAAATTTAAAAATAAACTTGAAAATGTGTGTTATTAGATATAATATAAAAGAGAATTGCTATTATGACACTGAATCATACACCTACACCACACTTTTATACAATACATACATATTTATCATTTTTTTTAATGGTTTATTATGTCACTTTGGTATTTGTACAAGAGAAAAACAAGGGGTAGGTACGGTGTAATTTTCTATGGTGTAACAAATGAGTGTAAGCATAACATGTCTCAATATAAAAATGTGTGTCACTTCATTTATCATTAACTTTAATGAGAAAATGGGTGATGCACTTTTTTACACTGTCAATCAATCACAACCATGAATTAGGATAAATCATACTGTAATTTTTAAAAAATTTATATGACATTGGCAAAATCAATTGTTTCTATTGGATGACAGTGTAAAAAAAATTTACACTTTCAGTGCACTACCTTTAACCTTGACTTTAATTTATATGATTCAAAATGTTATTATATTAATATATATCATTAATGAAATTTATACAATTAAACTAATGTTTTCACAATTAAATATTAGAAAAATTATTTGATATTGATGTCATTTCACAAATATATGTTATCAATGTAAATAGGAGAAATATATATATATATATATATATATATATATATATATATATATATATATATATATATATATATTACAGGAAAAAATGTATTGCTTATTCAATTGTAACATACTACTATTATTTATAAATGATACCTAAACAAAAAAAATATTTGTATACGGAAAAAAATCTATTATTCATCTAAGTATTTTTATATACAAAAAATGATATTTATGATCCAAAAAAAATTTATTCAAAAAAACATATACGAAAAAAATTTATTATTAATCTAAATATTTTTATATAAACGATACATAAACATAAATAATATTTGTATATATGGAAAAAAAATTTATTAATGATCTAGAGTTATCCCATAAAATCCATATCCTTCCATTATTGTGGTTTGTATAATTATCAAGGTAAGACCACTTTTGGCCAATTTTATTCCTTATCTTCATAGAGTTATGCATCTTCACCCAAGTTTCAATTAGAATAGCCAAATCAGGCTTCATGTAATTGAGGCGAGAGCTAACCTCTCGACACTTACCTACATTATTTATCCCCCGAACGTTCCACGAAATAATCATGTTATAGTGTTAGTTGCTCCTACAGAACCTTCAATTCTAAGAGAATCAAACCCATTTAAAACAAGCTATTCCATTTGTTGAGGATTCCGACATTACACTTTTTCCTCTGTTTTTCCTGTCACATTTGTCCATATTGATGATTCTGCATCAACATGTTGTATCTCTTTCCCCTCTGTAGTTTGTGGATTCTCCAATGGTTTGGCCCGCCATTGTTTCTTTGGCTTTGGTTGGCATTGATGGCCAACCTTTTGGCAGATATCACAAAACATAGTCTTTCATTTGAATTCAACTTATTTAGTACGCTTTTGCCCTAAGCACCAACTTAATTTAGGACAAACATTTTTCATAAAACTAAAACCAACCAACAAAATTGAGCTGAACTACGACGATTATGATTTCTTCATCCATCGATGAAGATACGTAGGCACCCGGTAGCGAAACCAATGGTGATGTGGCGTGAAGTAATGAAGACCATTAGATTGATTCCAACGATTGTGATGAGCACAACACCGAGTTACATTGTGCGGCCTTCTGAAGAAAGTTTACATGTTCTTAATCTTTAGGTGGGAAAGACTTTAGATTGGGTATCCCAATTGATTCAGTCTTATTGGACAGTCTGAAAGACCCAAAGCATGTCTTATAAGTCCTTACTATCGGGTAAGGAGCTAAGATTGTTGTAAAAGTGTTGAGATCGAACTTCAAAGTACCTTTATTTGCCTCTTTAAGCCATATGGGGTAGACCTCCACGTTGGGGTAAGGTCAAACGTGTGTTAAGTGGGAATAGGTATTCTTAGGAACATGTGCTAAAAAGCTTATCTTGTAATTAAAGTGTTTCATTGAAAAAACTCTCCACGCGACCCTAGGCTCCTTGGGTAGGGGATGGCGACACCGCTATAGAAATTGAGTACACTCAAGTTTATAAAACTGAGGTTAATCTTGAGTCATTGATCACGTCTCATTTTCTCATATCTGACCAAAGTTTAGTATCTTCAGTCACTTTTTGTAACTCCCGCTTTGTAAAGTAGTTTTTATTTCTTTCAATCTCCATCTATATTCGCTCAGTATTTATGTGTCTTTGGTGGTCTTGTCCTTGTTTTCCAACTCTAACTCTACATTTTATTAAGGTAGCATTCTCTTTCTTTATCTTTTTGGTTGTTTCTCTTTAATTCTAACCATGAATAACATATGAAACCTAAACATTCCTTTCGTAGACTTGCCTAGTAGGGACGAAAGGTTTCAAGAATATGGAAAAACATTGAAATAAATATGGATGAAGAGGCGAAAATTAATCCCTTTAATATTGATATCAAACATTGAGCTCCCCATGACAAACCTGGAGAATATGGAGGTGTAAAGAGATGTGTTGAAAGTCCATGTTTACATTAAAGCATTTAAGTTCCATCATGGGTGTGAACATAGCGATATTAAGGTTAGATGGTGGATTGAGTCTCAATCGTGTTCCAGCACTTATGCTCATAATTTTTTACTTGTTGACAGTGAGGAAGAAATAATACATAAGAGACAGTCAGCTCTCAAGCTCCCTGGTGATGCATGCAAATCATTACCCTTGATGGAACAAGAAGTATTGGATATGGTGTGAGTCTTCATTGAGGCACATCACATGGAGAATGCCTACCGAGATGTAGCTTCATCTTCTGATTGAGTGAATTTTCATATATACTTCAATAAGAGATTATGTCGTCAATTTGATGGATTAAGTTGCTCATATATGAAAGTATGTTTGGTAGAATGGGTTTAGGCTTCTCTTCATTGAGTTTAAACTTAGAGTTATGAATTATTTGAAAAATGCCCCCTCGCAACTACATCTGATGAGCTGTGCCTAAATCAAGGTATTCCAGTATTGGTGTGAATATAGGAATGGTATCCCCACCTTAAAAATTTTCTTTCACCTCTTCAATATACAACATACCTTATGTAGGACTGGATCAAAGGATTACTTTTCTTCAAACAAATGAAGAAAATGTTTAAAGTCAATATGGAGAGTTTCAAGAAATCTAAGGATAAATATTACTTGTTTATTTACCTTAGTCACGAGGCCCGTGAGAGCTTGTGTGTACTGTTAGATGGTTCCTTTGGTGATGGAGATTGTCCTCTATGGTTAACCTCCTCTTTGTCTCCAAATGTTTTTGGGGGATATGAAATGTGCGGACCAGTTCCTAAGTAATGGAGGAATAATCACTTTTTGAAGGTTTTGAACACTTATGTCTTCAAAATCTTGTGGGTTTGTTCTTGAGATTCTTCCAAACCCTTGTTCGACATGCTTAGTTGAAGCTCATTTCTTCGACGTGCCTGCTCCTGTCGAAGCTTGTCAAAAAATATTTTCTAACACTCATCATTTCTTCGTCGTAACTTGCTTTGAATTTCTCTTAGATGGATTGTAGAGAGTCGTTGAATGCATTTGCTGTTGAAATATTTGTTAATGCCATGATGAGAATTCTCGTGTACTGAGAAGATTCTGGAAGGATTACTATTTTAATCCCTCTATAATTTGCACAATTTTGTATATGATTGGTCCGAAACAATTTTAATCCCTCTATAATTTGCACAATTTTGTATATCCCTCTTTTGTTATAAATTGAAACTAAAGTTATTCTTCTCCATTTATCCAGAATTTTTTTTGAGCTCATAATTTTATCAAAGAGTTTGGTGAGCCACTCAATACCTCTCTACAAGAATTTTCATACTTCAATAGGTATATTATAATAATAATTATAATTTCGATCCTCGTCTCTCATGTTGAGCCTCCTATTTTTCTTCTTCATTTAAATGTGATGACATGACAATATTAGTTCCTTATATTTAAAGGATGGAGTCTGCTGAAGCAATTAAAAAATGGAAAATTTAAGATTAAATATTATAATTTTTAAACTAATTTAATTGATAAGTCGTGTATAAAATATATGGCAAATAAAATAATATAATTTGGGAGATTCAAAAATATATTATTTTTTTATAATTATTATTGGAGTAAAAATAATTTAAATCCCTAGGAGATTGTATAAATACAATGCGGAATTTGACCCAAAAAATATAACACAAATAAATAAATAAATAAATAAAATTTCATCCATTAGAAATGCTCTAGCAACAAAAAAATATAAACCAAACTACACGCACAACAACCTTGAAAAAGGCATATGATTCACATATTTGAGTTGAATTTATGAACCAAGACTAAAAACCTAATTATACTTTCTAAATGTATCGAAATTACACTCACATCTTTCAATATTTATGTATATAATCTTATATATTAAATTGAACAATGAAAAGTATCCAGTATCCAATATGACTAAAAGAAATATAGAAAATATCTTAAACAATTAAAATAAAGAAATACAGAAAAATATAGAGTAACCTAAAAGAATAACTGCGATCGGGAGGGGGATAGAACTACTTGATGCCAGAACTCAGGGGGATGGAACCACTCTAAATACCAAAAGAAAAAGAGGCCTATATTTTACCAATTGAACTACAATAATATATGTAATTCAAATGTTATTATATATTTTTATATCTAAATTAAAAAAATTTGAGGCCTTTTTAAACCCAAACTTTTGAGGTCTAAAGCCCTAACTTTAGCCGCTTGGCCCTTGGGCCGGCCGTGCTCTAAAATTTGCAGCTTTACCAAGAGCATCACCGTTAGTGGCCAATCTTGCAGTCACAGAAGTAATCCTGTCTACAAGTGCTTTATGTTCTTGCTGATAGGGGTGATCGCGGTGCGGTTTGGGCGGTTTTGACGAAAAAAATCATCCGAACCGCAAGAGAAAAAATCGTGCGGTTTGGTTTGGTTCGGTTGGCTTTTAAAAAAAAATCCGAACCAAACCAAACCAAACTAATGCGGTTTGGTTTGGTTCGGTTGGTTCGGTTTTTTACAAATATTTTATTGAACAATACATACATATAGATGACAACATAACTTTGTATTTAGACATTCATACACTATCAAATAACAACAAAACTCGTCATATTTTTGAAGGATAGAAAAACACTTAGAAAGGGGGGGGTTTGAATAAGTGTAGCTTTAAAAACTTGACAGATAAAAATAAATTGCACAGTTATTTTTATCCTGGTTCGTTGTTAACTAAACTACTCCAGTCCACCCCCGCAGAGATGATTTACCTCAACTGAGGATTTAATCCACTAATCGCACGGATTACAATGGTTCTCCACTTAGTCAGCAACTAAGTCTTCCAGAGTCTTCTGATCACACACTGATCACTCCAGGAACAACTGCTTAGATACCCTCTAAGACTTTTCTAGAGTATACTGATCCACACGATCACTCTAGTTACAACCTGCTTAGATAACCTCTAAGACTTCCTAGAGTATTCTGATCCACACGATCACTCTAGTTCCTTACAACTTAATGTAATCAATTCTAAGAGTATTACAATTGCTTCTTAAAAGCGATAATCACAAACTGTGATATTTCTCTTAACGTTTAAGCTTAATCTCACTAATATATTACAACAGCAATGTAGTGAGCTTTGATGAAGATGAAGATTCTGAGCTTTGAATTTGAACAGCGTTTCAGCAAGTTAATATGAGTTGTTTTGGTGCAGAATCGTTAACCTTGCTTCTCATCAGAACTTCATATTTATAGGCGTTGGAGAAGATGACCGTTGAGTGCATTTAATGCTTTGCGTGTTCCGTACAGCATCGCATTTAATGTTATACGCTTTTGTCAACTACCTCGAGCCTTGTTCACGCTGTGTCTACTGACGTAGCCTTTAGTAGCTTTTAACGTTCCTTTTGTCAGTCAGCGTAGCTTGCCACTTGTACTTCCTTCTGATCTGATGTTTGTGAATACAACGTTTGAATATCATTAGAGTCAAACAGCTTGGTGCAAAGCATCTTCTGATCTTCTGACCTTGAAGTGCTTCTGAGCGTGATACCATCAGAACTTCAGTGCTTCTGTTCTCTTGTTCTTCTGATGCTTCCATAGACCCATGTTCTGATTCTGCTTCGACCATCTTCTGATGTCTTGCCAGACCATGTTCTGATGTTGCATGCTGAACCCTTTGAGACAAAGCTTCTGAGCGCTGAATTATGCGTACTCTTTATATATTTCCTGAAAAGGAAATTGCATTGGATTAGAGTACCATATTATCTTAAGCAAAATTCATATTATTGTTATCATCAAAACTAAGATAATTGATCAGAACAAATCTTGTTCTAACAATCTCCCCCTTTTTGATGATGACAAAAACATATATAAATGATATGAATTTGCGATCAGAAAGAGCAGACGGCAAAAGACAAATTACACAGCTATAGCATAAGCATATGAATATGTCTCCCCCTGAGATTAACAATCTCCCCCTGAGATAAATAATCTCCCCCTGAAATAAATACTCGAAGAACTTTAATAAAAGACATCCCTGATTATTTCGGTAGAGACGATCATATAAGCTTCTGTCTTTAGAGAATTCCTAGCTTCTGACTTCTGCTTCCATTGGACAGCTTCAGAACTAGAATTTCCTTAGATCCCTAGAACACTCACAGCTTCTGATTTCTGCTTCCATCTAGGACAGCTTCAGAACTTGAATTTCTTTGATCTTCTGAACATTCACAGCTTCTGATTTCTGCTTCCATCTAGGACAGCTTCAGAACTTAAATTTCTTTGATCTTCTGAACATTCACAGCTTCTGATTTCTGCTTCCATTTAGGACAGCTTCAGAACTTGAGTTTTCTGGATCTTTAGAACATTCACAGCTTCTGATTTCTGCTTCCCTCGGATAGCTTCAGAGCTTTGAATTTCTACCAACATCACTTCATGCTAGATTTGTATCAGAACATTGTTGAATGTACCAGAGCATCATCAGAGCATCTCTACATCCTGAAATGTTACAGAACAAAAACTAAACGACAAAAGTCAGCATGAACGAGTCAGAACATAAAATGTATATTCGAACACATTATATGTTATCAGAGCCATATAGGCTGAAATAATGTATCAGAGCAAATAGAATTTTGTCAGATCAAATAGACAAATATGGATCAAATTCTATTATCAGTGCTTCTGATCTCTGAAGCTTGACAGCACTCAGCTTGCTTCAGTTTCCATGGTTTTGCTTCTTGTGTTTGCTTTGAAGATTCTCTTCACTTCTTTATACCTGCAAAACACTTAAACCATATAGAACTTGCAGTTCTTGTTAGTAAATGTGTGGGAGCTTTACCCAGCAACTGATAGATTAATCAAATCATTTATCATTTATCTTCTCCCCCTTTTTGTCATAACATCAAAAAGAATATTTATCAAAAAAATTCAGATGAATAAAACGACAAGTAAAATCACTGGAATGTAAAACAAGGAAAGTTTTCATTGATAATCAAAAAAGATTACAAGAGAGGAATGCAGGAAAACAGATGCAACAAGGAAAGAAAACTACAAAGACCAAAGGACTAAGATCCTAACCTACGCAAAATCCGCGCCAGAACATCATGAATCCCGTCAGTGCTTGTAGCTTGCCTTGCCATGAAGGAACGAAACTCAGCATTGGCTGCTTCTTGTGCGTCCAATCGAGAAGCCAGCATAGCTTGATTCTGATGAAGAGTTTCCAAGGTCTCCATCAGAGCTGAGGTTTCACCAGAAGAAGAGGCACCTGAATTTCTGCCAAAATGGATAGCAATCTCAGCAGGGTGATCTTCTGGGAGATCTACAGCTTGTGCATCTTCCATTTCCTCATCTGAGTCTGACTCAGAAGTAGCCTTAGCATATTCTGGTTCAGGCAGCTCGGAAGTTCCATCTTCCAATGCTTGAAGAATAGCTGCTAGGTTTGTTGGAGGGGTAGGACCAGCAACTTCAGCAGGATAAACCACTACTGGAAAGACCATGTGAGGTGCTTTTTCAGAAGGGTTCATTCTGAACCAGTTAAACAGCCACTGAAAATCTCCAGTCAGCACAGGAAACCATGGTTTCCACACCACGATGTCTCTGCAGAGATTTTCTTTTTCCAACTCATCTGCTGGTATCTTCCCTTCAAGAACACTTCTGTTCCTGATGAGATGGTGATGGCTGCTTTCACCAACTTCCAACCGAAGACCACGAACACCAGGAGCTTCAGACATAATCCTTCTCTGAGTGTCTGTAGCCTTAGCCAGAAAATCCTGACGAAAGGTATTCCAAAGGTTGCTTGTAGCATACTCATCCAGATGGTTAAGGTGAGCAGCACCCAGAATCTCCAACCAGCCATTTACATCAGAATGTAAAAGCTCCAGATATGATTGAGTGGTAGGGGTTGGAGGGTTGACAGTGAACCTGGAGTCGGGAAGAACAACACTATAGGGATTAGGTGTTCTGGTGGGAAAAGGGTGTGAGAGAGATGAAGAAATATCTGATGGAAGGGTTGAAGGAGAGGAGATATCAGATGGTGAAGAAGGTGGTTCCGAGAGGATGAATGAGGAGGAAGAGGTGGTGGAGGTCTTTGAAGAGGGAGGTGATTGAGGGGTACCGTCAAGGGGTTGATACACTTTGAGAGGGTCATAGGTTATCCTTACTCTTTTTGGTTTGGTTTCTGGTTCAGCAGTTGCCTTTCTCTTTTGTTTCCGATCATTATCTTGATTCCCAGAGCTTGACGATGGATTCATGATGAATTTGCAGATATTGGAAACTGCTAGGGTTTATGATATGAATGCAAAGAGAGAGAACGAAAAAGAAACTGTATGCAAAGTGAGAGGAATATAAGAGGGAAAAGAAACGTTTGAAGAATATAAAAAGAAAACTGAAAGAGAGTTAATGATGAAAAGCATTTAATGTTACGTGACGTGAGGAGAGATAATAATGACAAAAGACGTGATTTGCACAGTTACCTAAGTAGACGTCCCCTCAACTGCACGCACGCTTGTCCAGGAGTAGTGAACACGTGTTTACCATCTGGATAGCCAGTTGCAGCTGTTTTGCTTTTAAAGAGATTCTGAATCAACTTAGACAATGAAACGTTAGTAATAACTGAATCACAATTTCTAATTGATTTCTATCAGAACTTCTTATAAAAAATTTCATTTCAGAAGATACTTATACATAAGAACTTCTCATCTTCTCATTCTGAGCTTGTTTCTGAAGACCCATTTTGTACTGATTGTATTGGATCCATCTGATCTAGGAACAAGATCCCAAACATCATTCCTTGTAAACTGATTCAGTTCTTCTTGCATAGCAATTATCCAGTCTGGATCTTCTAGAGCATGATCAACAGAAGTTGGCTCGATCAAAGATACAAGACCTAATTGACAGTCTGCATTGTTCTTAAGGAATGCTCTTGTTCTGATTGGATCATCCTTCTTTCCAAGAATGACATCTTCTGAATGACCAGAGATGAGTCTGGATGATCTTCTGACAGATGGTTCTTCAGATATGCTTAGATTCTCCAGAGAAGCTGATACTTGATCTTCAGATTCTTTGCTTCTGAGAAGCTCTGCTTCTGATGCGTTGCTTCTTGGCTCAACAACTTCTGATATATCAATATCACAATCTGCAAAATTATCAAACTGCTTTGGTTTTTCAGAACCAAGCTTATCATCAAACCTGATATTGATTGATTCTTCTACAGTCAATGTTTCAGTATTGTATACTCTGTAGCCTTTTGAGCGTTCAGAATATCCAAGAAGGAAACATTTTTGAGCTTTGGAATCAAACTTACCAAGATGATCTTTAGTGTTCAGAATAAAGCATACACATCCAAAAGGATGGAAATATGAAATGTTGGGCTTTCTATTCTTCCACAATTCATAAGGAGTCTTATTTAGAATAGGTCTGATAGAGATTCTATTCTGAATATAGCATGCAGTGTTTATTGCTTCTGCCCAGAAATGCTTAGCCATATTGGTTTCATTGATCATGGTTCTGGCCATTTCTTGCAGAGTCCTATTCTTTCGTTCTACAACTCCATTTTGCTGTGGAGTTCTAGGACAAGAGAAATCATGGGCAATACCATTTTCTTTGAAGAATTCTTCAAAGGATCTGTTCTCAAATTCACCACCATGATCACTTCTAACCTTTATGATTTTATACTCTTTTTCAGATTGAATCTGAATGCAGAAATCAAAGAACACTGAATGAGTCTCATCCTTGTGTTTCAAGAATTTTACCCATGTCCAGCGGCTATAATCATCTACGATGACTAATCCATATTTCTTCCCTCTGACAGATGCTGTTTTGATTGGGCCAAACAGATCAATGTGCAAGAGTTCTAATGGCCTTGAGGTAGAAACAACATTCTTGGACTTGAATGCAGGTTTGGAGAACTTGCCCTTCTGACATGCTTCACAAAGAGCATCTGATTTGAATTTCAGATTAGGGAGTCCTCTGACAAGATTCAGTTTGTTAATCTGAGAAATCTTTCTCAAACTAGCATGACCTAATCTTCTGTGCCAGACCCACTGCTCTTCAGAAACAGACATAAGACAAGTCACCTTCTGACTCATAAGATCTTGCAGATCTGTCTTATAAATGTTGTTCTTCCTCTTTCCTGTAAATAGGATTGAGCCATCCTTCTGATTTACAGCCTTGCAAGACTTTTGATTAAAGATTATATCATAACCATTGTCACTCAATTGACTGATAGATAAGAGGTTATGTGTTAATCCTTCTACAAGAAGTACATTAGAAATGGAAGGAGAGTTACCAGACTTTATAGTTCCAGAGCCAATTATCTTGCCCTTCTGATCTCCTCCAAACTTGACTTCTCCTCCAGACTTAAGCACCAGGTCTTGGAACATAGACCTTCTTCCTGTCATGTGTCGTGAGCATCCAGAGTCCAGGTACCATGACATGTTGTGCTTTGTCCTTTTTGCAGTCAAGGATATCTGCAATAGGAATAATCTTATCCTTAGGTACCCACATCTTTTTGGGTCCTTTCTTGTTAGATTTTCTCAAGTTCTGATTGAACTTGGGTTTAACATTGTAAGCAATAGGAGGAACAGCATGATAATTCTTAATGTGAGTTTCATGATATTTCCTAGGTTGTGTCACATGCTTCTTAATGTGTGTTATGTGAAAACTTTGAGCATGTGAAGTGTGCCTAATATCATGGGAGTGGCCATACTTGAACTGATCATACAATGGCTTGTATGTGAATTTCATTTCATCAACAGGTTCAAGTTTGTATGGGGTTTCACCCTCAAATCCAATGCCGACTCTTTTGTTTCCAGACACAGCATATATCATAGAAGCTAGCTGACTTCTGCCAATACTTCTAGATAAGAACTTCCTGAAACTTAAATCATATTCTTTCAGAATATGGTTTAGACTGGGAGTGGATTTTTCTGAATCAGAAGGAGATCCAACATTATTGGATAATTTTAAAAGTTTTTCTTTTAATTCAGAATTCTCCAACTCAAGCTTCTTTGTTTCAAATTCAAATAGCTTTTTCAGCTTTTTGTATTTGAGACTGATCTGAGACTTGAGTTCCAGAAGTTCAGTTAGACCGGAAACTAACTCATCTCTAGTAAGTTCAGAAAATACCTCTTCAGAATCTGATTCTGATGTAGATTCTGATTCGTCATCTTCTGTCGCCATCAGCGCACAGTTAGCCTGCTCATCTTCAGAGTCTGAATCATCTTCTGACTCATCCCAGGTTGCCATAAGACCTTTCTTCTTATGAAACTTCTTCTTGGGATTTTCCTTCCGAAGATTTGGACATTCATTCTTGAAGTGTCCAGGCTCATTGCATTCATAGCACATGACCTTCTTCTTGTCAAATCTTTTGTCATCAGAAGATTCTCCACGTTCAAATTTCTTTGAACTTCTGAAGCCTCTGAACTTCCTTTGCTTGGTCTTCCAGAGTTGATTTAGCCTTCTGGAGATCAAGGACAGTTCATCTTCTTCTTCAGATTCTGATTCTTCAGGATCTTCTTCTCTAGCCTGAAAAGCGTTAGTGCATTTCTTGATATTGGATTTTAATGCAATAGACTTACCTTTCTTTTGAGGCTCATTTGCGTCCAGCTCTATTTCATGACTTCTCAAGGCACTGATAAGCTCTTCCAGAGAAACTTCATTCAGATTCTTTGCAATCTTGAATGCAGTCACCATAGGACCCCATCTTCTGGGTAAGCTTCTGATGATCTTCTTTACGTGATCAGCCTTGGTGTATCCCTTGTCAAGAACTCTCAATCCAGCAGTAAGAGTTTGAAATCTTGAAAACATCTTTTCAATGTCTTCATCATCCTCCATCTTGAAGGCTTCATACTTCTGGATTAAAGCTAGAGCTTTAGTCTCCTTGACTTGAGCATTTCCTTCATGAGTCATTTTCAAGGACTCATATATGTCATAGGCCGTTTCCCTGTTAGATATCTTCTCATACTCAGCATGAGAGATAGCATTCAGCAAAACAGTTCTGCATTTATGATGATTCCTGAAGAGCTTCTTCTGATCATCATTCATTTCTTGCCTTGTCAGCTTTACGCCTCTGGCATTTACTGGATGTTTGTAACCATCCATCAGAAGATCCCATAGATCACCATCTAGACCAAGAAAGTAACTTTCCAGTTTATCTTTCCAGTATTCAAAGTTTTCACCATCAAATACCGGCGGTCTAGTATAACCATTGTTACCGTTGTATTGCTCAGCAGAGCCAGATGTAGATGCAGGTGTAGACTTTTCACTTTCATCAACCATCTTTTACTGAAGCGTTTTTCTCTTCCTGAATCTTTTCTAAACACGGTTAAGTGCTTGCACCTTAGAACCGGCGCTCTGATGCCAATTGAAGGATAGAAAAACACTTAGAAAGGGGGGGGGGTTTGAATAAGTGTAGCTTTAAAAACTTGACAGATAAAAATAAATTGCACAGTTATTTTTATCCTGGTTCGTTTTTAACTAAACTACTCCAGTCCACCCCCGCAGAGATGATTTACCTCAACTGAGGATTTAATCCACTAATCGCACGGATTACAATGGTTCTCCACTTAGTCAGCAACTAAGTCTTCCAGAGTCTTCTGATCACACACTGATCACTCCAGGAACAACTGCTTAGATACCCTCTAAGACTTTTCTAGAGTATACTGATCCACACGATCACTCTAGTTACAACCTGCTTAGATAACCTCTAAGACTTCCTAGAGTATTCTGATCCACACGATCACTCTAGTTCCTTACAACTTAATGTAATCAATTCTAAGAGTATTACAATTGCTTCTTAAAAGCGATAATCACAAACTGTGATATTTCTCTTAACGTTTAAGCTTAATCTCACTAATATATTACAACAGCAATGTAGTGAGCTTTGATGAAGGTGAAGATTCTGAGCTTTGAATTTGAACAGCATTTCAGCAAGTTAATATGAGTTGTTTTGGTGCAGAATCGTTAACCTTGCTTCTCATCAGAACTTCATATTTATAGGCGTTGGAGAAGATGACCGTTGAGTGCATTTAATGCTTTGCGTGTTCCGTACAGCATCGCATTTAATGTTATACGCTTTTGTCAACTACCTCGAGCCTTGTTCACGCTGTGTCTACTGACGTAGCCTTTAGTAGCTTTTAACGTTCCTTTTGTCAGTCAGCGTAGCTTGCCACTTGTACTTCCTTCTGATCTGATGTTTGTGAATACAACGTTTGAATATCATCAGAGTCAAACAACTTGGTGCAAAGCATCTTCTGATCTTCTGACCTTGAAGTGCTTCTGAGCGTGATACCATCAGAACTTCAGTGCTTCTGTTCTCTTGTTCTTCTGATGCTTCCATAGACCCATGTTCTGATTCTGCTTCGACCATCTTCTGATGTCTTGCCAGACCATGTTCTGATGTTGCATGCTGAACCCTTTGAGACAAAGCTTCTGAGCGCTGAATTATGCGTACTCTTTATATATTTCCTGAAAAGGAAATTGCATTGGATTAGAGTACCATATTATCTTAAGCAAAATTCATATTATTGTTATCATCAAAACTAAGATAATTGATCAGAACAAATCTTGTTCTAACAATTTTGACAACAACTTTCTATTTAATATTTAAATTAGACAAAAGTTAAATAATAAACATAAAATAATAGTATAAAACAATATAAAAATTATTAGAAATGAAACAAAAAAATAGAAGAGAGGAGAGATTAGTGAAGGTGAAAAAGAAAAAACAAAAGAGTTGAGAGATTAGAGAAGAAGATGTGCGATAAAAATGAAACTGAAATAGGGAACATTTGCATAAAAATAAGAAGGTAAAAAAGAAAGAATATAAGAGAGTAGAGATTATAGAAAAAGAGGGAAGATGTATGTGGCAAAGAAGGCGCGATAATACTGTTAGAGATTTGAAAAGATCAGGACTAAAATCATATGTGTAAGGACGAGAAAATTGTTCTTAATCATAAGGCTAAGGTATAATACATTTAAGTTTGGGTTGGATGTGAGTTAAGTAAAAGTTAGGTTGTAACATAATGCGGTTTGATTCGGTTTGGTTCGGTTTACAACATACAAACCGCAAACCGAACCGAACCGTGCGGTTTTATTAAAAGATGACCCAAACTATTCCGAACTAAATGCGGTTTTTTGCGGTTTCGGTTTGGTTTGGTTTGGTTTGCGGTTTTCTATTGGGTTGGTTTGGTTTTGAGCACCCCTACTTGCTGATACCTTTCTTCTTTTTCACTTAGCAATGGTTCTGTGTTTAGGAGCTTTACGATCTTAAGCAGCGAAGTTATGATTTTATCATTGTTCTCTTCATCCCTTCTTTTCACCTCTTCAATTTTTTGTATCAAAACAGCTACCATATCATTCTCTGACTTTCTGCCTTCTCGAAACTCTTGCATCATTTCTTCCATCTTTTCTCTCTCTGCATCCATCATGAAGGTTGAGAGAGGATTGAGTCTTGAGTAAATCTATGTGATACTGTATCATATGATATAGAAAAAAATGATATAGTGTTTAGGGTTGAGGTGTAGAAAAAAAAACACATTAATATGACGGCGAACCCTAAGGCTATGTTTGGGAGTTTGGAGGGGAAAGGAGGGGAGGGCTTTGAAAAATAAGAAAAATTTGGTGAAAAGGATAAAAAGATTTTGAGTTTATTCATAACATCAAAAACCCCATAAAATGGGGTAACTCAAAAATTGTATTGAAAGAGGGTTTTGAAGTGCTTTAATAAATTTTCCAAATATCTTTTAGGTTGTTATAGTATTGTGAAAATTAAAAATTTAGTAATGATAATGACTCTTTTATCATTCTAAACAAAACCATTTTTTCAAAAAATGTCAAATATTTTTCTATATTTTTTTAAAATTTCACTTTTGGAAGCCTTCCCCTCCCCTCCCCTCCAAACTCCCAAAGATAGGCTAAAAGAAATATTAATTTTGAATTGGCTAAAATTAACCTACCTAATTTCAGCTAGGGGTGTGCATGGATCAAAAATCAAACCAAATTGAACCATATATATGGTTTGGTTTGGATCTTAAAACCGTTTTCATAAAACCGGTTTATTTTTTAAAACTGGTTTACATGTGGATCGGTTCGGTTTTAAACCGGTTTCTCACAAAATAACCAATTTTAAAAAAAACTAGTTTTAAACCGGTTTCTCTCAAAACCAATTCAATATTTAAAATTAATTTTATTTACATTGAATTAACTTTTTAAACCAATTTTTCACTTAAATTAGTTTATTTATTTTAAAGGAATACCAACTTTTTAAAATCAATTCAATTCTTAAAATCAATTTTATTTTAATTAAGTTAACATAACTTAAGCTAGTTTAAGTGGTAGTGGGTAATCTAAATTATTTGAAGATATTTTTTTTTATGTAGTAGTAGTTATCAATTACCTAATAACTAAGAGACCTGAATACCATAAAAAAAAAAATGAAATAACAAGTCTTTCATTTTCATTTTCAGTTAGTAGTAGTTATCAGTTAGTAGGAATATCATAAAAAAAATTATAAAAATTATGAAATAGTTTGCGTAATGTATTACAGGTTTTCATTTTTAACTTAGTATTATATAGGTGAGGAGAGTTAGAATTTGTCTTTTGTAAAAAATTTCATTTTCAATTTAGCATCATTAAGTCTCATCATCATATAATATATTAGAAATAACAAGTCTTTTTTTAAAAATACTGCAAGCATGTTTCATTTTAATTTAATAAATAATTATTTAAAATTAAAATTTTAAATTCAGAATTTATTAATGTGTTATTAGAGAAATTTAACTTTTCTCATCATAAGTATGTGGTTAACCATAAAAAGAGACAAACATATAAATTTAATACATAACAAAATTTGGGTATCCAATAACTAAACCACATTATTATTGTGGTTACCGGTTTATATTTGGATAACAAAATGGATACCCAATTTTATATTTTAACATTTAGATTGGATTTTAAAAAGTGGATCAATTTGGATACTAATTTGGTTATGAATAACCGGTTTTTTTGCACACCCCTAATTTCAGCTTCAAAACTGATTAACTTGAACTGATAAGAGCTTCTCGGAAGGCATCAACTATAAATTAATAAGGAAAAACGGAACTCACTATTAATGTGGAGAGAGATGGGGAATTGTTTAGCTGAAAAGTAGAGTGTTTTCGTTTTATATTTAGTCAAGCATTCTAAAAAGAGTCAAATCATTCTGTTTTTATTTAAATGTTATAAATTCTTAAATTTATTTATTTTAATCTTTTTTTTTTTGATAAATACTAGTGGATTTGTTAATGAAGAATCATTTTATAATTTTTTTATATAATTAATTATTCAGCTATAATTCAACCCTTAATATTTTTAATAAAATTAAAACTTATTTATTATTTTTATAAAACTATTCACCTTAAAAAAAACTTACATACAATTTTTTACCCGTGATTTTTACTATTTACTAATAAAAATATATGACAAGTGTATAATTTCTTCTTAATTTTTTATTATTTTCACTTTCGAAATTATTTTTAAGTTTACTTGTCATATTTTATTTAATAAATAATAAAAATCACACCTAATTTTTTTTTATTTAAGTATCATCCTTTAAAAAAATAAGATTTTTTTTTTAATATTAGTGGCGATAAGGTAAGGATTTAATTAAATCTTATATTTGATACAACATATAAAGTATATCACCTAACAGCACTTGGAATATCACCATTACCATCAACCACATCATTTTCATAAATTGATATGATTAAGAAATAGGAACATAACCAGGCGGGCCAGCCTCCGCTTATTCTTTTCATTTTCTTTCATTGTTTCAAGAACTTCTTGGAGGATGAATGCCCAATCTTTATGGACCACAAAGCCTAAGAAATATGCAGCCTGTACACAAAAGGCATATTTTAGAGGATTCATCTTTAGTTCGTGTTTTCTCATTATATTGAATGATTGTTGGAGATGGTCTATATAAACTTATCCTAACATGGACTTGATAACTATACTATCAATTTAAATCTGCATGAACGTATCAATGTCATCATGAAAAATTGAGTTCATTGCTCGTTGGTAAGTTGCCCTAGCATTTTTCAAGCTGAAAGACATTACTACCCACTCATAGGTACCTAAAGGTCATGGACATCGAAAATTCGTTTTAGACACATCTTCTTCGGCAGTAAAAATTTGATTATAGCCGGAGTATCTATCGAGCATACTAAGGTATTCAAAACCTACAACCGAGTTGACTAGCATTTTTGCCACTGACATTGGGTATTCATCTTTTGAGGTTGCTGCATTCAGATCTCTGAAGTCGATGCAAAACCTCAAAGTCCCATTTTTATTAATATCATGAACTATATTAGCAATCCATTCAATGTATACCTTGTGGTTCAGATGAATTTATACCTTAGGAGTCTTTCAAACACCTCTTTAATTTTTAACTTAATTTATGGCGCAAACCGTTGAGGCATCTTTTTGATTGGCTTTCTACCAGGTTTTATTGGTAGCTTCATTTCCGTCATATCCCTACTCAAACCAGGCATCTTATCATTTTCCCAAGCAAAGTAGTCTTTGTAATCCTTCAGCAATTGAATCACTTCATCTCTTATTTATGGGCCAAGATTGGCACAAATATATGTCGGCCTCTTATTCGACCATATCCTAGATCGATCTCTTCCCAAGGGTCTTGTGCTAACATTTTTATGTTTGGTGCAATTTGATCCTTTTCAAATCTTAGAGGCTCTTCATCGTAGATGGCGTCGAGTCTCTAGTCTTTTGAGTCTCTTTGTTGTGGCTTCTCGGGTGGCTCTAGTTCAAAATGGACCCAAGGCCCCTCCAAATGAACTCTTGTATTTTTGGCTTCGACAGCCATATATTTCACTTCGTCTTCGAGATATTCTTTTAGTCTTTTTTCGACTACATAAGCTGACATCTTTTGTAACATGTTGGACTCGGACATGGTAACTGCCTTCATCTCCCCAACTAGGTTGTTGGACTCCTTCTACTACTTCTACCTCATCTTCTTCCCCCATAATTTCTCTTCCCCAACGAAGGCCATGGGTTGGGTGTAGGTTAAGAGAGTAAAATGCCTTATGAAAAGGAATATAGGCGAATCCTGCAGGATTACATGGCGCTATATTCTCCAAGTTCCTATCAAAATTCTCTCTATCGACATGATTGACCTCATCCATAAAGTAGCTTTGGTCAACTTCAATATTTTTCACTATACCATTCTCCCGCCAGATTGATACCTTTTGATGCATCAAAGATGGAATTACCCCAATGCCATGAATCCATTCACGGCTCAAAGGCACATTGTAATTGGTTGTTGAGGCTATAACCATAAACAAAGTCGACCTAGTAACAAACCCCACTATCAGGTCGCCTGATTACACCCACAGTATAGCTTTAGGTCTGTGTCGAACTTTCCATTTTTTGTCACATGAAATATGGCATCAAGTTGAATTTCGCTCCTCCATAAACTAACACTTTGTTCACCATATTCTTCTCGAATTTTCCTATGATAAACAAAGGTTTTAGGTGATTCTTCATACCTACATCTGGTCTTTCAAAGAAAGCGTCTTATTCTTCGATGTAGCCATTATTCATAACATAATAACAAACTGGCCTGTGTCAGGCCATTTCTGCCTCTTCACCCTCTTCAAGTTCTTCAACCTCACATACTTGATCATATTCTAAGGGTAAAACTGACACCACATTACAATTTATATTAAAATCTGATTTCGACCCTGAATCAAAGTCATCAGTGACCATATCATCTTTTGGGAGAGGTTGGTATGACACCCTTCCTTTTGATTCTTCCATTTAAGGAGAAAAAAACTTCCTCCCTACTAGTGTCTTTTGAGACTCCTTATTCTTGACCTTGGGCTGATTATTACTTGACTCTGCTCCTTCTTACTCAGTAGTCTCTCTCTCATCTTTTCGACAACTCTGCTATCTCCTCCACTAGGACCTTGACATAAGGTTCTTATATTTATAGTTGTCTGGGGAATATGTATGTTGTTGCCTAGATACTTGGAACTCCTTTCGATTAGATATCGATGAACCCCTATCAACTTTAAAATTCCAAAATTTTTGTTGGCTTTGGTTCCCTTTCTCTACAAGTCAAACCCATTTTCCCATTGGTACGTCGGCAGTTGGGAATGTTGCGGACTTATTCCCCTGAAAATTTGTGGTCTTTTGTTGTTGTTTATGGGGAACTCCCCTCTTTTTGAAAGTGAATTTCTCCCTAGTGATCTTCCAATTTCCATAATGGCTAGCTATTCAGACCCTTTCTATGTTCTCAGCAGCTTTTATGTCGAACACAGAACTACACATAACAACTCTTTCTCCCTCGATTTCAAAGGATCTAAGGCATCTTATGGTTAAAGAAGATAACAATTCTAGATCTTGATTGTCTTCATGTACTTGCACACAAGATTACTTCTTCGACTGCAATAATGGCAATTGACGATGAAGCTCTTCATAATACTATAGTAATTTTAAGAGAAATTAATGTAAGATGTCTAAGAGAGTTTAATGTAAATGCTACAAATGTGTGTGTTTCATTTGAACTTAAGAAGAGAGTTAAAGATTTAGGGAATGAATTCATTAGGAAACACTTTATGATCATGTGTAACTAGATTTTTCCAGTAATATAAGAGTAGAGTTAATTAAGTTTTTCTCATAAACATTGAGGTAGGGTTTTGGAGAATATACTTCTTATCTATTTACCCTTGGCCTGATGTGTTTTCTATATTCAAAAAACATGTATGGTTTAGATTTGGGAAATGATTGAGTGACTTTAATATTTGGTTACTTTGGTGGCTTCAGTGTAATTGAAAAATATATGATTGATTAAAATAAAATATTTTGATGAGATATGATGTTTGATTTAGAGAGAGAGAGAGAGAGAGAGAGAAAGTCACCTAATCGTAAAGTCCCTGAAACTTTGTCCGTTAGACTTGGGAAAGGTTTGCATGATTTTAATGTTTTGTAACTTTGAATGATGAACTATAATGGAAAGGGAAGTTGGATGAATGCATGTAGATCACAAGTGAATGATAATTAATGATAATATGAAATGCATGAAAAATATGAGAGCTAAAACCTTATGCATGTATAAAAATTCTAGAGGGAAGGTGTAACACCCAAAACCACAAATATTTATTTTTAAAACAAAATCCACACTTAATATGTTATTTCATCAAAATACTCATGTAGAAAACATTCAACATCACAATACGCGACAAAAAATTAGAACAAACATATAATAAGTCTGAATAAAAACATCTCTGAATAACCCTATGAAGGAGAGTTATAATTCAAAACCACAAAATACAAATGTCCAAATTTCCGGTGTTATAGATATGAGACTTTATTTGACTAATTAAAAGAAAATAGTAAATGCTAAGAGGGCATCCAACCATCTCTCAGAAATCACGAATATATCACTCCTGTTGATCACCTGTACAAACTTGCACAAAAACACCAAACCAACAAGAAAAGGGTGAGAATACACTTACATATAATCAAAGTAAAATTGTAGCAACAACATGATAGTATGAATACAACATTAATATCAGCATATAAATCAAACACAGACATAAACATTCAAATATCATTCTCAAATATATGTAATGTTATTTATGCATTAACTTCTTCACATATATGCATGTGGTGCACAGTTTTTTACGATATTTGAGGTATGTTACTGATTTTATTCCACGGTCTCCGGTCTCTCACCTGATCCGATGATCCCCACCAAATGGATTTGAGACCCGCCTCTGGCCTCTAAAATAGACCAACGAACCCACCAAAGAATCTGAGGCCACTAAAAAACCGAAGTCTAATTCTTAACTCTAAAATATATGTATGCATGGAAATGTTAACGTTCAATAATACCTTTCACCCAAAAACCAAAGTATAATTCATCCAAAATGAATTAATAATTAAGCACAAAAAATGGTTCCAATCTTGAACGTACATTGTCAATAGGGCAACCAAAAAATGGCATTCAAATTATTGAAAAATCAAAATAAATTGAGACTCATTCGAAATGCCTTGAAAATTTGTAGATCCTTTTTAAGTGTTATGATATGACTTGCTGCAAAATAATAGCTTAAAACTCAAACGTATGCTAATGTTTTCTTTGTTTACGTTTTAAAGAAAATCGACTCCTAAAAAATTCATATTTAATTCATCTTAAGTCAAAAAAGATTTAATTTTGTGAAAGGATATTTAAAATGTGATAAATTTCTTGAAAAAAATCATTAAAAAAATGTAGCCTAGGTCAAAAGAATTATGTGTTTGAATTAGCTATGGATTTGCTACAGGTTCGTTACAAATTAGCTATAATTTATGGGTTTTTGTATGATGTTCTTGTTAGCGATGGATTTTGCGACTAAATATCTGCCGCTACAAATAAAATTTATATAAAAATATCAAATGAGGACAAAATGCCACGTGGCATCCATGTCATCAACTTTGTGACGCCTACATTACCACGTGAAAAATGCCACATGAGCTCTGTTAATGAACGTTAGTAGGAGGGGCCAAAAGTGTGGATGAAAAATTTTAAAGGATAATTCTTTGAAAAAAAATTTTTGAGAGACTAAAATAGAAGGTTGCTATATTTATAGGGACCCGTGACATATTTAACCTTTAATTTTAAAATGAAAACTTAGTTTTAGTTACAATTAAGTTTTTGGTAAATTTTAAAAAACTGTTTACATGTCAAAAGTAATTTTGTAGAGATCAAGTTAAATTTAAATTTTTTTTTTTTTTTTTTACAATTTATAGTTTATAGGAGTACACATATAAGTACAAGAGCATGTGATTATTTTTGGTAATAGATTAGATCAAATCTTTCAAACATTGACTTCACATGTGTTTATTTATAATTTGCTTGATCCTAATTTATCTTTCAAGCACGTGGCTCTTTTTTAGCACAACAATATATAATTTGTTCCCCATTAATCGTGATTTATGTTTTTCTTATCCTTCTTGTTGCGTTTCTTTACTTATTTATAGCTGAAGTTTCTAAATAAGCTTTTTGGTTTCATCTTTTGGATATGATCAACAAAACTTTATTATAGTATCATTTAAACTCTAACCCTAATCTCTCTCAAAATTCATATATTGGAATTTTGGGTATAGTTATTTATCATTTAGAAAAATAAACTTGGTTTGGTATAACGAATACAGAGAGAAAGATGGAATTAATAATACAAGAGTCTTGTGAAGACATAAAGACAAACGATCATATGGTAGCAATTTAGAAGCACCAAATAGAAGAAGAAATGAAAAGAGGTTTCAAGAGAAAGATGATAAGATGATCATTTGCGTGAGACTGTATGGAATATTGAGTTAAAGCTTCTTCCGTCAATAAAAAAGCTCTTGGTGACTGAACAAAAAGCACTTGCAGATAGGATTACTTCTTTGGATGCAATAATGGCAGTTGGCGATGAAGCTCTTCCTAATACTATCACATGTTTTAGAGAAAGTAATGAAAGAAAGATGTCTAAGAGATCTGAATGTCAATGTTACAAACGTGTGTGCTTAACTAGATTTTTCCAATAATATATGAGTAGAGTTAATTAAGTTTTTCTCATAAACAATGAGGTAGAGTTTTGGAAACAATACTTCCTACCCATTTACCTTTGGTCTGATGCATTTTCTACATTAAAAAAAGATGTATGGGTTAGATTTGGGAAATGATTGAGTGACTTTACTATTTAGTTACTTTGATGACTTCTTGAAAAATATATGATTGATTAAGATAAATTATTTTGATGAGAGATGATGTTTGATTCAGAGAAAGAGAGAGAAATATAAAGTTAACTAATCCTAAAGTCCCTCAAACTTTGTCCGTTAGATTTGGGAAATGATTGAATGATTTTACTATATGTAACTTTGAATGATTAACTATAATGGATATGGAAGTTGGATGAATGCATGTAGATCATTAGTAAACGATAATTCATGAAAATATGGAATGCATGAAAAATATGTGAGCTAAAACCTTATGCATGTAGAAAAATTCTAGAGGGAAGGTGTAACACCTTAAACCCCAAATATTTATTTTTAAAACTAAATTCACACTTAAGATGTTACTTCATCAAAGTACTCATGCATAAAACATTTGACATCACGATTCGCAACGATAAATAAGAACAAACATATAATAAGTCTGAATAAAAACATCTTTGAAAAACTCCATGAAAGAGAGTTATAATTCAAAACCACAAAATACAAATGTCCAAATTTCCAGTGTTACTAATATGAGAATTTATTTAACTAATAAAAAGAAAACAGTAAATGCTAAGAGGGCATCAAACCATCTCGTAGTAATCACGAATATATCACTCATGTTGATCACTTGTACAAAATTGCACAGAAACACCAAACCAACAAGAAAAGGGTGAGAATACACTTACATATAATCAAAGTGAAATTTTAGCAACAGGATGATAGTACGAATACAACAGTAATATCAGCATATAAACCAAACCCAGACATAAACATTCAAATACCATTCTCAAATATATGCAATGTTATTTATGAACTAACTCCTTCACATTTATGCATGTGATACCAAGTTTTTGAAGATATTCGAGGTATGTTACTGATTTTATTCCATGGTCTCCGGTCTCTTACCTGAATCGACAATCCGCACCAAATGGATTTGAGACCCGCCTTTAGCCTCTCAAATAGACCAACGATTCCACCAATGAATCTGAGGCCACCGAATAGACCGAAGTCTAACCTAACTCCAAAATATATGTATGCATGAAAATGTTTACGTTCAAACATACCTTTCACCCAAAAATCAAAATATAATTCACCCAAAATTAATTAACAATTAAGCACCAAAAATGGTTCCAATCTTGAACGTACATTGTCAATAGGGCCACCAAAAATATCACCTCACCAAAAATATGTTTATTTAAATACTCTAGTAATTATATTTTCAAAAATAAAACTAAATTAAATCTCTTATTATTTCATTTTTCAAATAAATCATGTTTGATTGATTTAAGGTTGTTTTTATCTCAATTTCATTTCAAGATTTGAAGAAAAGGTCTCCGAACTCGAAAATATCCAAAAGCTGCCAAAACACCCATATTCACACGAACCCGTCTTTCAAGCTAAAAGTT
The DNA here is from genome assembly GCF_029867415.1 of Vicia villosa. NCBI lineage: Eukaryota > Viridiplantae > Streptophyta > Magnoliopsida > Fabales > Fabaceae > Vicia > Vicia villosa. The sequence goes on along the minus strand of NC_081184.1, from coordinate 165,238,488 downwards.
GCTGGTCACGGAACATAGAGCACTTGTAGACATGATTACTTATGTGGATGCATTAATGGCAACTGAAGATGTAGCGCTTCGTAATACTATTGCAAGTTTTAGAGAAAGTAATAAAAGAATGATGTCTAAGAAAGATGAATGTAAATGCTACAGATGTGTGTGTTTCATTTGAACCTAAGAAAAAAGAGTTGAAGGGTTAGAGAGTGAGTTTATTAGGAAACTGTTTATCATCATGTGTGTTTAACTAGATTTTTCCAATAATATATGAGTAGGGTTAATTAAGTTTTTCTCATAAACAATGAGGTAGGGTTTTGGAAATAATACTTCTTATCCATTTACCCTTGGTCTGATGCGTTTTCTACATTCAAAAAACATGTATGGGTTAGATTTGGGAAAGGATGAGGTGACTTTACTATTTGGTAACTAGTGTAAATGAAAAATATATGAATGATTAATATAAATTATTTTGATGAGAGGATGTTTAATTTAGAGAGAGATAGAGATAAATTCACCAAAGTCACCAAATGCTAAAGTCACTCAAACTTTGTTAGATTTAGGAAAGGGTTGAGTGACTTAACTATTTGGTAACTTTGAATGATTAACTATAGTGGATATGGAAGTTGGATGAATGCATGTAGATGATGAGTAAACGATGATTCATGATGGTATGGAATGCACGAAAAATATGAGAGCTAAAACCTTATACATGTAGAAAAGTTCTACAGGGAATGCAGAAAGTCTCTCTGTAGATAAAAATCCTGAGATTTTTATTCCTAGTTTTTCATATATTAATTTTTCATTAAAAAGATAATTTGAAATTTATTTTTATTTAATTATCGTATTTAATATAATATAAGGGATGATGTTGGTTTGGTTGATGGGGGTGGTTGCTCAATAACATTGATAAGAAGATAAGAGATGGGGCTTCTACTTCGTTTTGGAAAGACCCTTGACTTGATGGTATTCCTTTGGGTGAGGGGAGAATGGTAAGGCATGGAAGTGGCGTATGAGGTCTTTTACGTGGAAGGAGGAGTTAGTGAGAGAGAGAGAGAGAGAGAGAGAGAGTGCATGTGTGTATTGAGCAGTTAACCTCAGTTGTTTTACATGTGGACATAAAAGATCGATGGTATTAGAATTTACAGTCCTCTTCTTGTTACACGGTCAAATGTGTTTATAAAAATGTCAATGTTAAGGACAACAAAAATTTGGATTTTAATCGTATTCTGACGAAGGACAATTTAGCTAAGTGGCGGATTCTTTCTACGATCGATCAAAGATGTGTGGCGAATTATGGTGTGGATGAAGACAGAGATTATTTATTTGTGAAATATATATTTTTTGGTAGATTGTGATCTACAATTTCTAATTGGTTAGTTTTTTCAATGACATTTCAAGAAAAGTTATTGGATCATCTCTTACAGTTTGGAGGGTTAGGGGGTTTGTCGAAAAATGTTCGGATGCTTCTTAATACTATTTGGAAAGAGCGGAACACTCTGTTTTTCATAATAAAGAGAAGCATTTGCAGGCATTATCATAAATGGTAAAACTTAAGTCTTTTGGTGGTTAAAGTCGAAATATGTTTTTATCGATTTTGATTACCAGGTTTGGAGGCAAAATCTTTTATCTTGCATATCAATTGTTACGTAGTCAGTTTTGTGTTGTTTCTTATTCAGAGCTTTGTGTTGTAATTTCAAAATTTAATGTAATTTCAGATTATTTGTTGTCATCTTCGATACATCTTGTACTAAAATGACTTATTTTGTTCGTTAATATATATCTCATTGAAAAATCACTTATAACTATGAGTAAGTTAAATGTAATATTCTAAAAATATTTTCATTTAATTAATACTCTCTCCGTCCCACAATGAGTGACCCATTAAGAATAAAATGATGTCTCAAAATGAATGATTCATTTAAATTTTCAATACACTTTTCCCAATTTTACTCTCTAATTAATAAATTTTTTACTATTCTCAATACATGATAAGGCTACTATAGTAAAAATAATATTCTCTTTCTTATTTTACATTTTTTTAACCGGTCTAAAATTGTATGTTGGGTCACTTATTGTGTGATGAAGAGAGTAGTGTTTAATTTTAAAATGAAAAACTTAACTTTTGTTACAATTAAGTTTTAGGAAAATTTCAAAAACATTTTACGAGTCAAAAATATTTTGTACAGATAAAGTTAAATTTTAAAAAATAAAAAAATAAATTAGTTTTTTTTGCTTAGATTATAGTTCATAGGAGTCCGCATATATAAGAGTCCATACTAAATCTTTTAAAATTAATTAGGATTATTAATGGATTAGATCAAATATTTTGTAACAAACCCAATTGACTTCAATTCCCTATTTAATAGTAAGTTCTGTTTTCTTCTCATTGAGTTTCATCACTTATTTATAGGTGAAAAGAAGCTCTTTGGTTTCAGCTTTTGGATTTGATCACAGTATCATGAAGGCAGAGAGAAATATGGAAGAAATAATACAAGAGTTTCGTGACGGCACTAAGTCAAAGGATCATATGGTAGCTCTTTTGAAACACCAAATAGAAGAAGAGATGAAAAGAGGTTTTGAAGAGAAAGATGATAAGATCAGCATTTTGCTTGAGACTGTTTCGAATCTTGAGTTAAAGCTTCGAATGTCAAGCCAAAAGCTCCTGGTCACGGAACATAAAGCACTTGTAGACATGATTACTTCTGTGGCTGCAACAATGGTAGCTGACGATGAAGCTCTTCGTAATACTATTGCAAGTTTTAGAGAAAGTTATGAGAGAAAGATGTCTAAGATAGGTGAATGTAAATGCTACAAATGTGTGTGTTTTATTTGAACTTAAGAAGAAAGTTGAAGAGTTAGGGAGTGACTTCATTAGGAAACTGTTTATGATTTGAATAATTATAGTGAGGTTTTTTTGTTTTGTTATGGTCAGGGTTTTAAAAAACGGTAACGCCTGCGTCGCGGTCGTGTAAAGGTTTTTATGATTTCAGACTTTCAGTTGGTATAGGTGTGTGATTGCGGTCGTCGCGGCGTGAACTAACCATAATTTGTTCTTTAATATAAAAATCGGTGATAACGTATCAGCACTTGCAAAAACCGTTTTATCGCGGCTGTTTTCAGGGTCGTGAACTGTTTTTAAAATCTTGGCTATGGTATCTAGCTTATCTTTTTAGTCTTTGATACTAGTGATTAGTTTGTGGGACTTTTTGCCTTATTTTTCTGCTTTGGTGGTTGTTTTTTTTATTTGTTTTGTTTTTTCTCAATTGCGTAAGCGGGTTTGGGTATCCCTAGTCAGGGCCGGTCCTTGGAATTTGGAGGCCTTGGGCGAATGAAAAGAGTGGTGCCCCTATGTTTTTTTAACAATAGATACATAATGATTAAAAAAATAATTGGATAAAAAACACATTTTCATTTGACATTGTGAAAAAAGAATACAAGTACGGATCTTTAAATCAATGTTTATCTACATCAAAATATAAACCACTATAAAGAGACTTCTTATTCTTCTTCTTCGTAGCATTTTTTGTTGGAAAATCATTAATAATTTGTTCATAATCAAGGTTCTTCAAAAAATTATTTTCAATTGAAATCAACGCAAGACTATTTAATCTATCTTGTGACATAGTAGATCTCAAATAAGATTTTAATAATTTTTATTTAGAAAAACATCTCTCACCAGATGCAACACTGATAGGAATAGTCAATATTATTCTATAAAGTTATGCATGCATTAGGAAAACTATTTAAAACCTTTAAAGAACTCGATATCATAGAGCTTGATTTTGATTCAACTGTTAAAACTTCTCTAATAACTTTTAAATCTTCAAACAAAATTTCACTATAAATATCAAGAGAATCTTCATCTTTTAAACAAGTTTCAAGATGTTTATAACATGTTTTCAAGTCCTTATCAGATAATGATATAAGCCTTTCAATACTAAACAAGAATCCAAAAATATTTTCATATGTGCTATATTGCTCAAATCTTCTATCAAGTGAGTCAATTGTTTGATGTACATTATATAAGAAATAGTGATTTCGAAAAGACTCTTCAGTAGACTCAAGATTCAGTTATGTGGGTTGAGATAAATTTTCATCATAGTGTTGTTTTCTACAAATTTAACGTTTTTGAATAAACACACATTCAATCTCCATTTCATTCCCAATATTTTCAGCACTAGCCTTAGCATTTACAAATCCAGGTTCTCTAAATTCTTTTATTAATTTTGACTTTGTAGTGCCCCTATATATTTGTTAGCCAGTATTTTTCAAAATAATAAATTTTATCAAATATAAGTTCTCTTTTAATATATATAGCGATAAAAAAATTTGTGGTGCCCCTAAAATTATGGGGCCCTGGGCTCCCGCCCCGCGAGCCCGTGCTTAGGGCCACCCCTGTCCCTAGTACTCCTGTTTATTTGATTAATTGCTTAGGAAAAAAAAAATATCTCCTGTACCTGGTTTCAGTCCTCATGTTATATTTCCTTTATCTTTATTTCTCTTTTTATATTTATATCTATTCTATTTATCTTTAAAGCATGTATAGAAATTTGGATTCACTTATTCTCTCACGTTACTCTGTATTTTTGGGTATATCTTTATTTTAATTGTTTTAGATATTTTATGTAGAGAAAAAAGAAAATGTATTAACAGAAAATCCAATAAGAAACATGTATTACAATAATTTTTTATTTTATTTTTTAAATATTGAAATTACATAATAAATATAAATTTTTTGATTTGTACAATGCCCTATAAGCTCTTTTATAATAATAAGTATTTACAGATGTGAGTGTAACTTCGATACATCTAGAGAGTATACTTAGATTTTTTTTCATGGTTCATAAACTCAAACATTCACAATCATAAAAAGATGCTTGTGTTTGTAGTTTGGTTTGTATTTTTTCGAGTTCTTTGGTTTGTTACTATCTTTTATATAGTTTGTTGCTTTCTTTCTGTTATTAATTTTTTTTTTTTGCTTTTTTTTAATCCTCTTGTTAGCTCAATTCTGTTTAGTTTTACATATATTTATTTGTCATTCTTAAAAAAAAAAAAGTTTAATAACAAACTTTATTTGGTTATATAAAAGTAAATTTTTCATAAATTTACAATCATTTAAATTTGCAATGGATAGAGTAGCTCAACTATATTATGAACAGAGTTAATTATATTTTCCTCATGAATTTGTATTGAGCGATCATAGTGAGGTGTAATGTTAAGTTTACTAAAAAAATAATCATAATCAAATATTTAATGATTGACTAGGTCAATGAGCGCACACACTATTACGAAATATATATCTTAATATAGTTGGAGGTAGTGTTTAAAATATCGGACCGAACTGATCAGTCGGATTGGAAATCAAAGGGGTCATAAATCTGGTCTCAAAGTTGGATCAGGTATGTTATGGATCGGTCAAAATCGATAAAAATGGGTGAATCGACGGTTTTAGAAAACCGCGAGTTTCATTTTTTTCAAACAAAATGACGTCGTTTAATTAAAATATGGGTAGATTTTGTTCAAAAATTATTTAGAACAACTTTCTCTCGTTTACAATTAGAATTTATTCAAAATGTATTTGATCAATTTGTATTTTATACTATTTTGTCGTTTGTGATGACTATGTTAAAATTTGAATTTAAAGAATGAACTTGTAAAATTTTTATATTTTGAAAATTTAAAATTTTATAGGTGTCGTGATATTTTTTAAAGACCGACTCATCTGGTTCGAGTGATTTAACAAATATATAATTTTATTATAAAGACCGGTTTATTCATTATAGTTATTAATTTGGTTTAGTCATGCAGTTCCACTAAGGATGACAAAAATATACGTACCCGCGGATATCGGATAAAATCTGTCACATGCAAATATATAACTTAATGGATATCCACAGATAAAATACATGAATATTTAAACGCCCATTTGTTAATGGATATGAATGCAGATTTAATGATACTCGTGTCTGCAAATATCTGTATCTGTTAATCAACTATAAAAATTATTTAAATATCGTTAGTTTAGTATACATTGTCTTTTCATCTTTTAAAAAAACTTGTATTCTTATTTATTTATTTATTTTTAAAAATTTCTTTGAAGAAAATATTTCACATGCCATACAAATCATATTTGGCCATTTCATATTTAAGCTTCTTCAATAACTCCTATTAATGATGCAGTACAACGGCAAGCATAAGATTGGAAGTATTTCAGATTTTATCGTATCCATAAGGACCCGTACGAGGGAAAGAATGTCATTCAACATTTTCTGCATTTTTGAGCTTCGGTTAAAATGGTTTAAACATAAAATTAAGTATTAACAGAAAAATAAATACATTCTTTTGAGAGAATAATCAATCAGGCATGAATATAAACTACTCATCACAAACTTAAGCCTATCGATCAGTTGTACTTAACCTAAAATACTCGTCAAAATTATCATGTATCTCTCACATCAATGTCCATTTCTGCAACACCTACATGACATATCACAACCAAGGCTATGTCTAACACAAAGTTGCGAGAACAATCGGATTCTTGCGTAGGTGATGTTTCGCGCGAAACTCAAACACTGAAGCATTAAGCTTCGATACACAAGTGATTGTTAGCTCTAATCCTATCTCTACAACAACACGAATCCAAATATAAATTGGCGTTAGATTTAGAAGGTTGTTTGATTTAGCGTAGAATAAGTTGGCGTCAGTTACAAAGATGTATGAATTGGGTGAGGGGAGAATGGGGAGGCATGGAAGTGGAGTAAGAGATCGTTTTCGTGGGAGGAGGAGTTAGTGGGAGAATGCATTGGGCGGTTAATCTCAGCTATTTTGCAGGTGGACATAAATGATTGTTGGTTTTAGAATTTACAATCCTCTTCTTGTTACACAGTCAACAGTTCTTATAAAAGTTTGTCAATGTTGACGATAACAACAATCCAGATTTTAATCGTATTCTGACGAAGGACAATTTGGCTAAGTGATGGATTTTTGCTACAATCGATCAAAGATGTGTGGCGAATTGTGATATGGATGAAGACAGAGATCATTTATTTGTGAAATGTGATGTTTTTGGTAGATTGTGGACTACAATTTTTAATTGGCTAGGTTTCTCAACGACATTTCAAGAAAAGTTATTGGATCGTCTCTTACAGTTTGGAGGGTTAGGTGCTTTGTCGAAAAATGTTCGGATGCTTCTTAATACTATTTAGAAAGAGTGAAACACTCGTATTTTTCATTATAAAGAGAAGTATTTGAAGGCATTATCATAAAGGATAAAGCTTAAGTCTTTTGGTGGTTAAAGTCAAAATATGTTTCTATTAATTCAGATTACTAGATTTGGAGGCAAAATCTTTTATCGTGCTTATCAACTGTTATGTAGTCAATTTTGTGTTATTTCTTATTTAGAACTTTGTGTTGTAATTTCATAGTTTGATGTTGAGATTTCAGATTATTTGTTGTAATTGTACTAAAATAACGTATTTTGATGGTTAATATATTTCTCATTTTGACATTTAAAAAAAAAAACAAATACAAAAATCAGTAAGTTAATGTTCTAAAAAAATTCATTTAGTTAATAGTGTTTAATTTTAAAATGAAAAACTTAATTTTTGTTACAATTAAGTTTTAGGTAAATTTTCAAAAACTTTTTACACGTCAAAAATATTTTGTAGAGATAAAGTTAAATTTAAAAAAAAAAAAAATAGTTTTTTTGCTGTAGATTATATAGTTCATAGGAGTACGCATATTATAAGAGTACATACTAAATCTTTTAAAATTAATTAGAATTGATAAAAGATTAGACCAAATATTTAGTAACAAACCCAATTGACTTCAATTCCCTATTAATAGTAAGTTCTGTTTTTCTTCTCCTTCTTGTTTATAGGTGAAGTTTCTGAAGAAGCTCTTTGGTTTCAGCTTTTGGATTTGATCAGCTCCACTTCAACCTAATACAGTATCATGAATGCAGAGAGAAAGATGGAAGAAATAATACAAGAGTTTCGTGAAGGCATTAAGTCAAACGATCATATGGTAGCTCTTTTGAAACACCGAATAGAAGAAGAGATGAAAACAGGTTTCCAAGAGAATGATAATAAGATCAGCACTTTGCTTCAGACTGTATGGAATCTTGAGTTAAAGTTTCGCCTGTCAAGCCAAAAGCTCCTGGTCACGGAAAGTAAAGCACTTGTAGATAGGATTACTTCTGTGGCTGCAACAATGGCAGTTGAAGATGAATCTCTTTGTGATACTATCGCAAGTTTTAGAGAAAGTAATGAAAGAATGATGGCTAAGAAAGATGAATGTAAATGCTACAAATGTGTATGTTTTATTTGAACTTAAGAAGACAGTTGAAGAGTTAGGGAGTGAGTTCCTTAATTAGGAAACTGTTTGTGTCTGATTTGATTTTTCCAGTAATATGAGCATAGTTAATTAAATTTTCTAATGAATTTGTAATAGTATCTTGTAGTTTAGTGGATAACTCTTTTGTGTCTCGAGAATTCTATCATGCATGTGATGTAATAACGATATAACTTATTGGTCCACAACCGCGAAACTGGCCGCAACAAATCGGTTTTAGCAGATGTCGATACCATTATCACCGTTTCTCTGTTGAAAAACAAATTGTGATTAATTCACACCGAGACGGTCGCAATCAGTGTTGCAGTGCAGCACCTGTACCGACCGAAATCGCGAAAACCATTACGCGACTGAGATGAGACCGCGACCGTTTTTTAAAACCTTAGGTATAAGTGTCTTTGTCCTCCCTCTAGTCAGTGATACTTCTCATCAATTTGCTGTTGGAAATTATTAATACTTAATAATATTTAATCACAATGGGTGTGTTCCAAAATGACAAGAAATTTTTTAATGTGAAGTTTGTATTTTGAATATGAAAATAGGCAACACTTCGTGAAGTGTTGCAATAGTCTGTTTGTAGTTTGAATTAGAAATAGGTAACACTTCGTGAAGTGTTGCAGAATGAAAATATGCAACTCTTGATAAATGTTGCAAAAGGCCAAAGCATTATAACTTTTGGAAAAATGAATTGTTTCACCAAGGGTGACTACCTTATGAAATAATATTAAAGTGGCCTATAAAAACCTTATTGTGGATTCAGAAATTAATAATAAAATTGTATATCTAACAAGGCTATCATATTCACTAAATTCTAGACACTCTTTGCTACATCCGAGTTTTCGTTCGTCTTATGCAAACTCGATAAAAGTCTGAATTATCCTGGATATTCATGCGTTCCAACTCTAAGACATATTGATAGTGCTTGAAATACTTATAAAAAAATGATTTTGTTTACGATTCTAGCCTCGATCCATTTGACTTGAATTAATTTTTCTAACATTTGATGTTGCTTTTTATCTTATTTTTCTGTTTTATTGGTTGGTTTCTTTTATTTATTTTGGTTTTGTGCGAACAACAATGTACCTCTTGTACCTGGTTTGTCCACAAATGTATAGAAATTTGAGTTCACTTATTCTTTCACTCTATATTTTTCTGTATTTCTTTATTTTAATTGTTTTAGATATTTTATGTATTTCTTTTAGTTATATTTGATATTTTTTACTAATCAATTTAATATATAAAATATATAATAATAAATATTAATAATTAGATTATTTTCATGGTTCATAAATTCAAACATTCTCGATCAAATGCCTCTTTTAGGGTGTGTTTGGCATAGAAGAGAAGTTGTGAAGAGAGAAATAAATAAGAGAGAGGGTAAGAAGAGAGAAATATATGAGAAATAAAATAGATTTGAGGTATTGTTTGTTTTAAGAGAAAGAGAGAAGAAATGGAGAAGAGAGAAGTGTTGTATATTTTAAAAGTACTATATTGCCCTTATGATCAATAATATTTTAAAATATATATTTATAATTTAATGGACAAAATAGTCATTTCTTTCTATTAATTTGTCTTTTCTTACTTTCTCTTCATATTTGAAGAGAAATGCAAAAGTTGTGGGACCCACTCTTTTTTAATCTCTCTTTCCAATTTCTCTTCTTCCCAAACAAGAGAAGTTATCAATTTCTCTTCAACTTCTCTCTCACCTATTTCTCTCTTTCCTACTTCTACTCTACCAGTTTGGTTTGGTTTGTATTTTTTCGAGATTTTTGGTTTGTTACTTTCTTTTTGTTTTTCTGTTGCTTTTTTAAATCCTCCCTATAAGTTGTTAGCTCAACTTTTTTATTTATTTTTACAAATATTTATTTGTCATTCTTAAAAAAAATAGTTTAATAACAAACTTTTATTGGTTATAAATTTTTTTTCTTCATAAATTTACAATCATTTAAATTTGTGATGGATAGAGTAGCTCCACTAATATTATGAGCAGAGTTGATTATATTTTATTATGAATTTGAATTTACCGATGGTGTAATGTTAAGTTTATAAAAAAAATTGAATCCTAATCAAATATTTTATGATTGACTAGGTGAATGAACGCACACACTATTATGAAATACATATATCTTAGTATTGTTGAAAGTAATGTTTAAAATATCATAATGCAATGATTGATCGTATATTGGATCGAGTATGTTATGAATCGACCAAAACCAGTAAAATTGGATGAATCGACGGATTTGGAAACACCGATTTAAATGTTCTTTTAAAACAAAATGACGTCGTTTAGGTAATTTTAGAAAAAGTAAAATATATGTAGACTTTATTAAAAAATTACTTGGAACAAGTTCCTCTCATTTACAATACTTATTCAAAATTTATTTGAATTTGTAATTTATACTATTTTGTTGTGAGTGATGACTATGTTAAAATTTGAATTTAAAGGATGAACTTCTGAAATTATTATGTTTTGAAATTTTAAAATTTTATAAGTGTCGTGATATTTTTTAAAGACTAACTCATTTAGTTCGACCGATTCAATAAATATATAATTTTGTTATAATTTTTGAAATAAATAACTTTCGATGGTGACTCTGTTATATTTCGAGAGTTTCTTACACTGGGGTGTTTTTACCGCCGCAAAAGGAAGTACAACAAGATACTTCAATTGTAGTAGGGGTTTGAGGCACGGGACCCATTGTTCCTTTTCCTGTTCACGATAGTAGCGGAGGGGCTAGTAGGTCTAGTAAGGCAAGCTACAATATTTGGAGAATTTAGAGGTTTTAGAGTTAATGACGCCGTGTAACGTCATCTACTACAGTTTGCCGACAACCTTATTTTGTAGTGTAAAGCTCACGGTAAAATCTTTGGATCTTGAAGGCAATATTGAGAGGTTTTGGCATCAACACCAGTCAGCATTTTATGGAGGGTGCCTCTCATTTCCTAAGTTGTTGTATGGGCACAATACCATTTAACTTCTTAGGTATAGAAGCGGGCTCAAATCCTATAAGGATAGCATCTTGGAGTGGAATAGTAGACAAGATTAGAAGAAAATTATCCTCACGGGCACAATACCGGATCTGAGTTAAGTATCAGTCGGCTGCGCTCTCTGGCCTCCGAATCGAGTTACACTCTCCCTTTAGGAATTGAGTATTTTCCCGAATCTGAGTTAAGTCTCAGGCAACGGTGCTCTCCAATCCAACCCAAATCGAGTTACACTCTCCCTCCGCGGATCGAGTATTTTACTGGATCTGAGTTCAATCTCAGCCGACTACACTCTCCGGTCTCTGGATCAAGTTACACTCTCCCTCTGGGGATTGAATACATTCCCTCTTCGGAGACTAGGCAGTTTTCCTAGAATAAATACTTGATCCATTTCAACTTGATCAGGTCCGATCTAGCCGTGTTAGATAAACTTCTTGGAAGGAAGCTCCCAGCAGGGATAACTCTTGGTTAAATCATTTCACCCCGCTATGCATGCTTCTTGTTAGGGGGAATCATATATCATATAAGTCTGGTTGTATGCTTACAATAATTTTTTCCAAACCGCAAGGGGGGCTCGAAGCATATTATATAAAAATTTGTCGGGGGCACAAAACATGTTACATAAAAGCTCGTAAGGAGCTCAAAACATTGTACGTTGCCACAAGGTCTTAAAGGGGGTACAAAAATCATTACAAAATGCATCCACGTGGATGACTAACAAAAATCACAAAGGGTAATCACATGTCGGGCTAGCCCTCACAGGGCTGGATCTTTGCGGGGGCAATCTCTTATTGTTCCTTCTCGGCTCCGCCTTCAACTTTGGCCTCCGAGGTTTCGGCATCCATATCCACTAGTCAGTCATCCATCACGACCTTGAAGAAATCCATTTCAGTAACATTAAGGTCCGACTGGAGACACAAAGCTTGAGCTTTAGCCCTTTCAAAAGCTTTATCGCCAGCAGCTAGCAGGTCAACCTGGGCATCTTTTAAAGAACACTTCAGCTGTTTGTTGGACTCTCAAAGCTGCTTGACATCCTAGATCAACCCATTTATAGTGACCTCTACATCTTCTTTCTTTTTGGTCACCTTAGTCAACCTCTTTGTAGCCTCCTCCGTTATACGAGCTTGATCTTCAAGATCGCCTTTTAGCTTGGTTACCTCTTTGGATAGTTGAATCTCAGCTTTTTCGGACTCGTCTCCAACTTCAAAAAGAGTTTGGGTCATCACGGCGCATCTCATCAAGTAAGAACTCACATTGGTAGTCAACTATTGAGCCTCGATGGATATGCCCTTAGCAACATCTTCGTTGGAGTTCAGATGATCATAGAGGAATTTCAAGCCATCAAAGTTGTTGTCCCATAATTTGAATTCGGTGGAGGGTCTCGGCTGCTGACTACAGTCGTCGGCCTGAGTTTAGATTTCGAACAATTCCGACTTCAAGGCAGACTTGTCAGCTCACTTGGCTCTAGCCTCGGCCACCAACTTTCTTTGTTCTTTAATGTAGGTAGCCAACATCTTCATTGCAAATAGAAAAATAAATAAAAACATAAGAACGAGCACAAGATAAAGCTCATAAGATATGAGGCTCACAGAATCCTTACCTAGATATTCCAAGAGTATCTCTTGGTTCCCAGACATTTCCATTATGTCATTTACTTTCATCATGTGGAAGAAGTCTAGTAGGGAAAGCGCTTGAACTTTCTCCACTTTTAGCTTGTCATAATCAAAATCGAAAATAGGTGATGGATTCTCCGTCCAGTAAAAAAGGAAGTGTTAGCTCCCATATGCCACGTACAAAACTTTGAGGCATCTGTTTTTGCTTTTTACTCAAAGAAGCCGATCTTTGAAACCCTTGTAGTTGGAGGTGTAAGCGCGGAGGAAATTCCTTCCAGGAGACCCGTTAAGGGAGACCCAGCTGCCCCAATATAAAAGAAAAAAAATTCTTCACCCATGCCTTTAGGGCGAAAGAGACAAACCCTTTCACCATCCTCACAGGTCTCCAGGATAACATCCTCCTCATTCCTAGTGGATGAGAGGTTTCTGCTAGAGTGAAGTTTCCATATATCGTTGTAATCAATCGTGCTGCACTTGTAGCTCAGAACTTCTAAATCTACGAAGGAGTCGTCCGTCTCCGTTAGAACTTCTACAGAACATGATGATTTAGAATCCGAGTTAGAGTCGCTAAAGGATGCATAAAGGTCACCGTAAACTTCTTTAATGATCTGGTAAAGTTTGATTCGCCCCAAATGACCTTCACAAGATTTCACGCATTGCTCTCAAAGATATTTTCTCTCTTAGGTATTCCGGGGAATAAATGTATTCCTTGATTCATCGCACTCTCGAATGATCACCATTGTTGGAAAAATAAAAGCAAAGAAAAGTAAAGAAGAGAAATGTTACTTGAGCAGGAGAGAAGCAAGGGTGTAGGAGAGAAGAGTCTTTAAAACTTTAAAGCGTTACTTTTCGATAGTGTCAAGTGACAAGGAGTTTATAGTCTTTAAATAGCAAGCCTACGAACAGCTAGGATGAAAAGGCATGATGGAAACGTATTACCCATAAAAATCCATCATTACACGGTAAGGCGAAAAGATGCGAGGAAAGGCGCACCATAACTGCTCTTAAAAAGGCCACTGGCTCACGCTAAGGTCTTCCTGACCGTTAGATCACGTCGAAGTCGATCTCCCAAGTCGCCTCAAGAATTCCAAAGGTCTTCCTGGATGAACACTTCGTCCCTATGGGTCTCGAGATCGAGGGCTTATGTACATACCAAAAAGACTTAAACCGACTTATGAGCCCGGGACTAAGATTAGGGCTATATCATAGAGAGTCAACGTCATAGGTCGAGCTGGAATCTGAGATCAGAACTATAGCAAGGAGGCTGATATAGGTTGCGAAGTTGGATCAGCCTGGATGTCGCTCCTCCCCGGTGAATCCTGCAGTACGCCAGGTCGGATAAGCATGGAATCATAGCCGGCGTAGCGGTTACGAAAGCATGAAGAGTTGTTATAACATGAATTGTTTACAAGTCTTTGAATTATATCTAGTTTATTTCAAATCTTAACAAATGATAGGTGAACATTGTCAAATATTTCCACGTTTCATTTTTTGAAGAGTGGTTTTAGAGCCCTCAGCCCTTAGCTAAGCTAATACAAACATTGGATAACCAACCATTGCCTTTTTCCATTTCTCAGGAATTACAAATTTGTAAGTTTTACTGAGAGTTCATATCTTAAAAAATATTAAAGTGCCTAGGACAAATCATGGTATTATTATTACATGTCAATAGTAAGAAACAATAATTAGAGTGGTTTTTTGTTAAAATTGTGCATCTACGCTCTGCCAAGATTCCAAGCATAACTGGTTACAAACACTTCTATTACGTCTGTCTGTTACATAATCTCTACCTTTCTTTCCCATTATTCCAAGTATAAAAGCTACCATTAGTATATAGGTGAATCAGTTCATTATTATTAGTCTATTTTCTAAACTCATCAGAAGAAGTTTTGTTAAGAGTGCATATTCCATACTTTTCGTGTGTACCAAGTAATGCATTAAAATCATGAATGAAACTCCATGGGTCTGGATTAGTCTACTAAAGTGCGCTAAGCTCGTCCCATAATTGTTTCCTAATCTGCTAGCCACGTGTGACGTGCTTGCATAAATGGCTGCCATTTAGTGTTTCCTTTCTGCAACGGCTACAATTTACCATGTTTTCCGCAGGCCTCGGTTGAAGGAATTCCATGGTTCTATTTCTATTCCTTTTACTCCTCTTGCCTCATGAATTCAGTCTAAGTCCTCAATTACAAAATAATTCGCAATGGTTTAGTGGTTGTTCCACAAGTTCTCATCCATTGGAGTGGAATGGATCCGAACTATCCAAAATTTAAACCCACAAGAAGACATTAAAAAACAATGTGACTTAGAGCAGAATGCCAGCCAGCTTAAAGAGCTACATGTAACACAGGGAAAATGTAAAATTAAAAGCATCAAAGACGGCCAAGAACTGTGAAAATTTGATAGTGGGGCTTGTTAATCCAAATTTTTACACTGAACAGAACAAAAAGACCCCACTACTATTATTCAATTCAAATTCAGGAGAAGAACATAACTAACCCTGCCCCTGATACGAAAATCAAATTATACACACACTCATGTTTGTAAAACAAAAGAATCAATTCACAGGAAAAAAAATGAGCTAATTATATGTCAAATCAGGATAATACCTAACTGGACAAAGCTGCTTAAAAGAAAAATATATAGAAGAATCTACACTGCTGCTCTCTGGAACCTGCGAGTTTTTGATAGGATTTCCTTGAGATAGTCATTACGCTCCCTGTGATAATCAATCCACAAACAGAGCTGCCTAATGGCCTCCCTCTTTTCCTCTCCCAAACCTTCCTCTTTCTCTTTGATCAACTTCTCTAGATCTTCAACTGTCTTCTTAAGTTCAACAACAGTTGCGTTCACACTGATATTCTCTGATTCATCCTTTCTTGCCTTTGCCTCTAGCTTCCCAACCTTCTCCCTCAAAATTAATTCCTCTTCCTTTTTACCCTTCAACTCCTCCAACAGAGTTAATTCCTCTTCCTTTTTACCCTTCAACTCCTCCAACAAATGGTTTTTATCTTTCTCTAACTTCCCCTTAACCCTATTGATCTCGCAAACATATTCTTTTGCAACCTGAAGCTCGTGTGAGATGTTTGAGATGCTGTTCTCGTGATTTTTGCTTTCGTCCGAAAATTTTCTGCTCACAGTATCTATTCCAGATATCACACTGTTGACAGACTTTTTAATAGTTGTGATAGTTTCATGAAAAGCTTCATTGTTAGCTGTGATTGTTGCTGCCAATGTAGCAATCCTATCTTCAAGTGCACTCTGTTTTTGCTTAAACTTTTCTTCATTTTCATTTTGCAATTGTTCTGTGACCCGGAGCTTTTGGTTTGACATGCGAAGCTTTACCTCAAGATTCCTCACATTCTCAAGCAAATTGCTGATCTCATCTCCTTTTTCTTCCAAGTCTCTTTTCAGGTCTTCAACTTGGTGTTCCAAATCACCTACTATATGATCTTTTGACCCAATGCCCTCACGAAACTCTTCTGCCATTTCTTCCATCTTCCTCTCTGCAACTTCAAGTTTGGCCTTGCATTCATTAAACCAACTGTCAACCTTTTTATATTCTTCATTTAACTTCTGATATGCATCTTCACATTCTTCCAATGTTCTCTGAAGATCCATATTTTGGTTGGCTAATTTGGTCTTTTCATTCTCAACCACTGAGAGGGTTTCTGCATGTTCTTCTTTTATTTCTTTGCAGTAGAGCTCCAATTCTTCTTTTGTTTTCTGCGAGAAAAGCAAGTCTTTTTCCAGTTCGTTTTTCTGACCATGTAATGAGCTTATATCAGCCAGCAAATTGTTTATTTGAGATGTCAAATCTGATATTTTGGAAGATGATTCTTCCTCATTATCTTTGAGTTTCTTCATGAGAGCAGATAGCTCCTCTTCTCGTTCTTTGGACCTTATTTCTAGTTCAGAATATTGGTTTCGCAACCCTGCATGATGCTCTCCCAGCTCCCTTGCCTCTGTGGTTAAGTTTTCTCTGTGTTCCATAAGTTTCTCTTGTTCCAGGGTTTTTCTGTCAACCTCTTCTTTCAAACTTTGAACTTGAATCAAGCACTCGGAATTTTCTCGGCTTTTTTCCACAAGCTGAACTTCCAAGTCAGATTTCTGGTGTTGTAGAGACTCCACTTCCTTCTGCAATACATTTATCTCATCTGTTTTGCTCTCGATTCGAGTTGACGCTTCATTACTTCTAAAAACTATTTGTTCTTCCAGTTCATTTTTCTGAGCAAGTAATGAGCTTATATCAGCCTGCAAATTGTTTATCTGAGAAGTCAAATCTGATATTCTGGAAGATGATTCATCCTCATTATCTTTGAGTTTCTTCATTATAGCAGACAGTTCCTTTTCTCTTTCTTTGGACTTCGTCTCAAGTTCTGAAATTTGATTTTGCAACCCTAAATTGTGCTCTCCCAGTTCTTTTGCTTTTGTGGTTAAATTTTCTCTATCTTCCATAAGCCTCTCTTGCTCCAGAGATTTACTGCCAACCTCTTCTTTCAGACTTTGAACTTGAATCAAGCATTCTGAATTTTCTCGGCTTTTTTCCTCGAGCTGAACTTCCAAGTCAGATTTCTGGTGTTGTAGAGACTCCACTTCCTGCTGCAATACGTTCATCTCATTTGTTATGCTTTCGATTTGAGTTGATGCTTCATTACTTCTAAAAATTATTTGCTCTTCCTGTTCATTTTTCTGAGCATGTAGCGAGCTTATATCAGCCTGCAAATTGTTTATCTGAGATGTCAAATCTGATATTTTGGAAGATGATTCCTCCTCATTATCTTTGAGTTTCTTCATTATAGCAGATAGTTCCTCTTCTCTTTTTTTGGACTTCGTTTCAAGTTCCGAAATTTGGTTTTGCAACCGTAAAATCTGCTCTCCCAGTTCTTTTGCTTCTGTGGTTAAAGTTTCTCTGTCTTCCATAAGCCTCTCTTGTTCTAGAGTTTTTCTGTCAACCTCCTCTTTCAGACTTTGAACTTGAATCGCATACTCGGAATTTGCTCGGCTTTTTTCCTCGAGCTGAACTTCTATGTCAGATTTCTGGTGTTGTAGAGACTCCACTTCCTGCTGCAATACCTTCAACTCATTTGTAAGGCTTTCGATTCGAGTTGAAGCTTCATTACTTCTAAAAACTATTTGCTCGTCCTGTTCATTCTTCTGAGCGTGTAATGAGGTTATATCAGCCTGCAAATTGGTTATCTGAGATGTCAAATCTGATACTTTAGAAGATGATTCATTCTCATTATCTTTAAGTTTCTTCATTATAGCAGATAGTTCCTCTTCTCTTTCTTTGGACTTCGTTTCAAGTTCTGAAATTTGGTTTTGCAACCCTAAATTGTGATCTCCCAGTTCCCTTGCTTCTGTGGTAAAGCTCTCAAGTTTCTCCTCTATATCTCTTTTCTGGTTTCGCAGTGACTCTAGTTCCAGTCCCAGATTTGAGATTTGTGCTTCTAGTTCCTTGATTTGATTTGAGGACTCATTCTGATGCCCTTCATGCATTTGAGTGAGGGTTGAAACTTCTCTTTCTCTCTCATCAAGTTTCTCCTTTAACTGACTTGATTCAGTTAGAAATTTATCCTCTATATCTCTTTTCTGGTTTCGCAGTGACTCTAGCTCCAGCCCCAGATTTGAGATTTGTGCTTCTAGTTCCTTGATTTGATTTGAGGACTCATTCTGATGCCCTTCGTGCATTTGAGTGAGGGTTGAAACTTCTCTTTCTCTCTCATCAAGTTTCTCCTTTAACTGACTTGATTCAGCTAGAAATTGACCCTCTATATCTCTTTTCTGGTTTCGCAGTGACTCTAGTTCCAGCCCCAGATTTGAGATTTGTGCTTCTAGTTCATTGATTTGATTTGAGGACTCATTCTGATGCCCTTCATGCATTTGAGTAAGGGTTGAAACTTCTCTTTCTCTCTCATCAAGTTTCTCCTTTAACTGACTTGATTCAGCTAGAAATTCTTGTATTCTGCTTTGAGACAGCTGAACCTCATTTGAAGCCTGTGAAAGTTCGGCTTTTAGTGATTCATTTTCTTCTTTTGAGACCTCCAGATTTTTGCTTATAGCTGTTATTTGCTGTTCTGAGTGTTTCATTTCCTGCTTCAGAATAGAAAGTTCATCTGTTACTGTTTGTAATTCTTTCGCAACCACCAACTTATCATCTTTCAGCTCATCAATGAGGTTTCTCAGGTCAGCTGTAATCTTCTTTTCCTCGGCAATCTGTTGGAGAGCTGTCTCTTTCTCCTTGGCCAGGCTATTGTTTTCTGTCTTCATATCCTCCAATCTTTGACTCAGTTCAGCTTCTACTTTTCCAGCACTGTCCAATTGCTTATTCAGTTCAGTATTCTCCGCCAAGAGTTTTGATCTTTGAATCTCTAATGTATCAGCATCAGTTTTCAAACCCAAATTAATTTTGTCTGCTTCTTGTAATTTGTTCAGTGCTGCTTCGTGTTTTGAATTTATTTCCTCCTTCTCTTGATGTGTAATTGTCAACTTCTGATTTAACTCAGCTACTTCCTTGTGCACCACTTCAAGTTCTTGTTTTAATCCATCATTTATCTTTTGAAATTCATTTTGTAGTTGTCCATTTTTGCTGTCTCGGTTCTTTGAAGAATAATCTGAATCCGAGCCAGAGCTAGATGAAGAACTAGATGAAGAACTTCCCTTTTCTCGCTTGCCCTTGATTTTTTTCTTTAACTCGCCTGTCAGATGATCATACTTTGTATAAAGCGATTGGTATTGACCGTGGAAATCCTCAATCAGATCAGCAAGTTGTCCCCTCTTCAAATTATCAGCTGGGGTACCATCCTCTTCAAGGTTGTCGTCATCTTTAATAAGTTTCAATACCTTTCTCACTTTCTCGTCAAATTCTGTAAGAAAAGTAGAAAAAGTCCAAATCATTTGTTTGATCTCCATAATTATATACATGAGTCATAGCATAAATACATGAATCACAGCATATTTTGCATCATAATCTTTTCTTAATATCACATTTCAGCTGTCATGAAGAAGAGTCTAATTGTTGATAGAGATCATACCTGTTTTAGTTCCTCGGAGCTGCTCTTCTTTATCAGGATCAACGTGACTTCCAAGCAGCGATTTTATAGATTCTCTCCAGCGTTGTTTCACCATCTTCTCCACTAATATTCAATTTCTTAGCAATATCCAATCAAATATAATTTGTTCACCATGTAGATTCCAGGAAGTGAAGAGCTGAAATTGTAACAAAGTTATTTCTTAATGAAAAATGTAAAATGAATTATTATAGGAAATATGTATAGTTATATTTTTTTTTAGTTTTGACATAAAAAGATATTTAATTAATGCAGTTTCTATGTCACCACAAGAAGTACGGTGTAATACTATGATATCGCAGTCAAAACATATGGCAGGAAATCTATCGCAGACACCTGCCGAAGGGAAAGCAAAAAGTATTGAAATATAAGAACGATTGTATAATTATTTGTGGTCCTTTCGAACATGCCACTATAAAAACAAAGGGCCAAAGAAAAGGTGAATAACTGTAATTGTTTGGCTTAATTCAGTAGTAAAAAAGATAGTACTAGATGACATTGCCATCATTACTGTTACTAAACCAAAATGTGATTCACTAAGCTTCTCAGAGTCTGGTCCCGAATTCGTAAAAGCTTTTAATTAACCCCTACTGGTCCAACGAGATTCTATTTTTGAGAACAGATTAATAAAATGAAACTAGATCATCAGTTTTAAAATTTAAAACAAATGAAAACAAAAAGAAGAAAAAGAAAAGGAGACACTGATTAAAAACAACTCAGCTACACTCTGGCTCCACTACTACAACGTCAGGAATCTTCCAAGAATTGAGTTATTTTATTAAACAAAAAACAATACAACTACTACTAAGAAAAACTGGTCACTGTAATAAGCAAATATTATTTTTGAGGATTATTGAATAATCAATATATCTGTTTATTAACTAGACTTAGACTAGATATATAAGTTATTCAATAAATTTGAACACGGACACACCAAAAATACGACACCGACACCGACATGTCAACACCGATAATAATTTGAAAAATTAATAAATTAAACCAACACTGACACGTCAACACGGGTAATAATTTGAAAAAATGAATAAATTAAATGTAACCATAAGTGTCAGTGTCGGATTCGAACATAAACGCAACTTTTTTACATGCAAAATCCCTAAAACCGATGCTCAATATTCTTATAATTGTCACTATATTGGTAAAATTTGAATAAGTACCTTAAAAATATACTTTCAGTTTTCCTTCTATCTTCTCTTCTGAATCTGTTAAAGAGACGAAAAAAAATTATAAAAGAAAAGCAAAAACAAATAGAAATTCTAAAATATATACTACTGATTTTGAATAGCTGATATATACTTTTCTTTCCAATCAATTTTTTACTAGTTTTTTTTTTCTCGCTTAAATTTCAAAGTAAACTAAAAAAAGAAGATAATCATCGAAGATCATTTTCATCTTCAAGAAAATTAATAGCACAATAAATTATTCAGATTAAGGATCAAGAATTCAAGATACAAACTGAACTAACTTCAAATCAAAACCACATGCAAAAGCGGAGAATACAAAGAAACACTAATAACTAACCACAATCAAACTATAAACAAAAGAGAATGAAATTGAAGCTTACATGAATTCAGTTTCAGCAGATTACGCTGATCTGAACGAATCAAGAAGGTGAAATCAAAGAGCTTCAACTACAATAAAAGGATCGAGAATTGAGTTTGCAATTTGAAACGGAACTGAAAATTTCGAAGAAGAAAAAATCGGAGTTCAGAGTTGTTTGTTACCTGAGAGAGTTGAGAAGAAGATGGTGAAGGATTGAAAGAGCGTTAAGAAGAGTTAGAAGAAATAATTTGATTTTGTTTAAATGATAATATGAAATGAAAAGTGGTTTTGTTTGGATTAGAGCGCTCTAAAGATGTGCCAGCATTTTTCACCTTCAAATTTCGTGAATGGAATCTTTGGATTGATATTGGGATGTTTGACCCTTTTTTGTTTATTTATTACGATAGTGCCATTGCATGATTTTCGGGGTTTTTCTTGCGCGGGGACATGGGGATGACTTGTCATCATGGTTATTTTGAAATTTCTACTCACTTTCTTTTATGTCGAAGCGATTGGAAATGTAAACTTAATTTGGATTTAAATCTAATTAGTTCCATCTATTAAAGTAGTATTATTTTTTTTTAAATCAATTTTTCAATAAAATTTACATAATTTTATGAGAAAAAAAATATATATATTAACCCTAACTTAATTTTACAGTATCAATCAATAACCACTACGTATCTCGTCCATCATATACAACTTTTAAGCTAATGAATAATGAATTTCTATTGAATAACAGTGTCTGTCAGCTTATATTCATTAAAGTTTAATTTTATCTTGATCAAAAACATTTATATAATTTTATTGGAATATTTTATACTATTTTTATTAATGGAAATTTATATTATTTAGATTTAAATATTGTTTTCAATAAAAACAATTACAATTCAATTTTAAACTATTTATATTTGAAAATATAGAAAATACTAGTGACATGTCATAAGGTACAAGTAAATTAAAAGAAAAAAAATTATGTTGAAAATTGTGCATTAAAAAAATTAATTTAAAATTAATCAATTCAAATACAAAAATTATATTGTTATTTTAAAAGTTTGTTTGGGAGTCTGGAGGAGACGAGAAGGAATAATTTGAAAAGAATTTTTTTTAATTATATAAAAATTCAACATTTAAAATTTACATAAAATAATAAAAGAGTGTTTATAATTAATATTTTTTAAATTTTAAAATGTTGTAATAACATATATTATATTTAAACAATGTAGGTAATTCTTCCAAATTCCTCCAATAATATAATTTTTTTAATTTTCTAAATTAGGAGAATTTCGTTTTTTGAATAAAAATAAATCTCAAAAATCTTCTCACCTAAAATTTTTTATTCTTTTCGCTCAATTTTTCTCCCTTATTCTCCAGACATCCAAATAAAATCTTAGAGATATGAATTACACATAAATTAAAGTATGCGGACAACATGTGTCTCTACTCTTTTGAATGGTAAATTTAATTCTCTTAAAAATTATATTCATAATTCTCGAAGATGAAATATTATTAGTATGAATCTTGGACTCTATGTAAAAAATCCATTATTTTTTATATTCGAACGCGTTTTCTCATATTTGATTATTATATTTAAAATGGTTTAACAAAATTTAGTTTAGCGCAACTAACATCGATTAATATCAACAAAAATTCACTTTTTAAATTTATTAAATAATTAATGTACATGATCTTTATATGGATCAAATTCATTAATAATTAAATTAAGTGAATTAAAAATTATTTTTTTATAGTGAATATTATTATTATTATTATCAACTTTTAAATTTTCGTAATTCAATTGATAATATATATGTTCTTTTTACAAATTTAATATCTATAAAGATAATGATTTATTTCAATCAAACAAATTTGTAAATTCAAATTATGTTATGAGAATTGATTGTAAGACTAAATATATCAAATTTAAAAGTAAAAGTTCAAAAATATAAAATATAGTATTTACTTTTATTTTATAAAATGTTAATAAATCAATTTAACTAATAGTCTAAATAGAGTTTAGATTCTAAAATAGTACCATTAAAGTTGATCTCCTATTTTCCCTAATCTTCATATTACAAGTAACTTACCTACATTAGCTCTAGTCCTCTAACTATTTCAGTGTAACCCCGCAGTCATAAATTGCAACAATATTAATGACACTTATAAGAAAATGGCCTTCGCATTCACAATGTAAAAATTTTAAATTATTAATGAATGACGGTTATGAATTTCGTTAAATTAGATGGAAATTTTTAATTAATTGTATGACATGACATATTATTATATTTTTATTGAACGACAATGTAAAACTATGAGTTAAAAGGTAGTGCACTGACAGTGTAAAATAGTTTTACACAATCATCCAATAAAAATTCATCGATATATCTTCCATATCATTAAAATTGTTTTTAAATAAAAGAATTGTTTAATTGGATACGATTGGTTGACCGTGTAAAAATATTTAACAAAATATTTTACACTGGCAGTGCATCACCCCTTTTCTCTAAAACTATTTTACATTTCTGTATATCTCGATTAAACTCTATATTTATTTATCTTTTAACTCTTTCATATACATACACTATCACAAGAGAATGTAAAGTTGATTTGTTTATAAGTAGATTGAAACTTTTTTTGTTTGTGAAAAAGCTAAAGAAAAGGAGAAACTATAATTTTAAAAAGAAAACGTCTATAACATCAGCCCCAAGAATGTTTTTCTGCTTAGGAAGAGGATAATTCAACAACTTAATTGTCTAGCCGAAAGGTATAAGAGGTTTCTGCTTTGTGTAACACGACTTTGATGTGTTGGATCATTGTTGCATAATAGTAAGAGTGAGATTCGGTAATTCTTAAACTTTAGGATGACCCAGTAATACTAAATCATTTGAATTTCTTGATTTACAAATTAATGAACTTAAGAAAAAGAGTGATCAATGAACGGTATGCAAAAGTAAAATTGAAAAAAAAAATTAATGATCTAAACCATTATAAATGAGAAAAAATATGCACAGACAGTATAAAAATACAATTAATTTTAAAAATAAAGAAATATACAGTGTAAAATATTTTTACACTGTCAACTAATTACAACCATGTATTCAATTAAAATATAATTTTAATCTAAAAAAATTAATATAACATGGTAAGTGTAAGAATTTTAATTAGTTGTATGTGTAAACTTAGTTTACACTACTACCTTTAAACTCTTAATTTTAAAAAATATTAATAGGACATAATAAATATAATTTTTTTTATTAATTGTATGTAAAACATTAGTTTATAAATTTGTACACTATTTTTAAACTCTACAAATGATAGGTAAGAGTTTAAATGAATAAAGTCATCTAATTAACTACTCCTTTTGAAAACCGTTCCTTATGTTGCAAGTTACTCACCTACAACCTATTGAAACTCCACTTTAGCTAATACCGTGGCAAATTAAAGATACTCACAAGGGTTTAAAAAAACAAATCAATAGTATAATTACAAATAAAATAATATATGCGCATCTTTTTTCAAGTTTAAAAAATTCAATTAAAAATCTTTAAAAGGGCTAGATCCGTTTAAATTTTATATTGTGTTTGAATCAAGAGTTAATGAGTATTTGAAATTCTAAATAAAAAAATGTTTTTTAAATAAATTAATTATTTTACCTTTTAATACATTGAATATAATTATTTAATAAAACATATTTTGTATTTCTTAAAACAGTCGATTTGAATTGACTACAAATATTTTTTTTTTAAATATACTATTTTAAACTATCAACGAATACTTATGAGACACTAGTTAACATCTCCTTTAAATTAATAGCATGTAACAAAACAGAATGAAATAATCATAATTTATTAATTTAAATATACAAATAATGAATGAATGGAGTGGAACTAATCATAATAAAATTTATTAGATCTCATTCTATATTTCATATAATTTAGTGTCTATATATTGTAAAGTGGTTTTATAATTATTATAATTAAAATATTAAAATAAAATTAAAAGCTCTGTATCTTTATACTCCACTCTATTTTATTATATATCAATCAAAAAATTCTATTGATATAAATTTTATTTATTCAAATTTAAATTACCAGTCAATTAATAAATACAAATAATATTTCTTATTTTCTTCAATTTTTATATAATTTTCCATAAATTAATTGTTAAATATTTATAGTAATTTATAAGTAAAAATCAATACTTCATACTTATTAATAAAATTCAAAATTTTGAATCGTTTTTAGATATAAAAAACTACTTTTAATTGATTGTTGTATATAGATAAAATAGAGACAAAATAAATTAAACGCATTTTGTATTTAATTTTACCGTAAAATATATGTATTTTAATGTAATTCAAATCTTAAGTATCATGTACTCCCTCTGGTCCTATTTATAAGAAAATATTTACTTTTTAGATACATTAAATAAATAATGTATCTTGACAATATATTGTTCAGATACATTATTTATTCAATATATCTAAAAAGTGAATATTTTCTTATAATACATTAAATAAATAATGTATCTTGACAATATATTGTTCAGATACATTATTTATTCAATATATC
Source organism: Vicia villosa (assembly GCF_029867415.1). NCBI lineage: Eukaryota > Viridiplantae > Streptophyta > Magnoliopsida > Fabales > Fabaceae > Vicia > Vicia villosa. Next base: position 165,212,340 of record NC_081184.1, on the reverse strand, counting down.
TAAAAAGTGAATATTTTCTTATAAATGAGACCGGAGATAATAACTTTTATTTTATCTACATCTAAAATAATAGTACATGTGAGTGTTGTGTAAAAAAGAAATTAGCATAAAAATTATACACTTTAAATTATACCACTACGTTGTAATTAACGTTAGATGCAAAAATATTGTGAGACAGAGCAACTGGTATTGTTTAAACGTGGTGACATATGGAAAAAGTAGCAGAATTAGGAAGAAACAAAATTGGCAGAAAGGTGCATAATAGGATGCCACGAAGATCCCTTTTTAGCATCTTGTATTTGATGATCTGTCTCCAGCTGCGGCTTTTTCATGTGTCTGTAACCAAACTGCTTCCCCGTGCCGGCAATTATAGGTCACGTGGTCAATTATTGTCATCATTTAGAACCTTTTAGTGTTTTTGTATTTGTTATTGTTTAGAATACCGATTCTATAAAGTATTTTTACCCAGACTGTATATAGTAATGGTCAATATATAAATTCCTATGTATTTACATTCTATAAAGCAATTTTATTTAAAAAAATAGATTTAATTATATTTTTAAAGGAAATGCTAACAGTGTCTTTAGAACACTCTCAGACTTATTAAAGTGGTAAATTTTTTTAAAAATGCGTGTAATGTATGCATTGAAAATTGAAATATTAATTTTTATAAAAAATATTTTATTTATTTAGTATGTTTAAAGAATGTCTTGAGGACATACGTTAGCAAGATCTTATTTTTAATATGATATCAAATGTTTCGTTTAAGATTCAATAAGTCATATGTTATCAATTTTTTCTATTGAATTATCCTCTATTTATTTACACGCTTAAGTAGTGGTGAAAAATTGAAACTAAGTCATTGATTGACTTAACTCGTATTTTAGTGAAAGTCGTCACCACACTTTATTGTTTCAAAGGAAATGGGAAAAGAACGAAGTAAAATCCAAATTAATTTTTAAATCAAAATTAATAAAATAAACAAAGTTCTTAGGTTCGGAGGCTGGTCATACAAAAAAAAGCTATATATTAGCACCCTATGTATCTATAGTACTCTATAGAAACCTCTTTGAAATATGTATTAGATTTTATTATTGATATACTTGTTTGTGAAAATAGTTGGTGGGGGAGAAAAAAGTTTTATTAAGTTGGGCAAGACATCGCATTTTGTATCTATATACCCCTTAAGTGCAATAGGGAAGTCAGAGCATTTGTAGTCCCCCTTAAAAGAAAAAAAAGAGGCTAAAGTGGCAAAACATTTTTGGGTGCTAAATTTTAGAATTATAGAGTATGCTTTTGAATTGCTAAGTTTTAGAAATGCAGAGCAAGTTTTAAAAGGAGACTAAGCTTTAGAAATGAAAAGCAAGAGTTTGAAATGCTAGGTTTTAGAAATACAAAGCATATTTGAAAAAAGGTCAAGCTTTAGAAATACAAAGCAATGGGTTTGAAATGCTAGATTTTAGAAATACAAAACATATTTGAAAAAAGGTCAAGCTTTAGAAATGCAAAGCAATGAGTTTAAAATGCTAGGTTTTAGAAATACAAAATATGTTTAAAATAGGTTAAGCTTTAGAAATGCAAAGCAATGGTTTGGGTGCTAAGTTTTAAAAATACAAAGCAAAGGTAAATGAAGTAAAAGAGGTGTGTACCTTGATAATTTTAATCAATAATATCTCATTCCTTTGGATTGGAGACACAAGCAACATCAATGGGGAACCAAGCGAGCATGGGCATCTCAAGCAAACATCCAGATAAAGTATCTCAAGTAATATGTATGAGATATGATAACAAAGTCAAAATATGTTAATTATAAACCAAGTCAATTAATCACATGAATATGACAATATCAAAGGGAAATTCTAAAAGAATCATCAATGTGACTCAAATATAGATAAGTGTTAATCAAACAAAAAGGTCAATATATTCAAAAGTAAACTTGAGGTAAGTATAAATATTATGACCTAGTAAAAAGAAAAGATATACCTCAATAAAGTCAAGTATCAAGATCTTAATCACATTAAGTATATATGGACATACGAGTGTGTATGAACATGTGTATATGACCATAGTAATCTCATGGATAAGCATGAACATGTCAAATATAAAGTGATGATAATACATAATAAGACAAAGCAAAGTTAAACATGGTATTATGGTAGACAAGTACTCACCCAAATATATGGATGAATCATGGAGTCAAGTAAAGTATGGTCAAAGAATATGAACATGTGATCAATCAATCAACATGAATATTAAGTGACCAAGACAAATAAATCTCATACAAAGCATACATACATCATCGTGGAATATGTATATCAAACAAATATGTACACATGTGGTCTAAATAAATGTAAACATTAAATGAGTATAGACAATCATCAAATAAAGGGATCATATCAAGATATATCAAGTGTATAAACATGGCAAGATCAAAACAAACATTTGTTCATGGTAACACCTTAAGAAATTAACATGAGAAAAACCCTAAGAAATTAACATGCTATAAACAAGTGTAAACTCCAAGGCATGACATCAATTTCAAGTTAAGATCATATATGGCTTAGGGTTTTCAAATTGAAGTTTATATTTAATCAAATTTTAATCACTTCGTAAAGAATCAAACTTCTATAGTCAATTGAATCATATGAGTGGACTATAATGAATTACTTAAGGACCTTGAATCATGTTTCAAGTCAAGAGATAATGCTTTGACCAAAAAGTCAACACTCCAATGAATTAGGTCAAAAATCCTAATTTGTGCATCAGATGAATTTGAAAGTTGATCATTTTGAATTGAGCACATTTGGACTTGGATAATGGATGAGGGAAATCACTTGATCATATGAGAAGATTGAGTCACTTTGAGAGCCACAAAAATCCTGATTACTTGAGCTCCTTGATCCAACATACCTATCTTGTGAAAGAAGTAAACAAGCAAACACATATCTCTGATATTTTGAGGTTAGTAATGATGCACGAGGATCTTTAGATGAGATGAATAATGATGATGATGATCAAACTCTTTTGGAGTTAATGCAAATGAAGTGGGATCTTAGGATTAAAAATTGTATTATGACAGCTTCATATATCCAATTTTGAGCGTAAAACGGTGCGTTAAAAATTCTACATCAAAGTAATTTTTTTACTTTATAAAAAATAATTTTGAAATAATTTTTACTGTTTTTAAAAAGTTCTTATAAAAATCAATTTTAAAAATTATAAAAAAAAAACAAACATTTTTTAAAATCAATAACAAATGGACCTCATATACATAGGGAACATATCAAGTGAGAGCATTTTTTCATGAGAGATGAGAGGAATAAATATCAACCATTGAATTCATCAAGAGAGAGAAATTAATAATCACATTAATGTATTAACATTCTCTCTCTTGATGAATCAAATGGTTGATATTTATTTCTGTCATCTCTCATTAAAAAATGTTCTCACTTGATATGCTCCTCATATACATAAGTCTATTTTATAAGGCTTTTTTTTTTTAAGTTTAAACTGTAGAAGGAGATGATTGAGTAAACAATAAACTTCTTAACATACAAATTATGCATAACATGAAATAAAAGATACGACAAGTTGGGCATGTATGAAAACCCTCAAAGTTATGTCCATAGGTATTATCACAAGCAATCATATAATGATTGTTCTTATGAAATTATAAGCCTAACAAATGGTCATAATATGGGACCAAGTTTTGAATACCCTGGCATATTATTCCATAATTACAAACGTGGGTCTGGTAGGCCATAATAATTGAGAAAGGAACTTGGTGAGGGAAGCCAACAAAACTAGAAGAGATCAAGCACTACACATAGGTGCAAGAGGTGTTTGGTATACGAATATAATGGAAGAACCTACAAACTTCCTAATCCAAACAAAAAACCTACAAACTTCCTAATCCAAACAAAAATAATGTGCTAAATAAAGGGAATGGTCTTAAAGAGAATGTAACAACCGAAGTAAAAGAAACAAATGATAGTAAACATACAAGTTTGGTAACAAATTGTACTTCACAATTACCAACTAAGTCCCAAAAATTATAGGTCCTACTAAGTCCTATAATTACAACTACAAATGTATAAATTTCAAACATAGTACAAGTTTAGCATGTCTACAAGGAATTCTTACTAAGTCCCAAAAATTACATTTACAAGTTTGTTCATCTAATTCAGCAATAAACTTCTCAACAAACAAATTATGTGTGACTTGAAATTTTCTTTTTCCAGCTAAGATTTTACAAAAGAGAAGAACTTCTCTTGTACAACTAAGAGGTCTAAAATTAGAAAGAAAAAAAACTGACAAATAAAAGAGATAGTCTAACAACTGTTAACTACAGACAATTTTTAAAGTTAAAAGAATTAATAATAGGATGAAAAAATTTTCAATTTTACAAAATTGTGGACTATTGGCCTCCAATAGCTCCATGTACAATAAACAAAAAAGAAAAAAAGTTTCATGTCTTCTTATTATTTCTCATATTTGAGACCAAATTCACAAGATAGTTACAACGGTCGCGATGAAACTCAACAACCAAACATAGTTGTCTTATCGCTTCCCTCTTTTTCTCTCCGAGGCTGTCTAAATCCTCGTCTTTCTCTTTCAGATTCTTCTCCAATTTCACCACTTTCTTTTCAAGCTGGTGCACTGCATTTGTCAAGTTCAGTCTCTCTCCTCCTTCTTTGCTCACTGTGGCTTCTAAATTCCATACCTTGTCTCGCAAAAGCAATTCCTGCTCTTCTTTTTCACTCAGTAACTCCGTAAGACTATCCACATTGTCTTTCAATTGTTTCATTTCCGCGTTCATTTTCTTTATCCAACCCTTAGCTAACTGAACTTCACTCAGCATTTTAGACACACTGCTCATGATGCATTCTCTGTGTTCCTCGAGTTTTGCAGTTGCTACGTCTAATCCGTTTAGAGCAGCCTCAAATTCAAACTTAATTTGATCAACCACTGGTGAGGAGGGTGCTGCTTCCCTAGAATCTTCTTTAAGCCTTCTTAGTTCATCTTCATAAATAGCAACTTTCTCTCCAAGAGTCTTGTTCTCTTTCTCGTACCTCATATTTGTTAATTTGCAACTGTTTTTGTTTTCGTTGTTCAGTTGTTCTGCCACGTGGATCCTCTGGTGCAATAATCGGATATTGTCTTCCATTTTCTTCCTCAACTTTTCTGCCAATTCTTCCATTTTTTTCTCTGCCGTCTTCAGATTCAAATTGAACTTATTCGAAGTGATTACAGTTTGTTTTTGCTCCTCTTTTATTCGGTCAATGGTTGATGTGTGATCCTTTATGGTATTCTCTTGATCAGCTATCTGGGCTGCCAACTTTGCGTTCAAGTTTTCCATCTTTGCTAGGCTTTCTGCATATTCGTTCTGGTTTCGTTCATTTTGGAGCTCTAACTTGCTTTTCAGTTCATACATACTGTCCAACTCAAGCCTCATATCATTAATTTGAGCTCTTAAAGCCATGATCTCCATAGAAGCTCCATTTTCATCACTATCATTTTCCAACAAAAAATTCGTTATCTCTTCCCCTCTTTGTGTCATCGCTGCTTTCAGTTCATCGTTTCTGTCCTGCAAGGCCTTGTTTTCATTCATCGTATGTTTAAGCTCATAAGTTGTATCTCTTAACTGTTCTTCCACGTCAATTTTCTGGTTGCTTTGAGTTTCCAATTCGAGTTCCATCTCCTTTAACACCGCAAGAAAACCTACTTTCTCTTCCATCATAGTCCGTTCTAGTGATTTTGTTTCGGCCAATTTCTCCTTCAAATTTTCCATCTGAGTTAGGTACTGCAATATTTCTTCCCCTTTTACTTCCATCTGAGTTTCTAATTCTTTGTTCAGATTCTCTTGAGAATCTAATTTTTGCTGCATACTGTTAAGCTTCTCCATCAACTCCTCTCTTTGAGTTTCTAATTCTTTGGTCAGATTCTCTAGAGAATCTAATTTTTGATGCATACCGTTACGCTTCTTCATCAACTCCTCTCTTTGAGTTTCTAATTCTTTGTTCAAATTCTCTAGAGAATCTAATTTTTGCTGCATACTGTTACGCTTCTCCATCAACTCGTCTTTTTGAATTTCTAATTCTTTGTTCAGATTCTCTAGAGAATCTAATTTTTGCTGCATACGGTTAAGATTCTCCATCAACTCATCTCTTTCAACAGATATTTCATTTTTATCGCATTTTCCTTCCATCTGAGTTTCTAATTCTTTGTTCAGATTCTCTAGAGAATCTAACTTTTGCTGCATACCATTAACCTTCTCCATCAACTCCTCTCTTTCAACAGACGCTTCATTTTTATTGCATTTTATTTTTTCTTCCATCTCATATTTCAGAATCGTTAGAGACTTGGTCTCGAGTATAAGCTCATTGACTTGTGCCATCAATTTTACAATGTTGGACTTTGCTTGTTCCTCGCTGTTAATGAGTTTCGCCTCCAGGTCAGATACTGCGCCTTGTTTCTCTTTCAACAACGATTCAAGTTCCGTGACATGGTTCTGTAGCTCAGTATTCTTTATGCTTAGCTCTTTAACTTCATTTGCTTGGCTATCATTTTGAAGTTCTAGATTCGTTTTATCGTTACTCAGGCTCCTCATCTCTTCCATTAGTGAATTTAATTGTCTTTCACATTCTGTTGCCTCAACCGTTGTCTCAACCGATGCTTCAGTCTTAAGAACTTCATTTGTATTGTCAATATTTTCGTTAGGATCCTTCACCTCATTACTATCATCACCTCTATCAGGTTCCTGCGTAACCGTGTCAGATAAAATACTTTTTTCTTTCTCTGACCTTCTCTTATTAATACCATCTACTTCCTCGGAGGAAAAGTACTCAGATTCTGAGTCAGATGAATTAGACGTTGAAGCCTTGTTTTTCTTCGGAGAAACCACTTTCCCGATAACATTATCATACTGTGCATAAAGTGACTGGTACTGCTTGTACAAGTCCTCGGTTAGTCCCATAAGTTCTGTTTCTTTTTTAGAACGTCTCGAGTTTGTAGCTGTTTTGCTTTGGTTATCATTCTTGATGAGCTTCTGGATTTTTGTGATTTTGGTCTCAATATCTGCATAGAATGGGAAATCATGATACATTTTCATTAATAAAGCCCAAATATTTCAAAATAAAATGCGAAGTGCAAAAACTACAAATATAAGCGTTAAGATTTCTTAACTACAACAATATTAGTAAAAACATTACCAATTGGATTGCTTAACTTAAGTAGGTCTCATTATCTCTATAGCACAAACACCTCGGAAAAAAAGGCGTGTCTGTGTCTGACACGGACACGACACTTATGATTATGTTCAATTTATTCATTTTTTTCAAACAATTACCAGTGTTGACATATGTCAGAGTGTCAGTGTCGGTGTGGCGTCTGGTGTCCGTGCTTCATAGCTCATTATGCAACATTATCCCCTTTACACTTCAATAGTTCAATTCTTAAGAAGTCAATTGGATCTCAAAGTTACCCCATTTTCGATCTCTCCCTACATAGGTTTATTTATTTATTCATAAGGACAAGTTGCTTGTTCTACAAGTAACAATCCTTATATATGAAAGTTAAGTCGCTTCTTTCCCTTAATGAGCCCATAAAAGTTTTAAGTACTCTTATGAACACTCTAGCAGCCATTGACAAGTATGAAGCAAAGGTTTTAAGTAATCAATCATTCATTCCTATTCTGAAGCAAAAGGATTGGTCTGTTAGCAATCTTATAGGTCAATAGAGTGTTCCAGAATTCATGTGGCATACATGCGTATGAAAGCTTATATAAGCGAAAATCTACACCTGATTTGGTCCTTTTGAGTTCTTCAGCATTTTTGGGATCAATCAGACCGTCAACGATCTTGAATGATTCCATTGAATGGGAATTTATCATCTTTTACAACTGAAGTACAAGCAATGCTACATTTGGAAGGCAATCCTGATTAAGGAACTGTCCCTTGTCTCCACAAATGATTAGGAATCCTGAAATTGAGAAATGGATATAAATACCAAAGGCCATTTTGAAATAATGCATCTATGTACATGCCATTGTAAGTCTGCAGCTATGAAGCACGGACACCCTCAAACACGACCATGGTGACACCGATAATAATTTGAAAAAATGAACAAATTAAATGTAATCAGAAGTGTTGGTGCAAGTGTCTGATATCGACACAAACATAGACACACTTTTTTCAGAAGTGTCGGTGCTACATAGGTCATCAGACACATATTACAAATTTTTGAAAGAGTATCCAAAGCAACTGATTTTTAAAAGAGTATCCAAAGCAGTATCTTAAACCACAAGAATTCAAGGTTTTCAAAAGCAACTGATTTTTTTTAACAACTTTCTTTTATAAAGATGATGTTATAAGTGTTGGTGCATAGAATAATCTAATTATCTAATTTTAACTCTATGAATCATGTAAACTAATTATCTTTCCAATTTATTTTTAAAAAAAAAAGTACTGAGATGTTGACAAGGTTTGCATCATGCCCTGACCCACTGCATGCAAACAGCAGCCGTATAATTGTTTATCCACGATGGTGGGTTTGTCTGGCTTATGTTTAAGCACATGTCAACTTCTCACATTTATTCATTTACAAATTTGAAAAAACAGGATCTTAAATTCCCATGTTCAAATCCTTTACATAAAGATAAGCTTTTAATAACTCTTTATCATTTGTTCTTTTCTTTATTTATTAAACAAACTGTCATTTTTCAAACAGAAAGAGACCTGTGCATTCCATTCAAACTTCACTTAATGAGCATCCAAAAAATCTAATATCATACACAAAGCAGGTCAAGGGGACAGTAATTAAAAAGCCATAAAGTGGAACAATTAAGAACTAATAAGTGTTTTTGAAAAACTTAAAAATCATGGTAAAAAATCACGATGGGACAGAAGCTATACAAACCAGCTTCTCAAAATAAGGCTGAAAAAACCCTTAAACATGCGACAACAGTGATTCATCGTGTTATTAAAGATGGGCTTAATATCTGTTTTGTTTTACGGTTGGAGCACTTAAAATTTATTTTAAATATCTAAAATTGATTTTTACATATTTGGTTGCTCTCAAGTAGAATTGACTTTGCTTTCTTTAATTAATTCTATTTGAAATTATGATATGTAATTTTGAATCTAAACCTAACTTTTAGGTGTTCATCTCATTTCCGCCTAAATTTATCCAAACATAAATCATTTTTCTACAACTCACATTTAGAGAGAACTAATATTACAAAATCAATTTTTTTCACCGTATAATTAAATTCACGTCTAAAAAATCAAGAACATCGAAGGGAAATACAGAAAAAGCAGCACATTAATTAATTCATTTTATGTAGAACAAAATTTTGTTACATTGATGATTCCGATTTTAATAACAATTTTAATCCTCGGATGAAGATTAAGCATTACAGATCAATTTTCAATTTAATAGATCTGATAGAATTTCTGTATTTTTGACCTAATATGTGAAAAAATACAGTAAATACCTGAAAATGTAACTTCTTCACATTTACCGAACCGATTTGATTAAGAAAACCTAAAAAAATAAAAGTAAAAGAATAAAAAAACGAATCTGAATGATAATAATTAGGAAGAGAATATAATTATTGTCGTGCCTGTCCCCTTGTGATTTGAGTGTGATGAGGTAACAATTGGCATTTCTTTGGAACAAAATGCCCTTCAAGATTGGAATTCTTACGATTCGATGCCCTTCGGTAACATCTCGCGAATGAGACAACAGATTTGAAACGCAGCGATTTTTTGTTTTTCTGAAAGTGAATGTGGAAAGTACAAATCATCTCTAATTTCTTTCTATTTTCATTTTTAATCTCTTATTATATTTTTTTAATGAAATTCTTTTATTTATCGTATATTACGTTCACTTAATAGCTCAATAGTTTCACGTATAACAAAATTTTAAATGTTTTAAAAAATGTTGTAGCTCTATACATTTGTTTTTTTATAAGTTTAATGAAAGCAGCTAATAAGGCACAATCAAACAGTTATATCAATGATTAATTCTTATTAATAATAATAATAATAATAATAATAATAATAATAATAATAAGGGTTAATAAATGTTAGCGAATTTTGTTTTTTTTTCTCCTACCTTTTGGCAACAGTTTTTTCAATAAAACTGTTGTCAAAAGCTGCCTTTAGCAACGGTGGGATAAACCGAAACACACTCATATTACAGGGGTAAATTACTATTAACCCTAATAATAATAATAGTAAAATATAATTTATATTGATATTAGTTCTTAAAAATAATTTATATTGATAATAGTTTTAAAAAATTATAATTGTCAATTCTTTGTTAATTAATTGAAGGGTAAGATCAAATTACACTAATGTGTCAAACTTAATAACTCGACACCTTTGATAACTCTTTATAGCATATTTGTATAATAAAATTCATCATTAAATTGAAAGCTAGTATCGTATAGATCATTTCTATAAAATTTAATATCAATAAAAAATTATTTGATGTGTTAAAGAGAAATATTAAAATTAACGGTTTTGTTGAACTTTTGTAAGGCGTTAGTTTTTATGCATGTTGAAGTCTTGCTAGACGGCTCGATAGAAATTTTGCCTATAAAACTAACGTTCTATCTAAAAGACTCAACACCTCCTCGGTCGGATTACGTAATTACAGTCTCTGAAGGACTTGGTATCTCATTAGGTGAGATTGTGTCTACGATTCACGCCTAATGGACCTAACCTGTATCAAATGTTAGAGAGTTAGTTTTGCTAAGAAGAATATACATCTCTCAAGTAACACTTACTACTTGCACCCATTCGGACATCACTCAAGAGAGCACTCCACTCTGAGTAACTCTAGCAATGTCACTCCAACCACTCTCCTATGATCTAGCAGCGCTGGCCAACAGCAGGTTCTCCCACCTCACGTGAGATGGTCCCTAAAACAGCCTCAAAAACCACCGTACATAACTACTCATTGTCGTGGGCTACTCCTCATTCTTAAACGCGTAATGTATCTTCTAGGACCTCTGAGTCCTCCTGCCCTTGCATCGGGAACACACACATATACATGTTTTTTTTGGACAGTACAAGATTAGTTTGTGATTTTGTATATAAGATTTTTGTTTGTTCATAAATGATTTTGTATAGTTTAAAAATTTATGATTTGATTTATATATATTTTTGTTGAAGTATGTTAATGTTTTAGTTATGTATGTTGATAAAAGTTGTTATTATTGATAATGTTATGACATGGATATTGCATCTATATTATATTGTTGTTCATTCAACTTGTACTAAAAAATGAATTTATTATATTGTATGTGGTTTGAATGTTTTACCAACCCAACATTTAATATATAATCTTTCAAATTGAATAACAAAATAATAATATGAAAAATTAACATTTTTTTTAGGTTGTGTTTGTTTTAAATTATGAAATTACATTATAAGGAATCACATTTCTAAGATCATTATTCTTATGAATAATATTCTCATGCACGTGTTTGGCCAAAAAATAGATTTTCAAGGAATGTTTACTAACTTAATTTAATTAAAAAAATTATAAAAATAAAAATTAAATTAAATGTAAATATTAGTGAGAAGTTAGAGTTAGTTGAATTTTATTCCCGTGGAAATGTTGGGTTTCCATCCTTTAACATGAGAATAAATAAGAAAGACATCATGTATAAAATGAATTCCTGAAAATAAAAAAAATACTCGAGGATAATTTTCAAAAAATTAAAACAAACATGGAATTATTGTATTTTCAATATTTTATTCCCAAGAATGTTATTTTATAACTTGAAACAAACACATCCTTAATATTTGGAGAAATATTATTTGTTGTAACATGTTGTAATGTTATGAGGTAAGAAAATATGTATCATTTAATGTCTATTAATTAATTTAATTAATTGTGAGTTTCAACCAATAGAAAAACTATGAAATAAGGATCTACAAATGCATGTTAACATTTTAATGATTTATGATTGTGATCCTTAGACTCTAAACTTGTTTGAGACAATTCTATATTTCTTACTACCACTTATGATTTCTTGGAACTGGTATCAAATAAAATATAAAATAAAAAGTTTTGTCATTGTATATTATAAAGAAAATGGTTAATGAATTTTTTGCCCCACTAAATATTTAAAATTTCGTTTTTAATCCCTCCAAAATTTTCTTTCAAGAAATCATCCTTTCAACATTTTCTGTTTGAAGAATTGATCCCTAACGTCAAATGCCACTAATGGCTGCTTATGTGGTAGCACATGTGGAATAAATGTTTTATTCATTAACATTCCTTGAATGACAACTTGTACAATAGGTCCAGTTTAAAGACAAATCCCTTTTCACTTTCCCTAATTTCATTCCTCATGTTCATCTTCTTCTTCCCCTCCTCTCTATTGAAATCGTGAAATCATACATTTTCACTTGCTCATCTTACTCATCCTTCTACTCTCATTCTTCTTCTACTTTCCAACATCATGTCATCTGCTTTGGTAAAATTTCGATTTGGGAAGTTTTGTGGGTGTTAGGTTTATATGGTGTTGTATCACTACAAGAATGGACAAAACAAAGGTAGGTTATTTTGGAGATATCCTTATTGGAGGAGTGCAGATACGTGTAATTTGTTCATCTGGGGTGAATATTTTGCAAAAAAATCTGGAACTGAAGATGCACAAATGACGAACACGAATTCGGAAGCCATGACGTCTGTGGGAAATATTGGGCTGGTCCGGCCCAGCCCAATTGCTAAATGGGCCACATAAAATGAGTCCGACCCATTTAACAAAGGTCCGTGCAGCCCGATGGGCCGGGCCGGCCCTTATTTCAATATTATAATTTTAATTTTATAAAAAGGATGTAATGGATAAATGCAATACAACATAAGTAGAGAGTCATCATAAACGTATATAAGTGATGTTTAAAATATTTATTTATAAATATATATTAACACCACAAAATCGTCCATGTAAAAGTATAAAGTAACTTAATATTATCTTATCAAATTTTCTCTACATCTCACAACCATTTCCTTGATCACATCATTTTGAAAATATATCTTGATCCTCTTTAACTTTTCTTTATGACTTGAGAACACATTTATGAAATCATATCTTATCTCAATCTTGTTTTTCCAAAATATACCAAAATCTTTTTTTAATGGGCCATCCCAAAGCCCGCTTGGTCCGGCCCGACCCAGCCCATAAAAAACATAGGCCCGGTGGGCAGGCCCAAAAAGACAGGGTCGTGTTTTTTTAGGGTATTTTGTGGTCCGACCCGCGCTAAATTGTAGGACTTATGGACCGGCCCAATGGGCCAAGCTCATTTTGACAGCTCTAATTACTACCGGTACCCATATCTGTACCTGTGGGTTATAGTCTCATAGATGAGCATTTTGCTTCGTATTTAAAGCACTTTAATATTGTGAAATTGTAGCATGATTTTTGTTTATCATTTTTTAAGATTGGGTTTCTAATTGCGTTGTAGCCAGGAGATGTCAATTCAGCTCAACTAGAAACACCTGATAGAAATGTAACCAAACATTTGGAGAATTTCTTTCTTCACCTCCCTATGGTGTTGACCCCCAGTGAAAACCCCTAAATACCCCTACTTCAGAAATGTATTTTCGAAATAATTTTTTTTTTCAAATTTTTTCAGAATTCGGAAATGCATTTCCGAAATCCCATTTTTTGAGATTTCGGAAGTACACTTCCGAAAAAACGCAGAAATTTTGAAGTATAGAATTATTTTGAAATGGTGGTTTAAACTTAAGAACTTCAAAAATTTATACTATTTATTAGTTAATAAAGACAAATATATCGATTTTAATTATAGGAAACAACCATTTCAAATTTTGGACCGATCAAATAAAACATCTTATAAATGGAATAAGTACATTCCTTTTAGAATAAAAAAAGATATGTTAATAATTTTGGAAATTTGTTATATTGAATTAATAATGATACACAAAATTAGAATGAATTTATTATATTAGAATGACCTAAAAACTGCCATATTCAGTTCATTTTATTTCTATCAATTAATAAAAAATTTTCATTTTGATACTTTGTTTCTTTATTCTTTTGAATCTATCAACTATTATTTTTAGTATATTAAAAAAATTATAAATTTTGATTCCTCTAAATTATTTGCTACTATTTTAATTTAATTTTTTTTCAAAGTTTCACGTGGTGCACTTGTGTATTTCAAATGATTTTTTTATGACATTTCATCAATACAAATTTAAATTATTATTAGTTTAATAATTTTCTTATTTAATTTTTAAATTTTATTAATTTATATATTAATTTGAGTTAAGTTTTAATTGTTAAAATTAAAATTTTAATTGTATTTTTTTATAAATTTTATTACTTTTAGACATTTTATAATTAACGTGATAAATTTTAATTAAAGTTAAAATTATATTTTCTAATTAACTATTAAAATATTTATATTTATAATTTAGCTATTTTATAATTAATGTAATAAATTTTAGATAATCTCAATAATTTAGTTAAATAGTTACAATTTTATAAATAATTTATTTAATAATTCAACTATTTACTTTTTAAATAGTTAATAATGGTTAAAAAATAAATTAATAAAGATTACAGTTATAAATAATTAAATTAGTAAAATAATAATATTTTAAAGTTTTATCAATGGTATATAAAATACTCACGATACTTGTATATTCAGTATATTAAAATATATATATATTTTTTGATTAATTTATATGTTCTAATAATTATTTAATGACATATCATTGATAAAATATATATTAAAAAAATAAATAGATTAAAAATAAACAATTAAATTAAGAGAATAATAATATTTTAAAGTTTTATCATAATGAAAAGAATTAATATTTGAAAAGAAAAGATTGAATAATTATTTTTACTAATTTAAAGTTTTATGTATAGAATTAAAGTACCAAAATGAAAAGAATTAACATAAATATAATTGAATACAGCAGTTTATTTTTTAAAAGAACACTTAATCTAATCTTGGAAATTAATCAATTAATTTTATCAGGTAATTATATAATCAATTAATTTTAATCTAATCTTGGTAATTATATAATTTTAATTAATACAAATTAATTATATTATTAATACAATTGATTCACCTTGATTTTTGTTTTCTGTATCTGACAATATTTTGGAAGTGTACTTCCGAAATATTCGAGGGGGAATTCGGAAGTGCATCTCGGAATTCACCTTTTATTATTGGAAAAAAAAGGGTGTTTTCGAAAATGCATCTCCGAAAACACATTTTTTTTTCATAAAAATAAAGTGTTTTCGGAAGTGCACTTCCGAAATCAATCTTTTTTTCAAAAAAAAAAGTGACTTCGGAAATGCATTTCCGAAATATAGGGGCATTTTGGGATTTTCGCTCGAGATGACCAAGAAGGTTGGGAGGTGAAGAAAGAAATTCTCAACATTTGGGCTCCTATAGTAAATGAGTTTCTGCTAAGGACATAATTTGAAAAATATTGAGTTTGATTTTTAGGTGGGAACAATGTTTGACCAATGCCCATACATAAAAAATGTAAAAGTGTAAAGCTTACTCCTTCATGCCAATATCTAATGTAAAAATGTAAAGCTTACTCCTTCATGCCAATATCTATATTTCATTTCCATTCTCAAGCTTATATTATAGGTGAATATATTTTAACTAGTTTCTTTATAGGTAAAAGTGCTGAAGCATTCAAATAAAGAGAAAGAGAATATTCATTCACCCAGGACACTTATTTGGAGCTTCATTATGGTTCCTTCCTCATTCTTTTAATACTTGTCCTTAATTAAAATATTTTTTTCAAATTTTTTAATTTATCTACTAAAATCTAATATTTATTTTTCTCATCTTGCTTTCTCGGTCTAGTATATGGACGATTTCATCAGACAATAGAAGGTACGTTACTCGTCATGTATCGTTGGTGCTAGTGATGTACACGATTCTTTCATCAAAGGGTAAAAAACTGTATGTTGTTTGGTGCATTGATATACATGTAGTAGTTTAGTATCATTCAATACTATACAAGTCAATTTTATTGTATGTTGTTTGGTAAGAGGGGGTTAGTATACAAGTCCATTTTATAGTATGTTGTTTGGTAAGAGGGGGTTTGGTTTTGGGAGTCATAAAGACTAATGAATGACATATTATCATGGATGGGCCTTCATTTTAGGCCTCTCTCGGTTAGCATGGTGTTTTAGGAATTAACATGTCATCCCTCATTTTATATATGACACCTCCTAAATAGTGCGTTTTTATCAAATTATTTTTGTAAAATATCGAACTTTTCTGATACCGTACCAAAAATTTCATATAAATACCAGAAATTTTGTTGGATTTACCAATTTAATGTGCCTGAAGCTACATCAGGCATGGTAAATTGGTAAATCCAACAAAATTTCCAGTATATAACAGCAGTTAAAATAAATACCGGAAATTTGAAATATCTAGTATATGAAAATTTCAGGTTTTAAAGAAATTTCTAGTATTAGTTTTTTACCCTAAGTTCGTGAAATTTTCGGGACGGGGTAATGAATTTAGTAAATTTACCGGAATTTTAAAAATCTCCAACTAACACATTTTGAAATTTCCGGTAAATGAATACCGAAAATTTTAAAAAACAAAGAATTTCCGATATCGGCCAAAAATAAAGTACCAGAAATTTGCTATCAGGTACCGGAAATTTGCTTTTTGGTGATTTCGGCAACAATAATTTTTTTCAAAAAAGGTAAAAGTTTTGAGTAAATAGTGTCGGAGGTATTTTGGGAATAATATAAAATGCGGGTGGCATGTATAATTTGGGAGTGACATTAGAAAGTTCTAATTTTTTTAACCAATAAGGAATCCATTAAATAAAAAAAACATAAGGAAAATACAAAACAGAGGGGGACCAAAGCAAAACCCCTTAATATCAAACTCTTAGCCTAAGAGTATTTTCCTTGTCTAAAAGGTAATCCTTCAAAATATCCAAATGAACATAATAATCAATACTAGCTAGAATATCAGCACAAAAATTGACCTCCCGATAAATATGAGTAACCATAAATCAATAGATAAAATATATGTTTGACACGTAAGTCAATGAGGTATGATCTTCAAAAAAACTAAATTAGAGTTAGAAAAAATCTTCACAACAAGAGAGCAATTCATTTCTATCCAAAAGTTTTGTCCAATTAAACAATTGAGCCTTCTACGTAAAGATAATAGCCGCAACTAACTCCGCCGATTTAGGAGTTCCCTTTTCAAGGAAGGTGCTAAAACTTCCATCAAGACAAGCCTAATTTTTATAGAAAGCTCTAATTTTTGTGATTTTAAGAAGGTTTTTTTTTTACCATTCTACTGTGAAATAGTAGTAGTTAGCATAAGGGAATATTTTTATATTTTGTGAGTTAATTACTAAATTGAAGGAAGTGGAATCCCTCTCTATATTTAGTATAGTAGGAGTATTTTATTATTATTATTATTATTATTATTATTATTATTATTATTATTATTATTATTATTATTATTATTATTATGTGTTATTGACATTATAAATTTTAGAGAATTGATATACTTACACCAAAATCAACACCCACACCGTATTTTTATCCTATACCATCTACCTTTTTGATTTAATTAATATTTTTATGAAAATTGGAATTTGTGTTACATGCAAAATGAAACTGAGGAACTACGGTGTAAGCATACGGTGTAATAATTTTGATGTCATTATAGCACTCCTCTAAATTTTAAGGGTCAGTTTAAGAGTTGGTTGGATTTTAGGGAAACAAGTTTTAGAGGGTTGCATCTATATTTTAAAGTGTGTTAGTTATTTTTTAAAAATTTAAAAAACAATATAATTTTATATACTAATGTAGAATATTATTTTGTATACTTTTTAAAAAAATCACACACATTTTAAGATATAGACGCAACCCTCTAAAGACTTCCTTTCAAAAACCAACTCTTAAACGGACTCTAAATTTTTTTATTATTATGTTATTGCGATGAAAGTCATTAATGATGTTGTTATTTACTTAGTTAGATTCTTTAAAACACGCTCTTCCTATGCTTAGACCAAATTCAAAAGGTGTTGTCATGCTTACATCAGGATTAACAGCTAATATTATTAAGGTGCTGAAGCTAATTAATTTTTACATTAAGGAAATAGATAATTAGCGTCGATTAAATCCTAAGCTAATTATTGTGCACATCACATTAATAGTGTCTCTAAGAAAAGACGTTAGAAATTACTTTTAGTTAAATCCAACGTTAAAGAAAAAAAACACATAATAATTTAGTCTTGTATTAAACTGATGATGTATTGTTGACTTTTCAACCAGGTCTTAGATTCACAATAGTGTGTCACGGAGTCAACGCTAGTTAGCTTCTATTAAACGCTACTATTTGATACAATGTTGGAGAAGTCCGCCACGACACTGATGCTTGGTCGACGCTAATAACTCAACATCGTCCACTTTTGGCTTGTTAACATCCTCTTTTTACCGACAATTTTTAGCATTTTCCTTCTAGTGACAGAAATTTATCTTCCAATTCCTTCCATGTTTGGAATGCATTGCAACCAATCCTTTGCTCGACCTATCAAAGAAAAACCAAACAACCGTACTTTTACCTGATCTTCAGTCACATCATTCGGTTTGCACGTCGAACAAATCTCATAAAATTTAACCAAATGCTCTCAAGGATCTCTAATAGCTTATTCATCGAATGGGTTGTCTCTTAAACTTGGAATCAATTTTTTTTTATATCGAATGTTATCGGGTTAGCTAGTTGAATATCTAAGGATATTTTTCCAACATTAGTCCTCTTGTAATAATCTCCACCGCTTGTCGTGGTGGAACAGTCATGTCTCATATTTCTTCTTCTACTTCTTCTTTAGCTTGTAGTGCTTATCTTTTTGCTTTCTGAATTGCTCTCGTTCTTCTTTTGATTTCTTAATCTAACAGTATCAGTGTCGAATTTGAATTTCACATAAACAAACAAACATTACCTCGATAGCACTGCATCAAACAAAACTGAATAAGAATGGAAAATAATCAAAATAAAAAAAAACTAAATAAAAATAAAATTTTAATCAAAATCGCCATACAAAATTGCCTAGTTGAAATTATCAAGAATCTCCGACAATGGCGCCAAAAAATTGATTACTTTCTTAGCAAGTGTACTAATTGAGTCAAAGTAATAAAATAAAGATCTCCATGAGAATTGTGAACTTTAACAAGGTTATAATTGTGCTTTTGAAAGTAAATTGCGCAAATAAAATTGGTAAACAATACCATAATGAGAAAGCAACTAGATCTTATTTGAAACCCTTTATTTTCCCTGTTGATGATCGTGCATTATTGGAATCAAGTTGACTTATAATTCTACGACGAATTAACAATACCACTATACCTAATTCCTTGGTGTACAACTCACAAATTTGGAGTACAATTGCCTAATTCCTTAGGCGATTTTGATAGCAAAATTAGGCGATCTAAGTGTGTTAGTTCCCTAGCCACGAATTATAATTACATATTCCTAATTAATTACTAAGTTGAATAATTACTTTATTTTCGATCGGTAGTGTTATGGTCAATAATCCATACTCATCTAAATTCACTTTGTGCGGTTGCCAACACCCAAAAGTAGTAAACACAAAAATAATTAATTAGAAATTATAAAACCAAAACATGCCAATAACATCAATCTGTCATATGATCCAATGGAGTAAAATCAAGTTCATCTCCTAAGACCTAATCAAGAGAAATCCAACAACTCATAGTGATACAAATCATTACCATGAGTTTAGATGAAGAGAACATGAAAATCAATGAAGAATAGTATCTTCAATGGCTCAAAAACAATAAAAATCCTTGTTGTAGAACTCTTTGTCATCACTTTATAAGTAGAAATTTGAAATCCTTACAAAAGTACCCTTATTTTCGTTTTAAATAAGTAAAAAAAAAGTGTCTAGAAATCATTCCATCATGCACATGATGCCCGCTTAACTTATCATTGTGCACACAGTACCCATTTTCTCTTCATCATGTACACAATGCCATACATAGTGCACACGAATTTTCGAGTGTGTTTCTTTCCTTTTGGTTGCTGAATTTGTACTTTTTCATCTATGTTCCTATATTCTTCACTTGATCAAACACTTGTTATATCTTCAACAATTTCCTCTTTATTAACTCAAAAACACTTCAAAATGATGATAAATTCTTATAAGAATTATATAATGATTGAGTGTCATCACTTACCTTAGTGAACAATTATCTTTCTCCATCAATAAGAAAGATCAGGCAGGAGAAAGGTGCCCCGTGGTTTTGGTGATTTCGGATGGGAACATCATCCAAGAAATCTCTGTTAGACCCGTCGTAGAAAGATACGTGTCTGGCTTTGACAATTCACGTGGAGATAGTACGTCTGAGAAAGAATCAGACTCAACCCACACTTACTATAAAGGGAAGACGGGAAGAAGCTATCAAGAAATCTAATCCTTTATCCAATAGTTATTTTAGAGTAAACTAGATCGAGGCCAATTCGACCAAATACATGAGGCTAGCCTTCAACATTCCTTTTAAAAACACAATTTGTAGGCTCGATCGAGATCAACGCCAACCCCAAATTAAAAAGAGATGAAAGGGTAAAACAACTCAATAGTCCGTCTTTCAGAGACAACCAAAGGTAAGCATCAGAGGTAGTGTGACTTCCACGGGCATGTATAAGTTGGAAAGCCACAAAGGTGTCAGCCTCCCTACATTGCCATCAGACAAAGATACGCGGAAGATACCCCAATAGGCGTAATAGCTCGACCATCAAGACGAGGTTAACGCCCTGAGTAGAAGGAATAACGTAGAGCTTTTGTAAACCACAATTTTAGCTACAAAATACAAACACACATGACGAGAGAGAGACATAGGGGAAAGAAAGAGAGAACTTCGCCCTCACCAAAAATTTCTTTCTGCTTTAAATTTTTCCTCTGAAAGGAATATGACACTTCGTCGGGTACAAACTCGTCTTCATAACAGAGCCGATGTCATAGAGATTATAGATCCCTCTTCATCATGATTTCTTAAGTAGAGAGAGAATCCATTTTGACGTTGTAATAATGAGGCTCGTAGAAGAAATGGGGTCAGGAGAAGTATTTCTGAAACCTTCTCTTACGATAATGAGAGGATTCAGGGCTATATAAAAAGGTAAAGTGAGCCTCATATGTACGGGTCTTCACCAGCACGAAACACCTCATAAATAACCCAAATCCGTAGTGAAAGGGATGAGCAAGGGAAGTTGTTGATGAAGTTCAATAAGCCCATTATCCCGGATATTATTCTAGGAAGTATGTACAACATGGAACAAATTGAAAAACAGCCAAGGGGAAGGTTTTCAAGACCTATACTATATACTAAAATATTATAAGCCAATGAGCACGATTGAAGTCGATAGGGGGCAACCTTCAAGTACTTCAACAATGCCACCTCAAATTCAGATAGAGGCCTCCATAGAGTTATTCTGGTAAACAGATTAAAAAAAAAGGGACTGAACACCCTTAAAAGGGGTTGTATACCCTTTTTGCTAGGTCCACCTAAATGACCTACCAATTAGAAGGGTTGTCAACCACAATGTTTGTCGCATCTACGTCCACCTAAGTACTTAAAACACAAAGGTTCCCTATTATCTCAGCAGCCACCCACTTATATTTTCTCGTGTCAATTGACTCCACTAACGCAACCCCTTTCAGGGATAGTTCATCGACCTTATAATGCTTAGAGGGTTTAAATCGGCAAACTCCATCTGGTCGGGCTCCACGCTCCAAGTGATCCTTAATATCAATATCGTTTGGGTCTCGCTTATAGGCCAAAGTCTCGATATAATGAGAAGAAATGGGCATGGAAGCAACCCCATGAGCACCCTCAACGTTGTCATCTATCAAGAGAGCAATGAAAGAAGAATCCCTAGAGGAAGCTCCCTATCATCGATTATAGATATGACCTCATGACCCAGACAATCATAGACCAAGGGGGGGGGGGGGGGGGGGGGGGGGAGGATTTGAACTAGAAGATACTCCCGTTCTCACAACAGAAGATCTCTCTCGAAATTGATAAGCAAACTAACCAGAGTACCATTCATACTCACATGATACACAATGTACACTTATTGATCTCCTTCTCTTACTACATTTACATTGAATTTTGAATTGATTTGAGTGTTGAAGTGCTAACCTTGAATTTTAAAATATACTATAACAATTTTTTTAATTTATGTAAAATGTTAAATTAAATTTTAAACACAGGGATTACTATTTTCCGTTTCACTCTTAAATCGGATTCCTATAATAAAGTCTCGACGCTCAATCTGAAAGTAGGGAAATAGATTCATTATGGAAAAGTTTGACATCGCAGAATAGACATATCATGAGTTTCTACTAACTTCAAAGTTCATGAGAATATACTCAAGCATCCATGTAAAGTATGTTGGAACAATCATCATTGATTTATTTTTGCAATCTATTGAAAAATAGTTTTTTCTTTATAAAAGGAATAACAACTGCATTTACTTGGATACCTTGAAAAAAAAAAGCATCTTGAAAGTTTCCATTGAAATATTCCCCATACTTGTATGATTGGAGTATCATTACAGATTGGCATCCAATTACAATGATTGTGGTGCGCAAGCATTACTTGAAAATTTGAAGGTAATGACTTTAATTCATAATGTATGGGAAAAAAGTCCTAGATTGAAAATAAAGTCTTATTATAATTCATAAATAATGAAATTTTACACTTTGCAAATTAATTTTATAAAAATAAGTTATATTTAATATAAAATTCAATGTAATGAAACTAGTGTTTGGATTGGCTCTCAAATTTGTAATTTTGTAGGTTGGAAGAGAAATTATAAAACAGTATCTTTTGAAATTAAAGATATTATTATGTGTAAAATTATTTTTTCTGGTTGACTACAAAGAATAAATTTAAGATAAAATAAAATTAGAATATATTAATTATTATTTCATTTTTTATATAAGCATTATTATATTAATTAAGAACACCACACTTAACTAGAACAATTTTTTTTATCAGAGTAATTTATTACGTAACGTATATAATAATATTAGCTAACAATTTTTTTTTAAATCCAAGACTACAGTTTGTGCGGAGCTTGAGTTGTATTGATATTCTTAAGTTACTAATATTTAAATTTAAAATTGAAATTTCACTATTGTTTGTATGAGTTTTTCACCATTATTATTTTTTTGTTTATACAAAAATAATATAAACTTGTGATGTTTTAATAGAATGAACAAGGTATTAAAACATCAACTCATTTATTTTATAGTTAATACAAGATATATTACTCATACATATATTAGCTGGTGTAATATAAACTTGATAAATTTGTGAGTTAATTATCATTTCTCATACATATATAATATATTAACTGGTGTAATTTTTGAAAAAAAAACTCCAACTCATTTATTTTATATTTAATACAAGATATATTACTTTTTGGAATGAAAAAAACTTTGACAAGAACATTGTCTATGTGTAATTATTATGGGTTGGGTCAATGTTCCAATAAGATCGACCTAACTTGAACGACCAAATCTAGAATATTCTCAAAGTAGAATGTAAAAATGTAGATCTTTCGAAAAAGTTACGCATCAAATCTGGTCTTTTTACCCATCATCGATTGTCAGACCTAATATGTTGGTTTCCCACATCTCACGCCGAACCTAGCGGGGCGATTATAAGCTCTTTCACGCAGTGCAATAGGCATTGTTCTTTCATTCTTACTTCTTTACACCTCTTTAATCACATTGACTTGAGCGTTGAAGTGCTAGTATTGTAGATTTACTACCAGTCCACCGCATCGGAAACTCGTACCACCGCATTGGAATAACTTTTTTACCTCTACATCATTGATTTATTGTTCCTCGCAAGAATAATAGTGTCATATGTGAGAATCAACTTCCGTTTCTCGCACATTTCCACTTCAAATTCATCTGATATTTTTCTTTATGCTATTTCGTCAACGATTTTGTCAGTCGGCAGTGGAAACTCCCGATCCTACCATTGGAATCACCACTTCAATTTCGGTCGTCGTACTTTTACCTTACCTCGTCATCTCTTCGATCATCAAAGAATCATCCATGTCGAAAGAACGGGTCAAGAGATATATGAAGAGAAATGCCCCAGAATCACATGCGAACGAAGAGGAACCGAAAAATGAAAGATCATCCATTGGCTTCTAGACAACAACAAGGTAGATGGAATTCCCAACAAAATGCTTCTGTTGGTGATAACCACTACTATGGCAAACCTCGTGGTACTAAGGATTTTGATTGACAAGAGAAACTCATGGGACATCATGTACACTAGTTTCTTCAAGGAGATGAGACTACATAAATATATATTATTTCCTTACAAAGAGTTAAATTTTCAAGCGTTCAATGATTCCATAACTCAACTATGTGGTACTTTACAATTACTAATTTCCTTAGGAGAAGGAATGGACGTAGGCACGACCCTAGAGACAGAAAAACAAGGCCTTTGCCCAGGGCCTACAATTTTTGTTTACGTATGAAAATCTGAAAGTGAGATTTTTACCATTCATTTTTAAATGTGTATACACAGAGTCAGTACTTCTTTTTCTTTGTGGTGGAATTTTTCAACGCGCAATGCAACTATCAAGGTGGTACGATTATTTGGCTTCATCTCTTCGAAATACATAAGAATAACAAATTTAATGCTATTATTTGTGATTAAATTTTTTTAACTGATTATTAATGATCATCACACGTGAATTTGAACTTTTTATTATAAAATAGGTCTTTTATTTTGTTTTAAGCAAATAGTCAAATTTTAGAAATATATTATTTTTGGTTTAAAATTTTAATTATATTAGTTCATCAACAACTTTATATTGGTGAGAGTTGTTTATATACTTGGTATATTGTGAAATATTCTTTTATTGTAATTTAAAGTAATATCAAGTAGAATATTTAAACAAATTTATCTAAAATATACCAAGCTATTTAAATGTCAAACTTATGGATATCCCAAAAACATTATTGAATAAGGAACTTTTTGATCACCCCAATATTCCCCGGCCAACTCCATGTCTACTATGGGTAACTTGAGGAAAGTAAAACCTTGACCGACCTCTGTGATGCCGAGCCTAGTCGAGTTTAATCCCTTGTCTCCCTCTGCATTCACCTTGAGTCCTCCTCATCTTAGCGACCTTCAAATCCGGCAACATTACCTTTAAAACTCCCCATAGCGTCTGAACTCTCAATAATCTCTATAAAATCTACGACATGGTGTATCTCCTCTAAGGGAATCACATCCAATATCTCAGGGTCAACAACCCTCGTGTGCGAGGAAGCGTCATTTATACCATCTCTACTATATAAATCCACAAATGCAATATTCAGGTTTACTATATTGGCCATGACTAAGAAATAAGGGGGAACAACTGAAAGGGTAAAGGAAGGAAGTATTACCTCAAGAAACAGTGAAGTTGAAGTCAAATGGATTGAAGAAGAATCATTAGAAACCCATAAACATCGTGTAAGTGAGAGAAAGAAATTTCAAGGAAACATGCAACAAACCACTAGACTCGTTTTTAAAATGTAAGGGAGCATAGCCAAGAGAAAGAAAGTATATGACGTTTTGACAAAGAAGCAAAATAACAAATTATTGGTACTAAACTCATTTTTATAGGTAATCAAAATAGGCAAATCTACAACTAAGAATAGAAAGAATACAAGCCATGCATTTAATGTGCATGCTTTTTAGGACACCCACTTCCACTCCCTTATCACGACCCCAAGAAAGGGATCAGCCCTAGCACATCGATGTAGCCAAGAAGGCTGGTCTAGGGGTTGATCTCAAGATTTTCTTCATAATCCTAACTTCACAAATGATAGCAATGACTCGAGGTATAACTATTCTTGATCGGTCCAACAACCCAATAAAACCTACCTAACTCGAGCGACCTAATCCATAATGTCCTCAAAGTGGAACACAAATAGGTTGACTTTCGCCAAAAAGTCGCACATTAGATTTAATTTGTCTTCCCATCATCATTCGTCAAATCTAATCGAACACTCTCTTTCATCTCATACCGAGTCAAACAAGAGCACTTTTAACCGCCCCTCATATATAAGCTCTTCGACCTCACTAATTTGTGCACTAGAGTACTAACCTTGCGGCTTAGTGCTCTCACTCCACCGCATCAAAAACTCTTACCACTACATCGGAAGAACTCTTTACCTTTATATCATCAATTTTGTGTTTTGTGCACTGGAATAGTAACAAAATTATATCATATAATTGGACGAGAATGCTTTTTTTAACAAAATCTCATCGTTAATTTGGTTATTTGTTTCTTCGGCTTGACCTCGATTTATTTTCACCTTTTTTGACTCTTGAGACCAACTATGTGATTAACCCTTTTATTTCAAAAACCTAGTTACACTTAAAAGACACTTTTTTTTACAAACACTTAAAAGACAACTTCTCCTTTTCAAAATTTTAAAATTCGAACATCAATTCTAACACTTCCAAGCTCAAATTTGTATTACGAATTGAGTAACATCCATTAAATTTAATCACTACTCAAAATTTAACCAATTTAACCAACAATACATATGATAATGATATTATATCACGAGGCAAATGCACATGGCGCCAAAAGCTGCATGTCAGATACGATAGCGAAAGATAAGAGAATCCAATTTTGAAATATAAAAAAAAAAACCAACCCAAAGGGTAATCTAATCACATGGGTTACCGAAACACAAGGCTGTATACTCAACCCCACCACTTAATTCAAATATGGCATTTTCCTTCTTTACCGGTTTAACCGGTTGCCTCTCTCCTCTTTTCTCTCTCCCTCACACACCTCCAATAACCGCCTTTTAAACCGCTCATCACTCTCCGTCGTTCCTCCCTCTCTCTCTCTCTCCATCATCATTTCTCTCTCTGCAGCGTTTTCAACAGAGACGCCGCAGAGAAACACACAAAAATTTCACAAATCTAAAACCTATCTATCACATACATTACTATATTCGCATTTTCCGTTATGGCTTCTTCTAAACATTCATTCGGATTCGGATTGTGGCTATCATCGCCACCCTCATTTTCGCTCTTTCCTTCCCCGCCGCTGTTCACGCTCAATCTCCTTCCCCTGCACCTGCTCCCACCAGCGACGGTAACATTTTTCTCTATTTCTCTTCTTCTCAGATCTAATTTACCAGATCTATTTTTTCTAGATCTGGATCTTATATATACACATAAATTTCAATTTAATGTAAAAATCAAAATCAGTTGCGATATTATGCACTTACATTGTTTATATTTCGGATTAATTTTCAGGTTCATCGGTTGATCAAGGAATAGCTTATTTGTTGATGTTGTTGGCGTTGGTACTCACCTATATCATTCATTCGGCGGATATTTCATCTACCTTGTGAATTGCATGTTGATAATGTGAGAGAGATGTGTTTTGTTTTTTAAATTTTATTTATGATTAATAATGAACGTGTTTGTAGAACGCGGAGGAGAAATATGTAATGTAATAATGATGATATAGATTGAGAGGTGTTTGTTTTTCTAGTGAATTAAAGAATGTGATGCGTGAGTTTAGAGGGTTGGATTGTAGTTTAGTAGCAATGTCCCATTTGTGTAAGTGATGATGGATCTATGTAATATTATTATTGCAATCTCGTCAATGTGATTTTTGTCTTGGTGATTTAATATCATCGTCTTTTTGTTTTGTTAATTTTACTGCATGCATTACCAAATTTATGAACAAGTAGCATTTGTGAATGAATTATACCTAATTAGAGGACTTGCAAAAGTGAGAAGTGTGTCAAAGTTTCGCAATCCAAACATTATGAAAGTTGGATATGACCCATCTAAGTTTTTGATCCTACAATTTTTGACAACGTAGCAAGAATATTTTTGACAACCTAGCAAGAATATTTATGAGGAAATGGGGCTACAATGTTCACATGTCGCCTATCATTATTGTGACATTGAAACACTCTAGTAGTCTAGTTGAGCTGCTAATAGCTTACAATCAAGTACAGCTGAGACAATAGCAGCAAGACAATAACAATAATTACAAACACATCGTATAATCGACCAAAAGAAGAAAAAAATGTTCATATATATATATATGAGGTGTGCTATGTTTACACCTTTTGCATACACCATGTACCATTACACCGTACATAATACCAAGATACTATACTTTTGCACAGAAATCAAAAAATTAAATTATTAAAAAAACAAAATTACTAAATATTATGTATAATAGTACGGTGTGGGTGTAGAAACTGGTGTATGAATATCTTTTCCCTTATATATATATATATAAATATATATATATATATATATATATATATATATATATATATATATATATATATATATATATATATATATATATATATATATATTTGATTGTTCAAGTTTGTCTGAAATCTCGTATTGTTTAGGATTCTGAGCTGTTAAATGTATAATTATGAAGACAAGCTCATCCTCTTGCTAGCTTCTGCGATCGAGATTCAAACATATTTAACATAGTATTAGAGCCAGATTAAAGACGGCAATTTGACAAAGGTTCATGCTAGGTATGAGGTATATAATTATATGAGGTATATAATTATGTAAGGGCAACCTCCTTTGGCAAACTTTTGAGTTGAGAGACGAATGACATTTAACAAAAAGAATACATATTAATTATACTGGAACAATCATAATTCAACTTCAACTTGCAAAAGTTGGGTCTAAGCAAACTGAGGTAAACTGGAAATATTTTACATTAATCCTAGGCTACCAATTATGAATAAGGTGAGGAAGAAAGTAAACATAACATCAAGTGATGATAGGTGCATGTCATCAATTTCACCTTTCCATTCAACACTATACTAGGAACCGGAAAAATTATCAATATTTGAATTATTTGTGGATATGTGAAAGTATACAGTGAAAGGTGCATGTCATCAATTTCACCTTTTCCATTCAACACTACACTAGAAACCGAAAAAAATTATCAAATTCTGAATTATTTGTGTATATGTGAAAGTATACAACTTTTGCACATCAAAATAGTGATCAAATGGTAAAAGTGAAAGAGGTTCCTGGGAGTAGATGATACATGAAGCTACGATACCAATACACAATTAGGCCTTCTTGCTGCTTGGATTAGTTTCTTGTTGTTCCTGACCAGCTAAGGAAAATTTCTTCACTTTCTGTTGAATCAGAAAAAGAAAAAAAAACAAACTCAACCAAAAGAAAAGAAAACATTAAATGACACAACTCTGATCATATATCCACAATTCTGCATGCATGAACTGATTTACATCAAGCAATTGAGTGGAAAGGGAAGACAAAGGCAAAGCCATTAATAGTTAAGTCTTAAATGCATGACTGTATGCATCTAGCGAGGACAATGACAACAAATAATGCATTCTGATTAAAGTGTTTTCAATTTGTTTTACATACCAGAACAAGTGTGATTCACATGATGCCCATACCTGGTCTATTATTGTTGATCCCAGCTAACTATCTTAGAGGGGTAAGGTCAAATAAGGCAAATCCAGTACTTCATCAAACTTCCATAGCTAAAAACACCCCAAATTGACCATTGGCTTCTTAGATCCCCTATATTACCAATATTTAAAAGGGAAATGCTACCTAGTGTTCTTAAGGAAATTATTGAAGAATTCCTATTTATTGATTCTTTGATGAACATCGGTTAGCAAGATCCTATTCAAAAACCATGAAATGATGCTATAAGAATGTAAGGAATTCATGGATAGAAAATGGATTATGATAATTTTACAGTTGACCCGGGAATCGGGATGGAATAGCCCAAAAGGGCACAAACCGAGAAAGTCACATCAATAATGGGCGAGCACCCAACATCGGGCCACATAATGCCACAAGGCATGAAAAGTTGCCTTATTGGACCTGGGTGTGACCGCCCTAATCAAACCATGTTTCTTCCTGATTCAATTGGTGGGGTACGTGGCAGTGGCACATGTTGAATCAGTCAAGGGGAGGGGAAGAACCACCTCCTCTACGATTGAAGGAAGAACTCAATCCTCCCACTCCCGCATCTTTGACTGAAAAAAAGGGATACCGCTCCTCTTTTAAGCTTAGAGTTAGATGCAAGTATGCAACAATGGGGCTTCATAAGAATAAAATGCAGGAATTGAGAAAATATACAAAATACAACCAAACAACAACCAACACATTTCAAACTTTACCAAAAGCTCAAAAGACCTAAAATTGAACTTACCCTCACAAATGAAATTGGAAAAGAAAAAAATCCTAACTCTTTTCGAACAGAGATCATAAAAACAAAAATTTCCTTAACATACTTCCACAAGGTTCAAAACTAACTCGCATTAACTCAAAAACGATAGAGCAATTCGGCAATGGATATGAGAGGAAAAAGAGTACCTTGGCGAGAACGCACTCGCGCAATGAATTCAAAAGGGCGAGGCATTTATCATGATCATACGATGGAGATTCTGCTACGCAATTTAGCAGATCAAGAGCTTCTTGGCCGCATACTGGTTTAGCACCACCTTCATCCATGCTCGAATTTTAGGGTTTTAGGGTAAGATTTGAAGATTTTCGATTAAAAGCTAAAACCCTTGTGTTTAAAAATGTTAAACAAATGAGTGATGTATTCGAAATTAATTTCATACTATCAACTGATTCAATTTTTATTTAAAAATAAATTTTAATGCATAAAGGTTGTTGATTTTCTATTAGATAATAGTATAGAATTATTTTATATCGTCTACATATCTATTACACTCAGAATGGAGAATAATATTTTTAATAAAATTTATTCATTGAATTTATATAAAAAAAAGATTTAATGAAAATATACTGACAGTGTAAAACAGTTTTACACTGTCAGTGAAATCCAAATCGTTAATTTTTATAAATGTTTGATTTTTTATTTAAATAATATTTAAAGTATTTATTTTCAAGGGTCGTGATCTACTGACTGTGTAAAAAAAATTTACACTGATAGTGCACTACCTTTAAGCTCAAAAATAATTATACATTATCATAAATATCAAGTTTAGAAAAAATAATATAAATAATATAAAATAGTTTTTGTAATTAGAAAAAAACATAAATATTATTAATTAGTTTACTTTTTTGTTTAAATAATTAGTTTATGTAATTAGAAAAAATAATTCTTCTGGTTTATAATAAGTGTTAGTTTGAAGAAAATGACAATTATATAAGCAATTAACCCAAAACTAACTGGTATATATAAGCAAGACCTTGGAATCTGTCAAACATTAATAACTCTAGGTTAGCATGGATCCATTGTTTTGGCATTCAATGCCACACACATTCTCCTGATTTTTTTTGAAGTTATAGCAAGGGGTATCTTTGCGTCAATGATCACATATCTAAGATGGCAACCAATTTGATTAATTCATGGCTTGATCCAAATTGATTAGTTCTGTTTTAATTATCTTCATTACTTCTATGATGAAGTCACCATCTGCATCGATTGCCTGATCTAAAAATCTATCATATCCAGCTAGCCTTGTCGACTCAATTCTCGTTCTAGCTAACCTTCTAACATTATGTTGAAGTGATTCTTCATATTCGGAGGTCGTGGCTTCAGGTTGTTGGTCTTCTTCAAGCATAATTGTGATTATATCTTACTTATGTCGTACTGACCCTGAGTCCAATTCCACCCTTTGATTTTATCCACTAATACATCCTTAATGATCACTAGTTTATCATCAGTTGGAGTCTACAACTTGTACGCACCACTCGAATGATAACCTATGAGCATCATGGCCTGACTTCGATTATCTAGCTTATTCCTCAATTGTTCATGTACGTGCCTGAAGCACATTGATCCAAAAACTCTAAGATGAGTAACACGTGGCTTCACTCATGTCCAAGCCTGATAAGGTGTCTTCTTGACTATCTTCTTGGCTGGACATCTATTTAGAATGTATACTACTATCGAAGTTGCTTCACCTTAAAATCTCTTTGACATTTCTTTAGCTTTCAACATACTCTTGGTCATGTTCATAATACATATATTTCTTCTCTCAGCTATACCATTATGTTGAGGTGTATAGGGGGCAATGACCTCATTCTTTATACCTCCGTCATTCGTTCTCAGTTTCTTTAGCTTGCATCCACTTTGTTTCTCGACATAAAATTTAAAACTTCTTGAACGGTGTGAATACCTTACTCTTTTTTCCAATAAGATAAATCCATATATATATATATATATATATATATATATATATATATATATATATATATATATATCTGGTGAATTCATTTATGAATGTCAATAAATAGCAATTACCTCCATTTGACCTGACTTCAAAAATTCCACACACATCAAAGTGGACAAGCTCGAGTTTTTCCTTCAACCCCATGGGCAACTCATGTTTGAATGATTTCCTAGGCCGTTATACTTAGCAGCACTCCTCACACATTTGACTTGGTTCCTTTACCTGAGATAAGAAATACACCATCTTCTTCAAGTTAAGCATACCTAGACTTATGAAGTTTAGTTGTCCATACCTATGATGTCACATTCAGTCTTTGTCTTCATTGACAGCTGAATTTAGACATTCATGATCAACTGTGTTGATCTCTAATTTTGAGGTCTTGTTATCTGCCAATGGTACTTTCAGAATCATCCTTCCTTCGCCATTATACACCCTCATCAGATTCTTCTCTAACTTCATGTTGCACCCTTTTGCAAGTAATTGACATATACTTATCAAATTACTTGTCATCGAAGGTATATACAACAAACTAGTGATATTGGCTTTCCAACCATCTTTTCTAACCACAAATATGATTCTTTTTCTACCTCATGTGATGTGTCTGCCA
Organism: Vicia villosa; assembly: GCF_029867415.1. Classification (NCBI taxonomy): domain Eukaryota; kingdom Viridiplantae; phylum Streptophyta; class Magnoliopsida; order Fabales; family Fabaceae; genus Vicia; species Vicia villosa. Next base: position 165,179,420 of record NC_081184.1, on the reverse strand, counting down.
TTTGCAAACCTGATGACTTTCTTTATTGATTCATCTAATTTGGTGAACCATTTTTTATTACCAGTCATGTGATTACTGCATCCTGAATCCATATACCACATATTGGTTTGTTCATTACTAGACTGAGTATTTACCATAAATAGCTTATCATAAGAGTCACTTTCTCCAACATATGTGCATATTGCACTTCTTCATTATCTTTTGCTCTTGCTTCCTTTTTTCTCCAGCAATCTCACGCGTAATGACTAAATCCTTGACAGTCGTAACGCTGCACCTCCTTCATGTCAACTTTCTTCTCCGAATAATTGTTGCTCATGCCTTTCTTGATTGAATCAGAGTGATTGTTTGAATTCTTTCCCGACTTCCCATCATTAGCAAGATTCTTTCTTTGCTTCATCTTTTCTTTTCCAAACTTCTTAATGAATCTTGTTTGTCGTGTTATTCCGTCACCTTCTTCCTTTTTGAGTTCATATGCTTCTGCCTCATATCATGAGCGTCTAATTAAGCTTGAAGTTCTTCTAACTTCATCTCATCTAGGTTCTTTGACTTCTCAATAAACACTACAACATAATCAAAATTTGCAGTTAGAGATCTCAACACTTTCTCAATCTTTTGCAAGTCGTTGATACATTCACCACACACAATTGTTTGGTTGGTGAGTAACAATAATCTTGAGAAGAAATCACCAACTAATTTATCTTCTTTCATCTGTGTTATCTCAAACAACCTTCTCAACGTCTGCAACTTCACCATCTTCAGTTTTTCATCTTCACCCTACAATTCAACTTGTCCCACGCTCCTTTAGGCGTTTCTTCTTCAAAGATCTTTTTGAACACATTTGGATCTACACACTTGTGAATCAAGAAAAAAGCTTTTCCATTTTATTTCTTTGTTCCTTGTGCGCAGCTTTCTGAACATCATTTGCATTCGCATTTAACGCAGATACGTCATCACTCATGATTTAAGCCACTTCTTGAAATCTGAAGATGACCTTCATCTACACAATCCACCGTTCGTAATTCTCACTTTTGGAAGCTGGTGGATTCGCTAGAAATTACGTTGATGTTGTGTTTCAATTTGCCATTACAAAATTTGTATGATCGAAATTGGGATCGTTGATATCAATTTGTTGGAACAATTAGGGTTTCGAGAAATTTAAGAAGAAGAAGAAGAAGAAGGGAGAGAAACTATATTGAGAAGAGGGGAAAATATTATTGTGAAGTTGTTGCTTATTTACATCATAACTTGCCTATTTATAGGCAACCAAAACATATAAAGTACATATAGTAGTATTCAACTCTGTCGAATGCAACTTACTACTACATTACTTACTTCAACTAGGTCGAACATAACCTTATCGAACACATAAATTCCTACTGAAAAAATAAATTACTAGCTTCTAACAGCTAATACATGTGCAGATGCTCTTACAAAGCAAGAAACTAGCCATATAGAAAGGGTTTGTCATTATGATGAATATCTAGATTTTATACTTAATTTCTTTCTAAAAACACAATAGTCATAATAATTTTATTGATTGTGTGTAGTTTTTCTATTTGTTGGGTTTAGGCCCACTTAGAGCAAAATAAAATAAAATTTATTGTCTCTAGTATGATTATGTCCGAGGAAAGAAACCTATAAAAATATTGTACAAGCTTTTTCTAACATGTGATTTTACATTTCTCACTTTACTCCTTCATTTAAATACGTGTTTTATTTAAGCATCAAAATAAATATATATTGTGTTATACTTTTTAATATTTTTATCTAGTCATAGATATACCGTATTATAAAATATGGCTCCTATTGGTTAAACTTATGACTAAAATATAACAAAGCAGAGTTAAACATGCCAAATATCTAGTGTATATTGTTGATTGTGTTAGTGAGTGAATCATATATAAAGCGCTCCCATCCCTTCAATTCGACCAGAATTTAGGCAACATCCTCATTTAAGATTTGAAACTTAGCCATTCTCGTATCTAATCAACGGTTTGACTAGGTCAACAAAAGTAACTTTCCAAAATAAAAAACCATAAAAAGGTGAATGTCAATTTCTATGATTCAATATCACCTTTTGGTTTAATATTACAATATCAATATCATCATCACAAGCTAACGAATAAAACAAGCGATACAAACATAAACAAGGAAAGGAAATGGCTGAGAAAATGCACCTTAGTTTCATCATATTTGTCATGACTGGTTTTATTATATTTGTATATGTAAATTCAACAACACACATTGTTGGAGACAAACTGGGTTGGAATTTGCCTGGTTACAATACGTATTATGAGGATTGGGCAAAGAACCGAACCTTCGTTGTCGGTGATAAACTCCGTATGTCTCAACCATCTTAAATTTTTCTACATACACGATACACTGTTACATGTTGCATGTCAGACACCAGACACATTTTTATCGTAGTATTATACAATATATTACTATCTTAAAAATTTATGTTAAAATGTTGCAGTTTTCAAGTACCATCCAGGGCTTGGCACAGTTCTTCATGTAAACAAGGACGATTTTGGTAATTGCACAAACAGAAATACCATCCGCACATACTTCAGAGGAAACTCAACGGTTTCTTTAGACAAACCTGGTGATTATTATTTCTTTTGTTCTGTTGGCAAACGTTGTGAACTTGGTCAAAAACTTTTTGTTAAAGTTTCTCAAGGAAAAACATCAAGGAAAACCCTCATCTAATGATAAATATATATGTTATCATTTTAAGTTATTATAATTTCTTTAGGCTTGCACTCTATTAATAATATTATATGTATTTAATTAGTCCATCAATTGTATATATATGTATATGTATAGGTAGATTTTGGGCACAATTTTTTTTGTTGTTGTAACATAAATAATTTTTGTTGTGTGGCATTTTGAATATGCCCCTACTTTGCATTGTGAATGTGAATCCTTTAATGTATTTAGAATATATTGTTTTGTTGTCATCTAATTTTGTAGTCTATATCAATAAAAAAATTCTAGCATCACATTATTTTTATGTGTTGTTAATGTTTTAGTCAAATTTTTGCATACGTTCTTGTTCTCTATTACTACATTTCATATGAAAAGCATTAAAAAAATTGCAAAAGCAAAACTCGAAATTATTAGAATTGATCAAAATTTTAGTTTGAATATTTATATCAGAAGTTTGGTCTAAAAAACAATCAATTTGAATACTCAAATAAAAAATTAATCAATTCCAGTAATTTTAAGTGTCTGTATACTATAAGTTTTATTACTAAAACTTGTAGTTTGAAGTCAAACTAACTAGATCTGTAGGAGATTAGGAGATGATAAATTGTGGTTGAATATTCAAATAAAAAATTTCATTACATTGAATATTTGGGATTATTTAAATTTAGCTTCTTATGGAAAGTATAGGATCAAAGAAAGGATAAGTTTTGTATTAAAAAATTTGAAACAAGTGAAAAAGAAAAAACTTAAATATATTTTGAATTTATCATATGAGAGGGTATAGAACCAACAAGAGGATATGAAATCCAATTTTATTTGGTAGTCCATTTACTTTGGTTGGGATTAAAGTAGACATGACAACAAAAGCCGTACCCGCGGGTACCCACTCGAACCTACTTCGAAGTAGACAGGGAAAATCTGTTTTGATTGGATTTGAGTTCGAGTTTGGATTTTCCCAAATTACAAAATATGGGGATGGGTCAGGTAATGAGGACACTAATACCTACCCTGAACCCGTTCCCGAACCGGCCCGATTATTTCATTATCTATATTATTATATATTTTTGATAATTTAGAATATTAAATATGTCGCTAAAATTTTGATATTTTGATTTGTATTTGTTAATTAAAATATTTGAAATGTATGTATGAAATTTTTTTAAAATTGTTTCATTTTATTATTTATAAAGTAATAAATAATAAATGGATGGTGGCGGGGCGGGGACATCCGAACCTGTTTGGGTCGGGTTTGGTTTTAATTCTCCATCCCCGTTTGAGTTTGGAGCGGGGAACGGAAATTGTTTGGAAATTTGAGTTTGGGTTTGGGAGAGATAATAATCGTCCCCAACCCGCCTCGTTACCAGGGCCCATGCGCACCAAAAACACCACCCATTTTTTATTTTTAGTAATTAAAAGTGTAAAAATAACTAGAAAAAAATGTTTTTAAGTACACAATTATTACATAAAGAAATTAATTCGGGAAAACAATTTGAGTCATATCAAGTAGATATTTGTATAAAAAGTCCTACAATAGACAGAAAAAACCAAAAAAAAAAAATATGAGCATGAGTAAGAGTAATTAAATATTACCATCTTTTCACACGGAGACATGAAACCTTTATGTGAGGCCTAGAAAAAAAATACAAAATTACTTAAATATTTAAATTTAATTTTCGTTTCAATTTTATAATATTACCTCTTCTATTATTTATTTATTCTAATATCATTTTATTTCTTTGCAGGTTCTTTCACTTTACTTTTTGTATGTGAATTTTTTTTGTTTTCTTAATTCACTTATTCTTTTGATGTAGTATGATTTGTAAATTTATCGATTAATATTCAATTCTCCAAATATTTTTATTATTTATTTTTATTCATATTATTCAAATAATTTTACACTAAATTTTGTATATCCGTTCGGACACACGGGTATGTGATGATTTTGTAATTTTAGAAAATAAATTAGTTAAGAAAACATTATTAGTTAATAATAATAATAATAATAAAACATATATTAAAACAAAAGGACCTAAATAAATATTTAGTAAACATATTTTCAGAAATTATTATAATATATACACGCAAGAAATTAGACAATAAAAATAAATAGTCTAGTGGTTGATGGTAGGTTGCCATGTGAGGAGCCGAATCCAAAATTTTTTTTTTGAGGTTTTTCAAACCTTGTCCATATAATAGGGGACAAAATAACTATTTTTTTTTTTTTACTAAATTCACTACATATAATATTAGTTGAAGTGCATTCTTGAAACAGTTATGTACCGTACGTATTGTAATATTAATTTAACTTGTACATGAAACTGATGATAAAAGCAGTGATGATGTTAAATGCATTGAACAAATGCAGAGAGTTAGGGACATATACCTAACTGCTATTAGTATTATTTATGTATCAGAGTGGGGGTCAATCTGCTTGAAAAGATGCCAAAGCAGTGCCTCAGCACTCTCTAACTAAGAAGCTCTAACTAAGAAGCACGAACACGCCGAATACACTTCGACAATGACACGGTGACGTCTATAATAAATTGAAAAAATAAATAATTTTTATGTAATTATAAGTGTTGGTACATGTGTCCAACACCGATACTGACATTAACACGTCTGTTTTTAGAGGTGTCGGTGCTACATAATTCTGTAATTGATGAAGATCCAAAGTGCATGTGGTTCAAAAAATCATATAGTCTTGATAATGACACTTGATAATCCTTTTTTCCCTGAATTAACGAAACCAAAACCAGCTGCATTAATTAATGCTTTGATGCATTCATTCCTTATATCTAATGGTTATCACATATTGTACCAAAGAAAGCTTTTGAATGAAACTAGATCATTTCATATGATACATCAAACAAGGAAAGAGATGCATGTATGTTTGAATTTCATGTTTTCTCCATCGGTTGATTGATATGAGAACGAATTGTTCATATAATATTAATAAATTAAAGTTAATTAATATATCCTAGCACATGCAATAATTTCCAGCTATATAATTTCCAGCTTAATATATAAATTCCTCTTCACTACTGTCCTCGATCAAGTGTTGACCTTTGAAAAGTGAAAAATAAGAAAATTTTCAATACAAGATATTTTAGGAAGAGTTTGGATAATCACAAAAAAAAAAAATGTAAATGATGTGTAGAAAAAGATAATCAAAGAGATCAGAAAAGTAAGTAAAGGGGATGATGATTGATTCAAGAGGTTTTGAAGGTAGGGTTAAAAAATCGTGGTTGTGAAATGAAAGAGTTTAGAGTAACATTATTGTAAAAAAAATATTGTTTTAAAGAATGAGCTAGGTGTAAAAATGCTGAAACTTGAAAGATAATTTAGTATTTATCAATTTACGTATTTTCAGCGTTACTTTTTTTCTTTGTTAATATTTTTTTTATTAGTATTAACATCGGTTACATGGTCCAATTGAGAGATGATATATTTTGCATCAATATTTTTAAATTACTATTTTCAAAAGCCCTTTTTACTTTTTAATTTTATATATTCAAATTCCTCAGTTTTTATCAAAAATCGACGTGATAGATCTTTTAAGTGAATTCCTAGAATATGGCGTTATGGTACTTTTTATATTTTTCTATACGTCGATTTTTTATGTAAAACAACGTGATTTATCTTTTGCATGAAATACTTCAGAGACCTAGTTAGACTCTAACTTTTCATTTACCTTTATCTTTTGCATGAAATACTTCAGAGAACTAGTTAGACTCTAACTTTTCATTTACCTATCTACGCTCTAACTTCTTTTTGTCATTGTTTTCGCGAAAGCCTAGGAAATTTTCAATGTCAGTCTCATCAAGACTCTTCCATGATATTCATCAAAAACTGAAACATCATCTCTATTTCAACCAAAATTTGTTTGAGGTACGTTTTTTCTTCTTTTATCACATTGAGATTTATATAATTGAAATGGTTTATATCACTAGTACATTTGTTATTTTTTATCACATTTGAGATTTATATCACCGAAATGGTTTATATCACTAAAATAGTTTCTCTTAATCATTTTGTTTTCACGTTTAAGGTTTCTATCAGTGACACGTTAGTTAGTATGTTTCTACGTGTCATTATTATTGATGAGGATGTATGGGAGAAATTTGTAGAGTCTTCCACCATTGTCATCTTTACCTCTATAAAGAAAAAGGTAAAATTGTCCCGATTATGATTATGATGAAGGTGCCTACTCCCCGCATTAATTTGTTCTCTACCTACATTTTATGGACGACCTCTGGTGGAGGCATACATTCTATTTCATTATTGTTAGTGAGATGAGTCAATTTTAAGTAAAAAAAAAAACTCATTTTTATTGATTAATTGTTTTATAATAGGTTGAATGGATGAGGAACTCTATTTTGTGCTTGCTTTTTTTTAGAGAAAGAATGTCCCAATTTTTTGGGGACTTCCAAGGTTGTTTGTCTCCCATTGTATTGTAATGTTGTACTACTTTTTTATTTTATGTATATCATATAAAACATTAATCGATACATTGTAGTAAGTACTCTTATAAAACAGTATCTGTTACTTACTCATTGATGCAACATTTATCAGATGCAATGCAACAACGTCGATCTATGATGGCTCTTGATAGTAACAATTAATAAACGGAAATTATAACATTAATCCTCTCATTACTAATGCAGTAGTACCACCATAATGAAAACTAAAACAAAATTAAAAAACAATAAAAACTAATTGCAATTGCAACCCCTATTTCTACCGTTTCAAAACTAGGCTTTATTTCTACCAAAATCCAAACTAAACAAATCCCCTATATCCTGAAAAATACCATAATCTCTCTTCCAATTCAAATCCAAACTCTCACTCATAGTATCAACAAATTTGCCACTAAAATCGTCATCAGCATAAAACAACATGTTTTTTTCCATCTCTATCTCATTACCAAAATTTCTTTCAAATTCATCAAATAAATCATCACAAGGAATAGGAAAAACCGACTCGAAATCAGATTTCAACTTATTATCATTTTCTACAACTGAACATTCATTGTCACATTCACCTCTAATTGGAACCGGAACAACAACATCGTCTTTCACTGTTTCGGGTTCACTTTCGGAAGTGCTACACTGACCAAGTAATGGAGTGGCGGATACACCGTTGTTACTTACACATTCTTCACCGGAAACGTTCTGAACCGGATGAATAAAATTTGTTATCGCATTTGCACCACGGATTTTAATGGCGGCTTTATCATACTCCTTAGCAGCTTCTTCAGCAGTGTTGTAAGTTCCTAACCACAGTCTCACGCGCATTCTATGATCTCTTATCTCCGCCGACCATTTCCCCCAAGGTCTCTGTCTCACTCCCCGGTATTTCTTCCCGGAGTTAACCACCGGATGCCGTTGAATCACCGGAGCCCTAGTTTTGGTTTTGATTTTACGTGTAGATGTAGACTTGATGACTCTGTTGTTTTTCCTCGGAATGTTTCTGTCCTGGTTGGCGATGGTGGCGATCTCGTTGATGAAAGTCTTGACTCTGCGGCGCGGCGGTTGGTTATCGTCGGAGGAGGAGTCGGTGGCGTCTTCGTCGGTGTAACGTATGCGTACAGTTTTGGGATAGGGATAGTGACTGTTCATGTTATAGATATTGTTGATGAGTTTGGTTTGTTTGAGGTAATGACGAGTGTGTTTGATGATGTTGGAAGGTGTAAACATGTTTATGTTAACGTTGTTGGAGACAGTAATGTTGGTGAAAGAGAGAGAGAAGAAAAGTGAAAAGGGAATTGGGAGAGAAAGAAAAATTGTTGGAGAAATGGGCACTGGTGGTGGGGAAGGAGAATGGAAGGAAAGAGAATAAAGGGAAAGAAAATGTCAGAGATGATAATAAGAATAAGAAGAAGATGAAGATGAGATTAAATAGTGTTTATTATAAAGTTTAATAAGAATGAATATTTGAAGGAACGGTAGAAAAAAAATTACGGTTTAAAATAGCTAGCTTCTTCTCCTATAAACTAGTTCCTTACTAGAAATGTGGAAAAATGGTGAGTAATATCTTCTAGAACATTAAGATGTGGCAAAAAAAAAAAAAATTCAACTTCAGAAAAATATTACACCTAACCTATATTATAGGATCGGAAATAAGAGATTAAAATAAAAATAACGGATGTTTATTGACCATTTACTTGCCACGCTTAGCTTATAAATATTCAACATAATAATCATTCTCTTTCCTTGTTTTCTTTGGTTACAAGTTACAACCTAAGCCATTCATTTATTTGGTCGTTTCTTGTAATTTTTTTTAGAATTTGCTTGCATGTGAGGAAATAAAGTAGAATTTAATTGAAATATATAAACTGTCTAAAAAATTTAGATTTAATGGAAATACATTGACAGTGTAAAGCAATTTTCACTATCAGTGAATTGTATTCGTTAAATATTTATTGAATTTTGACTTTTATTTTAATTATTTATAAAATAATATATTTGAATGGTTGTGATGCACTGACTGTGTAAAAATATTTACACTGACAGTGCATACCCATTAAATCCAAAAAGTTTTACATCTTCAATGAATAGTAGTCGTTAAAATTTTATAAATATTTAAATACTTTAAATGGAATACACTGATGGTGTAAAAAAATTTACAACATTAGTAAATTACAACCGTTAATTTGTTAGAAGTGTTTGAATTTTATTTTTATTTTTTTAAAATAATTTAATTGAATGTCTGTGCCTATGATGCATTGATATTGTAAAAAGTTTTACATTAACAATGCATAACTATTAAACTCATATTAAAAATTTTTTTAATCAAATATAAAATATTAATTGTGAATGGTTGTGATGCACGATATGTAAAATTTTTTATGAGAGGGGCGTGGCATGACAATTAATCTCAATAAAATAATAATAATAGTAAAATATAATGTGGTTTGTAAAAAAATATAACATAAGAAATAAAGCTCATTATAATAAGAATAATCTCCAATGGTGCAACCCATTTTTGGGTTCTTTATGGGTCCCACTAGCCACATCATCTTAAAATAATTTTTATAATTTTTATTTTAATTGTATAATTCTAAAAAGTTATTATTGGGCCCACAACTTTACCTCATAAACTAATTTGATTGGGTACCACAATTTTTTCATAGTTGCATTGCAATGCAATGGTACTATGACGTGGCATGTCTAGGTGGAGAACTTATTAGAAGGAACTACCATTGGAGATGGTCTAAGTTGCTTGTTAGCATTATACTTATTTTATAATTTTGAAATGTGGATTATATTAAATATTCTTATTTGAGTATTTGTTATAGAACATCAAAGTTGCTGTGGTGTAGTGGTTATCACGTTTGCTTTACACGCAAAAGGTCTCCGGTTCGATCCCGGGCAGCAACAATTCCCTTTCTTTTTTACACCATAATTTACTGAAGAGCTTTGTGAAGAGGAACTAATTTGTTAAGGATATATTAGTTAACTTTAATGTGTTAATATTATATGAACAATTCATTCTCATATTCTAGTGATTATTTTTCTTTCTTTTTTTTTCTTCCAATGATATAATGGGATTTTTTTTTCTGTGTTGTGTTTTTCATTAAATAAGTCAAATAAGTTAATAATGGCCATTTAAGCATAAATGTATGTCGTGAGAAAAAAAACCAAATGTTCAAATATAAAAAATGAGAAACAAAAGTATCAATAATAAGAAATTACATTAAAAAAATATTAAAATCTAAGTACAACGTTGAATTAAACCACAACAAATTCAGATTAAAGTCAAAATATATTTTTCTTTTTTAGATTTTAACCACCTTAAAACAAGAATTTTAAATTTATTGGACAACAATACATTTGTTTCAACTAAGCTATTGTTTCTGTTTTTCCAAAAAAAACCATAAGCACCCTAACCAATTCACCTGAACGCACATAAGATAAGTTCAACCATTTAATTATAGTAGACCACACATCTCTAAAAAAAACCAAATTCAAAGAATAGATGATTAATATATTATTCTAATTAGTGATCCCTTAAAGAAGACCAATGAATTATGGTCTAAATACCATGTCGAGCTATATAACCCTTAGTTGGAAGCTTGTTATTAAAAAGCCTCAAAGAAAATTGGAACATTTTCATATAAAAATTATTTTAAACAATTTCATTAGGTATAAATGATTGCACTAGGACAAAATTTGATAATAATATTAATTGATATGTTTCTTTGACTACATAATCGTTGTCATGATCAATTCTCCACACTCATTTACCAAAACAAAACAAAAAAAGTCTCCACACTCATTTATAGGGGTGGCAAAACGGACCCGGCCCGCGGGGAAAGCCCGTTTTACCCGCACTTTTTCGCGGGGCGGGACAAGGTTTTAGGCCCGCTCTCTTTAATGTGCCCGCCCCGTCCCGTCCCGTTTTTTTGTGGGCTTTTGCGGACATTTGTTTTTCATAGAATTTTACTATTTATAGGCCTAAAAAGTCGAATGCCCGCGTGCTTTCCCCGCCCCGCCCTCACTTTTTTGCGGGGCGAGGCAAGGTTTTAGACCCGCACTCTTAAAAAAGCCCGCCCCGCCCCGCCCCGTTTTTTCGCGGGCTTTTGCGAGGCGGGCCTAAATGGGGCGGGCATGCCCGTTTGCCACCCCTACTCATTTATCAACAATACTAGCCCACAAAACAAAATTAACTAGCAAAGCATAACACTCTATAATCTTCTTGTGTTTCACGAAAAAAAGCGTTGACACCACTTTCAATCACCTCCCTTAAAATCTCACCTCAATAACCAATTGTATCTTTAATTGCTTGTGCATATAAGGCTGAAATTTTCTTAAGGTTGTAAGAACAACATTTCGTATTTGTGGTGATTTAATATTTAGCATTTTCATTTTTGAAATGTCAATATTAATTTACAAAATTTCAGTTTGGGTGGCTAATCGGATCGGACTCGTCGGACTAGCCCATTTGATCAAGCATTTTTCACGGGTTGGACCGAGATTTTCGACTCAATGTCTTAAATTGCCTCACCTCACTTAACTCGCTTAAAAAATGAGGTGTGGCAGATTTTGCCAGCGGACTTTTTCATTTAAAAAAAAATTACATAGAATTAAAACAACATTAACAACAACAAAAATCCACACTCTTCTCTTAAACGTCTGACCCTCATTTCTTCAATCCCTAATATTTATTTTTAACATAACCACACACACCTCCTTTTGAAGAATTCCTTTCTGCCAAAATGTGCATAGCTTGAGTCATCACTTCCAAGGCAGCAGCAATCGCATCACCGTTCCTTCCAGCCATCTTCTGTTCCACACCAAGAACAAACAACGATTAGGAAACTAAGTTGACAATACTCGATTGTCAAACGACACTACCGACTCGACAACTTAGCTGGACGGACCGACCTGCTCTGAAACCACTAATGTAACACTCTAATTTACCCTGGTGAATAATAATGAAATCAGAGTGTAAAATTTCATTTAAAGTATTCATCACAAAACTAGGATGTCACATTCTTCAAAATCATACATATTTGCTCGCAATTATTAACGGATACATAACACATTAAAGTCGGACGAATCGACCAAAATAACATAATCTTCAAAGCATCTCTTATTACTCAGCGGAAAATATTCATAATTCAATTAAAAACCAACATGACAATCTAATTCAACAATTGTCAACATCAATATTTGAAAAGGCCTCAATAGTTATTCAAAATCCAACAAATAAGTGTTCATCCCCCTTATGTTACGTATCAAAGCAACGACGTCGACTTGAACTAATTGAAGGTAAACATCCTTCTCTCCTGATCACCTGCACATTATCAACATAAAGGTAACATTAAAACAGAAGAGGTGAGATATCATAACAATATAAGGAAATGTATGATAATAAGTATATGAAGAATAAAGTCATACACATTTCACCAACTTCACAAAATCATTGTCATCATCCATCAACAAGTAATATACAAGTATTCAACAACAACAAACAACTCATCAACACATCATTGGTTATAAAATACAATGAGACCAACACCGACTACATTGCATGTGGTACCAACAAGACATAAGGCCTTCAACAATTCGCCAATCCAGGCCAACAACAGAGCATAAGCCCTCAACAATGCAATGTATGCGACATCTACATGCAACAATACAATTATGCAACCACAAGGCATAAGCCTTCTACAAACGTCAATATAGTCCATCACCTCCTTGTCATCATACAACCATATCATACAATTACAAACAATAATCAGCAAACAAGGTTAAAATGTATTTCTCAAACAATCATCCATTATAATGCATAAATTAGAAAATTCAAGTATTTAGTTTTCAACAAAACCCGACTCAATGATCAATCAAACGAATCAAGTCATTTATAGAAAATTCACTAAAACTCATGATAAATCACTATTGTCCAAGACCTAATTCAGTTTTCAAAAATATAAAACTTTTTCTTCCAGTGCTCGCTAAGCGGACTATCGATTATGCAAAAAAAAACTACTACGGTCAGCTACTGCCCAAGCCATTTTCCACCAAAAATCCATCTTAAACAGTCTGATTTTATGGGGAAAAAATCATATATTCATGTTCCTTTATTTATATAACATCTATTGGGATCATAAAAACACAATTCTACGACGTCACTTTCGACACTGAATTTACAGTTAAAACATGAAACTTTGCAAAAACCAACAAGACCAAATTTCATGAATTAGAAGCAATACAAACACATAGCAACAAAAAATTATCATCAAACATACATCAATCATCAATTCTATGAAATTATCATTTAAAAACTTAGAATATCAACATAGAACCTATTCCTGCATAACACTTTAGATTACTCCCGAGAAGAAGATTCTGGCGAAGTCACACAGGAGTTTGTTAGTACTTGTTTTAGGGATTTGAGTAGTGCAAGTGGTGCAATTTTAATATATAATGTATCTTGCTTATCCCTCGGTCGGGAATCCTATTTATAGTTGATGGAGCAATAATCGCCATCATAAATGAAGGAACCTTGGATTCCCTCCATAATGAGCGAACTATAGTAACTTATGTCGCCTGGTCATTAAGGGATTGTAATTCCTGTAACGGCGGAGTCCTTTCGTGCGTGGACGACCGCTACGGCCGACTAGAGTGAACGATTCCGACCCTACTCATGATAACGTCCGCCAACTTGGAGAATCTATTTTAACCGGACTAAGGACCCTAACCGGATAGAAGGTCCATACCGAGTTGAAGGTCCAATGTCAGGTTGAAGGTCCATCTCTTATCTATCTCATCTTGTATTTACCTCCTCCTTCTAGTGCTGGCTTGCCTGATCGGCCTAACTATTCTAAATATCTACAGAACCAAAACCCCATTCCTATCTATTAATCATCATACCCAACCTTATAGAGTTCGAACCCCATTCTTACCATGGATTGGTGATTATATACTCTTACAATGGATTCCTTGCTCTAGCCTATTTGTGCCTCTTCTCCTCTTCTACGATAACTCCTCCTTTTCACGTTCTCTAACTTTTCTTCCAAATTCTCTTTTTTCTCTCTTATTTAGCTAACTCCTTACTAACTTTTGTCTTACTAATGAGCTTAACAACAACACCCCCATTATATCTTATGCTAACACAACATAGGCCCCAACTAATTATATAATCATTTATTTTATTATTATTATTATTATTTAACTTCTAATAAAATATCATAACCTCTAAAGTCTAGCCCCACCCCTATGTTTCTACAATTTTAGACATACACCCCTCCAATTAACACTATTTCACAAATAAACCACAATTCTACTAAATCATTCACAAACAATTGATTAAATAATTGAATAAAATTAAACGGGCGTTACACACTGGGGCTCTCGGACTTCTGCGGGTCTAGGACCAACCAAGTTCTATAATGACCAAAGGGTCCCAAACCTACTTGAAGTCTCTGAATTTTGCTTATATAACTTGCCTGGTTCCGATTACTTCAAGTGATACGAGAACCCACTAGGGCTTCTCCAAGGTCTCTACAACAACTGCAGGTCGAGAAGTCATAAAGGCTCTTCGACCTATCTATCACTAAAAGTATACCAATTTGTATGAATGCAACTGGTCAAGATCCTACTACAACTTCTCCAAATAAAGTTTGACACCTTTTTCCAACTATGACAAAGATAGAGAGGAAGAGACCCATAACCATCACTAACTTGTTGTCACACGCCACCACGTCGTGAGGAGATACTTGGATAAAACTCAACCTAGTATGAGGGTAGAGAATTTTGGGATTCTTTGTCCGAATACTTCAACCTGATGGGACTCGATATCGTTGGGCTTATGTACATACCATAATTCTCTTAGTTGGGTATTCAAGTCGGATGAGTCAAGCAGTGCTAAAAAGTAGTAGCAACCGAGCTGCTGCTAAGGCAACTGAAGATCGAAAGTCGGGATAGTAACTCAGAGCTATCATGATCGGCTCAATTACAGAAAGGTCAATGGTCATGAACAATTACAAGCCATTGATGGAGTCAATTACACATGATTAATGAGGACGTTACAATACTTATGGACGATTACAAGCGTTACGAAGTCGCTTAATGATCATTAGAATAAGGATTTCACTATAAATATGGGCTCTTGAGGGATAAGCAAGACATTCATCTTGATTGCACGCATTCCATAATCGTGCCATCTGAATCCTCCAAATTATCCAAAATCTCTCTCCGGGACCTGAACAATGAATAACATAAAATGGAGTGAAAACCTTAGAGATCACCATCGATGATGGCCCTCCATCCTTCTTCCCAAGATCCCTTCAAACACTCTATAAAATTACAGCCTCGCCGAATTAGAAGCCAATGTTTAATTTTGCGGAGAAAAAAATTTAAAATAAAATAATTAATTCTCAGATAAAATATGAAATCAAAATTGTAATTTAATTTCTTTTATCTCATTAGGTATATATTTTATATTTCTTAATTATCTTTAGATATTTATTTTTAAAATAACTTTTATAAGTTTTCATTTTAATACTACTACTTTAAAACAAAAACTTGACTATTAATTCATGAATGTACCAATTTGGAGTCATAAAACAAAATGAGATGAAGTTTTTAGTAATGCCACCACCTGTTTTTCTTATTTGAACGGATTAATAGTTCCTGAACCAAACAATTGCGGTTCCGCCTGTTTAGCGGTTACTATTTCTAACACACAATTTTTTGTACTTGTCTCCTTAATTACTGCATAACGTCACTCATGAGTCTTTTCTTCAAAATATTTTTCATTAACAACAGCTACGAATTCGGCTCCTAGCTGTAGAGATGAGATGGAAAAGACATGCAGCAGTAACTAAGCAAATTATCAAACGACACGTGATTGGGCAAAACGTATATCTATCACGTGAGGTGAAACACTTCGGAACAGAGAGTTTACTCAAACGCAACATTGCCTCCAAGGCTCCAACTTCATCAACTATAGTAAAATTCAACAACTCTTCCATTTTTATTAGCGTGTGATTAAATGATTCTTAAATAATGAATTTCTTTGTTAATAGTAATATTTTCAAATTTTGTTTTAAGAAATTTTAGTATATGATTCAAAAAATACTTTATGTTTCTCTCAACATCTAATATATACTCCGGAAGAGAGACCCCTGAAAATACTATTTAGATCTCGTTTTAATTTTAAAAATAATTTTAAATTTAAAAAGTAAATATAACTATAATAATTAAAAAATTACATGATAAACTAAAATTATATATTAATGAATAATATATTTTATTATAATTAGTTTGAGTTTTGATATATGTTAATTTTTTTATGTATAGAGTTTTTCTCATAGTATTTTTTTTATTTATTATAATATTTTATGAAAAAAATTAAGCTTTTTAAAATTTAGGACCTCCTAAAATTTGAAATCCTATGCTGTAGCACTTCTTACCTTTTCACAAGACCGACCCTGCTTAGTTTTAAGTTAAATTCACACTTTTTTTAATGCTTTCTAGTCTCTTAAATTTAACTTAAAAGTTTAACTTAATTTTAAATTTAACAGCTTAGTTACAATTTAATATTTTTTCTTTAAAAAATTTCTTTGAAATTTGAATAAACAAATCTTCTAATTATAAGAAATATTACATATAAGAATACTACTATAACTCTTGGAAATATGGCATAAACAATATTTATGAAACAAGCCTCCACGAGACGGAACGCGCTTGAAGCATAGTTGTCACTCTCTCTATTTAGGAACTATCGACTCTAAGAGCGTGGGCGATGGAGCTCCCACATTTGGTCGGGAACAATTTCTAGCGATGATGAAGAATAATATCAACTCTTCTCGACCATAACTAATAACAATTAAACATGGTTACTACTCCGACTCGCACCTGTCAGGAGTACAGAATTCAGCAAATACGCTTAATCTCATTAATAAGACAAGCGACATTTGACTTTGAAGATCCGTAGAGGATATCACCAATGGGACAAACCCCACTTACATAAATAATCAGGATTGATCACGACAAAAGCAAGAACCTCTTGTTGTTTCAAAGCTCATAAACTTAGCCGAAAACGACCGAAATAATAAAGCAGAAATACCACGAAGTAAATTAAATAAATCATGAAGAAAACATCAAATAAAAAGGTAAAGACACAAATATCATTGTTCATGCAGGTAACAAAGAAACATAAGGCACAACACACTATCGACATTATAGTACAATAAAATAAAGGGTTAAATATGTTTGACGTCCCTATAAATATAGCGATTTTTGGTTTTCGTCCCTACAAAATTTTTCTTCAAATAGTGGTCCTCGCAATATTTTCCGTCCCTATTTTTGGTCTCTCCCGTTAGATTCCACTAACGGGGACTTACGTGGCACGCCATGTGTCACGCCACGTCAGTTAAAGTAAATACTAATAAAAAAGAGACATATTGCGGGGGTTTTAAACCCCCTTTAAATAACTTAAATAATAATAATTTTTCACAAGTAATTAATCAAACAATTGGTAGAGAAATATTTGTTACCCTCATTCTTGAATATTAAATAACCAATTTTCTAACCAAGATGATATTGTATCTATACTTAATTTTGTTGATTTCTTTTATACTATTTATGAACATGACTATTGAAGGCTAAGAGTTATCTGCTAAAATTCTTACATATTATTCTGTTTCCTTTTTTAGGTATATCCTATGTATATAAAGCTTTTATAGAGCCAGATCTCCAAACAACACATAAAAATCAATAACAAGTTTAATTTATTCAGTGGTATATGCACTGTTATTAAAGAAAAATACTAATAGTATCTATTCAAGCTTCTTTAAAAAATGAAATAATTATTGAAATTCATAACAGTAGATTTGCATTCTTTTATTATGTTTAACATCGTTCTTTTTGTGCAACACCCATATACCAAATGTTTTAACTTGATATGTGATTCAACTGCGCACTTGATATGTCGTTCATTAGTAGGTTGTATACTGAGACTGAAAAATGTTCGCCTTCACGAAGCACAAAACCATAACAGGCAAGAATGCCATTTTCACGACGCAAGTCTCTTGCACTATAGCATTGCAAGTAAAACATCACCAGTTAACGTGAATTTTTAATAAATTTTTAATAAATTTCAATTACTTTATACATTTTTGCATGTAAAATCATGCAATGCAAATGCAAAAAAAGATCGCGACAAAATCAAAAGAAAGGTATATGTTGCAAGGCCAGAGAACTCAGAAAAGAAGACCTTCTAATATCTTAAAACATTAAAAACAACTCCAGTAACACTCAACTGGGGAAAGTACCAGTGATAATGAAATGTCCGACTCACCTGCTTCTGTTAACGCATTTAGCAAATCAAAGACCAATGGTGCTGACAACTTTGGACTTCCCACAGCAGTACCATTTTCGACAGATTCAAGCAATTGAAAAGCTTCATCAAATCTCCGTGCCTTGCCTAAACCCTTAATAAAATTTAAGTAGAAATGCAATCAAGCTGAAATATAAGACATGCAAATTTGATTAATTGCTCTTGAAATTTTTGGGTATTTTAAGTTATTTAAAGGGGGTTTAAAACTCCCGCAATCTATCTATTTTTAATTAGTATTGACTTTAATTGACGCGGCGTTACACATGGCGTGCCACGTAAGCCTCCGTTAGTGAAATTTAACGGGAGGGACTAAAAATAGGGACGGAAAATATTGCGAGGACCATTGTTTGAAGAAATTTTTTGCAGGGACTAAAATTGAAAATTTTCATATTTATAGGGACTAAAAACTTATTTAACCCTAAAATAAAAAATGTGAAGTTTCGTGTCTCCACCATAAGATTGCTTGATCAAAGGCTCCATACACCTTCTTAGTCCGTTCACCCGATCACCGCAGGCGTCACTGTCCTTAGCTCGAGATTCCTTCTCTTGTTGATGGGCTCCCAAAGTTTCGTCAACGCGGGACTTCATCATCACCGCAGTGAAAATTGTATCCAGTCGTTACTTTTTCCCCGTCTCTAGGGAGGACTCAAGCTCAATAAACCTAACAGCTAAAGAAGAAGGGTACCCATGAATTTTGGCCTCCACCCGAAGATACTAAACACTACTAGCTTTCTCTTAGAGGGTTGACATTTCATGTAGAAGCTTAATCACTTCTGCTCCATAAATTCACACTCTCCCTTATAGTAATCTCTCTTTTTGATAGGATTTACCATGGTCAAAACTTCCTTCCAACCAACAGCTTCTACGGAGAATAGAGAAGTGGTATAGGAAGTGTAAAAAGTGGCTTCTAAGAAAAGCTTTGTCTTCTTCATTTTTGGGAGATTTTAGAGGTATGCCAAATCCTCTTCGGACATTGCAACAACAACCTCTTAAGGAGTACGGAGAATCCGGGTAGTCAGAATAGCCAGAAACTTCAGAAGAGAAGTGGACAACCTAGAAACGACACCCCAGACATCTGTGTCGCTTTAGCTGAATCTTCACAACAAATTACCATGCACAACAAGAATCACTCACAACATTAATCATTCACACATGTAAGAATGAATTCAATGCACTGCTCTACTCTACTTCAATATGCATGTGATACCAAATTTGAACATCAAGTTATTTGCTGATTTCATCCACTCACCGTTGGTTCCCCTTCGAACATGTTTCCTTTCTGAACCCAAACTCATCACTGGTCCCCTCTTCTTAACTAAGACTTATCACTTGAGAAATTTTCTTACACTTATCTCCAACATACATGATGCATGAAATGTAATAACAAAATATAGATGTAATAATCATTACCGGTTCACCTTCGAACCATAGTAGTTCCTTTATATATTTGGCCACCATCGTAGTTCATTTCTTAACTACACCTCTCAACATAACTCGACATAATAATTAGAATTACGCAATTTCTCGACAATACTCAACCATATAAATAATCACAACAATTTAGATTCCATCATCGTCATCACATAACAGTCAACAATTCATGATTAGAACATTATTTAATAATCATCTCATAATAATCATCACAAGTAAAACATACTCTTCAAAAATTAATCTACATTTTTAAGCTCTAAAAAATTATTATAAGGTAGTATAATGTGTTAGCTTTCCAACACTTCAAACTGAGTCTCAAATGGAGTCACGAAACTCGAGTTATACATGAAACGACGCACTTGGTTCAAAAAAACCAGGGGGCTACTATGGCCGCTCGTGTTGACTAACATGGCTCGTATCACTCCCCAAGCAAGGACCCCCTTTGACAGGCCTCTAGTACAAATACTAGAGGGCTGCTATGGTATTCTGTAGCAGCTCTTACGACCCATAGCAGCTCCCATAACCCAGAATTTTATTTCGCGATTTTGTGTGATTTCTCTTGTTTTCCAACCTTGCATCAGACCCCAAACCTTAGTTTTGACTTTTAACAGCCCCAAAACATATCATAACTTAATGTACATGAATCACCTAGTAATAAACACTCAAGAACATAAAAAACAACATCATCACATTAATTCATCATGCTTTTCATCAATACTTAATTATCATCATATGAACATAATTATCTCTAATGTTCTCTTGGCATCCAATCACATAATTCACAAAAAATAACATTTTGCATGATTAAAACAATTAAAAACAACCATACATCAATCCAATTGAGGAGGTTTCATACAACCCTCTCACAATTCACAAACCCCCGTCAATGGAGGACAAATGGAGAAAAAGAAGAAGAAATAGAGTAAGGATTCATCTCTATCCTACAAGGTTAAGCACCCTTATCATGAATAGTTATCCCTTACCTCGAATTCACGAAAAAGCTCCAAACTTGACAGTGACGAATCTCTCTTCTTACTGTTGCTCTCCTAGGGCTTCTTATTTTCTATCTTACCTTTTCTTCCAACTTTCACATACTGATTGATTTTACCTCATTCCTTCTAATGAAATAAGGGCCCGTTTGGTGCGCAGGATATGATAGATATGTGATAGGATATCAAGCAGGATAAGGATAAGATATGATATAGACATGATAAGACTTATCATATCATGTGTTTGGTTCACACATGATACCGAATAATATATATATATATATATATATATATATATATATATATATATATATATATGGCAAGCAGACCCAAACCCGCAGGGCCCACCTGCACCCGAACCCGAGTCGACGGGTGAAAACCCGAGTTGACTGGGTTTGGGTTCGGGTTCGGGTGCCACCCGAAATCCCACCTGTTTATATATATATATATATATATATATATATATATATATATATATAAATATTATATATAATATAAATATAATATAATATTATATATATAATATAATATATTAGATATAAAATATATATTTTATGGAAATTTGTAGGAAAAATGTATTTTGCTGCGGGTATGGGTTTAGGTGAAAAAACCCGAACCCAACGGGTGTGGGCGTGGGTGTTAATTTGCCACCCGAACAACCTTTGGGTTTGGGTTCGGGTTCTGGTGCCGATTTCAGGTGCGGGTTTGGGTAGTGTGAAACCCGCACCCGACCCGACCCGTTGCCATCCCTATATATATATCCTTGGAAAACAATTATTTTTTAAAAAAATTATTTTATAAAATATTTTAAAATTTATAAATTAGTCAAAAATAATATTATACTATAGTTAAACAAACCTCATTGACACTGTTGAGTAAATAATTTCAACTTTTCTTAAAAATGATCATGATGAATTCTAGTATATATATTAGATAAGCAATATATATATATATATATATATATATATATATATATATATATATATATATATATATATATATATATATATATATATATATATATATATATATATATATATATATGACAAAATTACCCTTGCAAGAAGCCAAGAACATATATTTAATTTGATAAAAAAAAGTAAAATTAGTATTCATATTTTTAAAATTTTAATAATTATTTTATTTTTAAATATTCTAATTTTTTATATTTTATAAAGTTAAAAAATTATCCTTATGATAATTATACATATATATTTTAAAAATTATTTATTAATATTTTTAATTTAATATCAAATTAATTTTTATTTGCATTTTGTCATATTTAATTTTTTATTTTAAATTATATTTTATAGGGGTAAATTAGTAAATCATTTTCTTATCCTATCCTGCTAGATTTAACCCAGCTCATATTCAGGATAACAATTTGAACTAGTGAGGCAGGATAAGATAAGTTTCAGGATTAACTTATCCTATCCTGTTGTGTCAGCAAACACTAAATTAAGATGGGATATGATACAAATATCCTATCTTGTCTCTTATCCTGCCCATCAAACGGGGCCTAAAACTTTATTTTAGTTTTATTTTTCATAACTCCCCCATTCTCCTTTAATTCTTATTAATCTCATTTACCAATTCCCCTTAATTTTTATTTTTTTCCTCAAGATCACTTATTCTTTGATTTTCTCAATTATTTCAATTAATTAACTAAAAATATATAACATTTCTACCCATCCTCATCAAATTAAATAAAACAATAAATTAATTCAAAAACACACCAAAACTCAATTAATTAAAACTGGAGTGTTAAACTTCTCCCTCACTTAAAGAATTTCTGCCCTCGAAAATTACTTGAAGGAAATAGCTCCGGATAAGACTCTCCCATTCTACTCCCTATCACCCGCGACACACTTCCTCCAATAGGTCCTCCCCATATTATATTCACCAAATTATCTCTTTACCCATTAATGGTTTCACTTCTCGATCCTCTATCCGTGAGGGTGATGCCTCAATAGTCAAATTCTCTCTCACTTGCACATCATCCAATTGGATCATATGAAATGGATCAGGAATATACTTTCAAAGCTGAGACACATGGAATACACTATGAAAAATCGAAAAAAGATTGTGGCAAGGAAACTTTGTATGCCACTTCTCCTACTTTCTGAAGGATATGATACAAACCAATAAAATAAGGCGCAAGCTTTTGAGACTTCAGCACACGATCAACACCACTCATTAGAGTGACTCTCAAGAACACATGATCTCCCTTCTAGAATTCCAGTGCCTTCCTCCACTTATTATGATAATTCTTTTGTCTGCTCTGCAATGCCTTCATCTTCTCCTGAATCATCTTAAATTTCTCAGTGGTTTATTGAACAATCTAAAATCCAAGCACAACACTTTCACCTAATTCATATCAACCTAAAGGTGTCTTACACCTTTTACCATACAAAGCTTCAAAAGGTTCGTTTCAGATACTAGAATGTAAATTGTTGTTATTGGTGAACTCGATCAATGGAAATAACTATCCCAATTATCTCCCTGTTCCAAAACAAAGTTTTCAACAAATCTTCCAATGATTGGATAATCCTTTTAGTCCGACCATCCGTTTGCGGATGGTAAGTAGAAATCAACCTCAACTTCTTTTCCAAGGCTTATTACAAACTCTCCCAGAACCTTGATGTGAAACTCGAATATCTATCTAAAACAATGCTCGAAGGAATACCATGCAACTTCACAATCATACTGAAGTATACCTCTGTTAACTTCTACAACAGAAAATAGATCTTAACGGAATAAAATAAGCCGACTTAGTCAGTCTATCCACAATAAACCAAATATAATCGCTTCCTTTAGAGGTCTTCAGAAAACATATATCAAAATCCATGGAGATACTATCTCACTTACATTTAGGAATACTCAACGATTTCATCAATCCGGACGGTTTCTAATGCTCAATCTTCGACTTCTGACAAGTTAAACAAGCGTAAACAAATTCGGCCACATACTCTTCACACATGGCCGCCAAAAAAAATTCTTAAGACCTTGGTACACCTTAATAGCTCTAGGATGAATACTCCAACTACTTCTGTGACTTTCTTCAATAGTTCTCTTCTAAAGCTTTGGAAAATCTGGCATACAAACTCTGTCCCAAAATATCATAATTCCATTCTCTTATACTTTGTTGTCCACTTATTAACCTTGATTGATTAACACTAACTGATCAACCATTTCTAAGTCCAAATTCTGACCTTCTTTGATTTCTTCTAACACATTACTAGTCAACTTCAGCATACCTAATTTCACACTCTCTAGTGTTATCTCACACACCAAGCTAAGATCTCTGAACTGCTCAATCAACTCTCTAACCATAAGTGCCGACATATGCAAAGACTTCCTACTCAAAGCATTTGCCATCATGTTAGCTTTACTATCATAGATCCATTCGAATGTTGTTGGCCTAGGTGGAAAAGTTTGACTTAGAACTTGAACAGATGGATGTGAAGATCGTCTTCATGTATGGAGAACTAGATGAAACAATTCAGATGAAGTAACATGACAGGAACGTAAAATAGGGCAAGGAGGATTATGTATGCATGCTGAATAGGTCTTTGTATGGCCTGAAAAAATCTCCTCAACAGTGGAATATGAGAGTTTATAAGTTCATGGCAGACATTAGTTTCACTAGGAGTTAGTTCGACCACTATGTTTACTCAAGATTTCTACCTGGAAGTTCACTTGTTATTTTGTTGCTTTATGTGAATGATATTCTCATAGAGAGCGACAATGTTGAGGATGTAATGAAGGTGAAGAATGAACTCAATAACGAGTTCAAAATAAAGGATCTAGGCGCTGCCACTAGGATTCTTAGGATTGACATTTGGAGAGATAGAAAGCAGTCGAGATTATGCTTATCTCAAGAGACGTACCTAAGGAAGAATCTCGATAAATTTGGTATGTCGAATTCAAAGTCTGTCGTAACACCAACAAATCCTCAATTCAATCTGAGTACGACTTAAAGTCCGAGTACTGAAGTTGAAAAAGCCTATATCAATACCATTACATATGCTATAGTATAATAGGTTCTTTGATGTATATTATAGTTTGTACGAGGCCAAACATAGTTTACATAGTGAGCCTTGTAAGCAGATATATGACTAATCTTGGGAAGGCACACTAGCAAGCTCTGAAGTGGATTCTGAGATGCATAAAAGATCCTTGAGTATGGTTCTAATTTATGGTGGAGCCAAAGAAGATGACAAAGTGGAAGTCAAAGGATTTGTTGACTCTGACTAAGCAGGAAGTATGGATACTAAAAAATATCTTTCTGAATATGTTTTCACTATGTTTGGTACAACAATCAGTTGGAAAGCAATGCTTTAGAAGGTTTTAGCCTTATAGACCATTGAAGCTAAGTGAGTATATTGCCCTCATTGAAGTTGTTAAAGAAGCATTGTGGCTTGAAGGGTTTGCTAAAAAACTGAAACTTCAAGTTCAAGCTACCATTGTTAAATGTGATAGTCATAGTGTTATACTTCTATCAAAGAATTCAACATATATAAGGAGAGAACCATGCACATTGATGTTAGGTTGCATTTTATTAGGGAGAAAATTGAATGTGGAGAAGTCAAAGTGATGAAGGTTTTGGCTGATCACAATGTTGCATATATGATCATAAAGTCATTGTCAATCAACAAGTTCTTTCATTGTATGCAGTTGATGAAACTGCATGATGAAAGCTAGTTTGTTTCTTTCATGTTGTACAGTTTGTTCCAAGGTGGAGATTTGTGGTATTTGGATCGAACTCTAGTCTCGACAAGAGTAGCTTCATGGTTCGACAGAGTGGTGCATGTTGTAGTCGAAGTTTGTTCTAGCATGCAGTAGTCGAAGATGTGTGTGCTATAGTCGAAGCTTGTTCTAGCATGCAGTTGTTTAAGTTAGCTTGTTGTTTAAGTTAGTTTAGTGTCTAAGTTAGCTATGTATGTCATGTATGTATGTGTATTATCATCATACTTAATATACATAGTTAGCAGTCCATAATAGGCTGATCTCTTGAGTTTTTGAGAGGTTGAAGTTGGTTGTTATTTTGTAATACTTGTAATTACAAACTCTAATGAGAAGATAAAGATTAATGATTTTAGTTAATCCTATTTTTCTTCTTCTTCTTCTTCTTTCCTCTTTTCTCCCTTTTGTTAACTGAACCGTTTTTTAGTCAATAAAAAAACTCTCTTTCTCACCTAAAGACATCGTAATTAGTATCGTTTGTTACAACAGTATGGAGGAAAATTCTAAATTCATCTTCTAATAATTTCGTAGATTCCCAAATATTCAATTTTGACATTTTGTATAAAAAGATCTTTCTTGAAAGTCATTCCTCAAAATTTTAAGTTTGAGGATCTCTGAAATTATTGGAAAATTGATTGAGAATTTTACTAAATATAGATTATTTGGGGTCCATATCCTTGTCCAAATCTCTTATAAAAAAATTGGTTCACTGGTTCACTTGTGAAAATTGTATAATTCCATAAAAATAATGCTCACTACATACAACTTGTTTATAGATAAGTAAGTAATCTGAAAGAAAATGAATGGTCAGAGGAAATAGTTCACAGGAATACCAGTGTGCCCACAATTGTCTCTTTCTAATATGACACAGTCTTAGGCACTGGTCCTATGGAATAAATGTCGAAACCCAAAAAAAATTCAAACTATGTAAACTGTATGTTATGTCCACTTCTGGAGACTTCTACTAGGTAACAAGTTAGGAACAATGAGGGACAGGAAAAGGTTAGAACACGTGAATTTGTTTGACAGTATAATCAACTAGAATTTGTAGCATTAAATAAGGTATCTTTAATACTTACACACTCAGGCTCATTGCTTTGTAACCATCCAAAATCCTGACACATCTTCAAACTAAAAGGTTTCAAAATTTTATTTACCAAATAAACTAATAAACTGTTATGTGTTATGTGTCGCTCACAATGCCCAAGACAAATTGAGCTGAGACAAAGCGAGGGCGAAAAACATATGTTTCCCCTTCTCACCAAGAGCAGACAAACTCTGCTCTCTGGTTCATCATCTATCGTCCAAATCAATTAGACGGTTGTCTTCAGTAATGAAATGACATTGTGACTTAATAAAAACTAAACTTATGAAGGCAAAGAAAAAGGTCTATAATCAACTTATACATGTTTGAAAGATAAATTTGACGAAATTATGGTGCCTCCGTTGCGACTTGGTCGAATGCTAAACTCATTTTCAATTCAAACATACACTTTATATTTCATTACTTCCAAGACCCTTGGAAACAATAATCAGATCAGGTTAATATACATCGGAAAGGTTTAAGTTCATCATAATATGTTGTTTGGCGATGAGATTATCGACTTGGTTAAGAAATCTTCACGTTAATAACTAATGACATACACACAAAAACATACAAAGAAATGCCTGATATTGTAACCAGCTGACTGTAGCACCGAGCAGGTGCGAATTCAAGAAACTTCAAATAATTTGAAAAAATAATAATGGTTAATCATCTTGTTCTTGTTCAGAACGTGGAACAGATACATTAATCAAATCAAATGAAATAAATGTCAACAACTTTACTTTGTTTTCATTCACTTCCTTTCGGCAAAGGGGAAGAAGTGGAGTTAATGTTCTCATTATCGGTCTCGCTTTGAGATGATAATCTAACTTCTGCTTGGTTCTCAGATGATGCTCGAGTCTGTGTATTATCAGTCAGTCTCACATTTTCTATCATCTTCACAACTTCTGACATCTTGGGTCTCTGATCAGGCATTCTTACCACACACGACATTGCTATCTGCAACATCTCAACCATCTCTTCTTCTATATTTGGATATCTCATCAACTCTAAGTCAAATACTTCAGCCGTCCACTCCTCTCGCACAACCGAATGAACCCATCTCACCAAGTGAACAAACTCCTCACCACCTGTTGAATGGATAGGTGATTTCCCTGTTAGAAGCTCTAGTAACACCACGCCGAAGCTGTAAACATCAGAAGGTTGCGCTGCTTTCCTTGTGTCTGTAACTTCTGGTGCTCGATAACCTGCTGCTCGTGAGATTGGTAGGGCGAGGGACGTTGATATGGATGCTAGACCAAGATCAGATACACAACCGTATTGCTTAGTGTTGAGAAAGATATTCGAAGACTTGATGTTTCCGTGTACAAGTTTACCGCTATTCTCAACATGGATGTAAGCAATGCCTCTTGCTGCACCTAAAGCGATTCTCAACCTAGTATCCCAATCTAAAGGCACCTTCTCTTCTCCTCTTTTCCCTGAAATTCTCAGAAAGCAAAATGAGTACAAAATTTTTTATATACATTTGATTCAAGCATAGTATACATATGCAATTGCAATTGGTTAAAATAATGGAACATACCATGCAACAAAGAAGTGACACTCCCCTGACTGTAGTAATCGTATACCATCAGTTTCTCGTCTTTCGAATAATAATAAGCTTTCAGCTCAACCACATTCTCATGTTTAAGACTTCCAACAATCTCCATGTATTGCTCAAAATCCTTCTTTCCAAAGGCAACCTCCTTCAATCTCTTCACAACAACTGCTGTCGCGTCCTCAAGAATCGCCTTGTAAGCAGTACCAAACATTCCCTTTCCTAATACCTCGGCGGAAGCTCTCAATAAATCCTCCAAATCAAATGCATAATTACATCCCTCGAAGAAAGTCAGTTTATTATTAGCATCCATGTTCCTCGAAACAGCTTTCTCCGGAGACATTTTCCCCTTATTCGACTTTCCAACAAACGTATCATCATCATAATCATCTTCATCCTTTTTTCTAGCACAGCAGCACACAAACATCAAAAAACCAAATGCCACAAGCCCAAGAAAACTCCCAACAACAATAATTCCAAGCAGCGCCGCTTCACTTAGCCTCCCGCGTTTCTCCGAGGGCGAAGACGCAACATAAACCGGCGAAGGCACGGGCGGAACAACAGGATAATCTCCAAGAGTTACATTATTCCCAAAAAACGCCGAATCCGGAAACCTCCTTAACGATCTCGGCACAGTGCCATGTAAATCATTGTTAGACAAATTCAGCGTCTGCAACCTCGACAAATTCAGATCAGGAATATCACCAGAAAGATCATTATTCGCAAGGTTCAAACCCGAAAGCTGAGTCAAATTGGAAAGCGAAACAGGAATACTCCCATTGAATCTATTACTAGACAAATTAACAACAGTAAGATTCTTCCAAGCTGAAAAATCAGGCAAAGACCCAGACAAATTGTTAAACTGAAGATAAAGAAAAGACAAGTTTTTCAAATTAGAAAAATCACTAGGAAAAAATCCAGTTATGAAATTGGATCTAAGACTCAAAATCTGAAGCTCTGAAAGATTGCTAATAGTATTAGGTGGAATCTTTCCATGAAATCCAACACCCGGTAACCGAATCGCTATAACCCTAGACTTATCACCATTGCAAGTTACACCAGTCCAATTATCACAAACAGAGAAACTCTCATTCCAATTCAGTGTCCTTGAAGGTGGAAACTTTTTCACAAAATCAAGCAAAACCTCTTTATCTTCAACAGGCTCACAATTTCCTCTCCACATAATACACAATATGAATATAACAAAACATGTAACATCAAGAAACTTCATGTTTTTTCACTTCTGCA
Organism: Vicia villosa; assembly: GCF_029867415.1. Classification (NCBI taxonomy): domain Eukaryota; kingdom Viridiplantae; phylum Streptophyta; class Magnoliopsida; order Fabales; family Fabaceae; genus Vicia; species Vicia villosa. The sequence continues at coordinate 165,149,806 of NC_081184.1, read as the reverse complement.
ATAAGCACTTCTACAATAAGCACTTCTACAATAAGCACTTCTACAATAAGCACTTCTGGGATAAGCTTAATGCTGCATGGATTGAAATGAAAATTACAAGAATGTTAGTACTATATAAAAAAAGAGAAAAAAAAAGTGAAATTTCCCGCTTGTGAAAATCGAAATGAAAGAGACAAAAAGGAAAATTCAAATTGTTATTATTCCAAGAACGTTGTCTATAGAATGAAAGTAGAAACCGACATTGCTGCATAAAAGAAAGAGCTTTTTGCAGTGGTGGTGTTTCTTTTCTACAACAAGTAAGTTTATAATTTAAAAAACTAGGTTAAACTAAAAAAAAAGAATTTAAAAAAAGCGCGTTTGAATTTCAGCTTTTTGGTGTTTATTTATTGAGTAAAGTGGAAAAAAAATGGATGAAATTCAAATTTTGTATGAAGAAAAGTGGTGGTACTTACTTACTTTGGTTGTTTGAAAATGTAGATCTGAGATAAAGAAAGTAAGAGAAGAATGAAGAGATGAAAAAGAAGAGAAAAGTGGGTTTTTATGGTGGTGAGTTTTAACAACGGTTGTTAAGTTAACGGTATTATTTGGTGTGGTGGCTGTAACGGTGTTGGAGAATTTGAAGAGGTTGAAATGGGAGCGGTGTTAAGTTAAGTGGTTGAGTAGTAGTGGGAGTGTGGGAATGAGTAATACTAATAATGAGAAAATAACGGTGAAAGTTGGAACGGAAAACTGCTTTTGTTTGTGGTGGTATTATCATGGAATGGTGGAGATGGTGATGTGGAATATGTGGGGTCATGTGTTACTTCTTTGGATTTCATTCTTAAATGTATTGTTTGGATTCACATGGATTGTTGTTATTTATTTCTTGATTTATCCTTAAATTTGGTTTCAATGCTTAACTATTTTGAGGTTGATATATTTTGAATAGAATTTTTAAAATTTTTAAAATTATTTTGTTATACAATTATATTTTAATTTTTATAATGTTAAAGTCAGCTTTATTAAGGTAGTATATCAGCTCAATTGATTGATGTACAAATTCGAGACATCAGATTTAAATTCACTCACAGATATTCATTTTTAAAAAATAAAATTTAACATAGAAAAAATATATCTCATGAATTTATGATCAATTTATAATAATTTTAAAACATAGCTACACTATGGACCAATTTAATTTGATGTATTTGAGATTTTTTAAATTTAAATACATTTTGTGATATCTGTATTTTTCTTTTATCTTTATTCTTTAATTGTCTTTCTTTAAAGGAATAGTTGTTTCTTAAAAGTGGTTATTGTTTTTGCACAAAATTAAGATGAAAGTAGTATTAGAAAAAATTTGATATAATTATATAACATTGCATCATTAAATTAGAATATAATGTAATTTTTTCGTTAAATAATATAAAATTTAAGAGAAAAAATTATAATGTTAAATAGAAACAACTATAATAGAGATAATATAAAATCGAGTTAGACACTGTTTGTCAAAAATAGTGGTTGACTGATAAGTTAGCTGATAATTTATGACTGATAGCTGATAACTTATAGTTTATAACTGATGACTTATAATTTATAGTTTATATGCTAATTGAAGTGTTTGGTATTAACGATTCAATTACCTAATAAATTAAAATGACACAAAACATTTAATAGTTAATTATTTTATTTTAAATTAAAATGAATTATAAAGGACAGTAATGAAGTTTGTTAAACCAATAAGGTCAAAAGTGAAATAAAAAATAAAATGTTATTAGCTATAAGCTAAAATGCTATTTGAAATAGCGTCTAAAAAAATAAGTTATAAGTTAGTAAAATAAGTTATAATAAGCTAATAAAATAAGTTATAAGTTCGTAAAAAAAACCTTATTACCAAACATATCTTTTATTGTCATATGAACATATAAACTATAAACTCACATACAGAGCTCTAATGGTGGTAGAGGTAGATGAGAGAAAACTTTAATTTATTAATTAAAATAAAAAATGTAAAGTTAATGGAATAAATAAATAAATTTAAAAATAAGAAATAACAATTTTATCCTCAATGTTAACGTCAAAGTTGATAAATAACTTAACAACGGTTAGTGGTGGTAGTGGTAGAAGAGAGAACAAAATTAATTTATTAGTTAAAATTAAAAAAATGTAAAGTTAGTGAAATAAATAATAATAAATAAATAAATTTAAAAATAGGAAATAACAATTTTATCTTTAATTTTGATGCCAAAATTGTTAAATGACTTATAGTTTATAACTAATAGTTGTTAACTGATAGCTTATAATTTATAGCAGATAAGTTAATTGAAGTGTTTAGTAAAATTAATGGTTCAATTACCTGATAAATTAAAAATGACATAGAAAATATTTAATATTTAAATGTTTTATTTTAAATTAAAACAAAATATAAAGAGTAGTAGTGGATTTTGTTAAAACAATAAGGGAAAAGTGAAAAAAAATGAAAAACTATAAGATATAAGCTACAACGCCATTTGAAAATAGCATATGAAAAATAAGATATAAATTAGTAAAATAAGTTATAAACTCGTGAATAAATGATTGTTATCAAACATATCTTTATTGTGATATGAGTTTATAAGCTATAAGCTTTAAACTATAAACTCGGAATTTGGCTAATCAAAAAGAGCCTTAGTGGTGGTAGTGGTAGAAGAGAGAAAACATTAATTTATTAATTAAAATAAAAAAATATAAAGTTAGTGGAATAAATAATAAATAAATAAATTCAAAAATAAAAAATGACAATTCAATTCTCAATTTTGGCGCCAAAGTTGCTAAATGACTTAACAACGGTTAGTGGTGATAGTGGTAGAAGAGAGAAAAATAAATATTTATTAATTAAAATAAAAAATTTAAAGTTAATGAAATAAATAATAATAAATAAATAAATTTAAAAATATTTTATTTTGTTAAAATAGCAGTTAACTGATAAGTTAATTGATAGTTTATACTCATGGCAGATGACTATAGCTTATAGCTTAGAGCTGATAACTGATGATTATAACGGATAAGCTAGTTGAAGTGTTTGGTAAAATTAACAGTTCAATTAGTTGATAAGTTAAAATGACATAAATGACATTTAATATATAATTATTTTATTTGAAATTAAAATAAATTATAAAGGATATTAGTGAATTTTATATAAAATAACAAGGACAAAAAAGAAAAAAATGATAAGCTATAAGTTATAAGTTAAAACATAATTGAAATAACGTTTGAAAAATAAGCTATAAGCTAGTAAAATAAGTTATAAGTTCGTAATAAAATGAACGTTACGAAACATATATTTTATTATCCTAAAAACTTATAAGCTATAAGTTTAAAAAATGTCTTGTCTAACAGAGTCGAATAAAAAATTTATCTTCAATTTTGACTTAACAATTTTTTTCTTTTTTAAAAAATTATCAAAGAAAAAAAACATATATATATATATATATATATATATATATAAGTGAGAACACTGATTTATTATGAGAAATGAGAACGATTAATCACGACCATTAAATTTTGATTTGTTAATTTTAATGAACTGAATTAGTTTCTCATTCTATGTTGATTTAAAATAAATATTAAGGATCATAAAAAGAGAAATCAATTCAGTCCATTAAAATCAACAAATCAAAATTTAATGGACATGATTCATTGTTCTCATTTCTCATAATAACCAAGTGTTCTCACTTGAGTCGTCTCCTATATATATATATATATATATATATATATATATATATATATATATATATATATATATATATATATATATATATATATATATATAAGTTAATTCATATGGGTTTCATCACGTAGGTTCTATATAAATTTGTGGGACTCATGTAAATGAAAACCAACAGAAGTGCTAGTGCTATCACTATAGCACACACTTTATAATACACTCTATTTACATGAACGGAATTAAATGTAATGGAATGACATAAATAAAATATATAACCTCATCTACTCATATCTTAATCAACAATTATAATTTAACTATCTATTATCATCAATAAACTCGAGTGCACAATCATAATATTCAAAGATTGAAATAGATTTATACTTTAATTACATATTTTGGTTGGTAGGAGCATTGAATGAGTGGCAAGTTTAAGTGGGTAGAGACTACTAGAGAGTGGTGAAACGATCATTGCACTTTTTCAATAACGACAAACAATCAACGTTGTCAATGGTCCAACACCAAAATATGGACTTGTACAACTGCACAAAAATTCTATAATCCATCATGAGTCATGACTTTATACTATCCCAGCTTCTCGTATTAAATTATTTTAATATGTATTTATCGTTGGTTGAAATACAAATAATTCAAGTGTGGTAGTAATACAACTGTGTAACGAGTTATAGTTTGAGAAAAAGTATTTCTAAGAGTTTGAAATAATTGTTTTTGTATTGTGATAATCAATTACGCAAACACGTTAATCAGTTACAATTGTGTTGTATTACTCTGTAATAAATTATAAGCAAATTTTGCTTTTTAAATTCATTGAATAACTAATGTATTTGGTTTATATAATATATTAGATACATTAGTTATTCAATAAATCTAAAAAAACAAATTTTGCTTATAATATATTATGGAGGGAATATTGTTTTTGTTGTTTCAGTGCTAACTGGTTAAACCTGCGCACAAATTTTTCAGTTTTTCATGTTGTTTAAGATTTTGCTTTAGGTCCTAATTATTGTAATAGTCTTGTATAAATATATTGGATGCATCCTCGTCTAAATGTTAATGAAAGTTTTCATTTTGACTCTCTCTCTCTCTCTCTCTCTCTCTCTCTCTCTCTCTCTCTCTCTCTCTCTCTCTCTCTCTCTCTCTCTCTCTCTCTCTCTCTCTCTCTCTCTCTCTCTCTCTCTCTCTCTCTCTCTCTCACTATCTTATTTTCCACAAACCCTAAATCTCAATTGTTTATCAATTGTGTGATTGTATGTTCCAACATTTAGCATTAAGAGTTTGGTTCTGATCCATAATCTGTTGTGCAAACATGAATATTGTCTCCAATGATAAAGTTCTTACAAACCTACCTCTCCTTGAAGTAAAAAATTACGACAAATGGTACAAGCAAATGAATGTATTGTTTGACTACCAAGATGTTCTTGAAACGATCAAGAATAGTAAAACTAAATTTTGATCAAAATCAAATTTTAATACTAAATTTAATCTCAAATAAAATGTTAAAACTAAAATATCATTATACTCCCATCTTCTACCAATTCAACATATGATTCATGATTAAAATATGTTATGTATTTTAGACTGAGATTGTAATTCTTTGTATTGAAGCAGGTTGTTCGATAAAAATAAAGTTGTGTCGAAAATAGTCTTGTGTGAGTGTGTCGAATTGTTGAAGGAGTTGTCTCGATAAAAATTTCTACTTGGGTCTAATTTTGTAGTTTTAATAAAATTAGGTATTTTGGACTTTTGTTTTTGGGCTTTACTTAAGGAGCAAACAAACCTGAAATCTATAAATAGGGAGTTCTCCTATTGTTGTAAATAGATTTTACAATTGCAACGAATAAATTTATAGTTTGTGAGCAGAGATAAACTCATCAGAAATTATTCTTCTTTCTTTTATTTTGTTCAAACCCTAATTCATCTTTCTTCCCAATTCATCTTTTTCTTTTCTTCTTTCATTAACAATTGTGCAGCAGAATCATTTTGCAATCAAGGTTGGTTAATTCACTCGAGTGAAGAGTGAAGAACAAGAGGGAATTCGATTGCTTGATTGAATATTGTTCATCAAGATTGATTCAGAATTCTCCATAGGTTTTTGGCAATTCCAACATTTTAAAGGGTTAAATATGTTTAAAGTCCTAGTAAAGTTAGACGTTTTCATTTTTCTTCCCTCTTAAAAATTTCATTAAAGAATCGTCCCTCTAAAGTTAGGAGTTTTATCTTTGGTCCCTCTTGCTAAAATTGTCGCTAAAACTATTGTTAATTCAGTCGCTAAATAGTATATCTATAACTTTAGAAAGACGATTGTTTAATAAATTTTTTAAAGGGACAGAAAATATAAATACTAAAAACTTTAAAGATAATTAACCCATATAACGTATAATACCGGGTTGACTTAAGAGAAAGTGAAATTATAAGCTCCATCAAAACAAGTAAAGTTGCTCTGGGCCCAAATTTCAATCTTAACCTTAAAATGGCAAGAGCTTCAATAAAGAGAACATGGTTTAGGTGGGAAAGACAGCGAAACCAAGTTGTTAGAGAGATATTATGTCAAACATCATACTTTAAGACTCAATCAGCAGCACATTCATTATTGTTTTGAATGAAAATATTCCAAATGTTGATGCCTTAACATATAGTAAAATATATTATCACAAAATACAAGATAAAATAGTTTATTTTAGGCAAAATTTAAAGACCAATATTAGAAAATCATTGTTTATGGATTAATTAAATGTGATTTGGTTGGAGAAACAGAGTTTATGCATGTCATTTTCCTCAAACTACCTCTGTCATCTTGGATGGTTATCATAATAGATGGCCACAAAATTTTAGTTGTTAAATCAATTGCTGATTTTATTTAGTAGCCTTAAGAAGTTTACTCTTAGATATCAAATTTTGATGGCTATATATAATGATCGAAATTTTTCAATCACTAAATCGATCACTAAAAGTGAATTTTTTAGTAGTCATACCAAATCAACAAATATTTGTACAAATCAACCCAACTCTTTTTAGTATTTTTTGGTGTCATTAACACATTTTATAACAATTTTTTTAAAAAGATCGCCAAATACACAAATGCGCTAAACTAAGGAGTTGTTATCTTTTAAACCTATATGTGTGTTTGGATACTTATCGATTTGATCAAAGTCACGTTGAAAGCTTAAACCCCTTTGTGGGTCTCACTTCCATTCCTTTGAACCATCCAATCCTATTGGGTTCTTGCTATATCCTACCTTCAACCTCCAACATATTTTCTCTACTCTTCGCCAACAACCGTCGAATACTCGTAGTCGCAACTCCGATTCCGTTCTCACCAGTCAATGAGTCAATTTTCTGGGACAACCAACATGAAAAAAGACTGCCACCAGAACCTCAACCACTAGAAGATTCAAGGCTGTTGAGAATTTGTGTTTGGATAGTGGTTACTATTTTTTTGTTTATTGTTTTTCTAGTTTTATGTTTGGATCTGTGTGTGTTTTTCTTTTGTTTAGTCTATTGTAAGTGTGTCTTCAAGGTGTTTGATGAAATGCTTCAAAGAAGTTTGGATGAAGGTAATGTGTTCTTGAGTAAAAATCTTAGTGTGAGTTTTGCAAATCAGATTCTCTCTTCCTTTCAACAAATGCTCCTTTTAGAGATGGCGAGTTTTTTCAATCTTATGAACCCGTATAATCGAACTGAACGTGATAAAGCCAAAAAAATGATCCATAACTGAATAGATTTAAAGATTATGATTCCCAAACTCATTTATCTTTTGTTGAAGATTTTTGTTTGGTTGATTAAATTAAGGAATTGGATAGGTAATACCTCATGGAATTCTTTATTCTCAAAGCTGATTATTGTCCAAATCTTGGTAGGCTTAGTTATTAGTCTTGTTTTTAGTTTGTGAATGGAAAATGCCCTTACACACTGTTTTGTCACTTGGTTTATACTCCTTCTGTTTAATCTAATGAAGTTTGTTGTTTACTAAAAAAAAAAGTCACGTTGAAAAAACACATAAATTAAAAAGCTCCAAATAGTTGTTTCATTATTTCCACATCTTATTTCTCACCATGATGTTCTTTCTAACGTGAATCTAAACACATACCAACTAGAAGATGCACATTGTTGATTTAAGTGGTACTAATCAACTATTTCAATTAAGTTATCATCAACTTCAAACTATATTGAAGTCATATACAAACATATATAGTCCATTCATCGACCACTCTTGTTTTAGTCCCCATTCATTTCATTCATGTCTCTTTTTTCGATTTTAAACTTTCTGTTAGTACTTTTTCTAATAACATGTTGTTAAGTTGTCTTCTTGTAATGCACTTTTTTGAAATATCTAACATTATAAGTTTGCTCAACTCTTAGAAATGCTTTAAATAATTTGATTACTTTTTGATATTGAACTATATTCGGAGTGTGTGAGACTGTAGTGTTTGTTTGGGTATAGGAAAACCATCCAATGGTGTGTATGAGGAAGACATGTCACATTTATCAAAATCATATATATTGAATAGTTTCAACATTTAGTTCATTGTTTTCATAGTTTGATGTGCCAATTTGGTGGGGAAATATTACCAAAGCCAACTTCTGGTGAATGCACCTTACATCCTTTGGGGCATTACGATTATGGTAGGTCCTGGACATGTATTGTCTTCCAATATTGACTACTATTGAAAAAGGATGTAACTCTTGTTTATGCAATGTTTTTGCTTTTGCTTTTTTTATTGCTTTGATTTTGAATATGTCTGGACTTAGTCTTAAAAGATTTTGGCTCAATTAAGTTATGCTTTTTTTAATTAAGATTAAGAAAATCTAATTAAATTTTCATCTTTTGTCTTAATTCTTCGGTTCTTAGGAAAAATGCTAAACAATATATGGACAAAGATTATTCAAATTTGAATAGGATAAGAGATTTCTTTTTAAAAATATACATAAGAATAAGCAAAACTTCAAAAATAATTTATAGATGATTCAAATTTACATAAAAGTGAAACGTTGCAAATCCGAACTCGCATTTGTATCTAACATCTATAGACAATTATCAACTGAGGATAATATAAAACTTCATATTAAAACCTACTTGAAAATATGTAATTTTGGACTCAACAATGAAACTTTTTTAGATCCAAGGCGCATTCTCACTTCAAAATACAATATTTATTCTTTAATGTACTTTCACTTTATATTTCAAATTGTAGTTTGCCAAAAGTATAATTCCTGAATGGTTTAAATGTTTTTTTTTTTTCTTTATAGCGCCAGTTTAGTCCGGTTCGGGGGCGAGTTCTGGCATCAAATGGTTCCATCCCCCTCCCGATCGCAGTTGCGGGGCGATCGGGGGGATCGAACCGTGGTTCTCCCTACCAAGTCCAGCGCCAATCACCACTGGACCAACTAACGATTGGTGGTTTAAATGCTATTTTTATAGAATGACATTGTTAGAAATTAAAGCAAGAATTAAATTCCCCTTTTTGTCACGGAAAGTCTGAGAGGCATAGATGAGATTTTGAGGTAATAATTTTCTGCCTTTTTCATTCATTTCTTCATACTCTTATAGTCTTGAACCAATTACAAATGTTTCTAAAATAAAGGATCTAGAGACACTTGTCAACATCTTACAAAACAATAGAAAAATACTGATTTATTCTTATCCTGATTCTATGCCAGGTACTAACGGTAAAGAGGTGGAGGTGGACACAATTGACAGCTCGTAAATTTTTGTCCTTTTCTAAAGATGCTTCTAGGATATTTGTTTTTAATTTCTAAACCTACCGGGCATTTTGATTGTTCTCTTAGGCTTTTCCCTTGGCCCACTATTGTCGTCATTTTTGTTGTTTTGCTGATTTGTGCTTCTAGGACCCATCTGACTTGTAACATTACCGTATCCATTGGGACAAATCTTGTCCTCAAGATTGAAGTGAGGGTACTTTGTCTGAAACAATGTCTTCTTCTCCCAAGTTGCTTCAGAGAGTGGAAAACCCTCCCAGTGAATCAAAACTTCTTCAATTTCTCCGTGCAATGGCCGATGAGATAGAACAGCGACTGGGGTCAGCACTTGTGGCGGAAACGACACCGGATCGGGCAGAGGAGAGACTTGGGTTGTTGGTCGGCCATGGCAAAGCTTGAGTAGGGAAACATGGAAAACCGGATGGATCCAAGAGGATGCTGGAAGATCGAGCTCGTAAGCTACAGGTCCAATGCATTTACAGATGCAGAAAGGTTCGTAATATCGTTTTGCAAGCTTTTGTGAGGGTCGATGTTGAACGAAACTCTGCCTATATGGTTGTAGCTTCAGAAAAACCCATTGATCAACTTCAAATTAGTTGTCCTTGCGATGAAGATTTACCTGTTGCACCATTCGATTCCTTTCCTTTGTGAGATTTTCTTTGAGCAGACGGAGGACGTGGGCTTTGTTGTGAAGCAAATCATCCAAGGTGTTGATTTTGGATTTCCCAGTGGTGTATGGGATCAAGGTGGGAGGTTTGCGACCATAGAGAGCTTTGAATGGGGTCATGCCAATTGCTGAGTGATAAGCTGTGTTATACCAAAACTCGACAAGTGATAGGAAACGAACCCAGAGTTGTGGTTCATCACTAACAAAGCAACGCAGGTATGTTTCTAAACAACGATTTAAAACTTTAGTTTATCCGTCTGTTTTCGGGTGATACGAACTACTAAAAGAAAGTGTTATGCCCAGGTGTTTGAACAAAGAGCTCCAAAACTGACTAACAAAGATGCGATCTCTGTCGCTAACAATTGTTTTAGGTGCTCCATGAAGTTTGTAAATTTCTGAGATGAAAATTCGTGCTAAGGATGCGGCGGTGAAACTTGCAGGCAGTGAAATAAAATGAGCAAATTTGGTGAGGCGTCGACGATGACCCAAATGGTGGTTTTATTGTTTGATTGTGGGAGGTTGGTGATGAAATCCATAGAGATACCATCCCATACTTGTTGAGGTAAAGGTAACGGTTGAAGTAGACCGTAAGGAGCATGGGTATTGTATTTATTGTGTTGGCATGTGTTACATCTGTTGACAAACTGTTTAACATCCTTATGCATTCCAGGCCAATAGAAGGAAGCAGACACACGAGCCAATGTTGCTTGAATCCCAGAATGACCGCCTAAAGGAGAAGCATGGAATTCCTGTAGAATTTTCAATCGGAGCTCTGTTTCTTCTGGTATGAACAACCTGTCTTTGAAGTACAGTAAGTCTGATTTATGAGTGAAATGTTGCTGCATTCTGGTGTCCTCTTGAGCTTTTTTTATTAAATTTTGACCTGCGGGATTAGCAGAAAAAAAGATTGCAATTGAGAAATTAAAGGAGAAAAAGGGGAACTAATAGATGCACAAATTTCTTCAATTGGTGGCTCAGTTATTCGAGATAATGCATCCGCAACAACATTGTCTTTTCCAGGTTTGTAATGGATTTCATAGTTATAACCCACAAGTTTAGTTAACCACTTTTGCTGCTCGGGTGTTTGAATTGTTTGGGTCATGAGGCATTTCAAACTCTTAGGCTATGTTTGGGAGTTTGGAGGGGAGGGGAGGGGAAGGCTTCCAAAAATGAAATTTTTAAAAAATATAGAAAAATATTTGACATTTTTTGAAAAAATGATTTTGTTTAGAATGATAAAAGAGTCATTATCATTACTAAATTTTTAATTTTCAAAATACTATAACAACCTAAAAGATATTTGGAAAATTTATGTAGGCCCTTCAAAACCCTCCAAAACCCTCCTTCAATACAATTTTTGAGTTCCCCCATTTTATGGGGTTTTTGGTGTTATGAATAAACTCAAACCCTCCAAAACCCTCCTACCCAAAATCTTTTTATCATTTTCACCCAATTCTTCTTATTTTTCAAAGCCCTCCCCTCCCTTCCCCTCCAAACTCCCAAACATAGCCTTATGGTCTGTGAAGATTTTGAAAGTGGATCCTAATAAGTATTGCCTCCATTTTTTGATTGCTTCAGTTAGGCCATACAACTCGCGAACATATGTGGACGAAGCTGACAGACGGGGGTTCAACTTTTTGCTGAAACAGGCGATGGGTCTGGAGTTTTGGGACAGAACGGCGCCTATTGCCGTGGTGGAAGCATCAGTTGTAACTTCGAAAGGCTTGGAAAAATCATGTAAGGTAAGTGTAGGTAACTTGATCATTGGTTGTTTTAGTGTGTCAAAGGCTAAAGTGGCAGCTTCTGCCCATTTGGAGGAATTTGCTTTGAGTAAATCGGTTAACGGGCTAGCAATAGATGCATAGTTTAGTACGAAACGTCGGTAGAACCCTGTTAAGCCTAGGAAAGCCCGGAGGGCAGTGATGTTTTTAGGTGTGGGCCAAGAAATCATGGCCTGGATTTTTGAAGGATCTGCTTGAACACCTTCAGCTGAAATAAGGTGGCCTAAGTAGTCAACAGAACGTACCCCGAATTGTCATTTTGATAGCTTTGCGTAAAACTGGTGGGTAGATAGTAAGGATAGGATTTGGTTGATGTGACCCTTTGCACATATTTCAGAGAATAGAAAGCAAATTCAAAAAATCCTTTGCCTAAAGATGTCACGCCCCATTTCCCAAGTGAAGGCCACAACTCAAGAAACCTGTTTTTTAGGTTCACAACTGTGAGCGGCTGGGAACCTTTAGACCAGACTACACGGCTATGGAGATGATGTTTACAAGCTTCAAATCCAAGCGCATATTCTTCTTTCGGGATCGTGATAGCAAGCCTATCTCCCTTTAGGAAAGGTGTGGGCAACTGGCTTAAAGGAATATCGCAAAAGCTATTGGAAACCACTGAAGCAAAGGATTTGGCTTTCACTTGACTAGCAGTGTTATTGTTCACATTGACATGTTTTGATTTACCACCATCTGTGTTTGTTTCAGGAAAAAGAAAAGAGACATCCATGGAAAGGAAGTAGATAATGTTGTCGAGCAAGAGGAGGAGAAGAAAACAAGATTGGAGAGGGTGAAAAATTTGCGGCAAAGAAAACTAGCCGTTATCGATGGAAGGAGTCAACATTTTGAATGTATTGAAATACTAGATAATATATATTTCCAATAGAGGACTACGTTGATGAAGTGAATTAAAAAAAAAATTAAGTTGATTGACAATAGATATTCTTTTGTAAGTTTGTTCTTTAGTAATTTGTATTTCAAGTTATTAATATATCTGAAAATATAAAAAAAAATTATAAATAGATGACAAAGGAAAGTATTAATAGTGTCTTAATATTTAAATTTGTTCTTCTTTCATCAAATTAGTTATAAAAATATTTATCAAATTAGTTACAAATATACGTTCAAATAAGCTTTATAATTAATATGGTAATAGTGTGTGGATGACTATTACTATTAGCCATAGAAAGTTATTAACAATATAAGAACACGATTTATTACAAAATAAGTATAATTATAAAGATTTATATAATTAATTCACTTCAATTTTAGTAACAAAATTTATGCCAAAAAAAGATGATTAAATAAAAAATGCATCCAGACTTAAACCTACTTTGCCAAACATGTCAAATTCTAAAAAGATTGCAAATAATACTTATAATAATTTTAAAATGAACACCAGAATTTAGGCCTATTATTTCTAAATGTCCTAAAAATAAAAAATAAAAAAATTAAGAGGGAGGGATATCTCTTTTGAATTTAAATTATTAGCCTAAAATTTAATCACTTACAATAATATTTTTTTTATTTTTAATTCCAAATATATTCTAATGTAATAAAATTTTGATATTTATAAATCAACATGTTTTTATGAAAACAGTAATTAAACAATGTAAGCGTGTCCAAATGATAGGTTCAAATTCAACTGTATCTTTTCACACAAAAATTGACTTATATATAATAAGATTGAGTACCTCAGGCCTAACATTTCAACGCATACTCCTGTAAAAATCCTATCAAAAGACAACCATGTAAAGATAGAAGTTCGTGTCACTTGTAATAAACCTAGTTGTCCTAATCAACTGACTTTTGTATTAATTCCTTCCATTCCCAAAGGAATAAAAAAAGCTAATTAAACCAGACATTTGACTATTTAATTGTTCAATGCATTTCTCTTTCTCAGAATTAAAACCTTCTAACTCTTCAACCATCTTATTCATCTTCTTGACATACCCATTCAACCTTACTTTTTCTTCCTCTACACTTGAATATAGCTTATGAACCCTGTCAATGGTGGAATCTTCCTCCTGATACTCAGAAAAATTTTCCAGGGTCAACTGACTTAGAGAATCTCTCGCCAGCTGTAGCATATGTGAGATGTTTTTTTCATTACTTTTGTTGACTAATTGCACCATTTCTTTGTTAACCATCACCATTCCATTTTTAACTCTAGTCAGTAAGTAATAGAACTCGACTTTCTTGGTTTCGAAAGACTTGGTTTTTTCTGAAAAAACTTCAACTCCCCTGTAAAATCTACCAATGAGCGCAGTTAATTCATATTTTATAATGCTACACCTTTCTCGAATACTCTGAATTTGAGCCGCTACTTCATGGATTTGAGTGAGCTTTGAAACTTCTGATCTTGTCTCATCCAGATTCTCTTTGAACTGGCTTGGTGCTTGTAAAAACTGATCATCTAGTTCTTTTTTGTTGTTTTGAAGCAACTCTAGTTCAAGTTTCAAATTCGAGATTTTCCCTTCAAGTTCCTTGATTTCTTCATGTTGCCCTTGATGGATTTCAGGGAGGATAGTGTGATCAAAGTTCTTGTTTAACTGACTTGATTCAGCTAGAAACACATGTTCCTCTGCCTCTCTTTTCTGGTTTTGCAGTGATTCTAGTTCAAGCTCCATATTTAAGATATGTCCATCTAGTTCTGTGGTCACCTTTGATATGTGTTCCTCTAGTTCCTTAACTAGATTTGAGGACTCACTCTCATGCCTTTCATGCATTTGAGTGAGGGTTGAGACATCTTTTTCTCTCCCTTTTAGTTTGTCAATTATTCCTGCCAGAAATTCTTCTTTTCTGATTTGAGATAGTTGAATCTGATTCCAAACTTCCTTTTGTTCTATGGAGACCTCCTGTTCTAACATAGAATGTTTATCTGTTACTGTTTGTGATGCTTTCCCAGACAAGAAGTTCATCAGGTTTCTAGCAACTTTCTCTTCCTCAGCAATCTGTTGTGCCTCTTCCTCTTTGCTGATACCGTTATTGATTGTCTTCGTATCTTCCAAACCTGTACTTATAAGCTCTTTTACTTTTTCAGAAATCTTCACTTGCTTAAGTAGTTTGGATTTCAAATCCAAAATAACAGTGTCAGCTTCTTGTAATCTGACAACCCCCTCTTCATATTTTGAAATTAATTCATCTTTTTCTTCCTGAATAATTTTTAGCTTATTATTTAATTTAACGACTTCCTTGTTCAATGCTTCATGTTGTTGCCTTAACCTAGCATTTTCCACTTTTGATTCACAGCAACATTCCATGGCAGACACTATGAAATCACAAACAAAACAGAATTCAGAAAACCTAGAAGCAAACATTAAAATTTAATGAGTGCAATCTATGCTTATAACCTATATACAGAATTAGCATAGGAAATCATTAAAATTTAATGAGTGCAATCTATGCTTATAACCTATATACAGAATTAGCATAGGAAATCATTAAAAATTACTGAGTCCAATCTATGCTTATAACCTATATACAGAATTAGCATAGGAAATCATTAAAAATTACTGAGTCCAATCTATGCTTATAACCTATATACAGAATTAGCATAGGAAATCATTAAAAATTACTGAGTCCAATCTATGCTTATAACCTATATACAGAATTAGCATAGGAAATCATTAAAAATTACTGAGTCCAATCTATGCTTATAACCTATATACAGAATTAGCATAGGAAATCATTAAAAATTACTGAGTCCAATCTATGCTTATAACCTATATACAGAATTAGCATAGGAAATGACACTGACACGCCAACATCGATGAAAAAAATTCTAAATCAAAAAAGAACACTGTATCGATCCGAAAATTTTGCAACCCAAGATAGAATAATATTAAAATGTAACAAATTAATTACTACAATCTTCTTATCACCTATCCAGAATCCGCATAGGAATTAGAACGTCGACATGTGTGAAAAGATAATACTTCGTTATTCATATTAAAAAGAACAAGAAATCAAGATACACAATGAACTAGCTTAAAATCAATCACACATGTTAAACAGAATTCAAAGAAACGGTAATTACGGTCAACTTACACTTCAGAAGGTTATCAACAAATCCAGAAGTAAATCCACCAACAAAGAACTTCAACTGGAACCAAAAATTGAGCATAGTTCAGATTTATATTCGAAACGTAATGAAAAACTTGTAGAGAAAATAACGGAATTAGCCGTTCTTTGTTACCTGAGAGAGTTGAGAAGAAGAGGAGTGAAGGATGAGAATAGCTTTAGGAAGAGTGAATGGAACAAGATGAGTAAAGATCAACGAGTGAGTGCAAGAAGATGAGTAAAGATCAAAAGTTCGTTAGGAAGAGTCAAATTTGGATTTGTTTATATTAGAGCGCTTTCGATTGATTTTGGGATGTTTCCCCCCTTTTTTTAATTCTATTTATAACCATATTTCCATGGGTTAGTTAGTTAGTTAGTAGTTGTTATTATTATAATTATTATAATTATTATTATTATTATTATTATTATTATTATTATTATTATTATTATTATTATTATTATTATTATTATTATTATAATAATAATAATAATTATTATTATTATTATTATTATTATAATTATTATTATTATTATTATTATTATAATAATAATAATTATTATTATTATTATAATTATTATAATTATTATTATTATTATTATAATTATTATAATTATTATTATTATTATAATTATTAAAATTATTATTATTATTATTATTATTATAATCATTATAATTATTATAATTATTATTATTATTATAATTATTATAATTATTATTATTATTATTATTATTATTGTTATTATTATTATTATTATTATTATTATTATTATTGTTATTATTGTTATTATTATTATTATTATTGTTATTATTATTATTATTATTATTATTGTTATTATTATTATTATTATTGTTATTATTATTATTATTGTTATTATTATTATTATTATTATTATAATTAGTATTATTATTATTATTATTAGTATAATTAGTATATTTATTATTAGTATAATTAGTATATTTATTATTATTATTATTAGTATAATTAGTATATTTATTATTATTATTATTATTATTAGTATAATTAGTATATTTATTATTATTATTATTATTATTAGTATAATTAGTATATTTATTATTATTATTATTATTATTATTAGTATAACTAGTATATTTATTATTATTATTATTATTATTATTATTATTAGTATATTTATTATTATTATAATTATTATAATTATTATTATATTTATTATTATCATAATAATAATAATTATTATTATTATTATATTTATTATTATTATAAGGGTTAAATATACAAACCCCCCTGTAATGTTAGCGAGATTAGGTTTTAGCCCCTGTAACAAAAAAATTTTTGATCCCCCTTAACATCTGTAGATTCCATCCCCAGACCCCCCTAATTGCCACGGTTGCACTCAGATTCCCCTAAGATTCTATATTGTATCACACGTGGAATTTTTTTCTTCTTAATATCCACCATGGCATTTCATCATCTTCTCAAATTACATTATATCTGTAAACGAAGAAACTAGGGTTCCTCCATTGTTCCTCTCCTCGTATCATTCCTCCGTCGCTGCTTCACCGTTAATCTCACAACATGGGTAGCAAATCTTCCTCTGTAGGAAACTCCGGTTGCAAATCTCCTTCGCTGCTTCATCGTTCCCAAGCTCCACCTCATTGTAGTTGTAACATAACCATGAAGCTGTGGGTATCAAACACCATTGATAACCCTAAACGCAAATTCTGGAAATGCAGAAATGTACTGGTAAGTTCATTCACATTTTTTTTTATTTGCTCTGTTTGCTGTGCGATAAAGGTTGCTTGTAATTTGCATAATGGATGCGGTATGTTCATATGGGATGATGAGCTGGGTGAATTCAATAATGTCGAGGTGATTCAATGTAAATGCACTGAAATGACAAAAGATGCGTTGAAAGAGATTTTGAAGGACATTGTCACTGACAATTTGGGAACAGACACAAGTAATGAGAAGATTTTGAGGTTGAAGAAAAAAGTTGCAATGGAGAAGAAGAAGAACGATAACATGATGGTTGCACTTGTTATGTCTTGGATGTTTTTTGCAGCATTTTATATGTTTTTGTAATTTAGTTTAGGGAAGTGTATGCTGTTTGTGATTGTATCACTTGTATAACTTTTGTGGTATAACTTTTGTGGTTTGTAACAATTTGAGCTTGAATGGAATGAATGAGTCTATTATCAGTTTTCTATAAAGATTTGCAAATAATATGAAGTAATTATGAGATTAGATAACATTTGAGGAAATTGATCCAAAAAACCATTACAAATGTTATAGGTCATTACCCTAAAAGTCATGTAGATCATCACCCAAAAAACCATTACAAATGGCCACAAAACAAAATACCATCACACAAAATATCATAGGACATAGTACCATTACTAGACCATTACAAGTTAACTTAATGTCAATTGGTACAAAATACACAAAATAATCAACTGCTCTTTTGTTTCTTCCATTTCTTCAAAGACTTAGTTGACACTCCAAGGCTTGATGATGTCTCTGCAGGGTCTTCAACTATGATTGGTTGCTCAGATGAACCTGGACCAATAATTGGTTTCTTGAACCAACTTAATTTGACTATTTCACTCCTCCTTATCTTTAAACCATGGTGAGGTTTGATTGTCTTCTTTTTCTTGGGTTGTGGTTGACTATTGTCTACAACACACGACTGGGTCTAACTCTGCTGCACATCATTTGGCACATCATCATGAACATTCTCAGCCTCTACATCATTTTGGACATCAACTTGATCATCATTCTGAACTACCTCAGTCTCCACATTATTTTGCTCCTCATTCTCAGCCTGAACATCATTCTGAACAACCTCAGTCACTTTAGCTTTGACCTTTCTCTACATCACAGCCACAAACAAACAGAACAAATTAATACATTGAGTGCAATAGAAATATTTATAAAGAACATATAACATGTCTTACCTTTCTTTTGAGTGCAACAGGGTCCTGTGTGGGGCTCTTACAGGTCAAAGCATTATGACCAAACTGGTCACATTTTGTACATTTGTATGCAACCCCAGTCCTTCTTTTCCTAGCACCCTCTTCACCACTTTCTCGAATCCTCACCTTTCTAGGTCTACCAGGCACATGTCTTGGCCATTTTCAATCTCAGTTTCTGGCCACATGTCTTGGCCATTTTCACTTGATTGCATTTTCTTGACCACATGCTTAGCCACCCATCTTGAGTTTGCAGATCTGTTGTTTAAAACCCTAGCACATGTGTGGGTGTCTACAAGTGTTTTTATAGCATAAGTATGCTTGTGGCCCACTTTGGAACATAAGACCAAAAAACCACATTTAGCCTTACACTCTACCCTTACTCTATAACTTTCATTTTTCACAAAATTAATTTCCCTACCATTGAGAACTGACCACTCACGTATTGCCTCTTTGAAGTCAACAAGTGTATTAAATTCCATACCCCACTTAAACTTGAAGTCCTTATTTAGGTGCTCTTTCCTAAATTTCTCATACTTGGGCTTATCCTCATCACAAGACTCATCTGGATCTGATGAGTTGAGCTCATCACTAACATATGCATCTTCTTCACATTTCTTATTGGGCCTAGTCAACAATCCAGCAACTACCCCCTCTTCCCTTAGTGGCAAAGTTACATCAATACCCTCAAATCCATCTAACAAGGCAGTGGCTCTGTCGTCCTCACTATCATCCAAACCCTCAACCACTTCATCTCCTAAGTCATCTAGATCAGTCTCTCCATTAACACAAGCAGGTTCCCTCACATGTTGTTATATGTTTTCAGCATCATGTTCCAGATATAAGTCTCCCTCAGTACCATTTGCACAAAAATAAGAAGCAAAGTCATATGCATCATCATCCTTTCTAATTGGGATATAACCCTCATCTATTTCCAATATCTTCGCCCATACCCTATAGCTCCCTTTCTTGTACCCCCACTTATTCACTAGGTTCTCGACAGTTTCCATGGTCCATGATTCTATGTGTAACCCAGAAATAGTAGAATCTACCCCCCTCTATAGATTATCTCATCTTTGTTTACCCTAATAAACTCACCCCCGTGGTGGAAAGTAACGTTGAAATGTTGCATATCCTGCGTTTAATCATTCAAATCGAAATAAAAACCCCAACAGAGAAGAAACACGAAATGGAGAAGAATAATAACCATAACAACACTAACCTCTGACATTGCGCCGTCGTCCACCAAACCCTTATGCGCCGTCGTCCACCAAACCGTTATGCGCCGTCGCCGTGGTCACTGTTGTTGCTAACTTGAGGATGTCTGAAAACGTAACTAAACCTAAATTTTACAAGGGGGTAAAACCAAATGACTTTTTAACTCTTTACAACATCATGGCATGTAAATTTTACTCATATTGCCACGTATGCAACATGTTAAGGCCACATGGACATTTTAATTTAATTTTAATAAATCTGATTTAACAAGTGGCATTGGGGGGTGTTTTGGCGTGGAATCTTTGCAAGTTAAGGGGGTGATGAAAAAAAAAACTTTACCAGGGGCTAAAACCTAATCTCGCTAACATTATAGGGGGGGTTAGTATATTTAACCCTTATAATAATAATAATAATAATAATAATAATAATTATTATTATTATTAGTATATTGGTTTATTATATCTTTGTAAGGGTAATTTAGTACTTTTCTAGCATATAGTATTTATATTATAGTGTAACCCTTATTCTCTAGTTTTTTCTCATTCTATTGAAACCTTAAGTTAAAGGGTCTTTTACCTTCTCTATGTTTTTATATGTTCATTATTGTTAACATGGTATCAAAGAGTTTGGTGTGTTTTTGAGAATTACCGGCAAAGTAATTTATTGGAGTGTTGGTTTTACGGTATTGAAATTTTCTGGCTCAGTAATGTTCATCGGAGAAGTAGTGGTCATCGAAGACAAAATAGCAGTTAATTGATTGGAGAGGTATTTGCAACGTTACTTGTTTCATGGTTCGGTGGCAATTTATTTTATAAAGAAATTGAGATATAATAAGCGTCACGGTTTTTAAATCACGGTACAGTTTCAATCCCAAATTGCCTTTATATATTAAGAGAAGCAATATATTCTTATATTGGCATTGTTCCATACTTTATTAAATTGGGAGAAGTAATATTAATTTTGGTACATTGGTTTTGGGTTAATATTATTTTATACTTTGTTTAATTGGAGTGTTTTGGTTATCTCATAGTTGACTATAATGAGTAACGATAAAGATGATTCTCTTCCGTCTGTTAGTGTCCAACTCAATGGAGAAAATTATCCTTATTGGAGTTATGTAATGAAAAAAATTTTGAAAGGAAAAAGGATGTGGAGTTACGTTGATGGAAACTCGATTAAACCTACAGATAAAAAGGATGAAGCAAAATATGCAAAAGAGTTGGAAACATGGGATGTTAATAATTCAAAGATTCTTACTTGGATTAATAATTTTGTTTCTCAGTCAATAGGTGTGCAGCTAGCAAAAAATTATACTGCTAAGGAGGTTTGGGACCATTTGAAACGCTTGTATGCTCAATCTAATTTTGCAAAACGGTATCAGTTGGAGAGTGATATTAGAGCTCTCAAACAAAATAATATGACAATTCATGAATTCTATTCAGCGATGACTAATTTGTGGGATCAACTGGCTCTTATGGAATTGACTAAATTGAAAGTTGTTAAAGTGTACACTGATCAAAGAGATGAGCAACATTTGGTTCAATTTCTAATGGCGCTTAAGGATGATTTTGAGGGGATTCGTGGGGGTATTCTGCATCGTAATCCTCTTCCTAGTGTTGATTCAGTTTTTAATGAATTATTGGCAGAAGAAATTAGACTCAAGTCCCACTCAAAGTTGATTTCAGACAATGGAGTTTTATCCACTCCTCCGTCTGTTTTTGCTGCTTCATTTCACAAAGGAAAACCTCAAGGTAGGTCTGGGCTTGGTATTGATGAATGTGCTTTTTGTAAGGAGAAAGGTCATTGGAAATCACAATGTCCTAGATTGTTGAAAGCAAATAAGAAAAATTTCAAGAGCCCGTCATCAAATGTTGTTGCTGCTGCTCTTACTACCATTGGTTCTGGTTCTGATCGTGCATATCCATCTGAGACTACTTCTCAAATATCTGATATTGCAGAGCAGCTTCAAAAGCTTTTTGCCACTCAATCACGTGCCATGTCTGCTTCCTCTACTAAAGGTTTGAACTCTTCTAGTTGCTCAGGTATATCTCCTTCCATATGGATTCTAGAATCTGGAGCATCGCACCATATGTTATATGATGCTAAGTCATTCGTGTCTTTGAATGTTGCACCATCTATGTCGGTTATGACTGCTGATGGCACTCTGATCGGAAAAATAGCAAGTGTATTATTTTTACGATGTAGTAATAAAAGGGTAAAAACCAAGTATCGATCTCGAGGATTGCGTAGGAAATATAAGTTATTATAATGAGTCAACTAAATAAAAGAGCATAGGGGTGTTTTTGCTTATCAATGAAATAAGTTGAAATAAAACAAATAAGCTGAAATTAAAGTTGAGCTTTTTATAATATGAGAATAATGCCAAGGTAGGTGTATGATATGCTTTATAACTCCTCTGAATAAAGATCTCTTTAACAAGTTCATATGATGCAACTATTTATTCTCAAGGGTGTTTTCCTAAGACCTTAGTGAAAACCTTTTGGTTTACAATCCTATTATCTAAGTCCTTAGAAACATAGGATTAAACCAAAGCTGTAATTAATCAAGAACTTCTAAATAACCTTACGGTATCCCTAATCCTAGGTGATAACTATAATATTTAATTGTATAAAACCTTAACAACCGTAGTCCTACAAATTGTTAACCGTAAATCAATCCTTGTTTGTCCGACAAAGAAGGCATAAAAACATTATACAATCAAATTGAATAATACGAACATTAGATTAAAGAAATACGATATTCAGAGTCATTACAAACCAAATCAGGGACACCCCTAGCATTGGGGGGGGGGTAGCCTCTCATAGTATTCAAGAAACACAAATTAAAGAGTTTAGACATTACAAAGATTAGGAAAACTCTGATCTTCAATGGTGTCCACCGTTGAATCTCTTCGTCTTCCAAAACCTTGATGAAGCTATATTTCAAACCCTTGATATGGAATTCTATCGTACGTTGCAAAAAGTGTCCCAAAATAACTTCAAACATAAACCTAAATAGTCTCCATACAAGCCTCAAATAGTACAAAGTCAAATGTGCCCTTGGAGATAAGTTTCAATGTCAAAAACCCAAAAATTGAACATTTATGCGCCTGCCAACACGGGCCATGCCAAGCCACACAGCCGGTCGTGTTGGCCCCCTGGAAATTATATGAAGTCTGCTTCTGCCAACACGGGCCGTGCCAAGCCACACGGGCGGACGTGTTGGCTCCCTGGATTTTAAATGGAGCTTCTCTCTGAGACCTGACACGAGCCGTGTGCTGAAGCACGGCCGGCCGTGTTTGATCCCAATATCTCTAATTTTCATCTATCTCTTGCTTCTCCTCCCTTCATGGTTGCTTTGACACTTAGGATGACTTGTTCAAACCTGAAACTTGTACACAACTAACCATACGGTGTAAAAACATCTAAAACTTAAATAAATAAATAAATAAAGCAAACAACGAAATGAACAAACATTATAAAATGCGAAAAACTTAAAAACTTTCAGCAAAACTCACAACAAAGTGTTACCGGATTGATAGATGCGGACCGAATGCATGATTAAATTTATATGAAAATGGTGACCGATCACACTCACATGCCATTAGCAGGAATTGGTTCGGTCTCCTCATCTAATTTGTCATTTTCTAATGTTTATTATATTCCTAACCTCACTTTGAGTCTTGTTTATGTTAGTCAATTGTGTAATTCTGGTTACTCAGTTATGTTTTCTTCCACTTCTTGTTGTGTGCAGGATCCTCATTCCGGGAGGCTGATTGGGACAGGCCGTATACAAGGGGGACTTTATGTTTTGGATGAGTTGAGAGTTCCAGATACTGCAGCCTCAACCTCTACTTCCACAACTGATTTATTATCCTCTTTTCGTTTGAATTCTTCGTCTTCAAATTTTTATTTATGGCATTACCGTCTTGGACATGTATCTGCTTCTATATTAAAGCACGACGTGTTGAGCGCTACAAAGCATGTCGTGTTGCTAAGGGGTTCTCTCAACAATATGGTATGTGTCATACCCCAAAATTTGCCCATAACATTTCAAGATATCTTGGCTCAAGCAGCCTCCTCAGGCTCATATGATATCTAATTGCAAGCATGTTCACTCTCCTCCTAAACAACAACTCCCTCAAGCTAGGGTTTTGATCTTTTCAAAGTAAAATCAAGTTCTAAAACCTCAAATGGAACCCTTGGTCTCTCATATGCCTCAAAGGATCCTCATGCCAAGTTTCAAGCTCTGATTCATAGGATTGTTCAGTCAACAGCTCAAATGGTCAAAAGTCGACTAGTTTGACCTAAAAGTCAACTATGGTCAAAGTATAGTCAAAACTCCTGATTTTTTGTCAACAATATTATTTTGAAGTATAATTCATCATTTGATCAAGGATTGATCATGATTCATCAAGAAAAGATCAGAAATCAACAAATTCAAAGGTTTCTAAATAGGGTTTCATGGGAGAAAGTCAACCGAATTTTGACTAGCCATAACTCTCACATGGAACATCAGAAATTTACCATCCAAAGCTCAATTTTAAGGAAATTGAACTATCTACAACTTTGTCTCTCACATGCCAAGTCTAAAAATGCCTCATTTGAGAGGTATGGAGCAAAAGATTACAGGTCTTTCTAGAAGATCGCAAAAAGCAGTTTCTTGTCAAAGCCCATATCATCAAGATAAAATCCTCAAATGGAAAAAAGCTTCCTAAGTGGATTATAGAGGACATCTTGAGCTTTCCAAAAAGTCCTAGAAATCTTCCATATCTTAAAAATTGAGGGAGATGTGCCTTGTCAAAGTTGGTCGATGTTTGGTGAAACGCATGAAGGAAATAATGACCAAACGGGTAAATTTTTCAAATGGGCCTATATTTCTTTAATTCAAACTTGCTTCCAACATGGCCAATAGTCTCCAAAGCTCAAGCTCATGACCTTGTTTTGTTTATTTTATTTATTTTGATTTTTAATTCATTTAAAGATCAATTTAAACTAAATAAATAATGGAAATAATCAAAGATTGGATTGAGTTTATATTTGCAGCAAATTTTGCATAATATTCTGCGATCAAATCAAAAGGAACTCGTTGAAATTGGTTGGGAAAGATTGAATGCAAAAAATAGAAATTTTTTATTTAATTTTGAATCAAATCTCCAATATCTCAATCACTTGGATTTTGATCAAGTTTGCTACCCTAATTTCTCTACTATATACACCTCATATATGCAAACCCTAGAGGAGGATGGGAGAGGACGAAATAAGGAGAGTAGACTAGGGCTCCAAGTTCATGAACTTCTCTAAACTAGGGCGTGAAGGAAAAAATTTCTCAACTCATTTCAGTCACAACCAAGCGTTCAAATATACTCTCCAGGGACCCAGGAAGTCGTCCCTATATTCCTTGAAGATTAAAATGCGTGGAAAGGGCTTGAATCTCTCTCATCGAGTTTAATTCTTACAGGTGATAGCTACGGGTATCACGCCCAAAATTCGTAGCAAAACCTTGTTAAATCGCAGCTATTTTCGTAGCTAATAAGAAGATGAAGGTTGAAGAAGATGATGGAGATAGTGGAATCCACGCGGCTTCTTGCTATTGGATGCAAACGGGCATAGTACAAATGGCAAGGAGTGGAGACATGCACCTTTGAGGGCCTGAGTTTGAGACTTGGTAATGGCACGTTATTTTTAACAAATTATGTGGTTCCTGATTTGATACTATGCCTTCAAACGCATCCACGCTCCACTCTTGGCGTTCAACCATCAGACCATACAACTACCAGATCCAACGCACAAGAAGGTACCGGCGCACCATGGACACTCAGGAAGGCGTCCACACCAGATCCAGAGCCCAGTTTTTTTTTTTTTTAATTTATTCTATTTATTTATTTATAAAATCTTGTTTTTACTTCTTTCTTTTTTTAAAACCAATTATTTATTTAATTTTAGACAAACTTTGATTTAATTTTTTTTTTAATTTAAAAAGGTAGGTTTAATAATTTTAATTAATTTTAGGTTTAGCAATTTTAATTAATTTTATATTTAACAATTTTAATTAATTTTAGGTTTAACAATTTTGATTAATTTTAGGTTTACAATTTTAATTAATTTTAGGTTTAACAATTTTAAGTTTATTTTAGGGTTTTAATCATGTTTAGCCCTAATCAATAAGCCGTAGGTTTTTATTATCAACAATGTAAGAATTGTCTATTAATTTTAGGTTTTTTACCCTTAGGTGTTTCTCACTAACTGTAATTTTCTCCCTTAGGTAAATGTTACGCCAACCCTAATTTTATTAACTTTTAATTCCAACGCGATTCTCTTCCCATCCCATACTCTGTGTATGTCGCATGTCTTTAATTATTTATTTATTTAAAATTTTGCCTTTATTTTAATTTGTTTTTTATTTGTCATTTATTTTTGCCCTATCTTCATTTGCCTTAATTTGCCCCGGTGGGCCTGTGGTAATTAATTTTAATTTTCGCGCCCAATTATTCCTCTATAATGTAACTGCTCACATGATGTAATAGCTTAATTAGGATTTTCTCCGCCTTTATTTTCTGTCCGCCTTTATTTTCTGTCCGCAGGTGTTTATTGTAATAACGTATGACTTTTAAGTTTCTGCCTTTAATTTTTGCATTTTTAAACTGCATGGTTAGTAACCTTAGGGAGTGCAAGCTTTGAACTGAATTAGCATCACTAATTACAAGATAAATATCATCGAAGTTAACCACGTGATTGTGCACCCACACACCTTTAGGGTAATCCCTCTGTTGCCTTATTATTGTTGCCTTGTTGCCTTATTACTGTTGCCTTGTTTCCTTATTGATAATGCCTTAAAATAGGCAAGCCCCTCGATTCCGAGGATACCTAAAAAAAATGTTGCCTTTAAAGTTATTGAAACTCCCTCGAAGCTACCTTGGTAATATATGATGATTGTCCCAATTGCTAAGGTATCCACGCATGATGCCTTAAATGACTATTATATCATTCCCTTAGACTATCTTCCCTCTTTATGGCAAGGGACAGTCTTATGGCGAACGATAACTCGATGACCCTTCCACATCCAATTGAAAGACTTCCTGCCCTCTCATGGTATGGATAGATCCTTTCGCCCGAAAGACTTAAAGAACAAGAAAGACGAACTTATGCTAGGTAGTTCTCAATTTCTTGCTCACAATCAATACAAAAATTCAAAATGCTTTTCACACCTCCTTTTCAAATACTTTCAAAACAAGGCTACGCTTATTTACAAGCTAAAGTCCTTAACGAAGTTTTTACTATTCACACACGACACTCTTTCAAACAATTCAAACAAACAAGTGAGCTAAGCAATTAAGAGTCCGTGGAAAACCATGGATACAAAGGGTGCCTTACACCTTCCCTTTGTATAACTTACCCCCGAACTCAAAATCTTTCAAAGGTCTTTTCTGTTCTTTTATCCTTTCCTAATTGGATAAAATAAAAGTCGGTGGCGACTCTTGCTTACCGCGACATTTCGAATAAAGTCAGTTCATCGAGTTACAGAACTGGCGACTCTGCTGGGGATATATTCGATTAAAAAAGAGGGGTTACCTTAAAAGCTTAGGATTCACTTAATTGTTTTCTATTATTTTCTTTGCTTGCTTTATTTTTCAGGGTTGTTTTGGGAATTAAATGAAGGACGAATCCTACACCCGGATTCAAGTACACCTAAGATAGGAAGTGGCATAGTCATGGCGACCTCCTTCATGTATGTGGAGGATTGGTCAATATGAGAGTTCACGCTTAAGTTAGGCCTCTATGGGTGTTTGCATGCTTCTCTTGTATGAGGGAGGTTCGTGCGGATGTTTGTGGGTGAGTCGGAGCTTAAGGACCTTTAGTTACCTTTAACCCATCTTGACTTTTAGGAACGTAGTGGGGGGACTACTCTTGATGTATGTTGAGAGCATAGTCGCTACCCGATACTATAGCTCGGATAGGTTCTTTCTCAAAGTATCATTTCATGGTATGTATGTATCATGTTCGAGGGTGCTTTAGGAGGGCTGATAATTCTGGGTAACTCGGTAGAACCCGTTGCTGATATCGTCTTTATCCTTAGAAATACCTTTGGGGAAGGGTATCTCACATGATCTAAACTCCATGCAAGCCGAGCCTAAGGAAATTGTGTGACTTGTGTGACTTGTTTGTGTTTGCTACTAACCTTTGCTTCCCTACAGGTTATGTTAAAAGACTTGTTTACCCTTACTATCTCACGTTGTGCCTAATGAACTGCATTCGCATAACATCATGACATATCATATTAACTGACCCTTTCAAGGATCTTAGGGATTTAGGGCGCATAATTTCAGGTGCTCTTATCAAGGACTGAATTCCTAATCAAGGGGTAAGAGGTTTTACTTTCCTCTGGCCACGTACCTTCCTCTAGCCATATACTTTCAAATTCAGAAATATCTCGAATCAGAGGCGATGACCCACTCGATATGGTGAGCTTGATTCTCAAAGAAGGACGTTAAAAAACAAAAGTCAGAATTCTTCAGACAAATACGCGACCTAATCATTTTCTTATGTTGCTAACTATATTCCTTAAAGATCCTTGAAAACATTGCGTCTGCATTCATAACATCTCATCACAAGTATATACCACAAGTTTCTCACCTCCTCGCTGTTTATTTCAGCATCATGAGTGTAGCGGTAAAAATGTGACTCGATGCGTTTCCACGCGCTCGAAATACAACAGAGTCGCCACCGAACTTTATTTATTCCAAGAAGGAAAGGGAAAATATCGATAAAACCCATAAAAGAAAAGAATGGATAAGATGGTCATCGCAACCAAATTTAGGTTCGGAGTCGGTTAAGCAAGGGTAAGATATTAGCACCCTCATCTCCATCGTACTCGATGGGACCCATTTAGTTATTCTTGTGATTAATTGTTAGCTTATTATCTACTTGTATTCTTTATTAGGTTGGAAAAAACAAAGGGACAAAAATAGATTTTTTATTATTGTGCTCGCCAAGACATTTGTATCTTGTGCCTACGTATTCCCTAGTGCAATGGGAAAATCAGAGCAATCGTAGTTCATGGTAAAGAACCACGAATAGTTTGTTGGTTTATTTTAGCGAGAGGTACTCGATCGCATTCAAACAATACTATGCGGACATGGGTAAGAGATTGTTTGCATCACTTACAAGAATGGATGACTAAATCAAAGTTAAAACAGGATTTTGGCCATCATCACATTCGAGTGGAAAACATTCGATCTTCACATGTGGAACTATAATTGCATTTGAAGGTTTTAAAGTTAAAAGGTGTGAATAAATTAGACGTTTATTGTTAAGAGAAGTCAAACATTTAAACAAAGGCTTAACGACCATCGCCTAAATGCTTGAAAGAGAAAATTGTACAAGTACGTACAACCCCCTCGTAGGTGATGAAAAAAAAGGATGATTTGATGAGTTGAAATTGTTTTGTGAAAGGGGAGATGAATTAGGTTTGAAAGATCTTTTTATGGAATTCTAGCGTTCAAACAAAAGCTTAACGGCAAGCTTAAACGCTTGAAAGAACATTAGCTAAATCGAGTTTTATGAAGTCTTTAATGGAGTCTACGTGCTTAAACAATGGCTTAACGGCCATCGCCTAACGGCTTAAAGAACAACTTGTACAAGAAAGACTAAAATGATAGACTAAAATGATTTGATTAAAAGAAAGTGTTTAGTAAATAAAAGAAAGGTGGATTAAATCGAGTTTTATGGAGCCTTTAATGGAATACAAGTACGTAAGAACCCTCCTTGATTCATCCATTAAGACTCAAAATTCGATTCGATTAAAAAGATATTTTTTGTATCATTTTAAAATATTTGGAAAGAAATCTAAACATACAACTAGAAAGATATTTTTGTCTTTTAATAAATCTAAGAGAATAAAGTAAATAATAAACATTTTTGATGATTTTTTTATAGGAAAACAAATCTAACATTTAATTAAAAAAGGGATTACTTATCACTAAAAAAAAATAATTGATATATATATATATATATATATATATATATATATATATATATATATATATATATATATATATATATATATATATATATATATATATATAAATATAATAGTAAAAAAGAAGCACATTGGGCCATGGGGAGGTGAAATCCGAAATAGGGTGTGAGGCCCATAAAGAGAAAGCTGTAAAAAAGAAAAAAGAAAAAAACATAACTAATAAATAAATAAAAAAGGGAAATGGGCTGGAGGATTGTGCAATCTGTAAGAATACCAGGACCAAATGAAAACTAACAAAAAAAAAACATTGGGCCCGGCGGACCGGTTCGACCCGCTCCAAAACTCTATCCACTAATCCAAACCGGTTTTAACCTAAACAAGCATTTGGTGCCTCTTCATCGTGAAAGAAACGGAAAAGAAGGAGATCTCTCCCTCTCACGCGGATCGCTCTCTCTCAATTGCGTCTCTCTTCCAGTCTCTCGCTCTCTCGATTCGGTATCAACACAACAATAACAACAACCGAAACTCCCTTCTCTCGATGCCATCACAATTCAAACTCAGACACAAACAAACAAAAACATCAAAAAGAAACCTAACCCCCAAAGTAAACCCAATAAGCCCAAATTCAATATGTTCTTCAGACTACAAATTATAAATTACATGGAAATCAAAGAAAATGATTAAAGACAAATGATCAGGGAAAAAAGAGATACGATGTCGACGACGAGAATTACATCCTTTCGGCGAATCTACTCAGGTACTCTTCTTCCTCCTTTGGCCTGCTTCTGACTCTTCTTCTTCACTGTGCCTGAGCTTTTGTTTGTTGTTGTTATTCGATGTGATGCTGTCTATTGCCGTGGGTTATGTGTTCGGTATATTTTTTTCCGGAAAATTTGAGTGAGGGAGGTTACTCTGCGGCTGTGTTGTTCTAAGTGAAGGTTTATGACGTTTGAAGGTTGTAGGTTGTGATGGACGGTTTATGATGTGACTCGGTTGTGAGACTTTGAAGTTTTGTATGAGTGTTTGAGGGTTATGTGAAGATGGTGGTGTGGTGAGTTGTGTTTATGTTGTTCAGGTTGAGGGACTAGTGAGATTTCGTGATGGATGAGGTAAGGTTGTGTTTAGGTGAGGATGAATGAAGAGGTTTTAGGGTGGATTTGAGTATTTAGCAGAGTTTTGTATTGAAGGAGCAGAGTTGAAGTTTAACAGAGGTTTGAGGGTGTATGAAAGGAAAAGTTTTTCTCTGTGTCCCTCCTCCGTTTTCTTTTTTTTCTTGCCTCTGTCCTTCCTTTTCTCTTATAGACACAAGGCAATAGGTTTAGGGGGGAAAGTTTGAAAACTTTGAACAAATCTGTGATACTGAGTTTGTTGTTCTTTGTATGCAGGGATTTGTCCTACCATTTCTATGCAATGTTTGGCATGTTGTGTGCGAAGTTTTGAACTTATTGTTTGACTGATTTTGGTGCTTTCTCGATGCAGGTTTTGGTATGCCATGTTTGGGAAATATTTGGACTCTTGTGTGCAGGTCTGTATGGAGCAGCATAGTGGCAGATTTCTTGGACAGAAGCGGTGGAGTAGCAACATGGGATAACAGCAAGATGAAGACAAATTTTTTTGTTTCAAATTCTGTACTATTTTGTTATAAAAAATGGGCTTAAGAACAAAATGTAAATGGGCCTCAATATATAAAACTCTTTTTTTTATACTCTTTTTTGGAACAAACAAAAAGGAAATAATAATAATAATAATAATAATACTAATAATAATAATAACTATACTAAAATAAAAATAATAACAATAATATTAATAAATAAGGGAAAAGCTAACATGTGCCCAAGGGCACAAGTTAGTAAGATATTTATAGATTTTTTTTTTTGAAACGCGTGTACTCAATGTATCAAAATTTAAAATTGACTTTATTGCATTTAATTATATCTAACTTTTTCTAATTATAGTATGCTTAACATGTGCCCTTAGGGCACATGCTAGCATGACCCTATATGCAAGAAATGCGATGATTTGCATGCAAATGAAATGCAAATGCGACATGACTATATAAAAAAACTAGGTCAAAAATTGGGGTGCGACAATGAGTCTCGAGCTATCAGTCAAAAAATCTTCAGGCTCAGAAGGAAATATGCAAGAAATGCGATGATTTGCATGCAAATGAAATGCGAATGCGACATGACTATATAAAAAAACTAGGTCAAAAATTGGGGTGTGACAATGAGTCTCGAGCAATCAGTCAAAAAATCTTCAGGCTCAGAACATTCGATCCCAAACTTTGATTCTGAACGTGGACAAGGGGCAAGAAGAATTGAAGGCACTCCTGTTCCTGGGTACAATTACGAATGCGCGATGTGCTTATTATTCGAATAATCCTGATCATGATGTAAAGGATTGTAGACCGTTGAAGCATGTGATTCAAAACTTCATTTATGACAAGATCATTGATTTCAACTCACCTGAGGAGCCTCATATGGCTGACACTGCAAAGGCCGTAAGGAACGCAACCAATATGATGGGGCATTTCTGATATCTACATCGGCACCACAACAACAACGTAAGCCATATGTACCTAAGAGTCAACTCACAAAGATCAAAATATCGTCGACTCAAGCATTATAACATCTGTTGAAGATCAAATTGATTACTTTGAGGGATGCTCCTAAGAATTCTAATACCTCCACTCCTGGATATAAACTCAATGTGAGGTGCACGTACCATTCCAACAGCCCTGAACATTGCACAAACGATTGCTGGACATTAAAGAATAAGATCCAAGATCTGATCAATGACGGAGAAATCAAATTCAATCCTCCTGAAAACTCCTGTGGTGATCACCGCTCATATGCCTGGTCATGACAAGACTGATTGACGTCTAGACGGACAAACCTTTGGATCATTAGATCTACTTTCATTTGCAAGTCTCTTTTATGTTTGTTTAAACATTCGACTCATGATAGACATTATCTGTTTTAATAATCATCATCAGTGCATTGCATAGGTTTGTCTTGAATAAATTATTTCGTTATCACTCATTTTAAATTGCATCTTTACCTTGCGTATGTTTTGTGATACTCAACTCCTGCTAAAGCTGTATGCCTTTTAAGGGAGGATGACGAAAATGATACCGCAACGTCATACAGTATGCTTTTGAACAGACTATGCTGACGATGTACATGCATTGTTTCAATTCCTAGACAGTGGAGATATAAGGATGTTAATCCCTCTTAAACCCTTTTGAGCAGTGTTTTAAAAACCGGACCGGTCATCGAACCGGTGAGGGTACTGGGTCACTGGTTTATCGGTCGAACCACTGGGTCACTGGTCGAACTGCACGACCAAACCGGATTAAACCGGATAACTCGGTTGAATAGACCTGTCATTATATAGGTATAAAACCGGTCGAACCGGATGATTCAGTCTCTAAAAAAATATAACTACCTTTTAAATTTTTTAAAAATATCATATCATAAATTCACAATTTCATAACTTAAATTCAAATTTTAAACAAAGGTATCACACATAACAAAATAGTAAAAAAAAATACAAAGTCTAATTGCAAACAAAGTCTAATTACAACATAATCTAAACAAAGTTTAATTATAATATAACAAAGTCTAATTATAACATAATCTAATTGAATAGTTTATAACAAAATAACTCTAATGTGTACCAAATTTAATTCAAAATAGGATCTTCCTAAAAAGAAAATCAAATAAAATTCAATATGTTTATGCTATTTAAGAAAATTTATTAGCAAAGATAACAAATAGACAATAAAGTTTTTAAATTTGTCACTAACGAAAAAAACTATGTGAGAATGCTATTTAAGTAATACACTACTAAATACATTAAAAAAAATTAAAAAAAAAGTTTAACTGAAATGTTAAAAAAAAAAGTTTAAAGAAAAAATTAAAAAAAAATTAAAAAAAACTTTTTAAAAAAAAGCAATTAAACCACCGGTTTTTCGGTTTTCCCGGTTTTCCTGGTTTTTCCGGTTTTCACCGGTTTGATGGCATATCCGATCCAACTATTGAACCAGACCGGTTACCTGGCCGGTTCCCGGTTCGACCGGTCCGGTTTTTAAAACACTGCTTTTGAGCCTAAGAAGTAGAAGTTTTCTTTCATATGCAATTTAAAACCCTTAATCATAACCTGGGGCAGAATAGTTATTCAGTTAACTCAATTATACTAGTTGTTTTTACACTAGTAATGATGGGTTTCTGTAATCATCAAGTCAGGCAGTCAATATCCACCAAAAAGAAAGAGATGTTAAGTCAAAACCTATTGTTAGAATCCCATTTTGTGCATATTTTGTATATAAGTTTTGTGGTATTTCTTATACTCTTGTGCCAAATCTGATTACCTTTTGATATAATAGTATGTAAATAAATAATTTTGGGTTATTTTCTAAATTAAGTTAGTTTATTAACTCTTGTTATGTTCTTCTTTAGGTTTTAACAACTTTTGGGCAAGATGGAATGAAAAGAATAGTCAAAGCAAGCTTGCAATGAGGTTGGAAAGCCAAAAGAGGAATTTTTGTGCAAGAAGCTCCGCTCAGCGGAGCTGAAGCGGACCCAGGCAAAGATTTCACACAAGAAAGTTCGCTCAGCGGAGTTGAAGCGGACATGGGCAGGGATAAGTGAAAAATTACCTCCGCTCAGCGGACCTGCTCCGCTCAGCGGACCTTGAAGACAAATCAGATATTTTTACTGCTCCGCTCAGCGGACCTGCTCCGCTCAGCGGACCTACTTTTTCAACTTTTGTTCTTAGCCACATAAAATTGATGAAAAAGGTGGTTAGCTTAGTTCTTATCATAACACACACTTGGAAAAAAAAGTTAGGGCAAGAGAGGAAGAGAAAAACCATTTTTCTTAAGAGAAAATCAAGATTTCCCAACATCTTTCTTTGATCTTCTTGAGTTTGATGTCACTAAATCTTGGTTTGTTGCTTGTTGTTGAAGCTTCCATGGATATGGAGGGCTAAGTTTCATCTTGTGTCAAGATTAGAGGTTGTTAGTTTGTAAATATGTACTTTCTTTGATCTATTATGTATGAACTTGGTTAATGATTAATACATGGTGAATATCTTGTTATTTATGTTTCATTTGTTGTTTTGGATCATTATTGAGAGATATGTTTCAAAGCTAGACTTAAAAGATATTCATCTATCAATAAACAAACTCTAGAGATAGATTTGTGAGTTGATATTCACAAGTATCAAGCTTTTAAGATTATCATGTTGATTGTCGGCATGAGAGATCATCTGACGGTGAATATGATAATAATCACGATATTGCTTTAGAGATAAACGGTATCGAGAGGATACGTGATTGTATTAATCATGAATAGGTTCATATATATAATCATTAGAGTACATATGAAGCAAACTAATGAACACTAATCTTGACACAGTTTTACCAAACCGTTTTTAAATCCTAAGTTATTGTCTTTAATTTCTTTTCATGCTATTTATCTTTCATGACATTAAAAACAGCCAGAACCTTAACTCAAAATACACTAAGCTGTAGAACGGCGATAATATCGCATCAATCCCTGAGGAGACGATACTAAAAATACTTATCCTATACTTTCTAACAAAATGACGCCGTTGCCGGGGATTGGCGTTAAGATATTATAAGCATAGCAATAGTTTTTGTGTGTTTTGAGTATAAATATTATTATTATTGCCTAGTCTTTGCTCACTTTTTGGTTAGTGTTTCAGCTCTGGTTTATGCGTGGGAGTGTACCAGCAGATCAGCTTCTTTTTGATCCAGAAATTGAAAGAACTGCAAGGAGATTGAACAGTAAAACCAGGAGAAGAAGGAAACTAGCCAAAGAACGAAGATTAGCCCAAGAAGCAACTACTTCATCAGCACCACAAGTTATAGAAGAAGAGATGGCAGGGAATGGAGACCAGGACCCACCACCACCACCACCACCTAGAGCACCATGTGCTAACAGTCCGAGAAGAGCAGCCCAGTTTGCACGAAATGACAACAATGCAAGAAATTCTGAAATGAAGACTGGCATTCTTCAGCTACTTTATGCTAGTCCCTTTGCAGGACTTGATCATGAGGACCCCTATACACACTTGACAAAGTTTTATGAAATTGCTGGAGCAATCGGAGCCCCTGAAAGAGAGGAAGAGCAGGTGTTTAAAAGACTATTCCCTCACTCCTTGATTGGCAAAGCAAAGGATTGGTATCTAGACCAACCTACTCAAACCATGACAAATTGGAATGAGTTAGAAGAAAAGTTTCTTGATAGGTTCTTCCCTCAGTCACGGTTACTTGAAGCAAAAACAGCAATTTCAGTGTTCTCTCAAGGTGTGAATGAAACTCTCAATGAGGCACGGGAAAGGTATAAGTCAATGTTGAGAAAGTGTCCTAGTCATGGATTTGATGAACTCACTAAGATTCACATTTTTCGTAATGGCTTACAACCACAACCTAAGCTTCTGCTAGATGCTACAGCTGGAGGTTCCTTAATGGCTAAGACAGCAGAGGAGGCAATAGAGATAATTGAGAAAATGGCCAGAAATGATCATCAGGTGCAACATAACCGAGGAGTTGTTCAAAAGAAACCGGGGCTTATTGAATTGGGAGCCAATGATGCTATTCTTGCTCAGAACAAGCTTCTTTCTCAACAAGTGGAGGAGCTTACAAAACAAATGGCAAGGTTACCTCAACAACTCAAGGAATTACATGATCCTAACAAGAACAAACAAGTTGCTTCGTGTGAGCTTTGTAGTGGAGACCACCCTACCGGATATTGTCCACCGGTGAATGAAGTGAATTACATGGCGAATCAAAATCAAGGAGGCTATCAACAAAGACAAGCTCCTTACCAAAACCAAGGTGGATACCAACAAAGGCCTAATGCACCACAATATAGCCAAGGGTGGAGACAAGATAATTATCAACAAAGACAAAGTCCTTATCAACAACAACCACCTTCTCAAGACAAGCCTTCAAAGTTAGAGGAGACTCTAAATCAATTCATGCAAGCATCAATGGAGAATCAAAAGA
Organism: Vicia villosa; assembly: GCF_029867415.1. Classification (NCBI taxonomy): domain Eukaryota; kingdom Viridiplantae; phylum Streptophyta; class Magnoliopsida; order Fabales; family Fabaceae; genus Vicia; species Vicia villosa. The sequence goes on along the minus strand of NC_081184.1, from coordinate 165,112,699 downwards.
GTAATGAAGCGGCAATAAAGAATTTAGAGACTCAAGTCGGCCAACTTGCGAAACAACTCGCCGAGAAGCAAACCGGACCATCATTCACGGCAAACACTCAAACCAATCCTAAGGAGCATTGCAAAGCGGTTGTAACTAGGAGTGGGAGGGTGCTTGAAAGTGAAGTGGAGAAGGAGGTCGAGGAGGAGGAAGTTAGGATAGAAAAGGAGAAAGAGGTGGAAAGTGAAGTAGAACCAAAGAAAAATGAGGGAGTCTTAGTTGAAAATGAGAGTGAAGAAAAAAGTGAGGAAGAAAAAGAAAAAAATAGAGAGAAAAAGAGAAAGATTAAAGAAGGAAAGAAGAAAGTTATGAGTCCTCCGGTTCGTAATTTACCTTACCCTCGTGCTCCCTCGAAGAAAGATAATGAGAGGCAATATGCTCGTTTTCTTGACATATTTAGGCAATTGCAAATTAATATTCCTTTTGGTGAAGCTTTAGAGCAAATGCCAAAATATGCCAAGTTTATGAAGGACATCCTCACAAAGAAAAGAAGTTACACTGAGCCCGAAACGGTTGTCCTAGATGCTAAATGTAGTGCCATCATTCAAAGTACTTTACTAAGGAAGGAAAGAGATCCAGGAAGAGTTACTTTGTCGGTTACTATTGGTGACATTCATATTGGAAGAGGTTTGGTTGACACGGGTTCAAGTATCAATTTGATTCCTTTATCCATGGTCAAGAGGTTAGGCATTGTTGATATGAAAAATACAAGAATGACACTTCAATTAGCCGATAAGTCTACAACTATGCCTTTTGGGATAGCAGAAGATTTACTGGTGAAAGTTGATAAGTTCTTTTTTCCCGTTGATTTTGTTGTCATTGATATGGAGGAAGATGTTGATACCCCATTGATTCTAGGAAGACCTTTTATGAAGACGGCAAGGATGATGATAGACATTGATGATGGTTTGATGAAATTGAGGTTCCAAGATGAGGAAGTGTGTTTTGATCTCTCGGAAGCAATGAAACATCCAAATGATACAAGTTATTGTTTTAGAATTGATGCTATGGAGGAAGTTATCATGCAAGTTGAAAGTAGAGCTCATGTGTTCAATCCTCTTGAGAAAACATTAACCAAAGCTCTTGATGTTCTCAATGAAGAAGAAGAAAAAGAGATTGAAGAGTGTTTGCGAGATCTTGATGTTTTTGAAGAGATAAGTCCTTTTGAAGCAAAGATGGAGGAGTTGAAAGATGAGCCAAAGGTGGAGGAAACTAAGTTAGAGTTGAAGAAGTTACCACCCCATTTGAAATATGTGTTTCTTGAAGAAGGTGGTAAGAAGCCGGTGATCATTAGTGGTTCATTGTCAAAGAAGGAGGAAGAGAAATTAATTCATGTGTTGAAAGCTAACAAGGAGGCGATAGGATGGGTTCTTTCCGATCTAAAAGGAATTAGTCCGGCCTATTGTATGCATAAAATTATGATGGAGGAGGATTTTAAACCAGTAGCTCAACCTCAACGCCGGTTGAATCCTACAATGAAAGAAGTTGTAAGAAAGGAAGTGGTGAAACTATTGGAAGCCGGAATGATTTATCCTATTTCCGATAGTGCATGGGTGAGTCCAGTCCAAGTGGTACCGAAGAAAGGAGGAATGACCGTGATCACAAATGACAAGAATGAGTTGATTCCGACAAGGACCGTGACGGGTTGGAAGATGTGTATTGATTACCGAAAGCTTAACCAAGCTACTAGGAAAGATCACTTCCCTTTACCTTTTATGGACCAAATGTTGGAAAGGTTATCGGGTCAAGAGTTCTATTGTTTCTTGGATGGCTACTCCGGATACAACCAAATTTCGGTCAATCCGGAAGATCAAGAGAAAATGGCGTTCACTTGTCCCTTTGGAATTTTTGCTTATAGGCGAATGCCATTTGGATTGTGTAATGCACCGGCCACTTTCCAAAGATGTATGCAAGCTATCTTCTCGGACTTCATAGAAAAGACAATGGAAGTTTTCATGGATGACTTCTCCGTTTTTGGAGCTTCATTTGATCTTTGTTTGAAGAATTTGGATGCCGTGTTGAAAAGATGTGTTGAAACCAACTTGGTCCTCAATTGGGAAAAATGCAATTTCATGGTTACCGAAGGCATAGTTCTTGGTCACAAAGTTTCTTCCAAAGGAATTGAAGTCGATCGAGCAAAAGTGGAGGTTATTGAAAAGTTGCCACCGCCAACAAATGTCAAAGGAATTCGAAGCTTCTTAGGCCATGCGGGATTCTATAGAAGATTTATCAAGGACTTCTCAAAGATTGCAAAGCCTTTGAGCAACTTGCTCAACAAAGATAAGTCTTTTGTTTTTGATAATGCATGTCTTTTAGCTTTTAATGAGTTGAAACAAAGATTGACTACCGCACCCATAATCATAGCGCCCGATTGGAAACTTGACTTTGAACTAATGTGTGACGCTAGTGATTATGCGGTAGGAGCGGTGTTGGGTCAAAGAAAAGGAAAAGTTTTTCATGCTATACATTATGCTAGTAAGGTTCTTAATGAAGCACAAATTAATTATGCAACAACCAAAAAAGAGCTACTAGCTATTGTATATGCATTAGAAAAATTTAGGTCCTACTTAATTGGTTCGAAAGTTGTTGTTTACACTGACCATGCAGCAATAAAGTATTTGCTTACCAAGCCGGATTCAAAGCAAAGGCTCATCAGGTGGATATTGTTGCTACAAGAATTCCACTTAGAGATTAGAGACAAGAAAGGAGCGGAAAACTTGGTGGCGGATCATTTGTCAAGGTTGGTGAATGAAGAGGTAACGAACAAAGAAGAAGAGGTTTTGGAATCATTCCCGGATGAAAAGTTGTTCATGGTGGAAGAAAGGCCGTGGTTTGCTGACATGGCTAATCACAAGGCATCGGGTTGGATGCCGGAAGATTGGAGTAAAAGTGCAACAAAGAAGTTTCTTCATGATGCAAAATTTTATGTGTGGGATGATCCATACTTGTTCAAAATTGGTGTGGATGGTGTGTTAAGGAGATGTGTGACAAGGGAAGAAGCAATGAGAATCTTGTGGCATTGTCATAACTCACCTTATGGTGGACATTATGGTGGACAAAGAACGGCAGCAAAAGTTCTTCAATCCGGGTTCTATTGGCCGACATTATTCAAAGATGCCTACTTGCATGCACAAAGTTGTGACAATTGTCAAAGAAGTGGTGGAGTGAGCAAAAGGAATGAAATGCCATTGACAAACATGTTAGAAGTGGAAGTGTTCGATTGTTGGGGAATAGACTTTGTAGGACCATTTCCTTCGTCTTTTGGTTGTGAGTATATTTTGGTTGCGGTTGATTATGTTTCAAAATGGGTGGAAGCAATAGCGTGTTCAAAGGCGGATGGAAAGACCGTAATCAAGTTCTTGAAGAAAAACATTTTCACAAAGTTTGGAACACCAAGGATTCTCATTAGTGATGGTGGCTCACATTTTTGCAACATGCAACTTGAAAAAGTCTTACAACAATATGGTGTGAAGCACAAAGTAACAACAGCTTACCATCCACAAGCTAATGGTCAAGCCGAAGTTTCCAACCGAGAGATCAAAAGAATCTTGGAAAAAACAGTTTCTTCGTCAAGAAAGGATTGGTCACAGAAGTTGGATGATGCTTTATGGGCTTACCGTACGGCATACAAGGCACCGATTGGTTTTACTCCGTTTCAAATGGTTTACGGGAAGAGTTGTCATTTACCCGTGGAATTGGAGCATAAGGCATTTTGGGCCTTGAAGTTACTTAACTTTGATCCTAAGGCAAGTGGTGAAATGAGAAGATTGCAATTGCTTGAGATGGAAGAATTGCGATTACAAGCCTATGAATCCAACAAAATCTACAAGGAGAAAGTGAAAGGATATCATGATAGAAAGATTATGGAGAAGGATTTCAAAGAAGGCCAAATGGTTCTATTGTTCAATTCAAGGTTGAAGTTGTTTCCGGGCAAATTGAAATCCAAATGGTCGGGTCCGTTCCGAATCAAAGAAGTAAAAGACTATGGAGCGGTTGTGCTTGAAAATCCGACAACAAATGAAAGTTGAACCGTGAATGGCCAAAGACTCAAGCCGTATCTTGGTGGTGAAGTCGATCGAAATTCGGAATCCGTTCTGATTTTTGATCCGTAAAGCCGCCTTGGACCGTCGAGGTATCCGACGTTAAACAAAGCGCTAGTTGGGAGGCACCCCAACATTGTAAGTATTCTCTGTTTTATGTGTTGTGGGACATTTGAAAAGTCGGTGGAGAAAAAATCGAGTGGATCAGACTGAGAAAAAACCAGAAAAATGTTGTTTTCTGTCATCCGCTCAGTGGACCCCCCTCCGCTGAGCGGACCTGCTAAAAACCAGAAAAAAAATAACAGGGCCCAATGGACCAAACCGGTCCAAAGGCCCAATTAAAGCAGAATCTGTGGCTGAGCGGGTTCAGAACCCTAACTCACCACATTTGTGCCTCTCACTTGTTTCCTTCTCCTTCTCCACCATTTTCAAACCTTCCAAGCTTCAATTTTTCTTTGTTTGTTCAAAGTTGCTGCACTTTTGTTCTTGTCCATTTTCATCAAGGTATGTTTCTAATGTAGTTTATAATTTTGCAATGATATCATAGTAGGGTTATGCAAAGCTTTGTTTCCTTTTTAGATTTGAAGTTAGGTTTAGTAATATCTAGTGTTTAGGTTTGATTCTATTAAGAAATCTTGTTTATATTTTAGGTTTAGGTTAGATTAGATTTTAGATTTTAGGGTTTTATCACTTGCATGCTGTGATTATCTATTTCCTTACTTGTTTTCATGCTTAAAAGTGTTGTGGAATGGGGTTTGAAACCCCATGGATGTTCTGGTGCAGACCTGTTTCTGCAGGTTTTTTTGAATTTCTGCGCAGGTCCGCTGAGCGGACCCCCTCCGCTGAGCGGACCCTGCTGAGTGCAGAATCTCAGTTCTGTTATCTGTGTTTGATGCAATGGTTTAGGGTCTAGTTTAACACTACCAATGGACATGTAATATGCTATAAATGTTGCTTTTGACGATGTTTGTTCGATGTTGTGTTGTTTTTTTGTAGATGTCGTCAAGAAGTGATCGGGGAAAGCGAGCTAGGAAATTGGCAGGTTCAAGTTCAGGAACTGCTCCACAACCACCCTTCGATTCACATAGGTTTCTAGGTCCAGAGCAGCAGGCAAGGTTTGAGAAATTGGTTGGTCGGAAGATTTGGCCGGAAAAGGTGTTTGACCTCCCACAAAGAGGTAACTTTTATCAGTTTCTGGATAATATTGCGGAACGCCATTGGGAAGCTTTGATCTCTCCAGATACTCAAATCAATGCGGACCTCGTGCGTGAGTTCTATGCCAATGCGATTCCGATTGAGGGAAGGGTGTACACTTACACGTCCTATGTGAGAGGTAGGGGAATTTCTTTTTCAAGGGATGCAATTAACACTTTTTTTGGGAAGACCGTCTCCTCGTGCTGCAGGTGAGAAGTGTGAGTATGCGAGGAAAAAGGCTGCAAAGACTTGGGATATGCAGGAGATTGCTGATCTGTTATCCTTTGATCGGTTATATTCAAAAGATGGACAGGAAGAATATGACTCAAATGGCACAGTTGTACACAGTCTTCCTCCTAAACAATGTCATGCCGAGGAGCCACACATCTAACCTAACCATTGACATGTCTTGTCTTTTGTTTTGGATTATGACAGGTGGAGAGGTGGATGTGGCCCAAATCATTTCTGAGGAGATTAAGATTGTGGCTTCAAGTGGTACCAAGTCAGGGACAAAGCCTTCTGCTCAGCTTGGTTTTCCAAGTTTGATTATGGGACTATGCAGGAAAGCAGGTGTGGAGTTTCCTAATGTGGGAAGTATGAAATCCACTAGTGTTGTGGATACCGGTTATGTGCTCAGGCATTGCTCCCCTAAGCTAGGTGTCCAGCAGCATCCTCAGCCACAGAACATGGCTCCTCCTGCTGGTGGTAGGTATAATGAAGAATTAGCTTGCAGGTACAATTGGGCGTATTTTGATGCCAACAGAAGATCGCAGGCGATGATTCATGATTCTCTGTGCAAGCTCTATCGCCACCAAGTCAACCCGGCGGATGTTCCCTCTTTTCCTACTAATGAGGATTATGAGGCTCATTGTGCATGGCCTGCGGAAAGGCCATTTTTCATAGAGGGGGATGGTGAAGAGGAAGAAGAGGAAGGAGATGGCGTGGAGCAGGACGATGAGGAAGATTGAAGATATTCAGTGTTTACTTTTGTATTGTTTTTATTTACTTTTTGTTGTTGAACTAGTAGCATAATTTCCTATTGCTTTTGTTAGTAACGACTTTTGTGCCATCCATATGAGGATGAGGTTTGATGTACTTTGGTGGCCGTGGGTGCCACCCGAACATATTTTGTAGGCAACTTATGCCTTTGTTGATTAAGTATTTTGTTTAAGTAATGTGTGTTTGTGTGGGCAATTTATGCCCTTGTTGTTATAATATTGTGTTTTAGTAGTAGAATAGTGTACATATATTATATGTTAAGGTGTGTCATATGGATAAGGTGTGTCATATGGATAAGTTGTGTTTGTCTTGGAATAGAAGTGATGCTCTAAAGAAGAAAAAGTGATAAGGTGTGTCAACATCAAATACTTTGGATGGTGATGATAAGATTCTTGATGATGTTCATACCAAGGTAAGTATTTTGTTGCTTTGTAGATTATAAGGTGACTATGAACTAAGGGCTTTACACAAAGTTTTTTGTCACATTGCATTTTAGAAATTTTGTTTGTGTTTGAATCAAAATTAGGACAAAACTAGATAAGTGAGTGGACTTCCATTGTGTACAAAAATAAGAGTGTTCTAGTGATGGATGTTAACTTAAATGATTCATGTTTAATCTTGCTTTGTATGAAACATTAGAACTTAGAAGGGATCGAGGCATTTTTTTTAGTAGTATGAGAAAAACCACCTTAAACAAGGCTACCCGTGAGTGTGTGATCTTTTGTAACCAATTTTGAGCCTAAATTTTTGTTTTGTCAAGTGACTCAAAGGAAAACACAATGAATTTTGATAAAGAGAAGTGATTCACTTGACAATTTCTTTGGTAAACACTTAACCCAATAGTATTTGAACCTTGAATGGAAAGCATTGATGTCTTTATAGATGGAAATGTTTAAAGTTGGGGAGAGATGTTTCTTAAAGAGAAAGAAAACAAAGAAAATGGTGGTGCAATGCATTCTTTGAAAAAGGAAAATCAATGAAATTTTTTTTTTTGAGAAAGAATGAGAAAATGATAAAAGAAAAGAAAAAAAAATGTTAATGGTCTAAAGAAAAGGAAAGAATGCATTGTATGGTGAAAAACAAAAGGGTAACATATTAGTAGTGTTGTACATAAATAATGCTTTCCATGATCATTCACCCTCTTTGTTTCAATGGCCGTGTACATATAATATCACTTGTTTGGAACCCAGGCCAAGTTACAACCGAATGAAGTCCTCAGTGATCTTTGTCTCTATTGTCTCGTGTGCATAGTATAGATGAATATATGAATTGTTTGGGATGTGCATCGTTACTAGTGAGTGTGAATTGTCCCTTATGCTATCATGGCAATTGTCCTTCAATTATTTTGTGAAGAGAAACATAGGCGATTCATTCATGAACATTATCTTTTTAATGCAATTGTGTTGAAATGTTTGTGTTCAGAAAGTGGTTCATAGTCATGTTAGAATCTTGTCCTTCAATTATTATTAGAATCCCATTTTGTGCATATTTTGTATATAAGTTTTGTGGTATTTCTTAAACTCTTGTGCCAAATTTGATTACCTTTTGATATAATAGTATGTAAATAAATAATTTTGGGTTATTTTCTAAATTAAGTTAGTTTATTAACTCTTGTTATGTTCTTCTTTAGGTTTTAACAACTTTTGGGCAAGATGGAATGAAAAGAATAGTCAAAGCAAGCTTGCAATGAGGTTGGAAAGCCAAAAGAGGAATTTTTGTGCAAGAAGCTCCGCTCAGCGGAGCTGAAGCGGACCCAGGCAGAGATTTCACACAAGAAAGTTCGCTCAGCGGAGTTGAAGCGGACATGGGCAGGGATAAGTGAAAAATTACCTCCGCTCAGCGGACTTGCTCCGCTCAGCGGACCTTGAAGACAAATCGGATATTTTTACTGCTCCGCTCAGCGGACCTACTTTTTCAACTTTTGTTCTTAGCCACATAAAATTGATGAAAAAGGTGGTTAGCTTAGTTCTTATCATAACACACACTTGGAAAAAAAAGTTAGGGCAAGAGAGGAAGAGAAAAACCATTTTTCTTAAGAGAAAATCAAGATTTCCCAACATCTTTCTTTGATCTTCTTGAGTTTGATGTCACTAAATCTTGGTTTGTTGCTTGTTGTTGAAGCTTCCATGGATATGGAGGGCTAAGTTTTATCTTGTGTCAAGATTAGAGGTAGTTAGTTTGTAAATATGTACTTTCTTTGATCTATTATGTATGAACTTGGTTAATGATTAATACATGGTGAATATCTTGTTATTTATGTTTCATTTGTTGTTTTGGATCATTATTGAGAGATATGTTTCAAAGCTAGACTTAAAAGATATTCATCTATCAATAAACAAACTCTAGAGATAGATTTGTGAGTTGATATTCACAAGTATCAAGCTTTTAAGATTATCATGTTGATTGTCGGCATGAGAGATCATCTGACGGTGAATATGATAATAATCACGATATTGCTTTAGAGATAAACGGTATCGAGAGGATACGTGATTGTATTAATCATGAATAGGTTCATATATATAATCATTAGAGTACATATGAAGCAAACTAATGAACACTAATCTTGACACAGTTTTACCAAACCGTTTTTAAATCCTAAGTTATTGTCTTTAATTTCTTTTCATGCTATTTATCTTTCATGACATTAAAAACATCCAGAACCTTAACTCAAAATACACTAAGTTGTAGAACGGCGATAATATCGCATCAATCCCTGAGGAGACGATACTAAAAATACTTATCCTATACTTTCTAACACCTATAAAGGAGGCTTATAAAAAATCAAAACATCCCGCTGACTGTAATATCAAAATAAGCAGTTCAGGAAAAAGTTAGGGATAACAAAGTCAAAAAAGGAGGTTGCTAAAAATCCTCGACAAAAGAAAACATTTCAAAGGAGGTCACTATAAATGCTCGACAAAAAGAAAGCATTACAACAAAAGATGGTTGTCTGTCCAAATAAACTGTCGGTTACTTTAACCATCATCAAAATGTTACAACTTCAAGCTTTGATAAAACTTAAACGCAAAAGTTAACTGAGCATAGGATCGAAGAACATCACGAAGATTGGGAAGGGTACAAATAAACTTTGAGCCTTTATCCTTTGTTTCTTAAATCGTGAACCAAGCCACGTTACAACCCTTGAAAGTCCTAACTGAAGCATGGTTAGTTTGAAAGCATATTGTAATACGGTGAACTGACTTTATTTGAAATGTGCGGATAGCAAGAGTCTCCACCGACTTTTATTTTATCCAAACAAGTTAGAAAGACTAAAAGAAACAGAAAAAACCTTTTATAGAAAACAGGGTTCGGGGGGTAATTATGCAAAGGGAAGGTGTAAGGCACCCTTTGCATCCATGGTTTTCCATGGGCTCTTAATTGCTTTTCTCTTCATTTTTTCAGAAAAGTAGATGAAAAAGATAGGGACTTTAGCTCGTAAATGAGCGTAGCCCTTTTGAAGAATTATGAGAAAGAATATAAAAGTTTAGAGCAAGGCAAAGCAATTAGGGGCAATTACCTTAAAGTTTTGAAAATGGGATTTCTTTTAGCCTTTCAGGATGAAAGGGTCTATCCTTGCCATAAGAGGGCAGGAAGCCTTTTGTTTGGATGTTGAAGGGTCATCGCATTATCATTCGCCATAAGACTGACCCATGCCATAGAGAGGCAGGTAGTTTAAGGGAAGGATCAAAATAGCCTTTCGTAGGCAGCCAGAGGATACCTTAGCCTTTTCGTATGCAACTTTCGAGGGTCGAGATCATGTATATCGAAGGCAGCATCATTAGGGACCATGATCTTAATCGAGGCAACTGGCTAAGGTATCCTCGTATTCGAGGGACTGGCTATTCTGCAAAACAACACAAGGCAACAAGGCAACAGGCAACAGGCAACAGAGAGGTTTACCCAAAATAGTGCGTGTGTGCACCAATCACGTGATCATATTCAATTATATTATCTTATAATTAGGTGATTCTAATTTAGTTCAGAGTTACACTCCCTAAAATTACTAACCACAACAATAATATAAACAACAATAATGGGGAAGGGAAATTGTAACCAGCGGAGGAGAGGGGAATTGAAACCAGCGGAATATAATTAAAACAAAAGGTTTAACATAAGTAATAATTGAGGACAGGGTTTAGGGTTACCAACGTTCGTAGCTTTGGCAATTTGACAAACCCTGAAAAGGAAACCAAAAATAGGGTGAGTGCATTTATCGATTCAGAGACAAACGAAATTAACCCTAAAATAAGAAGGTAAAAAGAAATTAAAATAATGAATAAATAAATGAAAAGGTACTTAGCTTTGCATTTGATCTTATATGGTTGGCGGTCGGAGGAAACCTCAAGGTTAAACCTTTGATTGGAAGGTTGATAGGCAAAGGCTTGCCTCGAGCCTTAAGCATTGACCCTGATCATCAAAGAATTGACAAAAATATAAGTGTAGGAGGAGTTCTATTGACGAGGAAATTAAACCTTAATCACATAAAAATAGATAACAATAATAATAAAAGAAGGGTTTAGAACTTAGCTTCGTTCTTTTGACGTGGCGCATAGTCGGAAGGCATTTGGAGATAAACCCTGAAAAGGACATAGACAAATATTTTAGTGTAGAGAACGATCATTGAAAACCTTGATTAGGGTATAAGTTAGCCACGGTTAATAGAATAAATAATAATCAAATGTAAAAATAAAACTTCGATTAAATGGTCTAATCCTAATCAATAAAATTATCGACCAAATTAATTATTTAGTTATTTTTAAATCAAATAAGAAATATTATTTACAATTAAATCAATTAATCATTTAATTATAAAATAAATCAAAATAAATAATTTTATGGAAAAAGATATTTAAAAGAAATTTTAGTTAAAAGAAAACTTAAAAGAAAGTTTACTAAATAAATATGTAAACAAAGAAGTAATTTAAACAAAAGAAAATAAAAAGAAATATGTAGTAAATAAAATAAACTAGAAATATCACTTAGCTGAGATTCTATGTGGTTGTCTGAGAGAGTCTATGATGGACTAGCACTCCCAAGAGCGTTGGATTTGCTGGCATGGCGAACGGACGGCTGAGATTGAGAGGAGCATCGTGATCTCGTTTGCATAGCGCGTATGGGATCTGAATCTTAACTCTTTGATGAAAAATATTGCAGGAAAAACGCCAAGGGGAGGGATCGAACCCTGGTCCCTTGGGTTACAACACTCTCCTCATAACCATTGGTGCAGAAGCGTTATTGTGATATTATGTCTAACGCAATAATTAATATATAATAAAAAATGATTAGAAGGACATTCAAGATTGGAACGCGCGCTGGCTCCCTTCGTTTGAATCGATTCAATCAACAGATGCCACGAAGTCATCTTCCCCGTTTGTCCGTCACCTTAGACAGGGGCTATAGCAACAGTTTTGCGGCCATAGCTAAAAACCTGCAACCTTCAACACTAACAGACAACAATGATAAACACACGAAGAGACCATGAATCCGCTCGGAATCGTTTTCTGGACACGATAGGCACCTTGGTTTCGTCCAATTTGGCCTGCAAACAAAATCCCTAAAAAAGAAACTCTGAAACCTACAATGGTGAAACACTAATTCTATGCCAAACTCAAATTAAACCAGTCACACACATTGAAAACATCAGTATTATTATAGTTATGCAATCGAATTGTGCTAACAACACATGGATTATGGAAATCGATTTTGAAATTTAAGTTACAAACCGTCACCCTTGTGGCCGTGTTCGTAGCGTTTTGATGGATGGTGATGATCTCTACAGCTCTAGAATGCCACGAGGAATCGCTTGGGATGCTTGGAAAAGCCTAGAATTGCTTCAAATTTCGACTGATGCTTCACTTGAATTCACGGTTTTTTTGAGTTTTTTACAGAGTTCTCTTGCGGCCAAATCCTCCTCTAGGGGTCTGAGATTACTGAGTATATATATGTGGTGAGCTTAGGTTAACAATCTTGGCCAGAATCTCTTTGAATCTTTGTTTTCAATTTTTGGAAAATTTGATTGAAATTTTGGAAAATATGTTTCTAAATTTGCCCAAACTCAATCTTTTCTTCACCAATTGGCTTTGCACGAATTTGAATCAAATATTGAGTTAAATTGGTGATTGAATATGATTGAACTTAAAAGAAAATCAAATCTTTTCAATTTCCTTCCAAATATTGATTAAATATGTTATTTTTAATGAAATAAAATTCAAATAAAAATCAAATTTTAATCAAAAATTCGTGGCCTTTTGATTAGAGCTTCAAGATGACTGGCATATCAAGATTGGATCATAATATATTGGGCCCATTTGCAAAAAATTTCAAATTCTTTCACATTTTTCCCTCCAAAATAGCTCAACTTTAAGAAGGCCTATATCTCTCAATTTTTGAGGTATGGAAGTGTTCTAGGACTTTTTAGAAACCTTAGAGAGTCCTCTAACCAGTGTCTTTGGTCTCATATCAAAATCATTTTCCATGCTCCTTGTGTGTCCTTTTGGAAAAAGTGACTTTTTGTGTACTTTTGAAAATGACCTATAATGTTTTAGTCCATATCTCTCAAATGAAGCATTTTTAGAATTGGCATGTGAGAGACAAAGTTGTAGAGAATCAAATTTCCTTCAAGATGAGCTTTGGATGGAAAATTTCTGATGTTCCATGTGAGAGTTATGGCTGTTCAAAGTTCAGTTGACTTTTCTTATACAAAACCCTAATTTAGAAACTTTTTGATTTGTTGATTTTTGATCTTTCCTTGATGAACCATGACCAATTCTTGATCAAATGGTGAATGATACTTCAATATGAGGATATTGACAAAAAATCAGGAGTTTTGACTTTACTTTGACCACAGTTGACTTTTAGGTCAAGATAGTCGACTGTTGATTTTCTGAACAATTGAGTGACCATTCCTTTGAATTGAGCCTTGATACTTGTCATAGAGATAGTGTGAAATGTATAGAGCCATATGAGATGCTTTGGAGCCATTGATTCACTGATTTTCCTTTGAATAAGTTAAACCCTAGTTTTAGAGCCTTGTGTAGGAGAATGTGTTTAGGAGCTTTGTGTATTGATTTGAATTTGTATAAGGAAGAATAGTATGGGCAAATTTTGGGGTATGACTAGGGATGTCAATGGGGCGGGGCGGGGCCGGGGGATACATTCCCACCATAATCCTCGCCGTCGAATCTATTCCCCATCCCCGCTTCGGGTCCCCACTACGGGGGGATTTTATCCCCCATCCCCGTACCCGCGGATCCCCGCGGGTCCCCACGGATCCCCGTGCGGAGATCCATAGACATGACTATTATCTTTTTAAACCAAATTAACAGTAAAAGCTTTAAAAAGTAACTACGAGAAATTTATAAATTATTCATTTACGATAAATAATATTGTTTTAACAATATTTAATCTATAATATTGAGTGTCATGACCACCAAAATTTCAAACTTAAAATAATCATTTATATCTCACTCTTTTAAATTTGTGTATAAGATTAATTATATGAAATGACAAATAGACTTACATAATAATTTAAAATTATATATATATATATATATATATATATATATATATATATATATATATATAAAAAATAAATTAAGGACATTTGGCTATTTTATGCGGGGCGGGGACTCCACGGGGCGGGGGATATTTACGCCACCCCCGTTCCCGAAGTCCTTCGGGGATACTTTGTTCCCCATCCCCGTCCCCGCGAGAGAAAAAATCCCCATTTTAAAGGCCCCAAATGGGGGATCCCCACGGGGATCCCCGCTAACGGAAACAAGTTGACATCCCTAGGTATGACAGCTGCCCCTGTTCAATTATCTTAAACCTGAAGATGTAGAGTGGTTTATATGCCAGTCGGTATCTGAAGGTGGAAGGTGATTGAACACTAGAATACCAAGAAATTTGCCCTAGCTGCAGTAAGGACTTTTGTCGGAGATGGGCTTGAATATGCCATCACTTGATATACTCGAGAGTCAGAATGTGTCGTATGTTATACTGTTTGTCATACCCCAAAATTTTCCTCCCACACTTTTTCATAACAAAAGCAAGGTTCAAATCTCAAGACATGGCTCATTCAAATAGTCCAGATAATTCACAGTCAACTGATTCAAATTGAAAGGTCGATCACAATCAAAGCATGATTCAAACCATAATTATTGGGCAAACATCAAGTATGGGGTGCATAACCATCATTTGATCAAGAATTGATCATGATTCCATTAATAGAAACTCAGAGATGAACAAATATAAAAAGGTTCAAATTAGGGTTTCTTAGGAGAAAGTCAACCCAACTTTGACTGGGCATAACTTTCACATGGAACATCAGAAATTCCCCACTCAAAGCCTGTTTTGAAGGAAATTGGATTCTCTACAACTTTGTGTCTCACAAGCCAAGGCTAGAAATGCTTCATTTAAGAGGTACAAAGCAAAAGATTACAGGTCATTTCCAGGCATCCTTCAGAAACAGTTTTTTTAAAGGGGATATGATCAAGATAAAAGCCTCAAATGAAAAATATGTTCCAAAGTGGCTTGTAGAGGACCTCTTGAGGTTTCTAAAAAGTATTAGATCCCCTTCATAGCTTAAAAATTGAGTGAGATATGCTTGATCAAAGTTAGGTGATTTTGAAGGGCCAAATATGAAGAAGGAGGGTTCAAATTGAGAAATCTTGCAAATGGGCCTATGTTTTTATGGTACAAACTTGATCCACAAGCCATTATCTTGTCCAAAACAAAAGGGCACGAAATTTAACATTATATTTAATTTAATTTGATTTTTTATTTTATTTTAATGATTTAATTAAGATAAAAATCAATTATTTTGATAAGAGAGATATATTGATTGTTTCCAATCAATATTTATGACCAAATATATGATATAATTTAGTACACATTGATTAGAGAAAAGATCAATACAAGATTGTGGCCAAAATAGAAGGATTAGATTTAGAAAAATAAAATCAAATTCTACAAAACTTGCAAGCTTGGATCCAAGGACTATGGGCTTCGTTTTTGACCTAATTTGAGTCTCCTATAAATATACAAGTCAAGACAGTGGATTAGGTGTGGAGAATTCGTGCACAAACTCACTTGCAAGAACCAAAAAAAAATCACTCAAGAACTTGAAACTGATTTTGGCGAATTCAGAGGTTTCAACAGAATTGGAAGATCGCAAAAGCTTCCTTGGATCATTTGGAACGTGCCTGGATCATCATACTTCGCCAACACCCCCAGAATAACCTCCTACAAGCCGAGGTAAGTCGTTCTAAAACTTGAATCGATTGGCACGATTTATGCATCCATGTGTTAATTTGTTTGCGTGGTATGATTTGTATGATGATTGTGAATGTTCCGGTGTGTTTAATTGAATTTCTGGGCACTCTGTAATGATCTGCCATTGTTGACCGAGCAAGGTATTAGGGTTCGTGGATTAGGGGTTTCTTATAGGAGTAAAATTAGGTCGCGATAATGGTGTGAATGAATTCGCGTGGTTGAAACGAAGGGAATAGGACAGGTGCGAAATATTTATTGCCCAGTATGTGCTGTTCGCTATTTTGCAGGTTTTTCTGCTACGAACGAATTCGTAGCGAATTCGTAGCCAATTCCTCAGTTTTTTTTGCAGGTGTGTTGGGGAAGATGATGATTTGTCATCGTCCGATTCGCTGGTTTGAATTCCCGCGCGCTTTTCATTACATGATTCTGATTTTATTATATAATATTCTGGGCGCATATATATTTCAAATAAGTGACTTGGTTGGGGTGGTTAGCAGGCGCGTATGTGAGAGGGAGGTCGCAGGTTCGAGCCTCCCCTCCTTCATTATTTTTTCTGAAAACATGACTGCTTGATCCAGTACATGTGCCTGCGTATAGAACACTATGCGTCCCTCAGATCTGACCCTTGATCTATCACCCATCTAGATCCAACGCTCCAGAATCCAGTGCCTATACCATGAACCTTAATAACAGCCTTATTAAATCACAAACCTAATAAACTAAATAAATTTTAATTGATATATTATTTTAATTAATTCTTTGTTAATATATTTATTTGTATAATAATTATCTTTTTATAAAATAATTAATATATAATATTTGTATTAAATTATAATTCGTTGTCCGTTCCGATTAAATCGATTAATCGCTATAGTCAACGATGATTTTAATTAAAATGTTATTTAATTAAAATGCAATCAATCTCTATTATTTGGTTAAATGGTTGCAATTATTTTATTAATTGTGATGATTAACCGTCTTCCCTTCGATTTAATTTGTTATTCTTTTTAATCGAATCAATCGATTACGAGGGGTAACAATACATATAAAAATTCTATAAAAATTATTAAAATATACCTTAATTCATTATTAGTGATAATCGAATCAATCGATTAAAATTGGCAGTGATGCAAATTTCAAATCTTTTAACTATGATGATCAAACCTATTGATCACTGCGGTTAATAGTGCCAAATCAGGGTTGTACGCCCACACCTTCAAATAATTCTCAAATCCATCCAAAATTACAAATTATCAAACTGCGATAGGCTAACCAAAAAGCCTCTAAAAAACCATATCAAATCAAATTCGAACTCTAAATGGCGTACAACCCTTCCCGAACTACGTAGACTCTGATCCTCCCTAAGGAGGTACGTAGGCACTTGGCAACAAGGCGAGTCCCCCTCTTCAAAATCTCAATCATGTCCTTATAATTTTGTTTGCCACATTTCTTTACAAACCCTGCCATGCAACCCTAATCTTTGATATATTAGCCTTTAGGAAAGTGCTGAGGGTGCCTAATACCTTCCCTCAGCCTGATTATAATAACTTACCCTCAATCTCTTATCTGCGTAGGGTTTCCTATTCGCCCTTCAGAATAGGTGGCGACTCTAAATCTAAAATTTTAGGCAGGTTGCTACAGCTGGCGACTCTGCTGGGGACAACACTTTTAGTGAATTATTATGCTCCTAAGGCTTGAGTGGGTTTAGGTTTATGGCTCGTGGTTTATGGTTTAGGGTTTGTGGCGCATTTTAGGGTTTGGCAAACTTGCCATTTTTAGGGTTTGGGGGGAGGTTCATCTTTTAATAAATATTAATGTTTTTTTATTATTTATTTGTTTTTGTTTTTTGTTTATTTGTTCTGCCTTGAAATGTTTAATTATTATATGCATTGCTGTTTTATATTATGTTAAACCCTAAGTGTGGGAGTTAACTTTGAGATCAATAGGGGAGTACGAATCTCCTACGAATCTCACTGATAACTCCACTCGGAGTGGGTTGAGTGTTCGGAAAGGTCCAAAACGAGGCTTGACTTTGTTGAGGGCTGGACTGGATACTTGGCTGATCTCTCCGAGAACCTACCCCAAAAATTCGAACCTCATGGATAAAATGAGTCGTTTTAAAATCCGAAGAGACAAAGAGTCTCGGAGGCTACGAATGACCCCATGAGACCTTCTAGAACCCCCCATAAAAGGTTGGCTCCCTAGAGCCCCCTACGTCGAACCTATGAACTTGGGTTTCTTGAAATATTGTGTTATATATGTTTGATTTGTTTTATATATTTTTTTGTTGCTATGATTTTCTTTTCTTTGTTGTGTGTTTGCATGCATCATCTCTCATTTGCATTCTCATCATGTTTTATCCACAAAAAAATAGTAAATAAAAAAATATGTAATATAAATGTAAAAATATATTCTATTTGGTGAATGTGTAGGAAGGATGAGTACCAAGAAGACCATTGTTCACTTTTCTGTTTCCACTCCGGATATCAAGAAGCTGAAAATAATCAAGGAAAAATTACCATCAAGTGCTTTGGATAGATTTGTAATCCGCTATGGGAACATTTTGGACTTGCTAAGGGTGAGAGTACAAGAAGAAGCAATTACTGCTTTGGTTCAATTTTATGACCCTCCGCTTAGGTGCTTCACTTTTCAAGACTTTCAGTTGGCTCCAACTTTGGAAGAGATGGATGCTACGTTGGGGTTCTCAAAAATTAAAAAAGAATTCTATACTGGTGTGGGTAAAGAAGTTGACTTTTCAGATTTGGCAAAAGCTTTGGGGTTATCTGCTACGGAATTGAAGACTAATTACAAAACTGATGGGGATGTGCATGGGATCAAAAGATCTTACTTAGAAAATCAAGCTTTAATGTATGCTCAAAAGAAACAATGGGACATTTGTGGACATTTACTAGCTCTTCTGATTTTTGGAGTTGTTTTATTGCCAAAAAATGTTGATTATGTTGATCCCGCTGCCATTCATGCTTTCACTTCCTTTAAGGTTCACGGAAAAGATCCTACTCCGACTATCCTCGCTAATATTTACTATGCTATCCATACAAAGTACGAAAAGAAGAGAGGAATGCTATTTTGTTGTGTCCACTTTCTATATTCTTGGTTGACTTCGCATCTCTATAAAGCTAGTGGTCTTATCAAAGAATTGACTAGAAATGATTGGGCTCAAAAGCTAAGGGCTCTTAAAGCAAATTCTATCCTATGGTATGCAAAGAAATTAAATTCTGATAGGATCATTTACAAATGCGGAGATTTCGACAATATGCCATTAATAGGGACTCTTGGTTGTATTAATTATAACCCCGTTTTAGCATTACGTCAATTAGGACATTCTATGGATAGTGAACCTTCCAAACAACAAATAGAAGAATTGATCTTGCATGATAATGGGAAAGGTGAACCAAGAACATTGAAGAAAGTAATTCAAGCTTGGAGTCAGGTCCAAAGAAAATATTTTGGGCCAAAGAATGCAATTGCAAAAGCACCTTACACCGCATGGGTTCAAGAAAGAGTTGGGAAGATTTTGCTTCCTTTTGTTGTGGATCCCGCATACAAGCCTGATTCTCCTGATCTTGTTCCTCTATCCATCGAAGAGATAGAAGGGATCAAGGCTGCCCTAGAGGCGTCCCGAAAAGAAAAAAAGAAGTTAGAACTTGATTTGCATCAACTTACCAACGAAAGGAGCCAACTACGCTTCGACCTTAAGGATAAGAACCAAGAACTTCAAGCAATGAAGGAAGAGAATGATAGACAAAGGAGTAAAAGGAAGCGTGCAACTGAAGGGTATTTAAGTGCTAATTTTAATTTAGAGGCTCATGATGAGAGGTTGGAGCAAGCTAATGCGGAAATTGCAAGGTGGAGAAGGCGTTATGAGAAGGCTTCCCATGACAAAGCGGAATCCGAGAAAAATCTAGAAGCTGTAGTCTTTGAATTGACTGATAGAACTAAGGATCAAGAAGAGGAAATAAGGAACCTCAAATATGATCTTCAAGAAGCTCGCAATTCTGAACAACAAGAGCGCGCAAGAAGATTAACCACGGAAGAAGAACTCTTACAGCGCACTGGTGAGTATGAAAGAGCATTTCAAGCTATGGTATCACTTCGGGAAGTGTTCATGAGAGAAAAAGAGATACACGAGGCAGCCTTGAACGAAAGAGACTATTGGAAAAGACAATACGCAATCGTTTCTACAGCTTACGAACATGTGAGCATGGTTCCTAAGATGCTTGAAGACTATGAGAAATGTCGCGATGATTATGATAAGCTAGTCTTCTTGTGTAATGATCTAATCCTGGATATTCCAAAAAGTTTGGAAAGAGCAGAATCCTCTCCCATCATCCTTCCTAAAGTCGTCAAAGAGTTTATGGAGCTTTGTAGGAGCATGGTGGACAAGTTCAAAGAAGACATCCAAAGGCGTTCTTAGCTTTATGATATTTCCTTGTTGCTTTTATTTCAAGTACTTTTAATTCAATTTATTTTGAGTATTTTTAATTTCAGTTTCCCTTCCTCTTTTGTAAACCAACAATGAAGTGGTATTTCCTTTCAATTAATAAAGTGTGGTTATTTTCGCATTTACTTATTGTTCCTATAATATTCACCAAATAAATATATGCAAAAAAAAAAGAAAAAAAGAAGAAAAAGAATAAAAAAAGAATGTATATTTACTATAATAATGTGGATAAGACATGAACATAGCATAAGCACAACATTCATATCATGCATGTCATATTTAACTACCAAGCATTAAAGAAAAACTATCTTCATCTCCAGTCACACCATTGCAACTCAACCGCTAATTCAGACAAGATCTCAAAAGAAAAGGGCAATGGAACAATTGGAACAGAACCAGGCCGCCCTTCGTGAGGAAATGACCCAACTAAAGGGTACTGTTGAAGACCTCCAGGGAGGAATGGCCCAAGTGCTGAGCTTCATGAAAGACCTCAAAGATAAGCAAGACAAAGCTAAGGAAGTTCATGATCAGTATGAAGAGATACCTAAAGATGGCAACCCATTGTTAGGATATGTTCGAGGCCATGACCCTCACAAAACGAATGCTCACGCATCTAAAAGGGTCACCACGACCCATGAAGAGGGAGAGGCCTCTCAAGAAGGATTTATCCCTACTACTCAGAAAGAAGGGACGTCTCGCACAGTTCGCATTCCAATCAACAATCCGCTTAGGGATGAGGACTACTTGGATCTACAGTATGGGGACACTAATGACACAGATCAAGTCCCTCAACCAAAGCTGACCTCTGCTGATTCTGGGGAGAATTCCAAGGAAAGTGAACAAATCAAGGCGCTGGAAGAAAGGATGAAAGCAATGGAAGGATATGATGTCTTCGATGTGGATACCTATGAAATGAGCTTGGTGCCGGATTTGACTATTCCTCATAAATTCAAGATACCCGACTTTGAAAAGTACAAGGGACTCTCTTGTCCGAAGAGTCACTTGCGCATGTATGTACGAAAAATGGCTGCTTATGCTCATGATCAAAAGTTGATGATGCATTTTTTCCAAGATAGCTTGAGTGGAGCATCGGTTGACTGGTATATGCAATTAGAGAAGTCTCACATCCGAAGCTGGACCGACCTTGCTAATACGTTCCTAAAGCAATATAAATACAATTTGGACATGGCACCCGATCGGATGCAACTCCAAAATTTGTCACAAAAGAAAGAGGAATCGTTCAAGGAGTATGCACAGAGATGGAGGGAAATGGCCTCCCGAGTCCAACCTCCCCTGTTGGAAAAAGAACTCGTAAAAATGTTTATGGCTACATTACAAGGGCCATACTACGATAAAATGGTAGGGAGTGTGTCCTCAGGGTTTTCAGATTTAGTGGTTATTGGTGAAAGAATAGAAGACGGAATTAAGAGCGGGAAAATACAAGGAGCATTATCTAACTCCTATCAGGCGAAGAGGCCTACCCCTAACTTCACAAAGAAGAAGGAAGGAGAGACTAATGCTGTAGGGCATCAGGAGAACAGACCTCCCATGTCATATCCACCACAACAAAACCGGTTTCAGGGAGGACAAAGGAGATTCGATCCGCTACCTACTTCCAAGAAAGAAATTCTAAAATATTTAATAAATGAATCCTTGGTAGAAGTTAGGCCACTGCCACCCCTTCCTCCAGGCAAGATCACACCCAACTACAAACCAAATGAAAGGTGTGAATTTCACGCCAATTCTCCTGGACATACCTTGGAGAAGTGTTGGGCTTTTAGACACATAGTCCAAGATCTGATTGAGTCAGGGGCAATTGCCTTTGACAAACCCAATGTGAAGACGAACCCGATGCCACACCATGATGGTGCAGTCAATGCAATAGAGATTGTCAATGAGCAAGAGTTGGTTCAACAACGGAACTCCCCCATAGATGCACTTAAGAGGTATCTTCTTATAAAGGGGTTTATCCTAGAACACAACGAGGCTTTTAAAGACACTCTGCAAAGACTCATGGATCAAGGGCTGATCCAGCTGGAGGAACACCCTGAAGAGGAATATGTGGCAATGGTTGAAAGAAACGAACCTTTAATGATACCCGCACAAGGGGCAAGGAAACCATTAATTATCCCATGCTCTAGACCACCAGTGATGATACCTACGCAAGAGCGTACCAAGATCATCCCAATCAGAGGACCATATCCCTTGGACAAGATGAAAGCAGTACCATGGGAGTACGAGACCGATACCAATACTGCAGTATCAAGCATTGTTGGACCTGGGGGCATGACCCGTAGTGGGCGCATATTCAAAACTACGCAGGCACCACAAACGTCTAGTGAAAACTTGACACAATCTGGAGGACAAGCGGTTGTAAGACCAAGTGACGAGGCTGAACCTAAGGATAAAGAAACTTCTAATAGGGATGCTGAGGAGTTTCTTGCTCTGATTAAGAAAAGTGATTACAGAGTAGTGGATCAACTGCAACAGACACCGTCTAAGATATCGCTCTTATCACTATTGATACACTCTGAGAAACATCGAGATGCTCTGATGAAGATCCTAAACGCTGCCCATGTAACTAAGGACATCACAGTCAATCAATTTGACGGAATGGTGGCCAATCTAACTGCTGGGGCATGCCTAGGTTTCAGTGACAATGAGCTACCCCTGCAAGGAAAGTCACACAATAAAGCCTTGCATATCTCCATGCAGTGTGGGAAGGCTCATCTGGCTAGAGTTTTGATCGACACAGGGTCATCCTTAAACGTGATGCCAAAAGCAACACTTGACAAGATAGCCTTAGAAGGACTTGTGGTTAGACCTAGTCGTCTGGTGGTTAAGGCTTTCGATGGATCACAGAGTCCGGTGTTTGGAGAGGTAGACCTTCCTGTCATAATTGGTCCCCACACCTTCTGCATCAATTTCCAAGTGATGGAGATTGAGCCAGCTTATACCTGCCTACTAGGACGCCCTTGGATCCACGCAGCTGGGGCAGTCACCTCCACCCTCCATCAGAAATTAAAGTTTGTGAATGGGAACTCCATAGTGACTATCAATGGAGAAGAGGATATATTTGTCAGCAATCTAAACTCATACAGATATATTAAGGCTGGAGACGAAGCATTGGGTACCGCATTTCAAGCTCTAGAAATTGCAACCGCTATTACACTACCAGTGGAGAAGATAAGAAGGGCGGTGACCTCATGGAAAGACCTACAAGACGCAGATACTAAAGGCTGGGGCAAGCTGCCAGAAGTTTTGGAGAAGAAAGATCGCCTGGGATTAGGATACCAACCCACCAAGGTCACAAGCATTAAGAAAGAAGAACGACCATTTCCCCCAATAATGCAAACTTTTGTGACTGGCGGGTATGAACATGTGGCTATGGTGTCCAACCAGGATTCTCGAGAAGGGACGTCCAATTTCATTCGAAAAATCAGGCCAGGAGAACAGCTTCAGAATTGGACAAGCCGGGAGATACCGGAGATAGTTTTCATTTCAAAGTAATTTGCTTTTTGTGTGTTTTATTTCCCTCTTTTAATAAAGAAAAACAATAACGCTCATGCCTCGCCCGAAGCATAGAGCCAGTTTGTAAGGGCCCCATTTACTTTCAAGTTCGAAGTTTATTAATAAAATTGTCTTTGCATTTTGGTATTGAAAATATTGTCTTTTCTCGCATTTATTCCTTTTCCATTTCTGAAAATGACAAATAAATTTCTTGCACAAACAAAGCACGTTCACATCTGCATACTAAAAGAAAACAAAACATAAAACATGTGCAGATCACCTTCTGACACCACCGATAATAATACTGCTGAGACCCTATACAAACTCGAGGCTCTCGCTAATCAGGCTGAAGAAGGGGATGAGGAAGACGATGAACCTCCGGAAGAGTTGTCAAGGTTAGTGGATAAGGAATCCAAGAGCATGCTCCCTCCACAAGAGGCCATTGAAATTATAAACTTGGGAACGGATAAAGAACCCAAGAACATTAAGATTGGGGCAACGCTAGGTAAGGACGTAAAAGCAACGCTAATCAAGCTCCTCTACGAGTATGCAGAGATTTTTGCTTGGTCATACCGTGACATGCCGGGGTTGGACACAGACATCGTGGTACACAGGTTACCTCTCAAAGAAGGATGTGCGTCGGTCAGGCAAAAGCGCAGAAGGGTTCGACCAGATATGGATAGTAAGATTAGGGAAGAGGTGCTCAAACAATTCGACGCCGGGTTTATCGCCGTGGTTGACTACCCACCATGGATTGCAAACATAGTACCAGTTCCTAAGAAAGACGGGAAAGTACGCATGTGTGTAGATTACAGGGATCTAAATAAAGCAAGTCCGAAGGACGATTTCCCACTACCACATATAGATATCTTGGTGGACAATACAGCACAAGCTTCAGTGTTCTCTTTTATGGATGGTTTCTCCGGGTATAATCAGATCAAGATGGCGCCCGAAGATATGGAGAAAACAACCTTCATGACATCTTAGGGCACTTTCTGTTACAAAGTAATGCCTTTCGGGTTGAGAAACGCAGGGGCAACATATCAAAGGGCCATGGTTACATTATTCCATGATATGATCCATAAAGAGGTCGAAGTATATGTAGATGATATGATCGCCAAATCCGGCACAGAAGAAGAGCATATTACAAATCTACATAAGCTGTTTGAACGCCTGAAGAAATACAAGTTAAGGTTGAACCCGAATAAGTGCACATTTGGTGTAAGATCGGGAAAGCTGTTGGGATTCATTGTAAGCCAACGAGGTATAGAGGTTGATCCTGATAAAGTAAAAGCCATACAAGCGATGCCCGTCCCAAAAACAGAAAAAGAGGTACGAGGTTTCCTGGGTCGGTTGAATTACATCTCAAGGTTCATTTCACACCTAACAGCTACATGCGAGCCTATATTCAAACTACTCAGGAAGGATCAACCTATCAAGTGGAATGATGATTGTCAAGTAGCCTTCGAAACCATAAAGAACTACTTGCAAGAACCACCTATACTCTTACCTCCTGTACCCGGAAGGCCACTAATCATGTACCTCACAGTACTCGAAAGGTCTATGGGGTGTGTACTGGGGCAACAAGACGAAACAGGCAGGAAAGAACACGCTATTTACTACCTCAGTAAGAAATTCACGGATTGCGAGTCTCGGTATTCACCATTGGAAAAGACATGTTGCGCCCTAGCATGGGCCTCCAAACGTCTAAGGCAATATATGCTGAATAATTCCACGTGGCTAATATCGAGAATGGATCCTTTAAAATACGTGTTCGAAAAACAGGCACTCACGGGTAGAATTGCAAGGTGGCAAATGTTGTTGTCCGAATACGACATACAATATGTAACTCAAAACGCAATAAAAGGGAGTGTATTGGCAGAACATCTTGCTCACCAACCCCTCGAGGAATACCAATCTATGAAGTTCGACTTCCCCGATGAGGATATTATGCTAGTAAGAGACTATGAAATACCAGGACCCGACGAGGGACCTAAACCGGGTTTGGTATGGAAACTCATGTTCGACGGTGCCTCAAATGCACTAGGACATGGCATAGGAGCAGTATTGACATCTCCCGATGACCGGCACTTACCCTTCACCGCAAGACTATGCTTTGACTGCACCAATAACATAGCAGAATACGAAGCGTGCATATTGGGGTTAGAAGCTGCGATCGATCTGAGGATTAAACTCCTTGATGTCTACGGAGACTCAGCATTGGTAATCCATCAAGTCAACAAAGAATGGGACACTCGAGATGCAAAACTAATCTCATACCGAGACCTTATACTGGAGTTGACGGCTGAATTTGATACTATCACTTTTACTCATATCCCGAGGGAAGAAAATCAAATAGCCGACGCACTAGCAACGCTCTCCTCTATGTTCAAGGTGACCTGGCCAAACCATGAACCATAGATAACTGTTAGACACTTCGACGAACCTGCCTATTGTCTCACGATTGAGGAGCAGTCTGACAACGAACCATGGTACCACGACATTAAAAAGTACCTGGAAAAACAAGAATACCCGGAGAATGCCTCAACAATTGATAAAAAGACACTAAGGAGACTTGCATCCAAGTTCTTCTTAAGCGGAAGCATCCTATACAAAAGGAACTATGATTCAGTGTTGTTGAGGTGTGTAGATAAAAACGAGGCTAAGGAGATTATCAGGGAGGTACATGAAGGAACCTTCGGAACTCATGCAAACGGACATTCAATGGCTATAAAAATACTGCGAGCAGGGTATTACTGGTTAACAATGGAGGCCGACTGTTTCCAATATGCAAGGACCTGTCACAAGTGCCAGATCTACGCTGACAAGGTGCACGTACCACCAAACCCGTTGAACGTTCTGAGTTCACCATGGCCATTTGCAATGTGGGGAATCGACATGATAGGGATGATAGAACCTAAAGCTTCGAATGGACACCGATTTATATTGGTTGCCATAGACTACTTCACCAAATGGGTCGAAGCTGCCTCTTACACCAACGTAACAAGACAAGTAGTCACTCGGTTCATCAAGCATAATATCATATGTCGGTATGGGGTTCCAAGCCGGATTATCACCGATAATGGGTCGAATCTGAATAATAACATGATGAGGGAGTTGTGCGAGGAGTTCAAGATTGAACACCACAATTCTTCACCATACAGGCCTAAAATGAACGGCGCTGTCGAAGCTGCAAACAAAAATATCAAAAAGATAATACAAAAGATGGTGAAAACATACAAGGATTGGCACGAAATGCTTCCCTTCGCCCTACACGGTTACAGAACCTCGGTGCGTACATCTACAGGGGCAACCCCCTTCTCCCTAGTCTACGGTATGGAAGCTGTCCTCCCAATCGAGGTGGAGATCCCGTCACTAAGAGTCATAGCTGACACAAAGTTAGAAGAATCGGAATGGGTAAAAACTCGTTTTGATCAGCTTAATCTCATTGAAGAAAAGCGACTGACAGCTTTGTGTCATGGACAACTCTATCAAAAGAGGATGAAAAAAGCGTTCGATAAGAAGGTCCGACCTCGAACCTACAACGAAGGTGACATTGTCCTCAAGAAGATACTGTTACCTCGACTCGACGCTGTTGCACCCCAAAATTTGCCCTCTTTATTGGAGCTATAAGTTAATGATGACGTTTATTTCGTCATCCAAAAATGGAAGAAAAATAATAAAGAGTTTTCATGGGTTTAGGAGGGTAAAGTGTGAAAGAGCGGTTTAAACGGTGAAAGTACGAGAAAGTTCATAAATACTATTTGGAAGGTGATACGAGCTAAGTTCCCGCGATGTCTCCGCTGTTTCGACGATATCTACAACTTTCGTGTTCGGCTCGGGAGCCAATTATTTGAGGAAGGTTGTCAAATGTGCAAATTACTTGAGAATTCGCGGTGAAAAAACAGTGCTAAATGTAGGGTTTCGGACCTCGGAAAATTCATATCTCCTAATCCGCTCGCCGGATTCGCTTGAAAATTTAACTGGAGCTCCGTGGCATCATTACCAAGATTTCATATGTTCGGACCGAAGGCCAAATATGCATAGAAAATTCCCAGAATTTTAAGGATCGTCGCGTTGTTTCGGTAAAAAGTGTGTTTTCGGGTATGTCGCGCCGAGTTCGAAAATTCATAACTTCTTCGATTTTTATCGTATGAAGTCCATTCCGGCGGCATTCTCTCAGAAATTTTGTTAGCTTCGATTCTTTGTCACACATGCCTGTTCAGATTCTGAGCCGAAGATAGTGTTTTATCGAGTTCTTTGAGCGGTACTCACAAAATTTCGCACAGTCGCGTCAGATGGATCGACGTTTCTCGTCATTCAAACGGGCGTATTTTCTTCATCGCTTATCGGATTGAGGTGCTTCTCGCGGCGACGGGTCACAAATTTGGTCATCTTCACAATGGCATTGGTTTCGTTCCTAAATTCAGAGCCGAACCGAGTTTCCTTAAAAACGAGCCAAAATAAGACGCACCGAGGGCAATTTGGACATTTCGCGTTGACAATATATAAACATTTTGCTCTTCACAAATCAGAGGAGAACTCTCATAACTTCAATTTCACTCAAAAGATCAAAAACACTCTCTCTCAATTCTCTCTCAATTTGCTTGGATCAAAACCACAAAAACTCACAAAAACTTCATCAATTCAAGATCAAATCTTAAGAACAAATGAAGATCAAAGCACAAATCAAGATCTTCTCCTCCGATTAAAGTGTCGCGCATCTCTCTCCCTATCAAAGGATCTCACGCGCCACTCTCTCCCTCACACCTCTTGAATTTCGTTCGTGTTCGCGTCGTGTTCGCGTTCGTGTTCATTCGATCTCATTCTCTTCGTTCGATCCGGTAAATTCACTACAAACCTTGCTAGATTATTGAATTTGTTGCTTAATTCGACATTGATCATGAAGATTTTTGATTGTGGATGATGGATCTATGATAATTGATGATGATAATTGCTTGTTGACAGCTTCGATTTGTGTTGATCTTGATTATTTGATTGAATTTGAGATTTACCGTTGAGTTGTTGATGATGCTACATGCATGTTTCTTATGATCCAAGAAATTGCATGCTAAGTGTTCGATGATTTGAATGTGTGAAGCATTTGTGCTTAATTTTGAGTTCTAGCATGTGATAATTGATTGTGGAATGATAATTCATGATGCCTACGCTAAATTGATGCCATTTGAGGTTTGATAACGATTGCTCTTGATGATATAATCACAATGCCTACGATTCAATGCTTGCATGCTAATTGTTCGATGGAATGTTTAATTTTGCTCTTAAAGACCGATCAATTTGCTGAATAATGTGCTTTGCTCTTGACTCATAGCATTGCATGTTTGATATTTGCTTGTATGCTGAACATTCATGAAGAATTGCATCATGTTTCCTTGCGAGAAAACTCAATTTTCGGCATTTGGCACTGCTAGGTCGACCCAGGGTGAGTTTAGGTCGACCTAAAACCTTCATTTTTGATCCTGGCACTGCTAGGTCGACCTAGGGTGAGTTTAGATCGACCTAAAACCTTCATTTTTGATCATGGCACTGCTAGGTCGACCTAGGGTGAGTTTAGGTCGACCTAAAACCTTCATTTTTGATCCTGGCACTGTTAGGTCGACCCAGGGTGAGTTTAGGTCGACCTGGAGCTGTTTATTTCGTTTCTGGACCTGTTAGGTCGACCTAGGTCGAAGGTAGGTCGACCTACTTTTGCTTCCTTTGCTTCCTAACTTCAATCTTTCATATCTTTTTGCTCGTAACTCCGATTTGCGCGTTCTTTATACCGTTGGAAAGCTTGTGAAACGTGCTATCTTGTGAGATGATTGGTATTGATTGATTGTGGTTTATTCATCTTTGTTTTCCCCTTGACATTTTGTTGTTCATTTCATGTTTGCATTAGTTATTCCTTTTCTTTTAGATTAGAAGGTAATAACGCAATTCCGATTGCGATGTTTTGTTATCTCTAACTTGTGTGCTAGTGTGCAAGGCTTTTGGAAGGTCACCGATTGATACTCATTGCTTGAGTGTTCCGCTTCACTTGCGGAATACGATTATATCTCGTTGACTCGTATCGTGCTCTCGACTTGGAGACACGATCTTATTGCTTTATATCTGCTTGTTTGGTTTGCTTGTTACTCTTGCAGGTGTATCGTGATTATGCTCGACGCGCGTGTCGACCTTTGTGTGCTTTATGGCTAATCGGTGTGCTGACCATTTGCTTTTGCTTTGCTAGCTCGCTTGCGGGATTCTAGTTTCTTCGCTTCGCCTCTCTGTAGTTTACGGATCATCATCCGTTTGGTATTGATCCCGTTTCATTTTATTTCTCTCGCACTTTATCGCTTTCCCGCATCATCCTTTAACATGAGAAGTAGGACTTAGACATGCATCTGGCCAAGCCCTCGAAAGAGGCTCTGTTTTTGTTGGTGTGTTTATATTTGTGCTTTGCGGCAGGGAGTCACGGTGTAATAAGTCCTATATGGCACTCTGTTAAGTCCTCATGGAAGGCATGCGGTCAAGGGTTCGTAATCAACCCCCGCCTAGTCTCATCGAGTCCGTTTGGTATGCGCACGCTACGCGTTGCTCGCTTCCGAACTTGCACAAGATCTTGTTATCGAGTATGTCAGGAAAAGGGTTCATGTAGCCGGACCCCCGCCTTTCCTATAGCTCGCGTCGCTCGACGTTGATGCTCGGTGTACGCACGCACCGTTTTCCTTTACGATCCGTGACGGCTTGGTTGCTGAGAGGGGTCCGCCCTCTTGTCTATGGCCCGATCATTTTCACGAGGTCTAATGCTTGGTTGACTTGGGTTGAGCTGCTCCCCTTGGCTATGGCGGGACCGCTTTTCTACCACTCGGTCAGTACCGTTGGTTTGTTTGCTTTACGAGCGGATGCTCGTTTGTGTGATATTCTTGTGTGCTTCCCCTTTTCCCTCGTAGGTTGATAGCTTAGCTTAGACATGTACCCTTTGTATGATAACATTAGGTAGCAAGCTTTCCCCCGTATCTTAGGTCTTCCTCATGCATTCTTTAAAACACAAACCACACTCTTTGATTTCCTTTTCTTAAGAACTTGTTATTTCCGCTCCATTCCCAAGCGTGAGTCTCCAAAGGTCGAGCAGCGGAGTGTGAATGTAACTCGTTCACCTAAAAAACACAAAACAAACAGAAATTAGTTAGCCGAGCTACGGTACCTCTGATTCCGCAAAACGGATACGTAGGCAGCGGGGTAGGGCCCGTGCGAGCATAACACTTTCTTTTCCCTACATTCTGCATTCATTTTAGTCCAGATTAGCATAGATTTGTTACACACCCATAGATTTAGACACAAGCGTGGATACCATCGAGTACGATGGGCGCGTGGGGTGCTAACACCTTCCCCTCGCGTAACCGACTCCCTTACCCTCTTCTCTGGTCGTGAGACCGTTGTTTTGTTTTGTGGTTTGCTGGCATTCCCTTCCTTTTCAGGATAAATATGTTAGTGGCGGCTCTGTTAATTTTCGCGGTAGCGACAGCTGGCGACTCTGCTGGGGACGTCTTGACCTGTTGCTGGTCCGGACTCGGCGAGTCGATCCTAGCGCTTGTGTGTTTATCATTGGGTGTTTTTATTTCTTTGCATATTTATCTGTTTGCATTGCATTCTATGTGCGCTTTTACTTTTTGCATCATATTCTGGACTGTCTGGATCTCTGTTTGTTGGGTGGGTGTTTCAAGAGGTAAAAGGCCCAATACCCAGGCTATGAGTGATACCATAGGAACTAGGACTAGAGTGGCCGTGACGGACAGAAGGCGTATGCCTGATTGATCTGATCACGTATCCACGGGCAGAGCTTGGTGGAATGAGGCAATATCGTATGATAACGCATACATTCGATCCTCTGTTGGCTTTTTGACCTACCTTGGCCTAGATTTACCCGTGAGTGGGGCGGGAATCAATCATTGCTTAACAGGTACATTGATGGTGACTTCGGTTCTTGTTCGAGGGTTACCGTTGTTCTTGTTCGAGGGTTACTGTTGGTTCTTGTTCGTGGGGTACTATGGTTCTAGTTCGAGTGATGATCTATGTTCTATGGATGTTGGTTCCGTGGGTTGACATTCTATGTACCGTATGGTATACCATCTGGGGGCCGAACCTTTGGCTATGTATTACATGTGTTACCGGCAGTCTAGAATGCCTGGTGGGCGGCAACAAGCCCCACCACTTCGCATCATAGCATATTTATTTCCAAAAGAAATGCCAAAAAAAAATGTATGATAACAAGCATTTGCATGTCATATTTTTTCAGGGATATTCAGGAGTTCACCCAAGTTGAAGATGGACATTCTCACTGATACTGTCAAAGAACGCACGAGGCATACCAGAGCTTATAAGATTCCGGGTATTGATGTTGCGGGGTTGATTGGTTTGAGTTCTCGGTTGGAAGGGGAGGTTCTCCGTGACTTCAATCATGATTATGGCAATTTGCTCCCCATCCTCAATACATCTTTTGATCCAATGGCTTTGATCACCCTATTTCAGTTCTATGATCCGCACTTGAGGTGTTTTACGTTTCAAGACTATCAATTGGTGCCAACACTCGAGGAGTTTTCTTACATACTCAACATACGGATCACTGATGATGTACCTTTTGTTCGGGTTCCCGAGGTTGTGAGATATGAAAAGGTAGCCGAAGCTCTTCACATGGGTATTAAAGAGGTGGAAAGAAATTGGAAGTCATCGGGCGATGTTTCTGGTTTCTATCTTTGCTTTTTGATTAGTAAGGCTGAGGATGCGGCTAAGAAGGAGCAGTGGGTTGATTTTAGTCGTTTGCTTGCTATCATGATCTATGGTATTGTCTTATTCCCATCAAGAGAAGACTTTGTGAGTTTGGCGGCGATTTGTGTCTTTATGAACAAAAACCCCGTTCCAACGTTGCTTGCGGATACTCTTTTTTCGATCCATGCGAGAAGTAAGAAAGGAGGATATGTTGTTGGTTCTTGTCTTCCGTTGTTGTATCGGTGGTTCATGTTGCATTTGCCGGTGAGAGGACCTTTTGTGCTCAAGAAGAGCTCTCTTAAGTGGTTAGATAGGATTGTTAACCTCACATCTTATGATATCAGATGGAACTATTGTGTGGGGAAGGTTTGGAGCATTATCACTAGTTGCGGTCAGTATCCCAACGTTCCTCTCATGGGAACCAGAGGTTGTATTAGTTACAATCCCACGCTCGCCTATCGTCAATTGGGATATGAAATGGAAAGGGCTCAGAATGATGTAGAAGCATTTGAATCAGTGTACTTTGTTGATGGTAATGATCCTTTGGAGCTAGAAAAGATAGCATGTGCTTGGACTAAAGTTCACAAAAGAGATCAAAATACTTTGAGCAAGAAAGTTCCTATTGCCATGGGTCCTTACCGAAAGTGGGTTGAAGCAAGAGTGGCAAATCTATTGTTACCATTTGCGAGGTCACGCCCATTGTATGAGCAACCTCCCACGGTTTTATCAGATACAGTTGCGGCTGAACTCTATATTCAAACCGAAGCGGACAACATCAAGCTGAAATCAAAGGACCGAGAGGTTGGCTTGGAGAGGTATTTTCAAGATTGTGAAAAGGCGGAGTTGGCTCGTAAGCTCAAGCATGCGCAAGGTGAAGGTTCAAACTTGACACACGCTCAAAGGCGATCTCATGACTTGATGGAAGAAAGCTTGTACCGAAAACAACAGGAATGTGTGAAGTTGCGAAGGTCCGAAAACAATAGCAAGAGAAGGATGCAGGATTCAGAAAAACAATTGATGGAAGAGAAAGCCAAGTCTGCTCGACTTGAAGAAGAATTAACAAGACTCCGAGCCCAACGGAGAGGAGATGTGGGAGCTCATCCTATTATCAGGCGATCCTAGTGTTGGCCCATGGTCGATTTGCTGTGTATTCTTAATGATTGGCACCCATGTCCAGGATTGTTGGATGGGGTCGCATTTTGTTATATTCTGGATTTCTTTTGTATGCCTTATGAGCACTTTGTGACACGGTTATGTCTTGAGTGTATGAACTCAAATTCTCTGTTATGTTTGAATGAAATGTGCTCAGTTTGATGAATTATTCTCGTGTGTGGATTGCTGTTCAAATACATTCTGTATCAAGGTTGCTATGTCCTATCTGAAAGTGGGATGAACTCTTGGATACCTGAAAATTGACAAACATTTCATGCATATCATTCATATATCATACATGGCATATATTTGCAGGTTTTGCAGGTCTTATATCTTATGTCTCGCTGTTTTGTTACCAGAAGGAGTTCTAAGACGGCTAATCACCCGTATCCGACTAGGAGCAGTCAGAGAAGGCAGATGGAACAGATTCAGGAACAAATGGCTGAGATGAGAGCTCAATTGACAGAGCAGATGAATGCGCAGATGGCGCAGTTTATGGAAGCATTGACTAATGTGACCAAGGGGCAGGATGACTTGCGAGTTCTCGTCGAGAATTCCAGAAGGGTTGAGAATGGAGGACATTCGAGGCTGTTTGACGATGTGTCTGGCAGGATTGACGATCATCATGATCCGAATGAGTTTGATCGCTTGGGAGGGCACTATAATCCTTTCAATCAGAATCATGGGTTTCCACCTCCGCCTCCGTCTCGTCTGCTGGGAAGGAGAGATAATCATAACCGTGATAATTTGGATTTCAATGTTGAAAACTTTGATCAGGTATCGAGGCATAGTGCTGATGGTGCACCTGAGGAAGCCGAGAGGTATCGTCTGATTGAAGAACGTCTCAGAGCTGTGGAAGGCAAAGGGGTGTTAGGCATGGATATCAACGACTTGGGGTTGGTTCCTGGTGTGAGGATTCCCCCGAAATTCAAAGTGCCATCTTTTGACAAATACAATGGGGCGACTTGCCCTATGACTCATGTCAAGGCTTATTACCGTAAGATGTCAGTATATTCTGAGGATGAGGGTTTTCTGATGCACTTCTTCCAGGATAGTCTTGCTGGGGCTTCCTTGGAGTGGTATGTTCAACTCGAGCGCACTCATATTCATTCTTGGAGAGATCTTGTGGAGGCTTTCATTAAGCACTATCAGTACAATGTTGACATGGCGCCCAATAGGACTCAGTTGCAGAGTTTGGTTCAGGGGTCTAAAGAATCTTTCAAAGAGTACGCTCAGAAATGGCGTGAGTTAGCTGCAAGAGTTCAGCCACCGATGACTGAGCGTGAGATGATTGACATGTTCACCAGTACTTTGTCTGGACACTATTACTTGGCCTGTAGTGCTTCAGCCAACTTTTCTAAAATGGTGAGATATGGCGAGCGTGTCGAGATGGGTCTAAAGATGGGGAAAATTCAGTTGGGAGCTTCTTCTAATACTCCTAGTGGTAAGAAACAAGCTGAGGGTTATGCTAAAAGGAAGGAAGGAAATGCGGATGCCATATATGGAAGAAGGGGTTCAGGGAGAAGCAATTCACAGGTTAATGCTGTCATGATCCCAGTACCGCAACAACAGCCTCAGCAAGGACATCATTCCAATAATGATCGCTATCCTCCCAGGACCAGGCCTCACAGAAAGATTGATCCGATTCCTATGACCTATGCTCAAGTGCTACAACATTTGCTTAAGATTGAGAAGATTACTTTGAGAGATGCTCCGAATGCTCCGGACACACAATCTCCGAATTACAATGCAAACGCACGATGTGCTTTTCACTCAGGTGCCGCTGGTCATGATACCGAGAGGTGTATTGCGTTGAAGAATAAAGTCCAGGACTTGTTGGATCAAAAGATAATTCAGTTCACTCCTACACCCAATATTGTCAACAATCCGATGCCTGCCCATGCGGGTCCAACCGTGAATGCCATTGTCAATGGTGAGGAGGTGGATAGTGACTGTGATTTTGATAGCTGGATTCGTCCAAGTATTCCTGGGGAGATGCCTCGCAACTGGACAATTGAAGATGTCATTCAAGTCACACAAGCTCAGGAGTAAATTTCTTGTTTTTTTACTTTTCTTATCATGCAATAATTCCTACGCTCTGCCCAAGGCGTAGTGAATCATTTGTAGGGCCATGCAGTTCGCATTTTCAAAGTTAATCATGAAATAAAAGGACGTTTTTGCATTCAAATGTTTTGTTCTTTGTCTTTCTTTTAAACTTTTTTCCTTTAAATGGCAATGTTTTCGCACACACTTGCACATAGCTTAAAAATAAAACTAAAATAAAAACATCAATCATGCAGATGTTCCACTACCACGGATTCCATTGGTAACAGTTCCGCTATTGCTCATTATGATTTCGACAATCCGATCTACCAAGCCGAGGAGGAAGCTTATGAAGATTGTGACCTTCCCGATGAGTTGGCCAGATTATTGAAACAGGAAAAGAAAGCGATTCAGCCGCATCAGGAGGAAATTGAGATGGTAAATGTTGGCACTAAAGAGCAAGTCCGAGAAGTCAAGATAGGGGTTGCGCTTGAGCACAGTGTGAAGCAGAGGCTTATTGCTATGTTGAAAGAATATGCGGATATCTTTGCTTGGTCTTATGAGGATATGCCTGGTCTCGATACAGATATTGTGGTACACCGTCTGCCTCTCAAGGAAGATAGTCCTCCTGTCAAGCAGAAGCTTCGAAGGACTCGCCCAGATATGTCTGAGAAGATTAAGAAAGAGGTTGAGAAACAATTTGATGCGGGCTTTCTGCAAGTTGTGAATTACCTGCCGTGGGTTGCGAATATTGTTCCTGTACCTAAGAAGGACGGAAAGGTCAGGATGTGTGTTGACTATAGAGATTTGAATAGGGCGAGTCCGAAAGATGATTTTCCTCTTCCTCACATTGATGTGTTGGTGGATAATACTGCTCCTTTCAAAGTGTTTTCCTTTATGGATGGCTTCTCTGGGTACAATCAAATCAAGATGGCACCAGAAGACATGGAGAAAACAACGTTTATCACACCGTGGGGAACTTTCTGCTATAAAGTCATGCCTTTTGGGTTGAAAAACGCAGGGGCAACGTATCAGCGCGCCATGGTGACTCTTTTTCACGACATGATTCACAAAGAGATTGAAGTGTATGTGGATGACATGATTGCAAAATCTCATACTGAAGAAGAGCACTTGGTTCACTTGCAGAAGTTATTTGAGAGACTTCGGGAATTCAGACTGAGGTTGAATCCAAACAAATGCACTTTCGGAGTGCGATCCGGAAAGCTGTTGGGCTTTGTTGTTAGTGGAAAAGGTATTGAGGTCGATCCTGCGAAAATAAAAGCTATACAAGAGATGCCTGAGCCGAGAACAGAAAAAGAGGTTCGTGGTTTCCTAGGGAGGCTGAACTACATTGCTAGATTCATCTCTCATCTTACGGCCACTTGTGAGCCAATATTCAAATTGCTAAGAAAAGATCAGACGGCCAGGTGGAATAATGATTGTCAAAAAGCATTTGAAAAAGTGAAAGAGTATCTGCAGGAACCTCCGATACTAATGCCTCCAGTTCCAGGAAGGCCTTTGATTATGTACCTCACAGTTCTTGAAAATTCAATGGGATGTGTGTTGGGTCAACATGACGAGTCTGGACGAAAAGAGCATGCAATATACTATCTTAGCAAAAAGTTTACCGACTGTGAATCCCGATACTCACTGCTCGAGAAAACTTGCTGTGCTTTGGTGTGGGCTGCTCGCCGGTTGAGGCAGTATATGTTGGTTCACACCACCTTGTTGATCTCCAAGATGGATCCTATCAAGTATGTTTTTGAGAAGCCCTCTCTTTCCGGAAGAGTAGCCAGGTGGCAAATGATCTTGACTGAATATGATATCCAGTATACTACCCAGAAAGCCATCAAAGGTAGTTTGTTGGCGGATTATCTTGCGCACCAGCCTGTTGAAGATTATGAACCGATGAAGTTTGAATTCCCTGATGAGGATGTTCTGTACATCAGAGATTGTAACATTCCTGGCCCAGAGGAAGGACCCGAACCAGGATCGCGATGGACGCTCGTGTTCGATGGTGCCTCTAATGCACTGGGGAATGGTGTTGGAGCTGTAATTACTTCTCCATCAGGTTTTCATATTCCGTTTACAGCCAGAATCTGTTTTGATTGCACTAATAACATGGCTGAGTATGAGGCTTGTATCTATGGTATCGAAGCTGCGATCGATTTGCGAATCAAGTACTTGAAAGTTTATGGGGATTCCAATCTTGTCATTAGCCAGATCAATGGAGATTGGGAAACTCGCCATCAGAATCTGATTCCATACAGGGAGCATGTGATGAGACTCATTCCGTACTTTGATGAGATCACATTCGAGCATATCTCTAGAGAAGAGAACAATCTTGCTGATGCTCTCGCTACTTTGGCTTCCATGTTCAAAGTGAAATGGGCCAATGAGGCGCCTAACATTACCATCAACAGGTTGGATGAGCCGGCATTCTGCTTTGAGGCTGATGTCGAATTAGATGGTAATCCCTGGTATCATGATATCAAAAAGTTCCTCGAAACTCAAGAGTATCCTCCCGAAGCATCGGTGACTGATAAGAAGTTTTTGAGAAGGTTTGCAGCTAAGTTCTACCTCAACGGTGGGGTTTTGTACAAGAGGCATCATGACGGTGTGTTGCTTCGATGTGTTGTTAAGGAAGAAGCTTCGAAAATCATAGAGGAAATGCACGAAGGAGAGTTTGGTACCCATTCTAGTGGGCATACAATGGCTAAGAAGATCTTGAGGGCTGGTTACTATTGGTCCACTATGGAAACTGATTGTCATAACCATGTCAGAATTTGTCACAAGTGCCAGATTTATGCTGATAAAGTGCACGTGCCGCCTGTGCCTTTGAATGTCTTGACTTCTCCGTGGCCTTTTGCAATGTGGGGCATTGATATGATTGGAGAGATTAAGCCTACTGCTTCCAATGGACATCGCTTCATTTTGGTTGCCATCGATTACTTCACCAAGTGGGTTGAAGCCGCATCCTATGCGAATGTCACCAAGCAAGTGATTACTCGCTTTATCAAGCACAACATAATCTGTCGTTATGGGATTCCTGAGAAGATCATTACTGACAATGGATCGAATCTTAATAACAAGTTGATGAAGGAGCTTTGTGAGTCCTTCAAGATCAAGCATCACAACTCTTCTCCGTATCGTCCAAAGATGAATGGCACTGTTGAAGCGGCCAACAAGAACATTAAGAAGATTGTGCAGAAGATGGTAGTGACTTACCGAGATTGGCACGAGATGTTGCCTTTCGCCTTGCATGGCTATCGCACCTCTGTGCGTACATCGACTGGGGCAACTCCTTTCTCACTTGTTTATGGTATGGAAGCGGTATTGCCTGTTGAAGTTGAGATTCCTTCCCTGAGGATAATGAAAGACGTCGAGCTTGACGAGTCAGAATGGGTACAAAATCGGATGGATCAGTTGAACCTCATTGATGAAAAGCGTTTAGCGGCTATTGGTCATGGTCAGGTATACCAAAAGAAGATGAGAAAAGCTTTTGACAAGCGGGTGCGACCCCAAAGCTACAAACCAGGCGACCTGGTACTCAAAAGAATCATTCTTCCTCAAGGAGATCCACGAGGCAAGTGGACTCCGACGTATGAAGGTCCCTTTGTTGTGCAGAAAGTGTTCTCTGGCGGTGCCATGATGCTTGCAACGATGGATGGCGAGAACTTTCCGCACCCTGTGAACGCAGATGTAGTCAAAAAATACTTCGCATAGACCTGATAAAAAAAAAAAGAAAAGAAAAAAAAAGAAAAGGAAAAAAAAAAAAAAGAAAAAGAAAAGAAAAAGAAAAGAAAAAGGGAAAAAGAAAAAAGAATAGAAAAGGAATCAGGCAAAAGAATGAAAAAGAAACAGACCGCTAAGTTGAAAACCCGAAAGGGCGGCTTAGGCAAAAAAGGGACAAAAGCGAATGACTACATCTCGCATGCCACCTTGGCAATCACTCTTCATACATACTTAGGGCTCCCGACCGAGGGATAAGCAAGACTCCGTGTTCTTGAGTTCGCACCTGGCGGCTCAAATCCCTAAAGCATGCACAACATCCAATCATACATACTTAGGGCTCCCGACCGAGGGATAAGCAAGACTCCGTGTTCTTGAGTTTGCACCCGGCAACTCAAATCCCTAAAGGCACTCTCAAATCCCGTCGGGTTCACAAGTTCAGTAATGTCACATCAATCAGTTGTTAAATCGGGCAGTGATCAATCCTAATGAGTACGGTCTTCCAAAGCAAGGAGATGAGAACGTCGGAGTTATAAAAGTGATAGCGGGATCAAAACCAATGGATATCTGTTTCACATTGTCATTTCTCTTGTACTCAATAAATGTGTGGTTACCTCTTACTAGGAACTACTTCTGAAACGTGTTCGCTCTTCTACGAGCATTCCTTTTGCAATTAATAAAGATCCTTTTTATCTTAAACAACTGTTTTCTTTTACTGTTTTGTTTGCATAAAACGTCCTGAGTTTGTGTTAAACTTTGCATATGAAAACTGCATTGCTTTTACAATACATGATTAGAAATGATATAACCTTTGAATCTATTTCGAAGTCTTGTGTAACCAGGATGGCAGGACAAGATACCATGCTATATCCTGGGGCATGTTCATTTGTTTGTCTCGCAGGTACGTCCTTGCAAGCGCTTCGTATCAGCGTGTTGGCGAACCTAATCATGAGATATTCTCACTCCCCAGCCGAGTGCTTCCTAATGAAAGATTCTCACTCCCCAGCTGAGTACATTCAGATGAGACTTTCTTTGTTCCAGGATTCTCACATCCTCAGTAAAGCATATCTTAACGCATTCTCTATGCTCCAGAAGCCTTATTCCCGACGGAATGCTTTCTCTCCTCAGTTGAATCATGATGAATGGTGTCTGATTCCCCAGTAGGCTCTTAATGAGGTTCCTTGCCTGAATGCCTCATTTTCCCCAGTAGAGGGCTTTCTCTCCCCAACAGATTGACCTGTTCTCCCCAGGAGAGTCATATTATTCCCCAGTGGAGTTGTCTTAACAAAAGGTTCTTATGTCAAGTTCCTTATCCCCAGCGGATTTCTCATATCCTCAGCAGCTTGCTTTGCAGAAGTGTTCATCTCCCCTCACTGAGTTTCTTTCCTCAGCAGAGATTCATATGCATCCTCAGCAGGATCTGTTCTCATCTAGGATTTCCCCGGCGGAATGCGTCCTACACCAGCAAGTTGGTTACTCTTCACCAGAGTTATCTCCACGACTTGCTCTTATCTCTTCATCCCAGTATGTCGAGAATTTGCTTCTCCAGTGAAGTTGCATGGGTCTTCCCCAAGCAGTTAAGTGGGATGTTCATATCTTCAAGCAAGATTTGTTCCCCAACCAGAGCTCGCATCCAAATTTGATCGTCTCCAGCAGATTTCTGATTCATCTTGGCCAGCTCGCAGTTTGTGACCCTTGGTCACCCATCTTGTCCTCTCCACAGAGTTCCATACTCTCTCCAGGACTTCTTCAGCAATTCAGTGCTCCTCCGTTGTCTCCCTAAGCAACGTTCGAATCATGCATCATTTGCATTGCATTCTCAAAAGCGTATAGCGTCTTCCTTCTCGAAAACGTTATTCCATACACATTCCTACATACATCATGCATAAACCATATCATATCTGTTGTCTCTTTCTACAGGAAAGTCATCCAGATTCAAATGCTCCATAGAGAGCAATATTCGCCTAGTCATTACAGGCGCTTATCCTGATGTTTTGAATCAGAAGAGGATTGTTCTACTTATTTTCTGGCATAGCTCAGATCAGTTCAAAGACATTCCTATTCCCGATGCCCCCAGATCGGTGGAAGATATTTGTTCCCATTCCTGATAAATCAGACTTTCAGTTGAAGGAACCGCCTCCGGATCTCCCAAGATCTTCCGAAGGAGCAAGCCCTCTGATACATCAGATCAGTTGGAAATATCTACTCCCTGACGATTTAGTTCGTTCAGAAGAAGAAACTCGTTTGCCCAGTCCTGATACCTTACTATCAGTTGAGGACGTTTTCTTTACCCGGCGTACACAGTTCGGAAGAAACATCCGTTCCTATCCTAATATCCAGTTTCAGATTAGTTGAAGGAACCGCCTCCGGATCCCCTTGGTCTTACGAAGGAGCTAGCCGCTAATTCCCAGATTAGTTGGAATATCTACCTGATGATTTAATTGCATCAGAAGAGATGTCTGCCCAGATTCCCAGATCAGAGATACTTTTACCCGTTGATGTCCAGATCAACCGGCGTATCTCCTTCGATTCCCAGATCGACTTAAGACATCTATCCCGATGCATGTTCGGAGACATCTGCAACGCCTGATACTCAGATTATTCAAGATGTTCCTTCTCTTGATGCCCAGATCATTTGAAGTGTTTTCCCCTGCCTGTGGGTGTCCGTTCCTCCTTTTTCACAAGTGGGAGCATATTTATTATCCAGATCAGTTGAAGTTTTTTCCCCTGCTCGCGGGGTGGTACATTCCTTCTTGTTACGAGATGGAATCTTCTATTGATCAAGAGCGCAAATTTTCGAGTTCATTCTGGTATTCAATCTCCTTCCACCTCGACGGTTCGAAACTTTCGTTTCTCACTCGCAAGGTTCAAGAAGTTTGAATAGGGGCAGCTGTTGCACCCCAAAATTTGCCCTCTTTATTGGAGCTATAAGTTAATGATGACGTTTATTTCGTCATCCAAAAATGGAAGAAAAATAATAAAGAGTTTTCATGGGTTTAGGAGGGTAAAGTGTGAAAGAGCGGTTTAAACGGTGAAAGTACGAGAAAGTTCATAAATACTATTTGGAAGGTGATACGAGCTAAGTTCTCGCGTTGTCTCCGCTGTTTCGACGATATCTACAACTTTCGTGTTCGGCTCGGGAGCCAATTCTTTGAGGAAGGTTGTCAAATGTGCAAATTACTTGAGAATTCGCGGTGAAAAAACAGTGCTGAATGTAGGGTTTCGGACCTCGGAAAATTCATATCTCCTAATCCGCTCGCCGGATTCACTTGAAAATTTAACTGGAGCTCCGTGGCATCATTACCAAGATTTCATATGTTCGGACCGAAGGCCAAATATGCATAGAAAATTCCCAGAATTTTAAGGATCGTCGCGTTGTTTCGGTAAAAAGTGTGTTTTCGGGTATGTCGCGCCGAGTTCGAAAATTCATAACTTCTTCGATTTTTATCGTATGAAGTCCATTCCGGTGGCATTCTCTCAGAAATTTTGTTAGCTTCGATTCTTTGTCACACATGCCTGTTCAGATTCTGAGCCGAAGATGGTGTTTTATCGAGTTCTTTGAGCGGTACTCACAAAATTTCGCACAGTCGCGTCAGATGGATCGACGTTTCTCGTCATTCAAACGGGCGTATTTTCTTCATCGCTTATCGGATTGAGGTGCTTCTCGCGGCGACGGGTCACAAATTTGGTCATCTTCACAATGGCATTGGTTTCGTTCCTAAATTCAGAGCCGAACCGAGTTTCCTTAAAAACGAGCCAAAATAAGACGCACCGAGGGCAATTTGGACATTTCGCGTTGACAATATATA
The DNA here is from genome assembly GCF_029867415.1 of Vicia villosa. Classification (NCBI taxonomy): domain Eukaryota; kingdom Viridiplantae; phylum Streptophyta; class Magnoliopsida; order Fabales; family Fabaceae; genus Vicia; species Vicia villosa. The sequence goes on along the minus strand of NC_081184.1, from coordinate 165,069,695 downwards.
AACATTTTGCTCTTCACAAATCAGAGGAGAACTCTCATAACTTCAATTTCACTCAAAAGATCATAAACACTCTTTCTCAATTCTCTCTCAATTTGCTTGGATCAAAACCACAAAAACTCACAAAAACTTCATCAATTCAAGATCAAATCTTAAGAACAAATGAAGATCAAAGCACAAATCAAGATCTTCTCCTCCGATTAAAGTGTCGCGCATCTCTCTCCCTATCAAAGGATCTCACGCGCCACTCTCTCCCTCACACCTCTTGAATTTCGTTCGTGTTCGCGTCGTGTTCGCGTTCGTGTTCATTCGATCTCATTCTCTTCGTTCGATCCGGTAAATTCACTACAAACCTTGCTAGATTATTGAATTTGTTGCTTAATTCGACATTGATCATGAAGATTTTTGATTGTGGATGATGGATCTATGATAATTGATGATGATAATTGCTTGTTGACAGCTTCGATTTGTGTTGATCTTGATTATTTGATTGAATTTGAGATTTACCGTTGAGTTGTTGATGATGCTACATGCATGTTTCTTATGATCCAAGAAATTGCATGCTAAGTGTTCGATGATTTGAATGTGTGAAGCATTTGTGCTTAATTTTGAGTTCTAGCATGTGATAATTGATTGTGGAATGATAATTCATGATGCCTACGCTAAATTGATGCCATTTGAGGTTTGATAACGATTGCTCTTGATGATATAATCACAATGCCTACGATTCAATGCTTGCATGCTAATTGTTCGATGGAATGTTTAATTTTGCTCTTAAAGACCGATCAATTTGCTGAATAATGTGCTTTGCTCTTGACTCATAGCATTGCATGTTTGATATTTGCTTGTATGCTGAACATTCATGAAGAATTGCATCATGTTTCCTTGCGAGAAAACTCAATTTTCGGCATTTGGCACTGCTAGGTCGACCCAGGGTGAGTTTAGGTCGACCTAAAACCTTCATTTTTGATCCTGGCACTGCTAGGTCGACCTAGGGTGAGTTTAGATCGACCTAAAACCTTCATTTTTGATCCTGGCACTGCTAGGTCGACCTAAAACCTTCATTTTTGATCCTGGCACTGTTAGGTCGACCCAGGGTGAGTTTAGGTCGACCTGGAGCTGTTTATTTCGTTTCTGGACCTGTTAGGTCGACCTAGGTCGAAGGTAGGTCGACCTACTTTTGCTTCCTTTGCTTCCTAACTTCAATCTTTCATATCTTTTTGCTCGTAACTCCGATTTGCGCGTTCTTTATACCGTTGGAAAGCTTGTGAAACGTGCTATCTTGTGAGATGATTGGTATTGATTGATTGTGGTTTATTCATCTTTGTTTTCCCCTTGACATTTTGTTGTTCATTTCATGTTTGCATTAGTTATTCCTTTTCTTTTAGATTAGAAGGTAATAACGCAATTCCGATTGCGATGTTTTGTTATCTCTAACTTGTGTGCTAGTGTGCAAGGCTTTTGGACGGTCACCGATTGATACTCATTGCTTGAGTGTTCCGCTTCACTTGCGGAATACGATTATATCTCGTTGACTCGTATCGTGCTCTCGACTTGGAGACACGATCTTATTGCTTTATATCTGCTTGTTTGGTTTGCTTGTTACTCTTGCAGGTGTATCGTGATTATGCTCGACGCGCGTGTCGACCTTTGTGTGCTTTATGGCTAATCGGTGTGCTGACCATTTGCTTTTGCTTTGCTAGCTCGCTTGCGGGATTCTAGTTTCTTCGCTTCGCCTCTCTGTAGTTTACGGATCATCATCCGTTTGGTATTGATCCCGTTTCATTTTATTTCTCTCGCACTTTATCGCTTTCCCGCATCATCCTTTAACATGAGAAGTAGGACTTAGACATGCATCTGGCCAAGCCCTCGAAAGAGGCTCTGTTTTTGTTGGTGTGTTTATATTTGTGCTTTGCGGCAGGGAGTCACGGTGTAATAAGTCCTATATGGCACTCCGTTAAGTCCTCATGGAAGGCATGCGGTCAAGGGTTCGTAATCAACCCCCGCCTAGTCTCATCGAGTCCGTTTGGTATGCGCACGCTACGCGTTGCTCGCTTCCGAACTTGCACAAGATCTTGTTATCGAGTATGTCAGGAAAAAGGTTCATGTAGCCGGACCCCCGCCTTTCCTATAGCTCGCGTCGCTCGACGTTGATGCTCGGTGTACGCACGCACCATTTTCCTTTACGATCCGTGACGGCTTGGTTGCTGAGAGGGGTCCGCCCTCTTGTCTATGGCCCGATCATTTTCACGAGGTCTAATGCTTGGTTGACTTGGGTTGAGCTGCTCCCCTTGGCTATGGCGGGACCGCTTTTCTACCACTCGGTCAGTACCGTTGGTTTGTTTGCTTTACGAGCGGATGCTCGTTTGTGTGATATTCTTGTGTGCTTCCCCTTTTCCCTCGTAGGTTGATAGCTTAGCTTAGACATGTACCCTTTGTATGATAACATTAGGTAGCAAGCTTTCCCCCGTATCTTAGGTCTTCCTCATGCATTCTTTAAAACACAAACCACACTCTTTGATTTCCTTTTCTTAAGAACTTGTTATTTCCGCTCCATTCCCAAGCGTGAGTCTCCAAAGGTCGAGCAGCGGAGTGTGAATGTAACTCGTTCACCTAAAAAACACAAAACAAACAGAAATTAGTTAGCCGAGCTACGGTACCTCTGATTCCGCAAAATGGATACGTAGGCAGCGGGGTAGGGCCCGTGCGAGCATAACACTTTCTTTTCCCTACATTCTGCATTCATTTTAGTCCAGATTAGCATAGATTTGTTACACACCCATAGATTTAGACACAAGCGTGGATACCATCGAGTACGATGGGCGCGTGGGGTGCTAACACCTTCCCCTCGCGTAACCGACTCCCTTACCCTCTTCTCTGGTCGTGAGACCGTTGTTTTGTTTTGTTTTGTGGTTTGCTGGCATTCCCTTCCTTTTCAGGATAAATATGTTAGTGGCGGCTCTGTTAATTTTCGCGGTAGCGACAGACGCCCGAGGAAAATGGACACCTAACTACGAAGGTCCATACATCGTAAAAACGGTGTTCTCAGGAGGGGCATTAGTCCTCACTACAATGGACGGGGATGAGCTACCGCACCCAATCAACTCAGACGTGGTCAAGAAGTACTATGCCTAGCAAAAGCAGGATTACCAGACATAAGCCGAAGGCAAACTACGAAGGATAGGGTATCGTGCAATCATCTACTTCTGAAGTCGAAGGATTATTGGGGCCCTCGATAACAAAAACAAAAAAACAACGGCAGTATTAATATCATTTCTATTTGTCATTTTATTTCTTCGCATTTCTGTACACTCGCCAATTCAAGGCAATATCAATAAAATTTCCTTTTTTTTTGCATACTACGCTTCATTTCTAATTTCAGTACCATTTGCAAAGGATAATTTATTTTTATAAACTTTAACATGGATTTAACATGAGAAACTTGCAAACTTGCAACACAAAAGCAAAAAGACAAAATCTCCGGAAAGGCTACACACGCCTTGCACTGGTGTTACCCCAGGTTGATCCTTTCACAAAAAAAAAGGTCGGCAAATCATTCGAATACGAACTGAGCCAGAGTTCACAAACAATTCAAAAAAGGTTAAACAAAGGCGATGGGTGATAAGGAGATGAGTGATAAGGAGATGAGGTGTCGGGGTTATCATACATACATCATTGCATACATTCATCAGTATACATACAACATATACATGTGTAAGCATTCACACATGCGCATTATACAAACAACGCATAAGCATGATACATACGCATTTACAGAACAAAATTCTACATAGGTAAATTTCGCGATAACACTCGCGGATAACCCTATTGGTGGTACAGGTAAATTCTGCGATAACACTCGCAGATAACCCTGATGACATAGGTAAATTTCGCGACAACACTCGCGAATAACCTTATTGGTGGTACAGGTAAATTCTGCGATAACACTCGCAGATAACCCTGATAACATAGGTAAATTTCGCGACAACACTCGCGAATAACCCTATTGGTGGTACAGGTAAATTCTGCGATAACACTCGCAGATAACCCTGATAACATAGGTAAATTTCGCGACAACATTCGCGAATAACCCTATTGGTGGTACAGGTAAATTCTGCGATAACACTCGCAGATAACCCTGGTGACACAGGTAAATTCTGCGATGCTATTCGCAGATAACCCTGTCGGTGCAGGTGAACTTGCTAGAATTATAGCAAGCAATCCTATGGGGGTCCACAAACTACGGAAACTTACTAGAACTATAGTAAGTGGGGGTTCACAAACTGCGGAGGCTTGCCGACCATAGCAAGCCAATTACACAGCCAACAAAGGTCCTCGCTATGTAAGACTCAGGCTTTAGCAGGACATTTCTCTTTATCCATACTCAAATTCAAGGCAAATTTAAGGGTCTTCCAGTATTTAATAACTCTTCGATCGGAACAACGCGAGGTCTACACACTCTCTTGTCACCCAATCCAAGGTAATTAAATAGGGGCAGCTGTCATACCCCAAAATTTACCTCCCACACTTTTTCATAACAAAAGCAAGGTTCAAATCTCAAGACATGGCTCATTCAAATAATCCAGATAATTCACAGTCAACTGATTCAAATTGAAAGGGCGATCACAATCAAAGCATGATTCAAACCATAATCATTGGGCAAACATCAAGTATGGGGTGCATAACCATCATTTGATCAAGAATTGATCATGATTCCATTAATAGAAACTCAAAGATGAACAAATATAAAAAGGTTCAAATTAGGGTTTCTTAGGAGAAAGTCAACCCAACTTTGACTGGGCATAACTATCGCATGGAACATCAGAAATTCCCCACTCAAAGCCTATTTTGAAGGAAATTGGATTCTCTACAACTTTGTGTCTCACAAGCCAAGGCTAGAAATGCTTCATTTAAGAGGTACAAAGCAAAAGATTACAGGTCATTTCCAGGCATCCTTCAGAAACAGTTTTTTTAAAGGGGATATGATCAAGATAAAAGCCTCAAATGAAAAATATGTTCCAAAGTGGCTTGTAGAGGACCTCTTGAGGTTTCTAAAAAGTATTATATCCCCTTCATAGCTTAAAAATTGAGTGAGATATGCTTGATCAAAGTTAGGTGATTTTGAAGGGCCAAATATGAAGAAGGAGGGTTCAAATTGAGAAATCTTGCAAATGGGACTATGTTTTTATGGTACAAACTTGATCCACAAGCCATTAGCTTGTCCAAAACAAAAGGGCACGAAATTTAACATTATATTTAATTTAATTTGATTTTTTATTTTATTTTAATGATTTAATTAAGATAAAAATCAATTATTTTGATAAGAGAGATATATTGATTGTTTCCAATCAATATTTATGACCAAATATATGATATAATTTCGTACACATTGATTAGAGAAAAGATCAATACAAGATTGTGGCCAAAATAGAAGGATTAGATTTAGAAAAATAAAATCAAATTCTACAAAACTTGCAAGCTTGGATCCAAGGACTATGGGCTTCGTTTTTGACCTAATTTGAGTCTCCTATAAATATACAAGTCAAGACAGTGGATTAGGTGTGGAGAATTCGTGCACAAACTCACTTGCAAGAACAAAAAAAAATCACTCAAGAACTTGAAACTGATTTTGGCGAATTCAGAGGTTTCAACAGAATTGGAAGATCGCAAAAGCTTCCTTGAATCATTTGGAACGTGCCTGGATCATCATACTTCGCCAACACCCCCAGAATAACCTCCTACAAACCGAGGTAAGTCGTTCTAAAACTTGAATCGATTGGCACGATTTATGCATCCATGTGTTAATTTGTTTGCGTGGTATGATTTGTATGATGATTGTGAATGTTCCGGTGTGTTTAATTGAATTTCTGGGCACTCTGTAATGATCTGCCATTGTTGACCGAGCAAGGTATTAGGGTTCGTGGATTAGGGGTTTCTTATAGGAGTAAAATTAGGTCGCGATAATGGTGTGAATGAATTCGCGTGGTTGAAACGAAGGGAATAGGACAGGTGCGAAATATTTATTGCCCAGTATGTGTTGTTCGCTATTTTGCAGGTTCTTTTGCTACGAACGAATTCGTAGCGAATTCGTAGCCAATTCCTCAGTTTTTTTTGCAGGTGTGTTGGGGAAGATGATGATTTGTCATCGTCCGATTCGCTGGTTTGAATTCCCGCGCGCTTTTCATTACATGATTCTGATTTTATTATATAATATTCTGGGCGCATATATATTTCAAATAAGTGACTTGGTTGGGGTGGTTAGCAGGCGCGTATGTGAGAGGGAGGTCGCAGGTTCGAGCCTCCCCTCCTTCATTATTTTTTCTGAAAACATGACTGCTTGATCCAGTACATGTGCCTGCGTATAGAACACTATGCGTCCCTCAGATCTGACCCTTGATCTATCACCCATCTAGATCCAACGCTCCAGAATCCAGTGCCTATACCATGAACCTTAATAACAGCCTTATTAAATCACAAACCTAATAAACTAAATAAATTTTAATTGATATATTATTTTAATTAATTCTTTGTTAATATATTTATTTGTATAATAATTATCTTTTTATAAAATAATTAATATATAATATTTGTATTAAATTATAATTCGTTGTCCGTTCCGATTAAATCGATTAATCGCTATAGTCAACGATGATTTTAATTAAAATGTTATTTAATTAAAATGCAATCAATCTCTATTATTTGGTTAAATGGTTGCAATTATTTTTTTAATTGTGATGATTAACCGTCTTCCCTTCGATTTAATTTGTTATTCTTTTTAATCGAATCAATCGATTACGAGGGGTAACAATACATATAAAAATTCTATAAAAATTATTAAAATATACCTTAATTCATTATTAGTGATAATCGAATCAATCGATTAAAATTGGTAGTGATGCAAATTTCAAATCTTTTAACTATGATGATCAAACCTATTGATCACTGCGGTTAATAGTGCCAAATCAGGGTTGTACGCCCACACCTTCAAATAATTCTCAAATCCATCCAAAATTACAAATTATCAAACTGCGATAGGCTAACCAAAAAGCCTCTAAAAAACCATATCAAATCAAATTCGAACTCTAAATGGCGTACAACCCTTCCCGAACTACGTAGACTCTGATCCTCCCTAAGGAGGTACGTAGGCACTTGGCAACAATGCGAGTCCCCCTCTTCAAAATCTCAATCATGTCCTTATAATTTTGTTTGCCACATTTCTTTACAAACCCTGCCATGCAACCCTAATCTTTGATATATTAGCCTTTAGGAAAGGGCTGAGGGTGCCTAATACCTTCCCTCAGCCTGATTATAATAACTTACCCTCAATCTCTTATCTGCGTAGGGTTTCCTATTCGCCCTTCAGAATAGGTGGCGACTCTAAATCTAAAATTTTAGGCAGGTTGCTACACTGTTTATGAGGAATAGGCTTAGGTTAGAGTGGGTCTAGTTTGCATCAGTAGGTGTCTGGAAAACCGTGCGTTAGGTCGAGGAATGAGTCGTGCGTTAGACTAATCCCAATTGCATCCTCGGATGTCTGGAAAACCGTGCGTTAGGTCGAGGAATGAGTCGTGCGTTAGACTAATCCCAATTGCATCCTGATAGGAAAAATAGCAAGTGTACTATTTTTGCCTATTGTAGTAATAAAAGGAATTTTCTCCGAATGTCGATCTCAAGGACTGCTTGAGGATATAGAGTTTGCATATGATTTCAATTAAACAAAAAGTCACTGGTAAATGGTTTGGTTTATAAGAAAACGATTAAAATATGCAATTTAGAAATAGCGAATAAATTAGTTAAACGAATAACAGATATGAGTAGTATGCTAAAGGTAGGTGAATGATTCTGCCTGCAATAACTTCGACTTATCAATGCAATAATATACTTCACAGCAATTGATTACCGGTTCTCTAGAGCATCTAATCCTAAGTCCTTAGTCAGAAGATCTTTGAACACAAACCCTAACTTCTATGTCCATAGTCAATTACGGTAATGATCAAGCATTCAAATATCGAGAATTTTCCGGTCAAGATAAAGTATTTCTAGTCCTAGATAATATTTATTATCCCATGTTCTTATTCAGGTCGATAAACAATAGCTGCCCAGCTTAATATTTATAAAAACTCATAATCCGTTTTTCCGACGGTTTATGCATTAAGAACGATAACAAGAACAAATCAATTTAACCATGAATAACAAAATTACTGCATTGACAAATACGAATTCATTACATTCAGAATCAGGGTCACCCCCTTTAGCAAAAAGGGGTTTAGCTACTCATAATCAAAAACAAAGCAATGAAAAGAATTGTTGTCATTACAAAATCTGTGGAGGAATCAATCTTCAATTGTGTAAACTCTTGAATGATGTGAAACCCTTGCCAAATTCTGAGTTCTCCAGCGCTCTGAACGTGTCTTTGCAGTCAAAAATCGTCCAACCCGGTGAAATTCGCAGTACTGGTTTATATAGGTTTGAGATGGGCAACATTTTGGGCCTCATACGCGTATGGGCAGAGTAATTTTTACACATGATTTCAGCACAACGCGTATGAGACGCGTACAAGATGGGGGTCATACGCGTATGACATTCCCATACGCGTATGAGCAGACTTGTTTTTTGCCTTGGAGTTTAAGGAACGCGTATGGGACTGGAGACTGGTCAAGGCATACGCGTATCAGAAGGTCCATACGCGTATGGGCTGCCTTGACTTGGATTTTCTTCCTTTCTTGCTTGTCCCTGCTTTTGTGCTCCTGATCTTGGACATCCATGCTCATAAACCTGAAACCACTAATTATACCACAAAGAGCGTAAAAAGGAACTAGAAAGTGGTTACCTTAAGCAAAAATACTTTTTATTGAAAAGAACAAAGATAACTTAAAATCGCGTGTTAAATCAAACAGTTTACCAGAATTCTTACTTTTTAAATGGTGAAATACTAACAAAAATGGTGACTGATCACAACCCCAAACTTAAATTGTTGCTTGTCCTCAAGCAACTCCAAATCAAGACCAATCATATCACCCCAAACTTATTTGAAACAAAACTCTTACCACAATACCTGTGAAATCTTTCGCACCTCATTTCGCGATCACCCTTTACTTCTTCCAACTTTATGCCACCATCGCTTAGAAATACTTTCATTTTGAAACATCATTCGACCTGTCAGCTTCCTTCACACTCTCACCAATTCTCTCAGGGGTTCATGTGTTTACACTCAAATCATGGTATGTAATACTCACTCAATAATTCGAATGAATCCTAATCCTTGTTAACATGCATAATTCACACACTTTTTCGAGGTCTTTAAGGATGTAATGGGGCTCGGGTCAAGGTGGAATAAAAACAGAAGGATGAAGGTTACAAGTTTCAAGTATGTGTCTCTGCGTCTCATTGCTAAACACGGTTACTGTTGGGTCTCTTGGAAAAGTCTTCGGGTAGTTCCATGCACTTATTCATGAGTACCTTTTCATTGTAAGCTCTCTCTCTTTTTTTTTTTATTATATATTTTTTTCTTCTTTTTTTTTTCTTTTTTTTTTTTTGTACTCATATTGTGAGTTCATCTTTTTGAACATCATTGCATAGCTACCCCAAACTTACACGTTGCTATTCCATGAGCAACCCCAAACTTACACAAAAACCAAGAAACCAACAATTGTAATTTACATACTTGAAACAGGGGAATGTGATATTTAACCAGGGTGTGAAGAGAAAGAAAAGATATCTTTTTTTTTAGCTCGAAAATGGGTAACAAGGGATAATCAAGATTAGGTGACTACAAAAGGCTCTAGGGTGAAAGAAAAAAAAACTTGCCTCAGTGTGTTATCATGCAGTATACAACAGAAAGGACGCGTGCAAATTCTGAATAGTAGAATCATACCTGAATATCCGTCATGGAAATGAATGAATAATCGGCTATATCTGATCTCACCATGGTAGGTTGATGTTGACAGGTCTCCTGATGGTTCTCCATATTGTGCGTCTTCACTCAAGTTGTCACAAAGTTGTTAGGATTTCAGGATGACGTTGACTAAAGTGCGTCCGATCGTGAGTCACAGGTATCTATGAATGAGGTAACATGATTGGATGATTTACTCATTTGTGGAGTTTAGAGTCGAGGTCACCCATTTAGTTAGAACCACCATCTCTAAAAACAAGAAATTCATACTGGATGATAAAACAACGGATTCATTAATAAGTTATGCCCAAAGGGCGATTACAGAGAAATGAAACTAAAATAAAACCAAAACAACGAAAGCAAAGTACATCATAACACAAGATAACTAAAAGCAATTGAAACAAAATAAAGGCTAACAAACAAACTAGAAGATCACAAAAGAACACTATGCGTCGGTTCTTCCATCCCTGTCCTGCATATCCGCATCAAAACTGATGTGCTCATTGATATCAAAAGGTATCCCCTGAACAAATGCATCTATTGGGGATACATTCGGCTGCGGGTTAGGGGTTTGCTGATGTGGCTGTTCTTGCGGGATAAAGGGTCCCCCCATCTGAAATGGTGCAGGAAATCCTGGAATGCGAACGATCCCAAAAGAAGGATCATCTGAAGTGCCCGAGTAACGATCACGGAAGCGCTGAGCATCATTCCACAAATCAGTCTGGTGACACATATAGCGTGCTGGAATCCCCATCTGCAGGCACTGGTCTTGCCACATACACCAACCTGACATCATAAACCGATACAACCGAGAGTTTTCATCCATCATATCTGCAGCAAAAGATGATGGAACAGATGCAGAAGCATCTGGAGCATTAGTACTCTCTGGTGCGGGGGTGGTGTTCTCAGGTCTCGTTGTGCCACTCGGTCCTGAACCATCATCTCTAGGTTCTTCAGCCTGAGTGTTGTGAGGTGCAACGAGAGACAACCAACTCGTCCCTAAGGATTTAGCTGGTCTAACCACTGGTCCATCAAGATCTGGAACGCCTGCTTTCCTGCACAACAAATAAATCACAAAAGCATGACCGAGCGCTTTCTTTGAAGAAGATTGCGCTATGTCGTCAATATCAGAAGAGATGATCCGCCCAATGTTCACAGGACGGTGGGTCAGAAAAAAATAAAGCAACATTGCTCTTTTAGCAATTAAATCAGAGCCGCTTTGATTGGTGCTCAGAGTGTGATGGACAAAGAAAGCCCAAGCTTTTGGAATAGGGGCCAAATCCATAACCATCATCTTTGAAGGCGAGGCTCTTGTAGTAGGGTGCCAGTCTTTTCCTTCTTGAAGCAACAAATTCTTCATCTCGTCAAATGGCCAGAATCTTCTCATGGACATCTTCATCTCTTGATAGTGACAATGTTCCTCGAGGGGTCGTGATTTCAGAATCCGATTAATCTTATCAGCACTGAAGTTTATTCTTTTACCCCGAACTCGAGATTCCAACACTAGATCAACCTCTGATTCTGGCCTGAAGGCGTTGGCATAAAATTCTTGGATCAAAACTCTGCTAACAGGTTTAATCCGCTCATTCAAAAATGTTAACTTTTGTTCTTGAAGAACAGTTTGGACTTCAGGTAGTTCCTCGGGTGTTAATGTCCAGGATCTTTCTTCAATGATGTTTCTGGTGGCTAAACTCTCAAACTTTGCATAGTGTGCAGCAGATCTGAATCTGTTACGATCATATGGGGCCATGGTTGAGAAGGAGGAACAGTGAAACCTGAAAACTAAGGCACAAACACACACAAATCTACAATTCTGCAGAGAAAATGAGAGCAATACGAGAACTATGCGTATGGAAAAACAGAGAAATGATCAGAAATGACAAGAAAAAACATAAATAGTGGGTCCAAAAAATGATACGCGTATCATACGCGAATATGGACGAGCCATACGCGTATCATACGCCTCATACGCGTATGGGCAGAATCATTTTTGTGTGTTGAAAACTTGGATCTCGTATGAACCATACTCATACGCGTATGGTGCTTTTCATACGCAACTTCCAACGGTCACATATTCAAAAACGCGTATCCAGATCTCGTACCACATTTCATACGCGTATGGCTGCGTACCATGCCTTCCATACGCGTATGATACGCATTTGCCCAGTGCCCAAAACCTCAGAATCCAATATCCCATACGCGTATACTAGGTCTCATACGCGTATGGGCAGCCAAATTTTTTAACCTTTTCAAAATTTTTATTTTTTTATTTTTTTATTTTTTTTTATTTTTTTATTTTAACTGAATGAAAGAAATTTGCGGTAAAACAAAATGCGTACCTTCCTTGGGTTGCCTCCCAAGCAGCGCTTCGTTTAACGTCGCATGGCTCGACGGTCTCCACATCAAGATGTGAGACGAAGATATTGAATCAAACCTACCTCTTGGACTTGATGGTAAGGTTTTAACCTCTGTCCGTTGACTTTGAAAATATCCCCGTTACTTGGGTTTTTAACCTCCACTGCTCCATGAGGGAATACTTTCGTGACCACGAACGGTCCGGACCACCTTGACTTTAATTTCCCAGGGAATAGCTTCAACCTGGAGTTAAACAATAAAACAAACTGCCCTTCCCAAAATTCTTTCTTCTCGATCCTCTGATCATGCCATTTTTTTGTGTTTTCTTTATATATTTTGGCATTTTCATACGCATAGTTCCTAAATTCTTCTAACTCATGGAGTTGGAGAATTCGGGAACCATCAGCTTTTTTGGGATCGAGGTTTAAGAATTTGGTGGCCCAAAATGCCTTGTGCTCGAGTTCGAGTGGCAAATGACAAGCTTTACCATAAACAAGCTGATACGGAGACATACCTATAGGTGTTTTGAATGCTGTCCTGTAAGCCCAGAGCGCGTCATCCAATTTCACAGCCCAGTCTTTCCTAGAAGCATTAACGGTCTTTTCCAATATCTGCTTGATCTGCCTGTTAGACACTTCCACCTGTCCACTCGTCTGAGGGTGATACGGTGTTACAATCTTGTGCTTCACATTGTATTTTTTTAGCAAACTCTCCATAAGCTTATTCAGGAAGTGAGTGCCTTCATCACTAATCAAAGCTCTCGGTACCCCAAACCGAGAAAAGATATTGTGTTTGAGAAAACTCACAACTACTTTAGCATCATTTGTGGCTAATGCTACAGCTTCTACCCACTTGGACACATAATCGACCGCCACCAAAATATAGTTATTTCCGAACGATGGTGGAAACGGTCCCATAAAATCAATACCCCACACATCAAATAGTTCTACCTCTAACATCGAATTCTGTGGCATCTGGTTCCTCCTCGTGATGTTACCTGTTCTTTGGCATCTGTCACATTCTCGGACCAAGTAATAGGCATCCTTGAATAGCGTAGGCCAATAGAACCCAGATTGGAGGACTTTTGCTGCTGTTCTATCTCCACTAAAGTGTCCTCCATACTCGGAATCGTGACAAGCCTTCAGTATATCTCTCTGCTCTCCTTCGGGAATACACCTTCTGATTAGGCCATCCACTCCCCTTTTGTATAGGAATGGGTCATCCCACAAATAAAACCTGCAATCATAGAGAAACTTTTTCTTTTGGTTAGCACTAAAATCATCAGGTATAACTCCACCTACCAAGTAATTTGCATAGTCAGCAAACCATGGGGTTCCAATCACAGCTAGGATTCTCTCATCAGCAAATGTGTCTTGGATTGGATGCTCCTCTTCCGTTTCCTTAATCGGGTTCATGCGAGATAAGTGATCTGCAACTGTATTCGCACACCCCTTTTTATCTTTGATCTCAAGATCAAATTCTTGAAGGAGAAGTATCCATCTCAACAGTCTTGGTTTGGATTCCTGCTTAGCAAACAAATACTTTAAAGCAGCATGATCAGTATAAACAATAACCTTAGACCCAAGCAAATAAGACCTGAATTTGTCAAAAGCATAAACCACGGCCAACAACTCCTTTTCGGTAGTTGCATAGTTCATTTGGGCCGGATTAAGGACATGACTAGCATAATATATCACATGTAATAGTTTGTCCTTTCTTTGTCCCAAAACAGCCCCCACAGCAATGTCACTAGCATCACACATTATTTCAAAAGGTAATGACCAATCGGGGGCTATTACAACAGGTGCAGTACTCAACTTACTCTTTAAAGTCTCAAAAGCTGCCAAACAATTACTATCAAAATTAAAGGGCTTATCTTTAACAAGCAAATCAGTTAATGGTTTGGCCACTTTTGAGAAGTCTCTGATAAACCTGCGATAGAAGCCTGCATGTCCTATAAATCTCCTTATCCCCTTTTCATTCACAGGGGGTGGAAGGTTAGCTATCACCTCCACTTTGGCTTTGTCCACTTCAATTCCTTTATGGGAAATCTTGTGGCCAAGCACGATACCTTCCTGCACCATAAAATGGCATTTCTCCCAATTGAGAATAAGGTTAGTTTCCTGACACCTTTTCAAAACAAGAGATAAATTAGCTAAACAAATATCGAAAGAAGAACCAAAAACAGAAAAATCATCCATAAACACCTCCATATGCTTTTCAAGCATGTCGGCAAATATAGATGTCATACATCTCTGAAATGTAGCTGGGGCATTGCATAACCTAAATGGCATCCGTCTGTAAGCAAAAATACCATAAGGGCATGTGAATGCAGTCTTCTCCTGATCTTCTGGGGCTACAGCAATCTGATTGTACCCCGAATATCCATCCAGAAAACAATAATACTCATACCCTGCAAGTCTCTCTAACATCTGATCAATAAAAGGAAGAGGAAAATGATCCTTCCTTGTCGCAGTGTTGAGTCTTCTGTAATCAATGCATACTCGCCACCCTGTTACTGTGCGAGTTGGAATCAGCTCATTTTTTTCATTCAAGATCACTGTGGTTCCTCCTTTCTTCGGTACCACATGTACTGGACTCACCCAAGAACTATCTGAAATAGGATAAATTAATCCTGCATCCAACAACTTTACCACTTCTTTCCTTACTACTTCTTTCATTGCTGGATTTAACCTCCTTTGAGGTTGCACAACCGGTTTCTGGTTATCCTCCATCAGTATTTTATGCATGCATACCGTGAGGCTAATTCCTTTTATATCCTCGATAGTCCAACCAATAGCACTCTTATGCTTCTTAAGTACCTGTATCAACTTTTCTTCATCTTTTTCATTTAACTCAGAATTGATAATAGCAGGACATTTTTCTCCAGATTCTAGGAAAACATATTTAAGATTAACAGGTAGTTGTTTTAACTCAGAACTTGTACCTGTTTTGTTTTCCTTTTTATCTTCTGTTTCTGGTGAACCTCTTAAATCCTCCCACCGGTGTGGTTTGGATTTCAACCAAGGTGGTTGTGCATCAAGTAGAGCGAGAATTTCTTTTTCCTTCTCATTATCACTCTCCTCCATCTCCTCAGTTGACAAACACAGAACTCTTTCTAAAGGTGATTCTGGAAAACTACTCTGAATGTTATCGGCTACTATCTGATTAATCACTTCCACTGAGTGATTTGTACCTACATCCTCTTTGTGCTTCATAGTGCTTCTCACATTAATTTTCAGCTCCTCATCATAAACCTTAAGAGTCATAGTACCATTCTCAATGTCTATCATACACCTACCTGTCTCTAAAAATGGTCTACCCAAGATCAGGGGTATCTCCTCATCTTCTGGCATTTCCAGAATTACAAAATCAACAGGAAAAACAAATTTATCAACTTTAACCAGAACATCTTCAACAATCCCATAGGGCTTTTTCACCGAGTGATCAGCAAATTGAAGTGTCATTCTGGTGTCTTGAACTCTTCCAATCCCGAGCTTCCTGTAGATGGACAGAGGCATAAGGCTCACACTAGCCCCCAAATCAATCAGAGCCCTTTTAAAGGATCTATCTCCAATGGTGCAAGGAATAGTAACCGAGCCTCTATCTGGTTTTTTAACTGGAATCTTCATACCCTGCAAAATAGCACTACAAGTTTCAGTTAGTATAACAGAGTCAGTGTCGGTGGTGCGCTTCTTGGATATGATGTCCTTCATGAATTTGGCATAAATAGGCATTTGCTCAAGTGCCTCAGAGAATGGGATGTTGATTTCCAACTTCCTGAACATTTCTACAAACTTCTGAAAATTTTTCTCGTCCTGCTTCTGCTTCTTGTTCCTTTGTGGGAATGGGAGCTTTATTATGGGTTTTTGCTCATTGGACTTTTCCTTCACAGCTGGCTTCAATATGACTTCTTCCGTTGGGGTTGTTTTATTTTCTAAGATTTCCAGATCCACTTCAAGTAGTGTATCTTCTCCCTCAACTTTCTTTTCAAGAACTTCATTTGCTTTTCCACTTCTTGTAGTTACTGCACTCACATTATTATGCTCTCTCGGGTTTGTCACAGTTGCACTTGGTAAGGCACCTGGTGCTTGAGAACTTGTGATCTGCTGTGCTATCTGCCCAAGTTGAAGTTCAAGATTTTTGATAGAAGCATTAGTGTTCCTTTGGTTGTCTCTTGTCTCTTCCTGGAATTTAACATTCTGCACTGCCATTTTTTCAATGGCAATCTCCCAATCTGCTTTCTTCGGCCCTTGTTGCTGATAGGATTGTTGAGGTGGGTGATATTGTTGTTGGTAAGGTGGTTGTTGTTGAGGCATGTACTGTTGTTGTTGAGGAACTTGCTTTTGGACATTGCCCTGTTGATCCTTCCACGAAAAATTAGGATGATTCTTCCACCCTGGATTATAAGTGTTGGAGTAGGGGTTATTTTGCCTCAAGAACTTTATAGCCTCCATTTGTTCTGCAGTAGCAACACAATGAATAGCGAAGTGTGGTCCAGCACAGATTTCACAAACCATCGCTTGAGCAGGTTGAACTTGAGCTACCGTCTGAGTACCTAAATTCATACCTTTCAGTCTTCTTTCCACTTCAACTTTAATTTGATCTTCCATGTTCACAACCTGATTTGCCAGTTTTAAATCAATTTTTCCTTCAGGTTGGCTCACAATACGATCATAGAGCTCCAAATGCTCGTTAGCAGCAATAGCCTCAATAATTTTCTTAATACCAGTGGCTGTTGAGAAATTAGTTGAGCCACCTGCAGCTGTATCAATAAGTTGCTTTGTCTTCAATTTCAACCCATTCACAAAGTTTTGCATTTGTTCAGTTGCGTCCAGATTATGAGTGGGACATGCAACTAAACACCTTTTAAACCTTTTGTAAGCATCTCCCAGTGACTCTCCATCCTTCTGTTTAAAATTCAGAATGTCATACCTCTTGCGGATATACACAGAAGCTGGAAAATACTCATTCAGAAATGCTGTTTCCATTTGTTGCCACGTAGTAATACTTCCTGCAGGTAGGGAATAAAACCATTCTTCGGCGTCCTCAGATAAGGTGAAAGGAAACATAACCAACCGTTTTGCTTCTTCTGAATGTCCCTCAATTTTTAATGATGTGGTCATTGTCAGGAACTTTTGCAGGTGCTTGTTGGCATCTTCATTGACTTTTCCTGAAAACGGTTTACTTTCCAGCTGACGAATGGTTGACGGGTGCAACTGGAAGTGAGCAACATTTACCGGTTGATTGACTATTGTCAATCTCACTGCTGGATTATTTTCTCTGCCATAATCTCCCAAAAGTCTTTCCGGAGGAGGTAAGTCAGCCATGATATGAACTTCTGGTTGTGAACTTGTGTCTGACTCAGAATCTAAATGTTCGGAGTGAACAATGATTTCTTCCTCTCTTTCTACTCCTGCCAGTCTTTCCCGTTTAGCTTGTCGAAGTCTAGCTCGCAAAGATCTTTCGGGTTCTGCGTCAAAATGAAAATCAGCTGAGGCCTTACCTCGCATAAACAGATTAGACAGCAGTTAGTATGAGAAAAGTACAAAAAGTAACTATAATAATAATAAAATTTTAGTTGCGGAGCAACAAAATTTTAATTGAAATAATTCTGTTACCTCTATTATCTTTGGCAGTCCCCGGCAACGGCGCCAAAAACTTGATAGGAAAAATAGCAAGTGTACTATTTTTGCCTATTGTAGTAATAAAAGGAATTTTCTCGGAATGTCGATCTCAAGGACTGCTTGAGGATATAGAGTTTGCATATGATTTCAATTAAACAAAAAGTCACTGGTAAATGGTTTGGTTTATAAGAAAACGATTAAAATATGCAATTTAGAAATATCGAATAAATTAGTTGAACGAATAACAGATATGAGTAGTATGCTAAAGGTAGGTGAATGATTCTGCCTGCAATAACTTCGACTTATCAATGCAATAATATACTTCACAGCAATTGATTACCGGTTCTCTAGAGCATCTAATCCTAAGTCCTTAGTCAGAAGATCTTTGAACACAAACCCTAACTTCTATGTCCATAGTCAATTATGGTAATGATCAAGCATTCAAATATCGAGAATTTTCCGGTCAAGATAAATCGTGCGTTAGACTATTCTCAATTGCATCCTCAGATGTATGGAAAACCGTGCGTTAGGTTGAAGAATAAATCGTGCGTTAGACTATTGATCAGTGCATTTTGATGCACGTTCTTCCATGTTTGTACTCAAGTATTTCTTCGGTTTATTTTATTTATTTTTATGTTTTAATATGTTTTTATATTTTATTTTATTTTTGCACTTATTTGTTTTTCGTATTAATTTTTCAGCATTAGCAGTCTGCACGGAAACGATCATATCTGGAGTTCCAGGAGTCCGATTGAGGCGTTCTAATAATCGACGGAAATCTAAAAGAAAGAGCTACAATTCTTATGTTGGAGTCGAAGTCAAAATCGGACTGTAGCTGGGTCAGAAAATGCGTTGAAGTTGCAGCACTAGCTTTAGTTAAGTTTCAGGTCAATTGGTTTTGGGCCTGGGTCGTATGTTTGACCCAGTTGGATTGTAAAACGGGTTGTGGCTTTGACTTAGGTTAGGCAGCCGCGGGTACTGTTCATCTTCATCTCCCATTCACGAAAAAACAAAGCTTTTGACGATCCCATGGCGAACTAATCCCTTTTGAGTTAATCTGATGTAATTCGGATTCCAAAACTTGAGGTTAATATTATTTTGCAATATAATTTCTATTCATATCAATCCTATTTTGTGTCATTCGTTTGCTTAATCCGAATTATCATAGAATAGCATTGTTAATTCAATTGATTTATGCTTCCTGGATTTATATGCGTTATATCGTCTGCTTAATTCGTTATTCCGCTAATTGTTGAACCGTTTGCTTAATCCGGTGAAAGAGGAACATAATTCTTATAATTCCATTCTCGCTTGTTGAATGTTTTGTGCTTCGAATGTGAATAAAATCCGCAGAATTATATTTATCGATGATAGTAGGAACCGAAACAGCAGATTAGCTTAACTCCATAATCACTTATTTTCAAAATAGCTTATTTCAGAATCACTTATTTTAAGCACTTTTCTTCTTAAAATCGAACCAAACCACCCCCCCCCCCCCAATTCGATTTCAGTTAGTAATAATTAAGAGTCCTTGAGAGACGATATTCGAGTCACCTTACTGTCGAACTACAGTTTTACAAAATACTCGTTTTTGACCCGCGCGCGACAGCGGATCAACTATTCTCAATTGCATCCTCAGATGTCTGGAAAAACATGCGTTAGGTTGATGGATAAGTCGTGCATTAGACTAATCCGAATTGCATCCGTAGATGTCTGGAGGGCCGTGCGTTAGGCTTTGCTTTGAATAGGATTCGAACCTTTGTAATGTACCTGTCGGATAATATTCACTTGGTAATAATTGTCAGTTTTATGCAATGTTTATGATGTATGTAATGAATGAGATGGAGTTCTCGAAAATGAATGGGACGCTTTGTATGTTATGTATGAATTATAACCGCATGCAATGTATGAATATGCATGAGATGTATATGATGTATGGCTATGATTTATGTTACTCGAAGCATCTCGATTGAGAAGATAAATCTCTATGTCATTGTGAGTTTGATGTTTTGATCTTTTCTTGGAGATGCTCAGCTGGGGATTTATGATTTCTGCTTGGGGATGAATAGTAATTTGATGGATCCTGACTGAGGATGAAAGATATTAGTAAGCCATGTTGGAGAAGAGCAAAGTGTTGGAGAAACGGTAGTGTTGAATATGTAAACTCTGTTGGGGAGCCATGTCTTTGTCGGGACGAGAGTATTTGAAGGTATCTTCTTAGTGATTACTCTGTGGGGATATGATCTTGTGAAATCAGCTTTGTGGGAAGACATGGATGTCTTGAACGTTGCCCCCAGTATTATAGTACCTACCATTCCTGAATTTAATTAAGACATGCCACTGAAGATTGATCATGATGTCAAACTGGACTTGCATAGACTTGCCCCATTTAGTAGGAACTTTGGAAAAATTCGCCTCGCGAGGACTTTATGAGATGTGCACTCTGGGAGACCTGCCCCTAGTAATCATAGGCCAAAGACAATATCCCATGTTGGTTGGGAAGTAGCTTCAGATCTATTTGGATGCATGCCCCTGATTGTTTTGGCGCCCTTGAGAGATTCTTCGAATCTTGACTTGATTTCCCCAGATTGATTTGGGCAAAGCGTGCCATGCCCCTTGTATACGTAGGAGAATTTCTTCTTGGAGTAATCTTGTTTGTCGGGATAACTTTCAGTCATTAGTTGTACCCTGTGCAGGTTCTTTCTGATGCTAACATTTGAAATTATGTAGCAGAATATGTTTAATAATGAATTCATGAGGTGCAATGCATACGTTTGTCTTGAGTTTTTTTTTTTTTTGAAAAACATTAAAGCAAGAGATGTAAAATCATGATATTTGTAAAAACATGATATTTGTAACAACGCGATGTTTGTAAAAAATGAAATAGCAACTCAGCATTTTTGGTAAACCTTAAGGAGTCAGGATACCTTTTTGGTGATAATATGCTCTCGAACTAACCATGCTTCAATTAGGACTTTCAAGGGTTGTAACGTGGCTTGGTTCACGGTTTTAAGAAACAAAGGATAAAGGCTCAAAATTTGATTGTACCCACCCCTTCTTCGCGATGATCTTCAATCCTAAGCTCAGTTAATTCAACTTATGCATTCAAGTTCCGAGAGACTTTTGGATTTGCACCTTTGATAATGATAATGATTCACAAGCAAAGAGCTTTTGAGATGGCAGTCAATTCTTCCTTTTGGTAGTCACAACATTGTGTTGTTCAGGAATTTATTGACTTTTCCTTTTTTATTTTGATATCCCTAACTTTTGCCTGAACTGTCTATTTTGAGATTACAGTCAGCGGGATGCCTTGATTTTTGCCTAAGTCATCTTTTTGATTTTTGACTTAGCAGGCTTTTCTTTGTATATATGTTTTTTCATTTTTTTCTTTTTTTGAAAGATATTGACTGCCTTGCTTTAATGATTGATGAACCATCATTGGCTTTTGATTGACATCTCCAACACTTCTTTGATGTGTGCGGATGAATGCTTGTGATTGAAACCCTTGTTGAAAGGTGTACTGAATGATTCTCTTAAAATAGAATGCACAACCAAATCAACTGAGAACTACCCTTCCCCAGGTTATGATTAAGGGTTTTAATTAGTACAAGAAAGAAACTTCTACCCCTTAGGCTCAAAGGGGTTGACGAGGGATTAACATCCTTATATCTCCACTGATTAGGAATTGAAACAATGCCTATACATCGTCAGCATAGTCCGTTTAAAAGCGTACTGTATGAGGTTGCGGTATCGTTTTCGTCATCCTCCCTTAAAAGGCTTACAGCTTAGCAGTAGTTGAATATCACAAAACACGTGCAAAGTAAAGACATAATTTAAAATGAGTGGTAGCGAAATAATTAATTCAAGACAAACATATGCAATGCACTAATGATTATTATTAAGACAAATAATGTCTATCATAAGTCGAATGTTTAAATAAACAGATTAGAAATTGCAAATGAAAGTAAAGCTAATGATTTAAAAGTTCATCCATTTAGACATTAATCAGTCTTATAGTGATTAGGCATGTGAGTAGTGATCACTACAGGAGTTCTTGGATGGTTGAATTCAATTTCTCCAACATCGATCATGTCTTGAATCTTGTTCTTCAATAACCAGCAGTTACTTGTATCATGACCAGGACTATCAGAGTGGTATGCACACTTCACATTAGGATTATAGTTACGAGCAGAAGTACTAGGATTCTTAGGGGGGTCCCTTAAAGTGATCAACTTTGACTTCAACAGGTGTTGTAATGCTTGAGCCAGTGACATATTGATCTTTGTGAATTGACGTTTAGGTGCCTCTGACTTGCGTCCTTGTTGTGGAACTGGTCTAGAGATTATAATTGTCCTCACACATTGGTTGTGTTCATTACGACTTTTCTGATTGTACACTGCATCAGCCATATGAGATTCCTCAGGTAAGTTGAAGTTAATGATATGGTCGTCGATTAAATCTTGGATCTTATGCTTCAATGGTCCACAATCCTCTGTGTCATGACCAGGACTATTTGAATGATAAGCACATCTCGCATGGTACTTTACCCAGGAGCAGGATTTGTAGGAATTGAATATGAAGGTAATAAGGTTATCAAGTTCTGATTGAGCAGTTGTTGCAGAACTTGAGACAGCGGCATGGGTAACAGAGAAAATGATCGCTTAGGCTTGAATCTCTGATTATCTTGGCCACTTTGATGCTTATGTTGATCCTTCTCCTTTTCGATCAGAAGTGCCTTTAATTCTTCTCGCCCCTTGGCCAAGTTAAAGATCATCTCTTGGAATTGGTTGTTCTGAGCTTGGAGATTTTTGACAGATTGTTCAAGGTCCATGATGCTGAAATAAACAGCGAGGGAGGATGAGAGACCTATTGTAAGAAACCTGTTATGCGATGTTATGAATGCAAATGCAATATTTTCAAGGATCTTTAGGCTTTTAGTTAGCAACATTAGAAAATGATTTGGTCGCGCCTTTGTCTGAAGAAATCTGAACTTTGTCTTTGAACGTCTTTCTTTGAGAATCAAGCTCACCATATCGAGTGGGTCATCGCCTCTGATTCGGGATACCTCTGAATTTGAAAGTATGTGGCCAGAGGAAAATAAATCCTCTTGCCCCTTGATAGGTACATCGTCTCTGAATTGGAAGGTATGTGGCGAGAGGAAAGTAAATCCTCTTGCCCCTTGATAAGAGTTCAGCCCTTGATAAGAGCACCTGAAATTGTGCGCCATAAATTCCTAAGATCCTTGAAAGGGTTAGTAAGCATGCAATGTTATGATGTCATGAATGTTATGCGAATGCAGTTCATTAGGAATAGCGTGAGATAGTAAGGGCAAACAAGTCCTTTAACAAAACCTGCGAGGAAACGAGGGTTAGTCGCAAACACAAACAAGTCACACAAGTCACGCTAGTCACACAAGTCACACAATTCTGCCTTATGGTTAGGCTTGCACGTGGTCCATAGGTATGTACCCTTCCCCTGAAGTTTAGTTGGTTCAAACCGGTCCTATATAAAGATCGGGTTCTAGGGAGCTCATATCATTGACCTTTCTCGAAGGCGCTTATCTCGGTTCGGCAATCGAATCGCCAACCGAAAAGGTCCTGAAAGTCCAGTCCATATGAGTGTAGCTTCGAGTATCAACCAACTTCGGTCGGAACCAAAGCCAGCCATCTCGCTACTTTCTAATAGGCCAAATTCAAGTTCGACTAAGGTTCTAAGGGCAGATTAGTGCTTAATGACACCACGCGGCAGCCAAGCATTTCCTCAGGTCGGATCCCAAGGAACACCAGGACAAGCCAATGTGTCACACTAACGATGCCCATCAGGTCAACCCCATCAGTATACGCTGTGCAGTCTCATTGATCTCATGCCATTTACCTAAGGTACTCAGATCCGAGTTAGGATCTTTCATACAACAGAATACCCAAAACAGCCCTGCAAAAGTAAAGCAAACAAAGCAAACAAAGCAAACAATAGAAAACATTTAAGTGATTCCTAAACTTTTAAGGTAACCCCTCTTTTATCAAAATTAATCCCCAGCAGAGTCGCCAGTTCTGTAATACAGTGAACTGACTTTATTTGAAATGTGCGGATAGCAAGAGTCGCCACCGACTTTTATTTTATCCAAACAAGTTAGAAAGGCTAAAAGAAACAGAAAAAACCTTTTATAGAAAACAAGGTTCGGGGGGTAATTATGCAAAGGGAAGGTGTAAGGCACCCTTTGCATCTATGGTTTTCCATGGGCTCTTAATTGCTTTGCTCTTTGTTTTTTCAGAAAAGTAGATGAAAAAGATAGGGACTTTAGCTTGTAAATGAGCGTAGCCCTTTTGAAGAATTATGAGAAAGAATATAAAAGTTTAGAGCAAGGCAGAGCAATTAGGGGCAATTACCTTAAAGTTTTGAAAATGGGATTTCTTTTAGCCTTTCAGGATGAAAGGGTCTATCCTTGCCATAAGAGGGCAGGAAGCCTTTCGTTTGGATGTTGAAGGGTCATCGCATTATCATTCGCCATAAGACTGACCCATGCCATAGAGAGGCAGGTAGTCTAAGGGAAGGATCAGAATCGCCTTTCGTAGGCAGCCAGAGGATACCTTAGCCTTTTCGTATGCAACTTTCGAGGGTCGAGATCATGTATATCGAAGGCAGCATCATTAGGGACCATGATCTTAATCGAGGCAACTGGCTAAGGTATCCTCGTATTCGAGGGACTGGCTATTCTGCAAAACAACACAAGGCAACAAGGCAACAAGCAACAGGCAACAGGCAACAGGCAACAGAGAGGTTTACCCAAAAGCGTGCGTGTGTGCACCAATCACGTGATCATATTCAATTATATTATCTTATAATTAGGTGATTCTAATTTAGTTCAGAGTTACACTCCCTAAAATTACTAACCACAACAATAATATAAACAATAATAATGGGGAAGGGAAATTATAACCAGCGGAGGAGAGGGGAATTGAAACCAGCGGAATATAATTAAAACAAAAGGTTTAACATAAGTAATAATTGAGGACAGGGTTTAGGGTTACCAACGTTCGTAGCTTTGGCAATTTGACAAACCCTGAAAAGGCAACCAAAAATAGGGTGAGTGCATTTATCGATTCAGAGACGAACGAAATTAACCCTAAAATAAGAAGGTAAAAAGAAATTAAAATAATGAATAAATAAACGAAAAGGTACTTAGCTTTGCATTTGATCTGATATGGTTGGCGGTCGAAGGAAACCTCAAGGTTAAACCTTTGATTGGAAGGTTGATGGGCAAAAGCTTGCCTCGAGCCTTAAGCATTGACCCTGATCATCAAAGAATTGACAAAAATATAAGTGTAGGAGGAGTTCTATTGACGAGGAAATTAAACCTTAATCACATAAAAATAAATAACAATAATAATAAAAGAAGGGTTTAGAACTTAACTTCGTTCTTTTAACGATCGTTGAAAACCCTGATTAGGGTATAAGTTAGCCACGGTTAATAGAATAAATAATAATCAAATGTAAAAATAAAACTTCGATTAAATGGTCTAATCCTAATTAATGACCAAATTAATTATTTAGTTATTTTTAAATCAAATAAGAAATATTATTTAAAATTAAATAAATTAATCATTTAATTATAAAATAAATCAAAATAAATAATTTTATGGAAAAAGATATTTAAAAGAAATTTTAATTAAAAGAAAACTTAAAAGAAAGTTTACTAAATAAATATGTAAACAAAGAAGTAATTTAAACAAAAGAAAATAAAAAGAAATATGTAGTAAATAAAATAAACTAGAAATATCACTTAGCGGAGATTCTATGTGGTTGTCTGAGAGAGTCTATGATGGACTAGCACTCCCAAGAGCGTTGGATTTGCTGGCATGGCGAACGGACGGCTGAGATTGAGAGGAGCATCGTGATCTCGTTTGCATAGCGCGTATGGGATCTGAATCTTAACTCTTTGATGAAAAATATTGCAGGAAAAACGCCAAGGGGAGGGATCGAACCCTGGTCCCTTGGGTTACAACACTCTCCTCTTAATCATTGGTGCTGAAGCGTTATTGTGATATTATGTCTAACGCAATAATTAATATATAATAAAAAATGATTAGAAGGACATTCAAGATTGGAACGCGCGCTGGGTCCCTTCGTTTGAATCGATTCAATCAACAGATGCCACGAAGTCATCTTCCCGTTTGTCCGTCACCTTAGACAGGGGCTATAGCAACAGTTTTGCGGCCATAGCTAAAAACCTGCAACCTTCAACACTAACAGACACCAATGATAAACACACAAAGAGACCATGAATCCGCTCGGAATCGTTTTCTGGACACGATGGGCACCTTGGTTTCGTCCAATTTGGCCTGCAAACAAAATCCCTAAAAAAGAAACTCTGAAACCTACAATGGTGAAACACTAATTCTATGCTAAACTCAAATTAAACCAGTCACACACATTGAAAACATCAGTATTATTATAGTTATGCAATCGAATTGTGCTAACAACGCATGGATTATGGAAATCGATTTTGAAATTTAAGTTACAAACCGTCACCCTTGTGGCCGTGTTCGTAGCGTTTTGATGGATGGTGATGATCTCTACAGCTCCAGAATGCCACGAGGAATCGCTTGGGATGCTTGGAAAAGCTTAGAATCGCTTCAAACTTCGACTGATGCTTCACTTGAATTCACAGTTTTTTTGAGTTTTTTACAGAGTTCTCTTGCGGCCAAATCCTCCTCTAGGGGTCTGAGATTACTGAGTATATATATGTGGTGAACTTAGGTTAACAATCTTGGCCAGAATCCCTTTGAATCTTTGTTTTCAGTTTTTGGAAAATTTGATTGAAATTTTGGAAAATATGTTTCTAAATTTGCCCAAACTCAATCTTTTCTTCACCAATTGGCTTTGCACGAAATTGAATCAAATATTGAGTTAAATTGGTGATTGAATATGATTGAATTTAAAAGAAAATCAAATCTTTTCAATTTCCTTCCAAATATCGATTAAATATGTTATTTTTAATGAAATAAAATTCAAATAAAAATCAAATTTTAATAAAAAATTCGTGGCCTTTTGATTAGAGCTTCTAGATGACTCGAATATCAAGATTGGATCATAATATATTGGGCCCATTTGCAAAAAATTTCAAATTCTTTCACATTTTCCCCTCCAAAATAGCTCAACTTTAAGAAGGCCTATCTCTCTCAATTTTTGAGGTATGGAAGTGTTCTAGGACTTTTTAGAAACCTTAGATAGTCCTCTAACCAGTGTCTTTGGTCTAATATCAAAATCATTTTCCATGCTCCTTGTGTGTCCTTTTGAAAAAAGTGACTTTTTGTTGACTTTTGAAAATGACCTATAATGTTTTAGTCCATATCTCTCAAATGAAGCATTTTTAGACTTGGCATGTGAGAAACAAAGTTGTAGAGAATCAAATTTCCTTCAAGATGAGCTTTGGATGGAAAATTTCTGGTGTTCCATGTGAGAGTTATGGCTGGTCAAAGTTCAGTTGACTTTTCTTGTACAAAACCCTAATTTAGAAACTTTTTGATTTGTTGATTTTTGATCTTTCCTTGATGAACCATGATCAATTCTTGATCAAATGTTGAATGATACTTCAATATGAGGATCTTGACAAAAAATCAGGTGTTTTGACTTTACTTTGACCACAGTTGACTTTTAGGTCAAGATAGTCGATTGTTGATTTTCTGAACAATTGAGTGACCATTCCTTTGAATTGAGCCTTGATACTTGTCATAGAGATAGTGTGAAATGTATTGAGCCATATGAGATGCTTTGGAGCCATTGATTCACTGATTTTCCTTTGAATAAGTCAAACCCTAGTTTTAGAGCCTTGTGTAGGAGAATGTGTTTAGGAGCTTTGTGTTTTGATTTGAATTTGTATAAGGAAGAATAGTATGGGCAAATTTTGGGGTATGACACATATTGTCACCAAAAAGGTATCCTGAACCCTTATGGTTTACCCAAAATGTTGAGTTGATATTTCTTTTTTACAAACACCACGCTTTTACATATCCTATTTTTATGTCTTTCAAAAAATCAAGACAGACATATGCGTTGCATCTCATGAATTCATTATTAAACATATTCTGCTACATAATATCAAGTGTTAGCATCAGAAAGAATTTGCACAGGGTACGACGAATGATTGAAAGTTATCCCGAGACGAAACCATTTCAGAAGCAACGTCTCCTACGTATACAAGGGGCATGACACAGTTTACCCAGTCGATCTGGGGCAGTCAGATCAAGATTATAAGAATCTCTCAAGATCCCAAACAACCAGGGGCATACACCCAAGTGGATCTGCAGCAATTTTCTAACCAGCATAGGGCATCATCCTAAGTCTATGATTACTGGGGGCATGTCACCCATAGTCCCCACCTCATAAAGTCCTCGCAAGGCGAATCTCTTCAAATTCCCTAATAACTGGGACAGAGCTGTGCAAGGCATGTTGAACACTTTGATCAATACTCATTAGTGTGTTCCAATCAACACGAGTACAAGAATGACAGCTATTATAGTACTGGGGGCAATGGCCAAAGCATCCACGTCTTCCCACAGAGCTGGTTCATAGGATCATATCCCCACAGAATAATCATTAAGAAGATATCTTCAAATGCTCTCGTCCCAACAAAGACTTAGTTCTTCAACGGAGTTTGTGTCTTCGACACGTCCGGTTCCCCGACTCTATTCTCTTCTCCAAACAGGGTCATTCATCTCTCTTATCCCCAGTCAGGGCACATCAAGATCAATCATTCGAACGACTCTCATCCCCAAGAAGAAATCATAAATCCCCAACTATGTATCTTCAAAACAAGAACATGCATCAGAGTCACAATGACCTGGAGATGTATTTTCTCAGTCAAGATATTCCAACTGGCATAAACCATGTTCATGCATCATATATCATAGTAAATTCAAACATAACATACATACTCCTCATGGCATATGCGTACCACTCTCATTCATTTCAAAAATTACAATGCATGCATCACGACATTGCATAAAACTAATGTTTCTTTTGCAGTCTACTTCTACAATCAAATGAACATTATCTTCTAGATATAGTGCAGAGATAATCAAGTCAACGATTTAATTCTGACGCTAATTCTAGATAGAGATTTAGTTCTGACACTTAATTTTGGATAACTTCCAAAGATAGTTCAGAGATAATCAAGACCAAGATTTAATTCTGATACTTAGTTCTGGGTATTCTCCAGAGATAGTTCAGAAATGATCAAGACCAAGATTTAATTCTGATACTTAGTTCCGGGTATTCTCTAGAGATAGTTCATAAATGATCAAGACCAAGATTTAATTATGATACTTAGTTCCGGGTATTCTCCAGAGATAGTGCAGAAATGATCAAAACCAAGATTTAATGCTGATACTTAATTTTGGATATCTTCCAAAGATAGTTCAGAGATACTCAAGACAGAGATTTAGTTCTGACACTTAATTTTGGATATCTTCCAAAGATAGTTCAGAGATAATCAAGACAGAG
Organism: Vicia villosa; assembly: GCF_029867415.1. Taxonomy (NCBI): domain Eukaryota; kingdom Viridiplantae; phylum Streptophyta; class Magnoliopsida; order Fabales; family Fabaceae; genus Vicia; species Vicia villosa. The sequence goes on along the minus strand of NC_081184.1, from coordinate 165,040,322 downwards.
ATTTAGTTCTGACTCTTAATTTTGGATATCTTCCAAAGATAGTTCAGAGATAATCAAGACAGAGATTTAGTTCTGATACTTAATAGTTCAGAGATAATCAAGACAGAGATTTAGTTCTAACACTTAATTTTGGATATCTTCCAAAGATGGTTCAGAGATAATCAAGACCGAGATTTAATTTTGACAATTATTTCTGGGTATTCTCCGAAGATAGTTCATAGATAATCAAGACAATGATTTAGTGCTGGTACTTAGTCCCGGGTATCCTCCATGAATAAGATAATCAAAAGACTTAGATCTAATTCAGTTACTACGAACGGTGCTCACACGATCGACCTTCAAAGATCTAATTCTATCATCACGAACGGTGTAGACACAATCATATTTCCAAGATCTAATTCTATTATCACGAACGGTGTAGACACGATCAACTTTCCAAAGTCTAATTCAGTTACTACGAACGGTGCTGACACGATCGACCTTCAAATATCTAATTCTATCATCACGAACAGTGTAGACATGACCATCTTTCCAAGATCTAATTCAGTTACTACGAACGGTGCTGACACGGTCAATATTCCAAGATCTAATTCTATCGTCACGAACGGTGTAGACGCGATCATCTCCCCAAGATCTAATCCAGTAACTACAAATGGTGGTGACGCGATCAAACTCCAAAAATAGATGGCATCTACAAGCCCATATCCAACAACTACTTCTCAATGCTTCAAGTTCAGATATAGTCTAACGTACGACTCATCCTAGGATAAAACCTGACGTACGGTATATTCTGACAACTATCAACACCACAAGATTCGGTCTAACGCACGACCCATCCTTCAGCCTAACGCACGGCTTTCCAGACATCTACTGATGCAATTGGATCTGGTCTAATGCACGACCTATCCTTCAGCCTAACGCACGGCTTTTCAGACATTTATCAAATGCAAATTGGATCCGGTCTAACACGCGACCCATCCTTCAGCCTAACACACAGCTTTCCAGACATCTACCGATGCAAATTGGATCTGGTCTAACGCACCACCCATCCTTCAGCCTAACACACGACTTTCCAGACATTTATCAAATGAAAATTGGATCCGGTATAACGCACGACCCATCCTTCAGTCTAACGTACGACCTGTCCTAAGTATATCCTTCAGATACGATCTAACGTACGACGTATTCTGACTCTCAAGTCTGTCAAGCTGGATGGCATCTTTAAGCCCATCTCAAATCAAGTTACTCAACATCCGGATGGCATCTTAAGCCCATATCCTACAAAAAGTCCCTATCTCAGCAAGGGCAAGTTTCTTAGTATTCTAGTGTTCAATCATCTTCTACCTTCAAATTCTGACAGGCACACATGCCAATCTACATCCTCGGGTATAAGAAGATTGAACAGGGGCAGCTGTCATACCCCAAAAATTTCCCATAATATTTCAAGATATCTTGGCTCAAGCAGCCTCCTCAGGCTCATATGATATCCAATTGCAAGCATGTTCACTCTCCTCCTAAACAACAACTCCCTCAAATTAGGGTTTTGATCTTTTCAAAGTAAAATCAAGTTCTAAAACCTCAAATGGAACCCTTGGTCTCTCATGTGCCTCAAAGGATCCTCATGCCAAGTTTCAAGCTCTGATTCATAGGATTTTCCAGTCAACAGCTCAAATGGTCAACAGTCGACTAGTTTGACCTAAAAGTCAACTATGGTCAAAGTATAGTCAAAACTCCTGATTTTTTGTCAACAATATTATTTTGAAGTATAATTCATCATTGAAGGATAGAAAAACACTTAGAAAGGGGGGGATTGAATAAGTGTGACTTTAAATCTTGAGCGATAAAAATAAAATGCACAATTATTTTTATCCTGGTTCGCTGTTAACGAAGCTACTCCAGTCCACCCCCGCAGAGATGATTTACCTCAACTGAGGATTTAATCCACTAATCGCACGGATTACAATGGTTTTCCACTTAGCCGCAACTAAGTCTTCCAGAGTCTTCTGATCACAACTTGATCACTCCAGGAACAACTGTTTAGTTCACTCCTAAGACTTTTTCTAGAGTCTACTGATCAACACGATCACTCTAGGCTTAGTTCACTCCTAAGACTTTCTGCTCAGCCAACTGCCAAGACTTCCTGCTCAGCCAACTGCCAAGACTTCCTGCTCAGCCAACTGCCAAGACTTCCTGCTCAGCCAACTGCTAAGACTTCCTAGAGTATACTGATCAACTGATCACTCTAGTTCCTTACAACTTAATGTAATCTATTCAAGAGTTTACAAATGCTTCTTAAAAGCGATAATCACAACTGTGATATTTCTCTTACAATTTAAGCTTGATCTCACTAAGATATTACAACAGCAATGTAGTGAGCTTTGATGAAGATGAAGATTCTGAGTTTAGATTTGAACAGAGTTTCAGCAAGTTTGATATGAGTTGTTTTGGTGCAGAATCGTTAACCTTGCTTCTCATCAGAACTTCATATTTATAGGCGTTGAGAAGATGACCGTTGAATGCATTTAATGCTTTGCGTGTTCCGTACAGCTTTGCATTTAATGTTATACGCTTTTGTCAACTACCTCGAGCCTTGTTCACGCTGTGTCTACTGACGTAGCCTTTAGTAGCTTTAACGTTCCTTTTGTCAGTCAGCGTAGTCTGCCACGTGTACTTCCTTCTGATCTGATGTTTGTGAATACGACGTTTGAATATCATCAGAGTCAAACAGCTTGGTGCACAGCATCTTCTGATCTTCTGACCTTGAAGTGCTTCTGAGCGTGATACCATCTTCTGATCTTCAGTGCTTCTGATCTCATGTTCTTCTGATGCTTCATAGACCCATGTTCTGATTCTGCTTCGACCATCTTCTGATGTCTTGCCAGACCATGTTCTGATGTTGCATGCTGAACCATTTGAGACACATCTTCTGAGCGCTGAATTATGCGTACTCTTTATATATTTCCTGAAAGGGAAATTGCATTGGATTAGAGTACCATATTATCTTAAGCAAAATTCATATTATTGTTATCATCAAAACTAAGATAATTGATAAGAACAAATCTTGTTCTAACAATCTCCCCCTTTTTGATGATGACAAAAACATATATAAATGATATGAATTTGCGATCAGAAAGAGTAGACGGCAAAAGACAAATTACACAGCTATAGCATAAGCATATGAATATGTCTCCCCCTGAGATTAACAATCTCCCCCTGAGATAAATAATCTCCCCCTGAAATAAATACTCGAAGAACTTTAATAAAAGACTTCCCTGATTATTTCGGTAGAGACGATCATATAAGCTTCTGCCTTCAGAGAATTCATAGCTTCTGACTTCTGCTTCCATTGGACAGCTTCAGAACTTGAATTTCTTTAGATCCTTAGAACATTCACAGCTTCTGACTTCTGCTTCCATTCAGGACAGCTTCAGAACTTGAATTTCTTTAGATCTTCAGAACATTCACAGCTTCTGACTTCTGCTTCCATTCAGGACAGCTTCAGAACTTGAATTTCTGGATCTTTTGGAGCATTCACATCTTCTGATTTCTGCTTCCCTCGGATAGCTTCAGAACTTTGAATGTCTACCAACATTACTTCATGCTAGATTTGTATCAGAACATTGTTGAATGTACCAGAGCATCATCTGAGCATCTCTACATCCTGAAATGTTACAGAACAAAAACTAAACGACAAAAGTCAGCATGAACGAGTTGGAACATAAAATGTATATTCAAATACATGATATGTATCAGAGCCAAATGTATCAGAGCAAATAATGTATCAGAGCCATAACATTATGTGTATCAGAGCAAATAGAATTTTGTCAGAATTAGATAGACAAAGATATTCAAATTCTATTATCAGTGCTTCTGATTCATTCTTCTTTCTTGCTTCTGATCTCTGAAGCTTGACAGCACTCAGCTTGCTTCAGTTTCCAAGATCTTATTCCTTTTACAGAATAACACTTCTTATGGTTTTGCTTCTAGTGTTTGCTTCTGAAGATTCACTTCACTTCTCTGTACCTGCAAAACACTTAAACCATATAGAACTTGCAGTTCTTGTTAGTGAATGTGTGGGAGCCTTTACCAGCAACTGATAGATTTAATCAAATCATTTATCATTTATCTTCTCCCCCTTTTTGTCATAACATCAAAAAGAATATTTAAAAAGATTCAGATGTATAAAACGACAAAGGAAAACACTTGAAAGTAAAAGCAAAGAAACTTTTTCATTGAATAATCAAAAGAGGATTACAAGAAGATATGCAATAAAGAAACAATAAAACTACTGAGACCAAATCCTAGGACCCTAGCTAAGACCACGTCTGTGCCAGCATGCCATGAAGGAGTGAAACGCCTCATTGACTGCTTCTAGGGCTTTCAGGCGAGGGATCAGGGAGACTTGGTCCTGCAGCAGATCTTCCACCACCTTTTCCAGAGACACCATCCTCAGCGGGTGAAGATGAAGAGATGTCTTCAGAAGAGATTAAGGGAGAGGAAAGATCAGAGGAAGCTGAGTCTTGAAGGTCGAAAGATGAGGAAGAAGATGGAGATGATGGAGGGCTTTCACCAGGAGGATGAAACACACGTCTAGAATAATTTCCAGACAGCATTGCTTCGAAAGGATTCACCTTGAGAGGATCATAGGTGATTTTGATCTTTTTGGGTTTGGAAGGTGATGTTTCAACAGCTTTTCGTTTGTTGTTTTTATCATTTTCATTATTTCCTGGGCTTGATGAAGAATTCATGATGGGTTTGCAGAAAAAAAGAACAGGTAGAGTTTGATATGGAAGAGAGAGAGAGACAAAGCTTTAAGAGGAAAACAAAGAGATAGGAAACCAAAAACCATTTTGAAGAGTATTTAAAAGAAAATAAAGTGAAACGAATGATGAAAAGCATTTAATGTTACGTGACGTGAGGAGAGATAATAAAGACGAATGAGGTGACTAGCACAGTTACCTATGGTCGGCGTCCCTTCAACTGCACGCGCGCTTATCCATGAATAGTAACGACAGGTTTACCATCCCGAGATAAAACGTAACAGCTGTTTTGCTTTAAAAGAGGTTCTGAATCAACTTAGACAATGAAACGTTAGTAGTAACCGAATCATAATTTCTAAAAGAATTCAATCAGAACTTCTGATTAAGAAAAAATGTTCCACATTCATTTCAGAAGATACTCATACATGAGAACTTCTCATCTTCTCATTCTGGGCATAAATCCATACTGATGTTCTTCAGAATGAACTTAAACCTATCTTCAGCCAGGGGTTTTGTAAAGATATCAGCCCATTGATGGTCTGTATCAACAAAGTTTAAAGAAATAACACCCTTCTGAACATAGTCCCTTATGAAATGATGTTTTATCTCAATATGTTTAGCTTTTGAATGAAGAATAGGATTCTTAGATAAACATATAGCAGAAGTATTATCACAGAATATAGGAATGTTACTCTCAAATATCTGATAATCTTCTAACTGACTCTTCATCCAGAGCATCTGTGTGCTACAACCAGCAGCAGCGACATATTCTGCTTCTGTTGTTGATAGAGCAATAGTTGCTTGCTTCTTGCTGTACCAGGAGATCAAATGACTTCCAAGGAATTGGCAACTTCCTGAAGTACTTTTTCTTTCAATTCTGTCTCCAGCATAGTCAGCATCGCAGAATCCTACTAAGTTGTATTCTTTAGATTTTCTGTAAACTAAACCAACATTAGTAGTACCTTTCAGATACCTTAGAATCCTCTTAACAGCAGTTAAATGAGATTCTCTAGGATCTGATTGGAATCTAGCACACAAACAAACACTGAACAGAATGTCAGGTCTAAAAGCAGTCAGATATAGAAGAGATCCAATCATACCTCTGTATAACTTCTGATCTACCTTCTTACTTACCTCATCCTTACCTAGGATGCATGTTGGATGCATAGGAGTTTTGGCTTCTTTGCAGTCTAGAAGATTAAACTTCTTCAGAAGTTCCTTCACATACTTGGTTTGGTGAACATACGTTCCTTCTGATGTTTGATTTATTTGTATTCCAAGGAAATACTTGAGTTCTCCCATCATGCTCATTTCAAACTCAGCCTGCATAGACTTAGCAAACTCCTTTCCAAGTGTAGCATTAGATGTTCCAAAAATAATATCATCTACATATATTTGACAAATTAAAATATCCTTTTCAAAGGTTTTACAAAAGAGAGTAGTGTCCACTTTTCCTCTAGTGAAACCATTATCCAGAAGGAAAGAACTTAAGCGTTCGTACCAAGCTCTGGGAGCCTGTTTCAGTCCATACAATGATTTCTTAAGTTTAAAAACATGATTAGGAGACATAGAGTCTTCAAAACCAGGAGGTTGATGGACATAAACTTCTTCATCTATATAACCATTTAAGAAGGCACTCTTAACATCCATCTGATAGAGAGTGATGTTATGTTGAGTGGCAAAAGAAATTAATAGACGAATAGATTCTAACCTGGCCACTGGTGCAAAGGTTTCTGTGTAGTCAATCCCCTCTTGCTGACTATAACCCTGAGCCACCAGTCTGGCTTTGTTCCTTACCACTTCGCCTTTCTCACTGAGCTTGTTTCTGAAGACCCATTTTGTACCGATTACATTGAATCCATCTGGTCTAGGAACAAGATCCCAAACATCATTCCTTGTAAACTGATTCAGTTCTTCTTGCATAGCAATTATCCAGTCTGGATCTTCTAGAGCATGATCAACAGAAGTTGGCTCGATCAAAGATACAAGACCTAATTGACAGTCTGCATTGTTCCTAAGGAATGCTCTTGTTCTGATTGGATCATCCTTCTTTCCAAGAATGACATCTTCTGAATGACCAGAGATGAGTCTGGATGATCTTCTGACAAATGGTTCTTCAGAAATGCTTAGATCCTCCAGAGAAGCTGATACTTGGTCTTCAGATTCCTTGCTTCTTAGAAGCTCTGCTTCTGATGCGTTGCTTCTTGGCTCAACAACTTCTGAGATGTCAATATCATAACCTGCAAAATTATCAACCTGCTTTGGTTTTTCAGAACCAAGCTTATCATCAAACCTGATATTGATTGATTCTTCTACAACCAATGTTTCAGTATTGTATACTCTGTAGCCTTTTGAGCGTTCAGAATATCCAAGAAGAAAACATTTTTGTGCTTTGGAATCAAACTTACCAAGATGATCTTTAGTGTTTAGAATAAAGCATACACATCCAAAAGGATGGAAATATGAAATGTTGGGCTTTTTATTCTTCCACAATTCATAGGGAGTCTTATTAAGAATAGGTCTGATAGAGATTCTATTCTGAATATAGCATGCAGTGTTTATTGCTTCTGCCCAGAAATGCTTAGCCATATTGGTTTCATTGATCATGGTTCTGGCCATTTCTTGAAGAGTCCTATTCTTTCGTTCTACAACCCCATTTTGCTGTGGAGTTCTAGGACAAGAGAAATCATGGGCAATACCATTTTCTTTGAAGAATTCTTCAAAGGATTTGTTCTCAAATTCACCACCATGATCACTTCTGACCTTTATGATTTTACACTCTTTTTCAGATTGAATCTGAATGCAGAAATCAAAGAACACTGAATGAGTCTCATCCTTGTGTTTCAAGAATTTTACCCATGTCCAGCGGCTATAATCATCTACGATGACTAATCCATATTTCTTTCCTCTGACAGATGCTGTTTTGACTGGGCCAAACAGATCAATGTGCAAGAGTTCTAATGGCCTTGAGGTAGAAACAACATTCTTAGACTTGAATGCAGGTTTGGAGAACTTGCCCTTCTGACATGCTTCACAAAGAGCATCTGATTGGAATTTCAGATTAGGAAGTCCTCTGACAAGATTCAGTTTGTTAATTTGAGAGATCTTTCTCAAACTAGCATGACCTAATCTCCTGTGCCAGACCCACTGCTCTTCAGAAACAGACATAAGACAAGTCACCTTCTGACTCATAAGATCTTGCAGATCTGTCTTATAAATGTTGTTCTTCCTCTTGCCTGTAAATAGGATTGAGCCATCCTTCTGATTTACAGCCTTGCAAGACTCTTGATTAAAGATTATATCATAACCATTGTCACTTAATTGACTGATAGATAAAAGGTTATGAGTTAATCCTTCTACAAGAAGTACATTAGAAATGGAAGGAGAGTTACCAGACTTTATAGTTCCAGAGCCAATTATCTTGCCCTTCTGATCTCCTCCGAACTTGACTTCTCCTCCAGACTTAAGCACCAGGTCTTGGAACATAGACCTTCTTCCTGTCATGTGTCGCGAGCATCCAGAGTCCAGGTACCATGACATGTTGTGCTTTGTCCTTCTTGCAGCCAAGGATATCTCTTCAGAATCTGATTCTGATGTAGATTCTGATCCGTCATCTTCTGTCGCCATCAGCGCACAGTTGGCCTGCTCATCTTCTGAATCATCTTCTGACTCATCCCAGGTTGCCATAAGACCTTTCTTCTTATGAAACTTTTTCTTGGGACTTTCCTTCTGAAGATTTGGACATTCATTCTTGTAGTGTCCAGGCTCATTGCATTCATAGCACATGACCTTCTTCTTGTCAAATCTTCTTTCATCAGAAGATTCTCCACGTTCAAATTTCCTTGGACTTCTGAAGCCTCTGAACTTCCTTTGCTTGGTCTTCCAGAGTTGATTTAGCCTTCTGGAAATCATGGATAGTTCATCTTCTTCTTCAGATTCTGATTCTTCAGGATCTTCTTCTTTGGCCTGAAAAGCGTTAGTGCATTTCTTGATATTGGATTTTAATGCAATAGACTTACCTTTCTTTTGGGGCTCATTTGCGTCCAGCTCAATCTCATGGCTTCTCAAGGCACTGATAAGCTCTTCCAGAGAAACTTCATTCAGATTCTTCGCAATCTTGAATGCAGTCACCATCGGACCCCATCTTCTGGGTAAGCTTCTGATGATCTTCTTTACATGATCAGCCTTGGTGTATCCTTTGTCAAGAACTCTCAATCCAGCAGTCAGAGTTTGAAATCTCGAAAACATCTTTTCAATGTCTTCATCATCCTCCATCTTGAAGGCTTCATACTTCTGGATTAAGGCAAGAGCTTTTGTCTCCTTGACTTGAGCATTTCCTTCATGAGTCATTTTCAAGGACTCATATATGTCATAGGCCGTTTCCCTGTTAGATATCTTCTCATACTCAGCATGAGAGATAGCATTCAGCAAAACAGTTCTACATTTATGATGATTCCTGAAAAGCTTCTTTTGATCATCATTCATTTCTTGCCTTGACAGCTTCACGCCTCTGGCATTTACTGGATGTTTGTAACCATCCATCAGAAGATCCCATAGATCACCATCTAGACCCAGAAAGTAACTTTCCAGTTTATCTTTCCAGTATTCAAAGTTTTCACCATCAAATACCGGCGGTCTAGTATAACCATTGTTACCGTTGTATTGCTCAGCAGAGCCAGATGTAGATGCAGGTGTAGGTGTAGTCCTTTCACTTTCATCAACCATCTTTTAAATGAAGCGTTTTTCTCTTCCTGAATCTTTTCTAAACACGGTTAAGTGCTTGCACCTTAGAACCGGCGCTCTGATACCAATTGAAGGATAGAAAAACACTTAGAAAGGGGGGGATTGAATAAGTGTGACTTTAAATCTTGAGCGATAAAAATAAAATGCACAATTATTTTTATCCTGGTTCGCTGTTAACGAAGCTACTCCAGTCCACCCCCGCAGAGATGATTTACCTCAACTGAGGATTTAATCCACTAATCGCACGGATTACAATGGTTTTCCACTTAGCCGCAACTAAGTCTTCCAGAGTCTTCTGATCACAACTTGATCACTCCAGGAACAACTGCTTAGTTCACTCCTAAGACTTTTTCTAGAGTCTACTGATCAACACGATCACTCTAGGCTTAGTTCACTCCTAAGACTTTCTGCTCAGCCAACTGCCAAGACTTCCTGCTCAGCCAACTGCCAAGACTTCCTGCTCAGCCAACTGCCAAGACTTCCTGCTCAGCCAACTGCTAAGACTTCCTAGAGTATACTGATCAACTGATCACTCTAGTTCCTTACAACTTAATGTAATCTATTCAAGAGTTTACAAATGGTTCTTAAAAGCGATAATCACAACTGTGATATTTCTCTTACAATTTAAGCTTAATCTCACTAAGATATTACAACAGCAATGTAGTGAGCTTTGATGAAGATGAAGATTCTGAGTTTAGATTTGAACAGAGTTTCAGCAAGTTTGATATGAGTTGTTTTGGTGCAGAATCGTTAACCTTGCTTCTCATCAGAACTTCATATTTATAGGCGTTGAGAAGATGACCGTTGAATGCATTTAATGCTTTGCGTGTTCCGTACAGCTTTGCATTTAATGTTATACGCTTTTGTCAACTACCTCGAGCCTTGTTCACGCTGTGTCTACTGACGTAGCCTTTAGTAGCTTTAACGTTCCTTTTGTCAGTCAGCGTAGTCTGCCACGTGTACTTCCTTCTGATCTGATGTTTGTGAATACGACGTTTGAATATCATCAGAGTCAAACAGCTTGGTGCACAGCATCTTCTGATCTTCTGACCTTGAAGTGCTTCTGAGCGTGATACCATCTTCTGATCTTCAGTGCTTCTGATCTCATGTTCTTCTGATGCTTCATAGACCCATGTTCTGATTCTGCTTCGACCATCTTCTGATGTCTTGCCAGACCATGTTCTGATGTTGCATGCTGAACCATTTGAGACACATCTTCTGAGCGCTGAATTATGCGTACTCTTTATATATTTCCTGAAAGGGAAATTGCATTGGATTAGAGTACCATATTATCTTAAGCAAAATTCATATTATTGTTATCATCAAAACTAAGATAATTGATAAGAACAAATCTTGTTCTAACAATCATATGATCAAGGATTGATCATGATTCATCAAGAAAAGATCAGAAATCAACAAATTCAAAGGTTTCTAAATTAGGGTTTCATGGGAGAAAGTCAACCGAACTTTGACCAGCCATAACTCTCACATGGAACATCATAAATTTCCCATTCAAATTTCAATTCGAAGGAAATTGAATTATCTACAACTTTTTCTCTCACATGCCAAGTCTAAAAATGCTTCATTTGAGAGGTATGGAGCAAAAGATTACAGGTCCTTCTAGAAGATCGCAAAAAATAGTTTCTTGTCAAAGCCCATATCATCAAGATAAAATCCTCAAATGGAAAAAAGCTTCCAAAGTGGCTTATATAGGACATCTTGAGCTTTCCAAAAAGTCATAGAACTCTTCCATATCTTAAAAATTGAGGGAGATATGTCTTGTCAAAGTTGGTCGATTTTTGGTGAAACGCATGAAGGAAATAATGACCAAACGGTTAAATTTTTCAAATGGGCCTATATTTATTTAATTCAAACTTGCTTCCAACATGGCCAATAGTATCCAAAGCCCAAGCTCACGACCTTGTTTTGTTTATTATATTTATTTTGATTTTTAATTCATTTAAAGATCAATTTAAACTATATAAATAATGGAAATAATCAAAGATTGGATTGAGTTTATATTTCCAGCAAATTTTGCACATTATTCTGAGATCAAATCAAAAGTAACTCGTTGAAATTGGTTGGTAAAGATTGAATGCAAAAAATAGAAACTTTTTATTTAATTTTGAATCAAATCTCCAATATCTCAATCACTTGGATTTTGATCAAGTTTGCTACCCTAATTTCTCTACTATATATACCTCATATATGCAAACCCTAGAGGAGGATGGGAGAGGAAGAAATAAGGAGAGTAGACTAGGGCTCCAAGTTCATGAACTTCTCCAAACTAGGGCGTGAAAGAAAAAATTTCTCAACTCGTTTCAGTCACAACCAAGCGTTCAAATATACTCTCCAGGGACCCAGGAAGTCGTCCCTATATTCCTTGAAGATTAAAACGCGTGGAAAGGGCTTGAATCTCTCTCATCGAGTTTAATTCTTACAGGTGATAGCTACGGGTATCACGCCCAGAATTCGTAGCAAAACCTTGTTAATAAGGTAGGTTTAATTTTTTTTTTAAATTTAAAAAGGTAGGTTTAATAATTTTAATTAATTTTAGGTTTAATAATTTTAATTAATTTTAGATTTAACAATTTTAATTAATTTTAGGTTTAACAATTTTGATTAATTTTAGGTTTAACAATTTTAATTAATTTTAGGTTTAATAATTTTAAGTTAATTTTAGAGTTTTAATCATGTTTAGCCTTAATCAATAAGCCGTAGGTTTTTATTATCAACAATGTAAGAATTGTCTATTAATTTTAGGTTTTTTACCCTTAGGTGTTTCTCACTAACTGTAATTTTCTTCCTTAGGTAAATGTTACGTCAACCCTAATTTTCTTAACTTTTAATTCCAACGCGATTCTCTTCCCATCCCATAATCTGTGTATGTCGCATGTCTTTAATTATTTATTTATTAAAATTTTTGCCTTTATTTTAATTTGTTTTTTATTTGTCATTTATTTTTGCCCTATCTTCCTTTGCCTTAATTTGCCCCGGTGGGCCTGTGGTAATTAATTTTCATTTTCGCGCCCAATTCTTCCTCTATAATGTAACTGCTCACAGGATGTAATAGCTTAATTAGGATTTTCTCCGCCTTTATTTTCTGTCCGCAGGTGTTTATTGTAATAACGTAGGATTTGGGGTGTTAAATGTTCCATGTGTCTCAATTGAGGAGGTACAATATGTGTGCTAAATTGTTGTTTGAATGAGTTTTGATTGGTTGAACAACATGCACTGGATCCATAATGTACCTCCTCAATTGAGACACATGGAACATGTAACACCCCAAATCTACCCCACAGTTTAATAGGACAATCAGAGTGCAAAACATTGAAACATGCAACAAATTTTAGGCGTCGCCTATATCAACTTAAACAAATCGCAAATAATGCTCAAGATCATAGATACATAACACCAACAATGGAGGAACCATCTTCATTAAACTTCTAAATCCAAACGGTTCACAATATCGCAACGAAAATCAATTAACATCATAATCCAGATTATAACATCATTGCCAACATGGCAACGAGTATCCAACATGTCTCAAAAGAGAACAATAACATAATCAAATAAAAGATGACAACATCTAATCAAAGCATAACGACATAAAAGCAACAAGCATCATAAATGTCCCCCAATGCTATGTATTAGAGCATAGATACACCAACTTGAGCTATAAGGTAAACGGCTACTCCACGCCGTTACCTGCATGTTACCAACAAAGGGTAACATTCAAACAGAAGGGGTGAGATATCATTCATTATAAAGAAACATATGATAATATTCAAAGCATGGTAAGATCATACATATATCACCACTTCTCATCACATAACATCTTACTATAACTATCATCATTAAGCAACTTACAAAATGACAACATGTCAATCATCAATTATGACAACATATCCAATTCACGTGTATAATATCAATGCATCACAAAAACATATAATCATCACGTCACAACAAACATCTCAACAATTCAAACACAATTTGATGCAAATTAAATGCAATTCAAATGCGACTCGGCTTATGCAAAGGCATGTGGTACCATTTGGAGTAAAACTCCCACCGTCTCAAAATTTGTCATTAGGCACACCGTCGTTATTTGCCATTACGGCCACCGTCGCTTTTGCCATTAAGGCCACCACCTCTTTATGCAATGGATGTGACTCTATGAATGCAATATCCACTTAAACACAACATTCACGTCACATCACAAACATCGACTAAACATCATTACTTTTATAGTAATCCATCACCTCATCATTACATCACCATTTTGTATCACCATATAATAATTCATCACTTTACAACTTCGTCACAATGTAGTAACACCATACAACAATTCATCACTTCACAATCATAACATCAAACAATTCAATTTAAAGAAAGCTTCAAAAGGTTTCCAAAAGTTTTCAAATCATATTCATTAGAAAAACATCAATTAAAGCTTCATGGAGGGTCAAACGACACTTAAAAAGGAGTTACAAATCAAAAGTTATGATTGTTCTAATTTTTCACAAACAAAGCATTTTTCGCCCGGCGCTCCAAGGCAGTAGCTTAACATCCCCCCCGCTTGACTCGCCTGGCGGAAACCCATGGGCGCTGGCTCACCCAACAGAGTAACTCGTTTGCCCGATGGAAGTCATAGAACAAGCACTCGCCCGACGCTCTACACCAGAATTGGAAAATTCTTTGCGTTTTCAGCATTTCCAACACCATCTCAAATTCAATTTTAACCATCCAAAACTCATCCAAACAACAATTTAACACACATAATAGGTTCCTAAACATGTTTCTAACAATGGGTTCATATACAAACATCAACAACATGATTAATGGCACAATTTCATGGATTCTATCATAAACCCTAACAATTTCAATTCACACATTCATGATTCAACATATCATCTAAACCCACCCTAAACATCATCATACATCCATTTAGCATGAAATAACCCCACCCTTACCTTAGGTTTTGGATTGAAGACAACTCTAACTTCAATCTTGGATTCTCGTCTTCTCTTCACCCTTATCTTCTTTTCCCAAATGAGTTTATAATCTTATATTATCTAAAACCCTTTATCATACCCCAAAATCTACCCATCATATTTCAAGATATTTTGACTCACCTGACTTTCATATGCTCAAGACTATGCAAGAATTGAGAACACTTACTTGTCTCGTAAGCAACAAGCCTCCAACTAGGGTTTTGCTTCTCTCAAGGTAAAATAAGGTTATAAGGCTCCAAGTGGACTTCATGGCTTCTCATATGCCTCAAATAATCCTCACACCAAGTTTCAAGCTTTTGTTCACAAGATTGCTCAGTCAATTGCTTAAAAGGTCAATAGTCGACTATGCTAGGTTAAAAGTCAACTATGGTCAAAACTCCTGACTTTTGGTCAACATCAACATTTTGAGGTGATATTCATAATTTGATCAAGTTTTGATCATGATTCATCAAGGAAAGCTCCAAAATCAATAAAACTCATAGTTTCTAAATTAGGGTTTTGTAGGAGAAAGTCAACTAGACTTTGACTTATCATAACTCTGACATGGCTCATCAGAAATTCCCTAACAAAAGCTCATTATGAAGGAAATTTAATTATCTACAACTTTTATGTTGGGCTCAAGACCAACAAATGCACCATTTGAGATATAGGAGCCAAAACATTACAGGTTCTTCTAGAAGCTCACAAAAGTCTATTTTTTGTCAGGACCAATATCATCAAGATAAAATTCTCAAATGCAAAATATGTTCAAAAGTGGTTTTTAGAGGAAATCTTGGGCTTTCCAAAAAGTCCTATAAAATATTCATATGACAAATATTGAAGGAGTTATGATTGACAAAAGTTGGGGAAAATGGAGAAAAGACATGAAACCCTAATTGAACAATTTTGGACTTCTTGATTAATGGGCCTAAGACTTGGACTTCAAACACATCCATGACCTAAATAAAGACCTTTAAACCCATTTTTAAAATTTTGTCACTTTTATTTATATTTATTTGAATTTTATTCAATTAAAAGCCAAATAAATTAAATAAAATACAAAATAAATGAATTAATTCACATGGCTTGAGTTTTAATCATCCAAAGGCCCAATTAACACCATGAAATAGTCCAAAAACTTGCAGTTCCTATTATAGGTTTTGGTTAAATTTAGAAGGAAATTATGTGATTTTTAAATCAATTTTCCAACTCACCATTTGCTTGGTATTGGGCTCCTCTTAAAAATTAACAAATTTTAATAATTAATTTATATAAATATAATTTCATAAATAACAATAATAGAAGTAATTATGAAAACGTAAATAAGAAAAATAAAAAATGTATAATATATAAAAAGTTAAAAAGTGGATTTAAAAAAACTATATATCTAACCCTTAATTTTAGTTAGGACTTTTAGAATTTTTTTTTTAATCATTAGGATTAGGTTTGGACTAATTTTGTTAGTTAATAATTAGAACTCGATTTCATTAGGTAATAATTAATTACTTAGATAATTAGAATTTAGTTTTTTTTCAATAAAATAACTTTATTTTTTCGTGATTTTAATTTAGTGCAATTAAGCTCAGTAATTAGTTTCCCATTACATTTTTTTAACCCTTAGGGTGTGTTTGATTCGAGGTAAACGGAGGGGAGGGGAGGGGAGGAAATGTTTATAATAAAATGTGTTTGGTTCAATTTTTAGGAGGGGAGAGGAGGGGAGGGGAGGGGAGCAAAATCCCTCCAAATCACACATTTTGCGTTCCCCCGAATCGGGGGATTCGGAGGGGAGGGGAGGGAATGTGACGGTTGACATTTAATAAATTAATATATTTACTAAAATACCCTCAATTTTATTTTATTATTTCAAAATTATTATTTTTTTCGTCTGCTTTTTTTTCTTTCTTCTATTGCTTATATCAATTTATTATAATTATTTTTTACTTTTAAATTATTATTTTTATTTAATTATTTTTATGTTTATTTATATTAATTTTTTTTCTAATTTCGTTATATACATACATATATATATATTATAATATTTTAAACCATTCAATTATTTTGTTTATTTTATATATATTATATATATATATATATATATATATATATATATATATATATATATATATCGATAAATTATTGGCTAAATTACAGTTTTGGTCCCCCTGTTTTAGGTTTTTCACGATTTTGATCCCCCTATTTCCTTTTTAAACAGTTTTGGTCCCCCATCCCAATTTTGATGCAACTGTTCATGTACGGACATGTACTATTCATGTACGGACATGTACTGTTCATGCACTATTCATAGACAAAATTGAGATGGGGGACCAAAACTGTTTAAAAAGAAAATAGGGGGACCAAAATCGTGAAAAATCTAAAACAGGGGGACCAAAACTGTAATTTAGCCTAAATTATTTTATGTATTCAAAAGTTGTTATCAACATATAGATAATTTTGCGCCGAAAGTTATAATACATATCAATATCAAGTGTATTCAATTTTTTTAATATTATGTGGTAAGTTATAAATTTTTAATCATTAAATATTACGAATATTATTTTCAAAAAATTATTTATGAAATTTTCAAATTTGAATATCATATTAGTTATATAAAATCATAAGGATAAAAACGTAAACTATTAATAAAATCCCTCCCCTCCCCTCGTGAACCAAACATATTTTTAACTAAATTCCCTCCCCTCCCCTCTAGGGATGTCAATGGGGCAGGGCGGGGACGGGGGATACATTCCCATCACAATCCCCACCCTCGAATTTATTCCCCATCCCCGCTTCGAGTCCGCGCTACAGGGAAATTTTCTCCCCGTCCCGCGGATCCCCGCGGGTCCCCACGGATCCCCAAGGTTCATGCGGAGATCCATAAACATGATTTTTTATTTATTATTTTAAATCAAATTAATAGTAAAAGCTTTAAAAACTAACCACACAAAATTTAAAAAGTATTCCTTTATGATAATATTCAAATAATAATTTAGATCTCACACATTTACTAACAATGCATATATATTTTAAATTTTTTATAAGATTAATTATATGAAATGAAAAATAAACTTACATAATAATTTAAAATTATACATAAATTAAGGACATTATGCTATTTTAGGCGGGGCGGAGACTCTACGGGGCGGGGGATATTTACGCTACCCCCGTCCCCAAAGTGCCTTCGGGGAGACTTTGTTCCCCATCCCCGTTTCCGTGGGGAGAAAATTCCCCGTCTTTTGGGCCCCACACGGGGAATCCCCACAGGGATCCCCACTAACGGAGGCAAGTTGACATCCCTACTCCCCTCCCCTCCCCTTGTTTGAACCAAACATATATATAATTAATAAAATTCCCTCCCCTTCCCTTCATTAAAATCCCTCCCCTCCCCTCCCCCTCATTTGAACCAAACAGACCCTTAGGTTTTTTACCCATTAGGTTTTTAACTCTTGGGTTTTTTTAACCGTTAGATTTTCATCAGGCTAATTTTGATGTGTTTTCCGACTCTCAATTTTTGAACCTTAATTTTAATTTTTCCTTTAACACATGGTTACCTTCCAACCCTGATTTCTTTGCCTTTTAACTCTAATTTTCTTAACTGTAATTTTCCTCTCGATTTTCTTCTCATCTCAAATTCCAATGAATGTCGCATGTGTGTTTATTTAATTACTTAATTTCTGTCATTTAAATTCTAGAAATTATGTATAGGTCGCAAAAGGTTTTTTTTGTAATAGTAATTAGGATTTTATTTCCGCACTTTACTTTCCGCATCCCCTGGTTTTTGGTTATGTAACCCCTAATCCCGAAGCCCTGTAATAGCGTAGATTTACTTCCCGCATTTTACTTTCCGCACTTATAAACTGCTGATATAACTTCTTAGATGTATGGCTAATAGGATTGTATGGCAAGATAATTAATCAATCGCTATCTAACCTTAACTCAAAAATAAATATCTGAATCAAAATACTTCTCACACACGCACATTTAAGGTAATCTTTCTTCTGTTGCCTTTCGAATAATAGTCAAGTCCCTCGAGCGTAGGGATACCTTAGCACATGTCGCCTTCGATTCAAATCATCATAGTCCCTTTGGAATAAAGATCATAGCCCCTTCGAGTTGCCTACGATTAACATGATCTTGTCCCTAAATGTTGCCTGTGATATAAATGATCTCGTCCCTCGATTAAATGATGATAGTCCCTTCGAATGCTAAGGTATCCTTACTTGTTGCCTTTTATGACTATTCACATCCAATACATAAGACTTCCTACCCTCTTTATGGTATGGATAGCCCCTATGACTATTCGATGAACCTTTACATCCAATGAAAGGACTTCCCACTAACTAATGTTGTGGATAGTCTCTTTCCCTTTACGAAAGGAAAAGAACAAGATAGACCTTACGAACTTAGGGTAGCTAACTCCTAATTGCTTGCTCACAACAATTCAAACTTTCAAATGCTTTTCACACCTCGTTTTTCAAAAACATCTTTCAAGACAAGTACTTTGTATATATTCGAATGATGAATCATTACAAAGTCAAGTTATTTTACAAACTATTTTTTTCTAAACACACCACACACAAATCAAAAATTGTAAACAAAAGTGAGCCAAGCAATTAAAAGCCTATGGATAACCATGGATACAAAGGGTGCTTACACCTTCCATTTGTATAACCTACCCCCCGAACTTAAGTCTTTTTAAAAGGTCTTTCCTGTTCTTTTTGCCTTTCCTAAATTGGATAAAATAAAAGTCGGTGGCGACTCTTGCTTGCCGCAACATGTTTTACGAAATCAAAACAAAAAGTCAGTTCTCCCACCGTATCACACTCTTGTTTTGTTAAACCTTCACTAACTTCTAAATTGCTAATGGGCTCTAATTATCACCTCTCAGTTGCTTACACCGACTTAGGCCCAATAACTAATAACTCTCTAATTTATGCTATTTACTAATAATACTCAATAAATAACACAAACTCACTTAAATATACATTAAACACATAATCAATTAGATAAATCATATAACACACAATTAAATAAATAATTAAAAGAAAAACGGTCGTTACAACTCTCCCCCACTTAGAATATTTTCGTCCTCGAAAATCACCCCAATCAAATAACTCAGTATACGACTCTCGCATCTTGCTTTCCAACTCCCACGTCATACTCTCACTGGTAGCTCCCGACCAAACTACCTTCATCAAAGAAATCTCTTTGCCTATAACCGTCTTTGTCTCATGATCCTCAATCCTTATTGGCGTAGTCTCCACTATGAGATTATCCCGTACTTGCACATCGTCCATATGAATCACATGCGAAGGATCAGAAATATACTTTCGAAGTTGCGACACATGAAACACGTCATGCGAATTTGAAAGATTAGGCGGTAACGCCACTCTATACACCACATTCCCAACCTTCTCTGAAATCTGATACGATCCAATAAAATGAGGAGTGAGCTTCTTAGACTTCAACGCTTGTCCCACACCGGTCACCAGCGTAACTCTAAAAAATACATGATCACCAGCTTGAAACTCCAAATCTTTCCTTCTCTTGTCATGATAACTCTTCTGCCTACTCTGAGAAGTCTTCATCTTCTCACGAATCAACTTAACTTTCTTGGTAGTATCTCGAACAACCTTAGGTCCAAGTACTACACTCTCACTAGATTCATGCCAACACAACGGAGTCCTACATCTCCGACCATACAATGCTTCAAAAGGCGTCATTCTAATACTAGAATGGTAACTATTTTTGTATGTGAACTCGATCAATGGAAGATAAGTATCCCACGTACCTCATTGCTCAAGAACACAAGCTCTCAACAAGTCCTATAACGACTGAATCGTCCTCATCGTCTGACCATCTGTTTGAGGATGATACGCCGAACTCAACCTCAACTTCGAACCCAATGCCTCTTGCAAACTTTTCGAAAAATTTGAAGTGAACCTCAAATCTCTATCTGAAACAACACAGAAAGGAACACCATGTATCTTAACAATCACACAAATATAAATCTCCGCCAACTTAGAAACTTGATATGTGATGTTAATAGGTACAAAATGAGCCGACTTCGTAAGTCTATCAACAATCACCCAAATAGAATCATGACCTCTTATGGTATTCGGTAAACCCGTCACAAAATTCATAGAAATGCTATCCCATTTCCATTCCGGAATTTCTAACAGTCGCATTAACCCTGCGGGCTTCTGATGTTCAACTTTCGACTTCTGACAAGTCAAACATGCATACACAAATTGAGCTATGTCACGCTTCATTACAGGCCACCAAAAAAAATTCTTCAAATCTTGGTACATCTTTGTAGCTCCTAAATGAATACTCAAATTACTTCTATAATCTTCTTCAAGAATCGCTCTCTTCAAATCTACATCATCAGGAATACGAATCCGATTAAGAAATCTCAATACACCAGGTGCATCCAACTTGAAATCATCACTCTCCACTTGATCAATTCCAACCATCGAATCTACCAATTTCACATCTAACTTTTGTGCTTCTCTGATACTATCCAGAAAATCATTGTTAATCTTCAACATACCTAACCTAACACTCTTAGGTGTCACTTCACACACCAAAATCATATCTCTGAATTGCTCAATCAATTATAACTACTTAACCATCATTGTCGATATGTGCAAAGTCTTTCGACTCAAAGCATCAGCCACAACATTAGCTTTTCCTGGATGATAATTCAAAGCAAAATCTTAGTCTTTCAACAACTCTAACCACCTTCGTTGCCTCGTATTCAATTCCTTCTGATCAAACAAATACTTCAAGCTCTTATGATCACTAAATACTTCAAATCTAGAACCATAGAGATAATGCCTCCAAATCTTCAATACAAACACAACAGCAACAAGTTCTAAATCATGCGTAGGATAGTTCTTCTCATGAACTCTCAATTGCCTTGATGCATAAGCAACAACTTTGTCATTTTGCATGAGCACACCTCCTAAACCCATCTTAGAAGCATCACAATAAACCACGAACAATTCTTCCAATTAGGCAATATCAAAATCGGTGCCGACGTCAATATCTTCTTCAACTCGGTAAAACTCTCTTCACACTGAAAACCCCATACAAAAGCCTTACCCTTGCACGTTAACTTAGTCAACAGAAGTGCCAACTTAGAAAACCCTTCAATGAATCTTCTATAATAACCGACTAATCCCAAAAAGCTCTCGGTAGCCGGCTTAGGAGTTTCCCATCTCAATACATCATCAACTTTAGACGGTTCCACAACAATGCCATAACTAGAAATAACATGACCAAGAAAACTAACTTCTTTCAACCAGAACTCACACTTGGATAACTTAGCATACAACTTCTTCTCTTTCAGCACTTGCAATACCAACTTCAAATGCTCAGCATGATCTGATTCTAATTTAGAGTAAATCAAAATATCACCAATGAACACTACTACAAAATGATCCATATACTCATAAAAAATACTATTCATGTACTCCATAAATACTCCAAGGGCATTAGTAACACCGATGTCCATAACGTGTCCTGAAAGCAGTCTTCTGCATATCCTCATCTTTTACTTTAATCTGATGGTAACCCGACCTCAAATCAATCTTACTAAACACACGAGCACCAACCAATTGATCCATCAAGTCATCAATCCTTGGAAGTGGATACTTGTTCTTGATTGTCACCTTATTCAATTGCATGTAATCAATACAAAGCCTCATACTTCCATCCTTCTTCTTAACTAACAACACTAGAGCTCCCCATGGCGACTGTCATACCCCAAAATTTGCCCTCATATATTTACGAACGCCATTTTATTTCGAATAAATGAATTGGCACAATTGGTAAGAATTTGAGCATGAAAGACACAAGAGCGAGAGGTCTCGGGCTCAAATCCCACTTCTACGTTTTTCTCCATTTTATTTGTTTCTAATTTCAATTCTAACTTTATTTTCATTTAGTCAACAAAAATCATAAAAAATATATATTTTTTAGTATTTAAATTTAATTTTCGTTTTCTAATTTTAGACATTTTTAAATAATAATTTTTAATTTGTTTTATGCACTTTTATAAAAAAAAAGTCAAAAAATGGCCATAAAAATCAAATCTTTTCCTTTCTTGTCATCATTGTTTCTTACTGGTTGATCAGTGTCATAATTAGCCTTTAATTGGTCTAAATAGTGTCGGCTTGATTATTGTGATTAATATTAATTTTCTTTTCCTTATTTATTAACCTAATTTTTTTTAGGGTTAAATACTATTCACCCCCTGCCAAAGTAGCGAGATTCGGTTTTCCCCCTTATTAAAAAAAAATTTAGCCTTCGCCCAAACAAGATGCTTGTTTGGCTGACGTGGCTGCTGCATTTGGAAAGCTTGAAAAATTGCAAATTAATAAGTTGCAAAACTAGGATTCGAACCCAGGTCACCAAGGCTAAATTGCTGCAAGCTTACCACTAGACCATGCATGTTTTGTTGAAAGTAATTGACTAGGAGTTCCATACATTATAAGTTGCTTACATTTTATTAAGTTACGGATTTTTTTGATTAACATTTTTTTTATAATTATATAAATGTAATATTTAATAATTTATATAAATAATTTTTCAAAAACATTTTTCATAAACATTTTTATTCAGTTTTTTTAATTTTTCATAAACATTTTTCATAAATATTTAAATAATTTTTCATAAACATTTTTATTCAGTTTTTTTAATTTATATAAACGTTTTTTTAATAATTTTATTTAAATGTTTTTTTTTTAAATTTTTTAATTAACGTTTTTTTTTATAATTATATAAATGTAATATTTAATAATTAATTTAAACATTTTTTTTAATAATTTTCATAAACATTTTTATTCAGTTTTTTTAATTTATATAAACGTTTTTTAATAATTTTATTTAAATGTTTTTTTAATAATTTTTTTTAATTAACGTTTTTCTAATAATTTTATTTAGTTTTTTAATTAACTTTATTTATTTATTTATTTATTTTATTTATTATTAATATTTATATATTACTTTATTTATTTATTTATTTAGTTTATTTATTTATTTAATTATTTTATAAATATTTAAATATATCTTAAATATTATATAATTATTTAAATATTTTATAAATATTTTATAATTATTATTTTATAATTAAATATTTTATAATTATTTAAATATTTTATAATTATTTAAATATTTTATAATTATTTAAATATTTTATAATTATATAATTATATAAATATATCTTAAATATTTTAACGTTTTTATTTATAATTATATAATTATTAAATAACACATTTATGTATTATAAAAAAACGTTAATTAAAAAAAGTTTAAAAAAACATTTATATGATTTTATTTAAATGTTTTATTTAATAAACGTTTTTAAAATACATTTAAATATTTTATTAAAAAAAATGTTATAAAACTATGCATTTATATAATTATATAATTATAAAATACATTTAAAAATGTTATAAAATAATACATTAAAATATATTTTATAATTGTATTCAGCAATGTATTTAATTATTGTATTGAGCCATGTATTTTATAATTATATTTTATAATATATAGAACTCCATTACAATTCTAAGCAACTAAACATGTATGGTCTGGTGGTAATCTTGCAGCAAATTAGCCTAAATTTTTTTTTAATAAGGGGGAAAACCGAATCTCGCTACTTTGGCAGGGGGTAAATAGTATTTAAACTTTTTTTTATGTATAAAATAGGAGGCCATTCACGCGACTAAGGATCCTGGACCTGAATCTCAAAAACCTGCAGCTTTTTGTTCTAACACAAATTCACCAAACAATTTTTTCTAACAGCTTTTTTTTCCATTTTTTTCTAACACTTTGTTGTACATCCTAGTCAATCAAATATTTTTTACTTGGTCTCTACGTGTTGACTGGGGGTGTTCATCACCCTTCTCACAAACAACACAACCTGTAACTTCTACACCCACACATTGAAACCACATGAACCAATAACCTTTCATTGTCACCTTCTATCACTAACATCATCATCATTTCCAATGTTCATCACAAATCTAAACAACTAGTAACAAACCCGTGCGTTCGCACGGGTTCTGGTACGGGACGTGCATTTGGTTCAGATGTATATTTTTAATAGAAAAATATCTAGTTACATGTGAACAAAATATTAATTGAATGTGTAATTACTAAAAAAAATTGACCAGTAACTTCATGTCCCGTTAATAATCAATATTTTGATAAAAAAAACTTCATGTTCCCGTGTACAAATATTAGTTTGATCAGTAACTTCATGTCCCCGTGTACCTTAAAAAATATTTTGATCAGTAACTTCATGTCCCGTTAATAATCAATATTTTGAACAATAGTTTCATGTCCCGTTAGTAATCAATATTTTATATTTTTATTAATAACTTCATGTTCCCGTTAGTAATCAATATTTTATATTTTTATTAATAACTTCATGTTCCCGGTACAAAAGGTTTAGTAAAACCTAATCTTATTTTTTCATCATATTTTATACACTAAATATAACTTAAAAAAATATTATTAATTTCATTTTAGAAGCATAAATTTTCTTATATATTATTTTATTTTTAAAATCCAAAATTGTAAAAAATATTTATAAAAAATAATCTATTATAAAACCATTTGCTTAAATAAGAATTTTGGCTAAGTTTATTCTGTCACAAAAATTATTGGTCTTAAAATCACTTATTACCAGACTTATTAAATGACTATTACGATAGTGAATGATAAAAAATTAAAAAACAATCATTAATTATTCTCCTCATAAATTGTATAAGGTAAAGTAGTAAAAATATTTGAATTTAATTAATTAAAATATTTTGATTGGAAAGGTTGAATACGGGGTCAGAGAAAGTTGTATTGGGAAGATAAATAAAACTTAATATATTTGTCTAATCAAACTTAATATTTTGGTTCATATAAAATTATCCAATCACACTTAATATTTGTACAATCATTTTATATATTATTTTTTTCTTTAAAACATAGTATAGAATAAACATGTGAGATTTATATTAAACTTAGTTAAAATATATTCTCATAATTAAAAAAAAAACATTTTAATATGCAATACATTGTTTTATTCCCACAATTTAATCTAACAAAAGAAGAAAAAAAAGTTAAGTATCAATATAACAGTATCACGTAAAATTTATTTATAATAAAGCATATTTACAATTTTTTTCATAAATTATTTCATAATAAATAGACTTTAATGTATTAATATCAAATAATTACTATAATATTAAAAATTAACTATATGTTAATTCCATTAATTGAAGTTTACCGTTTTACTATATATTTATAGAAAAAAATTAATTTTATTATAAAGTAATCTATAATTTTATATCAATATAGTGAAGTTCATGTAATTCGTTTATATATACCAATTTTAAAAGTTATTATATAAAAAATGTTGAAGTTATTATGAGAGACTTTGATTTGATTTGATTTTGTATTTAAAATAGAACTATCTTACTACTTTTTTACAACATTTTCATAAATAATGGTAATAATGAGAGAGATATTATAATTATTGAATGGTAATAAAAGGGAAAGATAACTATAATTTCATAAACAATAATAAAATTTATCAATATTATATTTAAAAAAATTATTATGTTTTAATAAGTAAAAATAGTATTTATAATGGTAGTTTAATAAATAATATGTATAATTATATTTCCAGCAATTGATAAAATAAAATAAAATATATATTTTGTATTTTGTTGATGCTAGACAACTATTAGCTTTATTACAGGATGTCAATTTTTCATAATTAATTTTCTTTTCTCTTTATTCCACGTGTCTTTTTGTCATTTCACAATCCAGTTCTCCATCAAAGATACTCCTCATATCTCTTCCATCAAAGACCATTATTACTCCTCATATCTCTTCCATCAAAGACCATTATTACTCCTCATATCTCTTAAGACCATCATTACTCCTCATATCTCTTATATCAAAGAACATTATTACTCCAAAACAATTCCTTTTTATTGGTCGTCTTAAAATTCTCACTTACTATCTTTTAAGATTTTTTCTCATTTCTCATTTTCTTATTCTTATTTGGATCTGTAATAACAAATAAAAAAATAGAATATTTTCATTCAAAATCACACAACAACTTCATAAAAAAAACCCCAAAAAAATCAAATCAAACACAAAAAAATAAAATAAAATAAAACTAAAAACCTAAAAAATTAAAATCAAACATTATTATATAAAATCATAATAGAATATTTGTTTAGAAATATTGTAATTGGATACAAATGATAATAGAAATTCCATAAACATCTCTACAAAAAATGAAACTATATGCCATTTAAAATCAAATATTTGTTTAGAAATACCATAATTTGATACCAATTTCACATTGTTCAGCATAAAACATTTCAAGAAATCAAACCATCAAATCAAATATATGCCATTACTTTTTTGTTGAAAAATAAAATATTTAAATAATTATAAATTATAGAGTTTAAAGCAAGAATATTACCTATGGCCACTTAATATAATTTTAGAGTTTAAAGCAAGAATATTACCTATGGCCACTTAATATAAATTTTAGAGTTTAAAGCAAGAATATTACCTATGCATAAAGATATGTCAGTGGTCATAATATCACCTATGGCCACTTAATATAATTAGATGTGATAGAATTGTGAAATCAGTCATAGTCTTTATACTAAAAGTAATATAAGAAATTTTAGTTGGAGTAAAAAATACAAAAGTTGGTTTTGTACAAAAGCTTATTTTAGATACAACTTCTAATACATTAAATTAAATATATTAAAATATTGAAAACATATATTTAATATAAAATTTTGTAAGTTATATGTACTGTGTCCAAATGGTTGCACTCAGAAACAACACATTCTTTTTACCTTTATTTGCAACTTTTCCTGTCATCATAAACAACATTTAAAATAAAAAGAAACTCAATAAATAAAAAAGGTCAAATAAAAATATGAAAATATATGAACATTCAATGAAAGAAACACAAAAACATCATATATATATATATATATATATATATATATATATATATATATATATATATATATATATATATATATATATATATATATATATATATATATATATATATAATAACTATGTAATAACAAAAAAGAAAATTAAATAATAAAAACTTTAAATAAAATTATGTGCAAATTCAGACAAATATATATTTTGAATGTTTGTGTTAATTTTTCTTTCTTCTTCAGCGTCATAAATAGAGAAATTACTTATTCCTTCCAATAAAACACTATCACGATGTATCTTCATAATCAATAAGAAAACATAATTATGAAGATTTTAAAAGCAACATAACTTTCAAACAGTGAGAGAGCATAAAAATTGAGGTTTTCAAATTATCACAAGATTAAATTATGAGAAATGTCAAACCAAAAGATCATTTTGAATCAAGAAAAGATTTCATTTCTTTCAAATATCTATTTTTTTTACATATCTGCTTTTGATAACATATGTAGAGTTAAAAACTTCAAGAGAGAGAGAGAGAGGGGGGAGAGAGAGAGAGAGAGAGAGAGAGAGAGAGAGAGAGAGAGAGAGAGAGAGAGAGAGAGAGAGAGAGAGAGAGAGAGAGAGAGAGAGAGAGAGAGAGAGAGAGAGAGAGAGAGAGAGAGAGAGAGAGGTAATTGGACCATTTTGTCTTCTTTTTTATGGGTTTTAACTATAAATAAATAGAAGAAAGGGAGAGATTTAGGATTGGATGGTTTAATTATTTAATTAGGTTGATTAAATAATTAACTTGCACATGTTTTTGTTCTATGATTAAATCAAAACTCTCATAGCATTATAAATAAAATCCTTGGCTCTCCTCACTATTTGTAAATTAAGATAACATGTATATAATCACTAACCAAAAATAAAAAATGTCAAAAAAAAAAGTTTGTTTAATTTGAATATTTTTTTTAGAATTTAATAGGTTATTTTAGATTTTCCTTTTAATCAATAATTATTAATATTTTTCATTCATTATTATCATTTTATATATCAATACTAACATCTTGTTTTTATCAGGTACTATTTTAAGTTTTCGGGTCATTGTGGACATTTGTAAATCGCCTCTTACTTCGTACATTTACAATTATTTTTTCCATATATTTTTTTTATATAATTATGTAACTGCTTCGAGGTTGTAATAGTTTTCACTAGGATTTTACTTTTCGCACCTCCAATTATGTAACTGCCAAAGCCTTGTAATAGCTAGGTTCCTTTTCTGCAACTGTATATATACTTCTCAGTCCTATGACTAATAGGATTGCATGGAAAGATAAAAATGAATCGTTAGATCACTAACTTCCAAGATTAAAATATTTGAAATTAACACACTTCTTTTACTTATTCACACACTCACCTCTAGGATACACCCCTTTTGGTTGCCTTACGAATAAAGGTCGTGTCCCTTGAATATAGGGGCAACATTAGCAAAAGTCTATCAATTCAAAAATCATCACAAAGATCATAGTCCCTCGATGACCCTCGATGTTGCCTACGAATATATAATCTCGTCCCTCTATTGTTGCCTACGAAAAGTGATGATCGTCCCTTCGAATTTGCTAAAGGTACCTTTACCATGTTGCCTTCAACGATCATAGATGACCATTCGATGTCCCTTTACACGTCCAATAGATAGGACTACCTACCCACAAATGGTATGGTTAGTCTTATCCCTTAAATGAAAGTAGAAAGTATAGGAAAGACCAAACATAGGCTAAGTAGCCTTTGGTTTGCTTGCTCAACATAAAAATGCTTTCCACACCTTTTTTTCAACATTGTCTTTTCAGACATTTTCAAAATCAAACTGTTTTTTAAAACACACACACACACAATGCTTTGTCAAGCCTTTCAAACAAAACAAAAGGAGATAAGCAAACTAAGAGGCCGTAGATAACTACGGATGAAAAGGGTACTAACACCTTCTCTTTTCATAACTTACCCCCGAACTCTTTTTCTCAAAAGGTCTTTCCTGTACTTTTATACCTTTCTATAATTGGACAAAATAAAAGTCGGTGGCGACTCTTGCTCACCGCAACATTTGTTTGCGAAATATAAAGTCAGTTCTCCCACCGAGTTACAGCGACACACTTGGTCTCACAAACTTCTTCTCAAGCAAATCTTCCAATCGCTTCTTCGATTCATATAACTCTGATGCGGGCATCCTGTACGGTGCCATAGATATACGCCTAGTATAATGTACAAGATCAATAGAGAACTCAACTTCTCTCTCTGGCGGTACATCAAGAATTTCATCAAGGAAAATTCAGGAAATTCACACACCACCTTCAACTCTCCTATAATAGCTTGATTCTCAGCAGACATCGATACAACCAAAGCAAACACTTGCACTTCTTCTTTCATCAACATGCGCAACTGTCTAGCAAACAATAACTCAGCACCTTCCTTTTCAGGAGTAGAAAACCTTACCGACTTATCAAAACACTTAATGTGAACATGGTTATGCTCTAACCAGTTCATCCCCAAAATCACATCCAAACCTCTCAATGGAAAGCAAACAAAATCAACAAAAAAGTCTATGTAAAAAATCAACACGGGACACTTTAAACACACAAGAGAAGTAGTCACCGATCCCTTAGTTGGAGTATCGACAACCATTTCTCCGTTCATAGCAGACAACACAAGACCCAATCTTTCAACACAATCAGTAGAGATAAAACAATGCGTAGCACCAGTATCAATAATAGTAATCAAAGGAATGCCATTAATGAAACATGTACCTCTGATGAGTGCATCCTCGCTAGCGGTCTGAGTTTCCGACAAAGCGAACACCTTTCCACTAGCTTGCTCCTTCTTGGGCTTTTGACACTTGCTTCCAATATGTCCTTCTTCACCACATTTGAAACCCACCACCTGCTTATGCTTGCAAGCAGGTTTCGTATGTCCAATTTCACCACAAAGGTAACACCTCATGGCATTAGTAGTACACACGGTGCTCTTATGGCCAACTTTGCCACACTTGAAACACGTAATACCAGCAGGTGCATCTCCCTCACTTGTCTTCTTGCCCTCATAAGCTTTCTGCTTACCCTTGCCAACCGGAGCATCATAAGGCTTGTCACGGCCTTGTTGACCTTCACCCCTCTTCTCACTGATAACTCGATAATGAGCATTGTTGTCTTCCTCATAGATACGACAACTATCAACCAAATCAGCAAATATGCGAATCTTCTGGTAACTAATCGCCTTCTTGATTTTCGGGCGCAAACCATTCTCAAACTTGATACACTTAGAAAATTCACCATCTGATCCATCATAATGTTGGTAAAACTTAGACAACTCACCAAACTTAGAAGCATACTCCACAACTGACTTTTTCCCTTGCCTTAACTCAAGAAATTCGATTTCCTTCTTGCCACGAACAACCTCAAGAAAGTACTTCCTCAAGAACTCCCTACGGAACACAACCCAAGTGATATCCTCACCTACAATCTCCAACCTCTGACGAGTCTCTAGCCAGCAGTCATCAGCCTCAACTGCTAGTATGAGTTCCATACCGAACCTTCTGATCCGGACTACAATCCATCACACGAAAGATTCTCTCAATCTTCTTTAGCCATGTCAATGCGCCATCAGGATCATGATTTCACTTGAACACATGTGGATTTTCCCTTTTAAAGGTATCCAAATTGCGAGCAGCAGCATTCTCACGAACATTTGGTTGATGTTCCAAAGCTTGAGTCATTGCTTCCAAAGCAGCATCAATCACAATATCATTCCTTCCAGCCATCTTAACTCTCCACTACAACACAAAAGCAATCAACACAAATAACAATACAAGTATTATTAGACTACATAACGACACGACACATGGATGGACGGACTGACCTGCTCTGATACCACTTATGCAACACCCCAAATCTACCCCACAGTTTAATAGGAAAATCAGAGTGCAAAACATCGAAACACGCAACAAATTTGAGGTGTCACATATATCAACTTAAACAAATCATAAATCATGCTCAAGATCATAGATACATAACAGCAACAACGGAGGAACCATCTTCAATAAACATCTAAATCCAAACGGTTCACAATATCGTAGCGGAAATCAATTAGCATCATAATCCAAATTATAACATCATTGTCAACATGACAACGGGTATCCAACATGTTTCAAAAGAGAACAATAACATAATCAAATAAAAGATGATAACATCTAATCAAAGCATAACGGCATAAAGCAACAAGCATCATAAATGTCTCCCGAGTGCTACGTATCAGAGCATAGACACACCGAATCGAGCTATAAGGTAAACGACTACTCCACGTTGTTACCTACACGTTACCAACAAAGGGGAACATTCAAACAGAAGGGGTGAGATATCATTCATTATAAAGAAACGTATGATAATATTCAAAGCTTGGTAAGATCATCAAAACTTAAAGATGAAGAGTAGAAACAAATCTTGTCCTAACACAAGTTATTTCAAAAGATACTTTGGTGCCTTAGAGGTTTAGAAATAGGTGAAATTATCTCATTCAAATTTTAAAATATTTACTTTTATGAGCTTTAGAGCTCAAAGCTAAGTAATTTCACTACAACCCACAAATACTCATTTATTGTGTTGTTTAAACTTATATAAAGACTTAAGTTTCTTATAGAGAAAACAATGTGGGACTTACCGTGTTAAAGGGATGCAAAATGCAATGTGGGACTTAAGAGAGATACATGTCCAATAGTATAAATTATATATGACAACAAGCATAAAATGCGTAGCATCAATATCAATAATAGTAATCAAAGGAATTCCATTAATAATTTAAAGGATCCTAGAGGTGATTTGGCTTATTTTTATAGAAGAAAACTCTTAGACGTTTTTTTTTTGCCAATATTGATCGTATTTCTCAATGTCTTTTCTTTTTTTACTTATCCATATAACCATTAGAGGTGACTTTGTAAATAATAGGATGGAATTATTTTATTTTTAATTTATTATTTTTTAAGAGGATTTTGGTACAGTCCTCTCTTTTTTTTTTTTTGTGCTCCACCTTTTCTTTTCTAATATATTTATTTAAAAAAGTCATACTACTTTTTAACCAAGTATAAATGATTATAATGTAAAACTTTATACAGTTTTTCATTAATGAAATTTTTTATATTATTTAGATATAAATATTGTTTAAACAAAATAATTACAATCAAATTTTAAATTATTCTATTTTTAAAAATATAGAAAATACTACTATGTCATAAGACACAAATTAATTAAAATAAATTATGTCAAAAATTGTGCATTCAACTTTTTTAAATTTAAAATTAATCAATTCATATAAAAAATTATATTATTTTATAAGAAAAATATGAATTACACATAAATTGTTTTTTAAAATGAAGGGTTAAATATATGAAGCCACTTGTGATGTTAGCGGAGAAAAAACCTTTATAATTTTTAGATTCCCTTAAATATATATTCTTGTTTTCCACATTACTAAAAACATTCCCTTCAGGCTACTTGCATGACAGTACACATGGCATTTTTAAGTTTTTTAAATCCACGTTTTGAACCTGGGACCCTAAGATAGCGTGGGTTACGACTAGGGATGTTAATTGCATCTGTTAATAGGGATCCTGTGGGGAATATTTGTGCGGAGATCCGAAGTTGGGGATTTTTTTCCCCGTGGGGATGGGGATGGAGGGAAAAGTTCCCCCGATAACACTTTGGGGCGGGGATTGGGAAAGTATCCTCCGTCCCTGTGGATTCCCCGACTCCGAAGATATATGTTAATTTATATATTTTATATATTATATAATGATATAATTTTACAATGTATTAGAAAATGAAGAGTCATTAGAAGTTATAGATTTATCACACATAATCAACCAATTGCGCTGGACGACATCGGTATTGTGGTAGTAAATTAGTGGAAGCACGGTAGCAAGAAGTTATGTTACTATTTATTTATTTTTTCGTAAAAAATATTAGCAACATCAAGTTCTTTTGCTTTTTTTATTTATTATTGATGGAAGATGTATTTTGATTTTTTTTATAAAATAAAGATGCAAATATATGCGTTTTAAAAAATACGGAAAAAAAACAAAATACTAGTGTCATAGTTTTGATCAAAAAGTGTAGAAATTTTCTTAAGATTCGATCTCCGTGGATATTCGTGGGGATCTGTGGGGATGAGGATGGAGGGAAATATTTCCCCGTGGCGGGGATTGGGGATGGGGACTAAATTTGGGGGCGGGGCGGGGAGTGGAGAAGCATCCTCCGAACAATATCTGCCCGTTGACATCCCTAGTTACGACCACTCCACTGAACTGCAATGCAATTATAAAGTGTTGCTTCAGTTTGGTTAAAATATACGATAGATAATTTGCTAAATATTTATTATATTTCATAGATAATTCTTAGTAATATATATATATATATATATATATATATATATATATATATAATTAAATTAAAAAATACATATTATTTGTATATTTGATTTAAATGTGAATTTTTAATATCATTCAATCATATGTAAAAATTAAATAAATGTATGATTTTTATACATAAAAATATAATTTGTATAGTGTTGTACTCTAAATTTTGCCCCGACTTTTCATCTGCATAATTTTTATTTTTTGCATTCAGTTGGAAAAAAAATAAAATATAAGTAGTTATGTTCATTTGCATTCAAAAAATAAAAAATATATAGTCATACATTCATTGCATGCATTTTTTGTTCGATCAATAATATTTGTTTCCTACTAACCTTTTTATGACTTTAATATTTTAATCCTAATTCAATTTATTTTAGATTGAATTTTTATTAAAATTTTAAATCATTTTGTTTTGTTATTATCATAATAACTCCCACGTTTATAAAAAAATCTTGCTTACTGAAAAAAGTTGATTATTCTACTAATTCCATTACTACCACTCACAATTTTTTAATAATTAATTAAAAATGTCTTAAAAATAGAACATGTATTAACTCTAAATTCCACTAATTAGGTTATCATAACTCCCAATTATTCCAATAATTAATTAATTAAAAATAGCTAAAAAATTATATGTCACATAGTTTTATTTAAATTCCACCAAAAATACTTTCTCTAAACAAATATTGCTACCGTATGCTAAATTCAATTTAATTATAAAATATAATAGTAATAATATGTTTCAACAAAAATATTCGTATTTTTAATTATTATCTAAAAGTATTCCACTAACTAATCCTCACTTTTCCATAACCATAAACCTACCAAGCCATAAGCCCACTCACCAATCAATTAATTAATTAAATTAATATTATTAATAATAATAGTAGTAATTAATCGCAAGTAATTTTTCATGCAATTAAAAAATTAATAGTATAAAAATGAGTTGATGGTTAAATCCACAATCCACCTCTTCAATTAATCCCCACTTCTCCCTTAACCATAAATCTACCAACTCACCTCATCAATTAATCCTCAATAACCATAGATCTATCAACCCACTTCATCAATTAATCCTCAAGTACTTAATCTCCTCCCAAATACTATAAACCCACGTCTTCAATTAGTCCTCACATACTTTCAATCTCATTTATTATATTTTCTTATTACTTCTGACTCTCACTTAGTATATTTTCTTACTCTTTTTCATTGATTTATGTCATAAACTTACAGTGTTCCATATTCATTACATATATATTCTATCTTCATATCATTCTCTGATAAGGTAACAATTTTCTATACTATTTTTTAATACTTTTTAATTTATTCTAATGTATCTTTTAATTTATTAATGTTATATCTCATATTGATCTCTATCCTTTTTAAAATTTTGTTTTTTGTTTTTTATGACCATTTTCAGGGAAAAATATTAATTTGAGATTCATAGTACCATAAAGTCATGTTAGTGAATGTTTTTCTAAATCATTCTTATTTTTTTCAACATGCTTCCCTCTTCTCCCATCTATCATTTTTTTTTCTTTTACATTTGATATCTTCATTATCTTGCTATATTCAAATATCTGGTTAACATTTTTTATCTTCTGTCACAAGCTAAATTATATGTGATTATGTGATGTAATAATAATAATATAATTTTGTTATCTTCTACCACAAGCTAAATTCACATGTAATTATGTATTATAAATATGTAATGACAACATGTTTCATAAAAAACCTTTGTGTTTCTATTTATTTTATAATATTTTTCATAAAAAAAGAAAGAGAGAATGTTGAACTTTTTTATTACTACTACCTCCGTTCTTTTTTATAAGAGAAATTTCACTTTTTAGATTCATTGAATAATCAATGTATCTAGTCTATAAAGAGACCGCATACATTAGTTATTCAATGAACCTAAAAAATGACTTGTCTCTTATAAAAAGGAACGGAGGTAGTATAATTTTTAGAGAAAAGCTATGTTTACACCCAATTTATAACACTACACCGTATATCATACCCTTTCCTATACCATTTGTGGTTTTTTAAATAATTTGTTTATCTTAAAATCTGTGCCGTGTTATATTTACCTTGTAGTATAAAGTTGGTGTCATATACGGTGTTAGTAAATTAGTGTAAGAATAGCAAAGCTGTAATTTTTATTCAATCTCCAATCTTCATTTCGTTTTAAATATTTAGAGTTTTTTATTTTAAAATTAGAATCCTGGTTTAAATGATGATATAATATTGACAAGTGATTTTATCATAATCAAAAGAAGTTAAGCATAGTTGTTAATGTTATTATAATTGTTATTATTATAATTGTTATTATTATTATTATTACTATTATTATTATTAATTTATTGCATATTTTTCTACTAATTATTATTATTATTGTTGTTGTTGTTGTTATTATTAATTTATTAAGTATAGTTATTAATTTAATATTGATGATTTTTTAATTTATTATTAATATTGTTATTTTCTTGCATTTTTTCTTCTGAGTATTATTATTATTATTATTATTATTATTATTTATTAATCAATTAACTATAGTTATTATTTCTTATTAAGTTTTATTTTCTTACCCTCTTTGTTTTTGTAATCAATTAAAATTTATTTTTTAATCTAATTGCGATTAAGACAATAAACTCACATCTATGTTTCATTATGTATTCATATTAAAAATAATAACGAGTAAAATTAATTTAATTTTTAATATAAAATATAACTATCAAATAATGTATGACTATTCCGTGCATCGCACGGGCAAACGTCTAGTTTGTATTTACTTTCTTTTCTTATCAGGTGGTGCAATTAATAAAAGATCCATTTATTGTTTAAGTTCATGTTAGCCCATTTGATCCAAAGCCCATCAGCAAGTTTTTGTCAAGCAAATGTTGAACATTTTTGAGCAAAAATAATTGGAGGTCCCACGTGGTTAATCGATTCCAACAAGGTGATTCACAAATATCTCATCACCCATGAAGCTCAGATAAGACAAAAATGTAATAAGTTTTCAGCCAGCTTTCTCCAATTTCGTTCACGCATTTTCCTTCCTCTCCCAAAATCAGCATGATCTTCTCCACTCCATAACAGAATTTGATTCTCTATGTTGGAAATTATTAATATTTAATAATATTTAATCACCATAGGTGTGTTCCAAAATGACAAGAAAATATCTATGTGAAGTTTGTATTTTGAATATGAAAATAGGCAACACTTTGTGAAGTGTTGCAATAGGCTGTTTGTAGTTTGAATCAGAAATATGTAACACTTCGTGAAGTGTTGCAGAATGAAAACATGCAACTCTTGGTAAATGTTGCAATAGGTCAAGCATTGTAACTTTTGGAAAAGGAACTGTTTCACGAAGGGTCGCTACCTTATGAAACAATACTAAAATGGCCTATAAAAACCCCATTCTTGATTCAGAAATCAATAACAAAAATGTACATTTGATAAGCCTATCATCTTCACTAAAATTTCAGACACTCTTCGCTACATCCGAGTTTTCGTCGGTCTTACGCAAACTCGATAAAAGGCTTAATTATCCTGGGTATTCCTGCGTTCCAACTCTAAGACATATTGAGAGTGCTTGAAATACTTATAAGGAAAGTGATTCCGTTCACGATTTAGCCTCGAACCATTTGACGATTGAAATTGATTTTTCTAACAATCTTATAAGTATGTTGTACTGTGGCAAACGAGGCTTCCGTTTCAAGCATCAAATAATAGATTATTGTACATAAATACATTCTAAACACAAGAAGAATCTATATCGTGAATCCGAGTACGTCTTATTATTTTTCATAAAAATTAGTATATTGTGAAAATCATAATTTAAAGATTTATATTCATAATATAATGATACATGACAGCACTATACTGTGCAAGAATGCATGAATGTGATACGTATTATACTACGAGATATTAAATAGTTTCATATATTTCTCAACATATGTAACAACAGGATTATTTAAATCAGATATAATTAACGATATAGTATATATAAGTTAAGTCACGATAAGCTTTTGGTAAAATAATTCTGGAAGGAATTGAAATTTTTTCATTATGAGGCGTTGAATTTTTACTGTTGTCATGCTTTTGAAGTTTCTACTTTAATTTTCATTTTGAATCTACGTGGTTGATGCTTCATGAACAGAAGCATTGGTTCAATAGTAATACTATTTCCATTATTTATATGGTTGTGGCACTTTTGTAACATAAAAATAAACAATAGTGATACTGCAAGTACACATTCTATATTGAAGTAAATCTATGCTATATACACGCTATGATTACATTAAACAAGATTGTGGTATGGTACCATGTAAGAAAATATTGAATTATATGATAGAGGGACCATTCACATACACACATTTGTCCGTTGATATTTGAAATTCTATTATGCAATACAGGTTACATTTTATTTTACATAATTAATATGAAATTTTTCTTCCTAGTTAATACTACTATGGAACAAAACTAATATCAGTTAGAATTAATAGAATTCATTCCTCTTGTTTTAAACAGTAAATATTACAAACATACAATAATATAAGAATTGAATTACGAAGATTTTATCTTTGGCTGTTTCTTAATTATAAAACATATTGTGTTGTTTCTTTTAACTAAATTGGATTATGAAGATTCAAATAGAGAATGGATTTAATGCTTCATAGAATATCAGTGTTATATGTTTGGTTTTTTATTTTTTTTAACAAAATAAACATGAAAAACAATAGCAGAAAATTGTCATTAGGCATATTCAAAGGGCGCCTTGCCTAACAGATGCACAGACTTGAACGAATACCATCAGACCAATGTGCTCCTTTGATTAATTTTGAACCTTAACTATATATGATTGTTTATGTCATCTCTAAAATTGGTTCAATTTGATTTAAATTTTATTTGTGACTAATACTAAAGGCTGCAAGAAGATAATATCAATTATTATGATGGTGAAAGGAATAAACACTGATGTTCTTTCATATTGTTGTGAAAAACGATGTCAAGAACAAAGTATAAAACAAGGAAGAATAAAGGACAAGGAAGAAGAGGAACACAAGAATTGGTTATAACTGCTATTCTTTCACTTTCTCTTAAAACAAGATTACAAGTTTACAAGAATAACAAATAACCTCTCTCACCCTAAATTAGGATTTGCAGCTTAGCAATGATGAGAGACTAGTATGCTATTTATAATAAAACCTAACATACTAACTAATGGGCTTTTTCAGCAAGGCCCATTACACAAGCCAACTTAATAAACAAGCTAACTTAACAAATTAGGGTTTAAACACTAAAACCTAATTTAACATGCTAACAACCCTAGCATCTTCGACATCTGCATGCTAGACCCATCTTCGACTACAGCATGCACACTTCGACACCAGCATGTGAACAATCCTTCGACTTCATGCTTAACTCTGTCGAACTGTCGAACCAAGAAGCTACCCTTCGACAATACTAGAGTTCGATCCAATATCTCACAAATCTCCACCTTGGACCTAACTCTACAACGTCAAGGAACAGACTAGCTTTCTTCATGCAGCTTTATCAACTGCATACAGTGGAAAAACTTGCAACTCGGCAATGTCTTGGTGATCATATCAGCAGCATTGTCTTCAGTCGAAACCTTCAGCACTTGGACTTCTCCACGCTCGATTACTCCTCTGACGAAATGCAGCCTCACTTCAATGTGCTTAGTTCGCTCATGATAGGCTGAATTCTTCGATAGGTGTATTGCACTTTGACTATCACATTTAACAGTGATACCTCGACCTTGAAGTTTCAGCTCCTTCGCAAAACCTTCAAGCCACAATGCTTCTTTCACAGCTTCAGTTAGGGCAATATACTCCGCTTCAGTGGTTGATAGAGCAACAACCTTCTGAAGTGTTGCTTTCCAACTAATTGCAGTGCCAAACATAGTGAAAACATATCCAGAAATAGATTTTCTGGAATCCATACAACCTGCATAATCAGAGTCGACATATCCTTCTATTACTGCTTTACTATCTTCACCCAAGGCTCCACCATAAATTAGGACTCTATTCAGAGACCCATTTATGTACCTTAAAATCCACTTCAATGCTTGCCAGTGAGCCTTTCCAGGATTCGCCATGTACCTGCTTACAAGACTTACTGCGTATGCTATGTCGGGTCTAGTACAGACCATAGCATACATCAAAGAACCAACTATATTAGCATATGGGATGCTATTCATATAGGCTCTTTCGACATCAGTACTGGGACACTGATCAATACTCAGCTTGAATTGAGGGTTTGTTGGAGTCACAACTGGCTTCAAATTCGACATACCAAACTTTTCAAGAATCTTCCGTAGATATGCCTCTTGAGATATGCATAACTTCGACTTCTTTCTATCTCTTCGAATGTTAATTCCAAGAATCCTGGAAGCAGCTCCCAGATCCTTCATATCGAACTCCTTATTGAGTTCAGCCTTCACCCTCATCACATCTTCGACACTGTTACTTGCTATGAGAATATCATCCACATAAAGCAACAAAATAACAAATGAATTACCAGGTCGAAATCTGAAGTAAACGCAGTGGTCGAACTGACTTCTAATGAAACTTATGTGTGCCATGAACTTGTCGAATCTCCTATTCCACTGTCGAGGAGATTGTTTCAGCCCATACAAAGATCTCTTTAACTTGCACACATAATCTTCCTTCCCCTTTTCGACATACCCTTCAGGTTGCCTCATCAGGATCGTTTCATCTAGATCACCATACAAGAACGCAGTCTTCACATCCATCTGTTCCAGTTCAAGATCGAACTGTGCCACCATGGCAAGCAACATTCGAATGGACCTATGCTTCACAACAGGAGAAAACACATCATTGAAGTCGACACCTTCTTTCTGAGTGAAACCCCTTGCAACTAACCTTGCCTTGTATCTTTTCGACGTCACTCCTTCAATTCCTTCCTTAACTTTGAAAATCCATTTACAGCTGACTAACCTTGCCCCAGCAGGTTTCTTAATCAGTTCCCAAGTATGATAATCATGAAGAGATTTTATCTCATCATCCATGGCCTTCAGCCATTCAGTCTTATTTCGACTCCTCATAACTTCCTTATAGTCTCTAGGTTCTTCGTCTAGAACCTCACTTGCAGAGATTAAGGCATAAGCTATAAGATCTGCATATCCAAGTCTCTGAGGTGGCTTGATGACTCTTCTCGACCTATCTCTCGACAATAGGTAGTCATCGTCAGTTTCCTCAACTTCAGCATCTTCTGCTTCTTCTTCGACTTCATCTGGGATATGCAATTCAGCATCAACATGCTCCACCTCAACAGGAATCTCTACCTGTTCCAGCTCTTCGTCAGATGTTTCTGTACTTCGACCAACATCATTAGTTTTCTTAAAAGCCATTTCAGCTTCATTGAAAACTACATCTCGACTGGTGATACACCTCCTGTGACCTGGCTCTAGGCACCATAGCCTATAAGCTTTGACTCCTTCAGGGTATCCCATGAACATGCATTTCAGAGCTCTAGGTTCGACCTTGTCTTGCCTAATGTGAGCATAGGCTACGCAGCCAAATACTCTCAGTTTGTCGAGATCTGGTGGATGTCCCGACCAAACTTCTTCAGGTGTCTTCATATCTAACGCTGTCGAAGGACATCTGTTTATCAGATATGTTGCTGTCGAAACAGCCTCAGCCCAGAACACCTTTGTTAACCCCGCACTAGTCAACATGCATCTGACTCTCTCCAAAATAGTTCGATTAAACCTTTCAGCCAAACCATTTTGCTGTGGAGTACCTGCAGTAGTTCTATGCCTTGCAATACCAGAGGCAGCACAAAAACTGTCGAATGCCTCATTCCAAAATTCAAGGCCATTGTCGGTTCTCAACCTCTTGACCTTCCTGCCAGTCTGATTTTCAACCAGAGTCTTCCAACTTTTGAAATTCTCAAAAGTTTCATCCTTGGTCTTCTGGATGAATACCCATAATTTTCTGGAATAATCATCTACTATGGATAGAAAATACCTTGCTCCTGAATGTGATGCACATCTTGCAGGCCCCCAAAGATCAGCATGGATGTAATCAAGGGATCCATGTGTTCTTTGTTTGCCTTTGTTGAACTTCACTCTGCAAGATTTTCCAAGTACACAGGGTTCACAAAACTTCAGCTTTTCGACTTTGTCTCCACCAAGCAGTTTTTGTTTCCCTAATTCGACCAGACCCCTTTCACTGACATGGCCCAATCTCATGTGCCAGATTTCTGTTTTCGACAAAGGTTTCGTGGATGCAACATTTGTCGAACCACTTACAACTTCAGCCTCAAGGGTATACAAGCCTTGTTTCTTCACGCCTCTCAAGACTTCCTTCGAACCCTTCATGACTCTTAGGATACTTTTCTCTCCTTGGAAAACATATCCTTTCTTGTCGAATTCACCAAGAGAAAGCAGATTTCTCTTCAAATCAGGAACATACCTGACTTCAGTCAACAACCTTATTGACTCATCATGGAGCTTGAATCTCACAGATCCAACACCTGCAATCTTGCAAGCCTTGTTGTTTCCCAGCAATACTGATCCACCATCTTGATCACATAATTCCTCGAACAAGTCTTTGTTTGGAGTCATGTGCCAAGTGCAGCCTGAATCCATAATCCACTCCTTCTTAGAGTCACTGCTTGAAACCACAAGAACATCAGATGATTCGAAATCATCTTGAACAATGGCAGTGTTGCCATTATCCTTACCTCCATGATATTTCAAGCGTTCAGGGCACACCTTTCTTGTGTGACCCTCCTTCTTACAATGGTAGCATCGAATGCTAGATGCTTCGCCACTGTAAGTCTTCGACTGGCTTTTGTCTTTCTTCTTGTCGAACTTACCATCCTTTCGTAAGAGTTTTCCTTTAGCGGCCAAACCTTCGCCAACAGTCGAAGGTTTATGCTCCTTTCGTTCATTCAAGTCCTTAGAGTACAAGGCTGATTGAACTTCTTCAAACGTCAGGGACTCCCTTCCATACAAGAGAGTTTCTTTGAAGTGAGCATGTGATCGAGGCAAAGAACACAATAGTAACAGCGCTTGATCTTCATCATCGATCTTCACATCAATATTTTCAAGATCAAGAATCAGCTTGTTGAACATATCCAACTGCTCAGCCAATACTTTGTCTTCAATCATCTTGAACGAATACAAAGCTTGCTTCAGGTAGAGTCGATTTACCAGCGATTTGGTCATATACAAACTTTCAAGTTTCACCCATAACCCTGATGCCGTCGTCTCTTTTGATACCTGCCGGAGAACCTTATCACCAAGGCTCAACAAAATTGCGCTGTGTGCTTTCTCGATCATATTTGTTTTCTCCGTTGCCGTCAATTCTGCATTCATGGCTGCCTCTCCCTTCAACGCTTCCAAACAACCCTGCTGAACCAGTAGGGCTTTCATCTTCAAGCGCCACAGACCGAAATCATTC
Organism: Vicia villosa; assembly: GCF_029867415.1. Lineage (NCBI taxonomy): Eukaryota > Viridiplantae > Streptophyta > Magnoliopsida > Fabales > Fabaceae > Vicia > Vicia villosa. The sequence continues at coordinate 164,996,947 of NC_081184.1, read as the reverse complement.
ACTCCAGTGAACTTTTCAATCTCATACTTTGTTGAAGGCATCTTCTCCATGCTCACCGCACCAATTTGTTGTGAAAAACGATGTCAAGAACAAAGTATAAAACAAGGAAGAATAAAGGACAAGGAAGAAGAGGAACACAAGAATTGGTTATAACTGCTATTCTTTCACTTTCTCTTAAAACAAGATTACAAGTTTACAAGAATAACAAATAACCTCTCTCACCCTAAATTAGGATTTGCAGCTTAGCAATGATGAGAGACTAGTATGCTATTTATAATAAAACCTAACATACTAACTAATGGGCTTTTTCAGCAAGGCCCATTACACAAGCCAACTTAATAAACAAGCTAACTTAACAAATTAGGGTTTAAACACTAAAACCTAATTTAACATGCTAACAACCCTAGCATCTTCGACATCTGCATGCTAGACCCATCTTCGACTACAGCATGCACACTTCGACACCAGCATGTGAACAATCCTTCGACTTCATGCTTAACTCTGTCGAACTGTCGAACCAAGAAGCTACCCTTCGACAATACTAGAGTTCGATCCAATATCTCACAAATCTCCACCTTGGACCTAACTCTACAGCGTCAAGGAACAGACTAGCTTTCTTCATGCAGCTTTATCAACTGCATACAGTGGAAAAACTTGCAACTCGGCAATGTCTTGGTGATCATATCAGCAGCATTGTCTTCAGTTGAAACCTTCAGCACTTGGACTTCTCCACGCTCGATTACTCCTCTGACGAAATGCAGCCTCACATCAATGTGCTTAGTTCGCTCATGATAGGCTGAATTCTTCGATAGGTGTATTGCACTTTGACTATCACATTTAACAGTGATACCTCGACCTTGAAGTTTCAGCTCCTTCGCAAAACCTTCAAGCCACAATGCTTCTTTCACAGCTTCAGTTAGGGCAATATACTCCGCTTCAGTGGTTGATAGAGCAACAACCTTCTGAAGTGTTGCTTTCCAACTAATTGCAGTGCCAAACATAGTGAAAACATATCCAGAAATAGATTTTCTGGAATCCATACAACCTGCATAATCAGAGTCGACATATCCTTCTATTACTGCTTTACTATCTTCACCCAAGGCTCCACCATAAATTAGGACTCTATTCAGAGACCCATTTATGTACCTTAAAATCCACTTCAATGCTTGCCAGTGAGCCTTTCCAGGATTCGCCATGTACCTGCTTACAAGACTTACTGCGTATGCTATGTCGGGTCTAGTACAGACCATAGCATACATCAAAGAACCAACTATATTAGCATATGGGATGCTATTCATATAGGCTCTTTCGACATCAGTACTGGGACACTGATCAATACTCAGCTTGAATTGAGGGTTTGTTGGAGTCACAACTGGCTTCGAATTCGACATACCAAACTTTTCAAGAATCTTCCGTAGATATGCCTCTTGAGATATGCATAACTTCGACTTCTTTCTATCTCTTCGAATGTCAATTCCAAGAATCCTGGAAGCAGCTCCCAGATCCTTCATATCGAACTCCTTATTGAGTTCAGCCTTCACCCTCATCACATCTTCGACACTGTTACTTGCTATGAGAATATCATCCACATAAAGCAACAAAATAACAAATGAATTACCAGGTCGAAATCTGAAGTAAACGCAGTGGTCGAACTGACTTCTAATGAAACTTATGTGTGCCATGAACTTGTCGAATCTCCTATTCCACTGTCGAGGAGATTGTTTCAGCCCATACAAAGATCTCTTTAACTTGCACACATAATCTTCCTTCCCCTTTTCGACATACCCTTCAGGTTGCCTCATCAGGATCGTTTCATCTAGATCACCATACAAGAACGCAGTCTTCACATCCATCTGTTCCAGTTCAAGATCGAACTGTGCCACCATGGCAAGCAACATTCGAATGGACCTATGCTTCACAACAGGAGAAAACACATCATTGAAGTCGACACCTTCTTTCTGAGTGAAACCCCTTGCAACTAACCTTGCCTTGTATCTTTTCGACGTCACTCCTTCAATTCCTTCCTTAACTTTGAAAATCCATTTACAGCTGACTAACCTTGCCCCAGCAGGTTTCTTAATCAGTTCCCAAGTATGATTATCATGAAGAGATTTTATCTCATCATCCATGGCCTTCAGCCATTCAGTCTTATTTCGACTCCTCATAACTTCCTTATAGTCTCTAGGTTCTTCGTCTAGAACCTCACTTGCAGAGATTAAGGCATAAGCTATAAGATCTGCATATCCAAGTCTCTGAGGTGGCTTGATGACTCTTCTCGACCTATCTCTCGACAATAGGTAGTCATCGTCAGTTTCCTCAACTTCAGCATCTTCTGCTTCTTCTTCGACTTCATCTGGGATATGCAATTCAGCATCAACATGCTCCACCTCAACAGGAATCTCTACCTGTTCCAGCTCTTCGTCAGATGTTTCTGTACTTCGACCAACATCATTAGTTTTCTTAAAAGCCATTTCAGCTTCATTGAAAACTACATCTCGACTGGTGATACACCTCCTGTGACCTGGCTCTAGGCACCATAGCCTATAAGCTTTGACTCCTTCAGGGTATCCCATGAACATGCATTTCAGAGCTCTAGGTTCGACCTTGTCTTGCCTAATGTGAGCATAGGCTACGCAGCCAAATACTCTCAGTTTGTCGAGATCTGGTGGATGTCTCGACCAAACTTCTTCAGGTGTCTTCATATCTAACGCTGTCGAAGGACATCTGTTTATCAGATATGTTGCTGTCGAAACAGCCTCAGCCCAGAACACCTTTGTTAACCCCGCACTAGTCAACATGCATCTGACTCTCTCCAAAATAGTTCATTAAACCTTTCAGCCAAACCATTTTGCTGTGGAGTACCTGCAGTAGTTCTATGCCTTGCAATACCAGAGGCAGCACAAAAACTGTCGAATGCCTCATTCCAAAATTCAAGGCCATTGTCGGTTCTCAACCTCTTGACCTTCCTGCCAGTCTGATTTTCAACCAGAGTCTTCCAACTTTTGAAATTCTCAAAAGTTTCATCCTTGGTCTTCTGGATGAATACCCATAATTTTCTGGAATAATCATCTACTATGGATAGAAAATACCTTGCTCCTGAATGTGATGCACATCTTGCAGGCCCCCAAAGATCAGCATGGATGTAATCAAGGGATCCATGTGTTCTTTGTTTGCCTTTGTTGAACTTCACTCTGCAAGATTTTCCAAGTACACAGGGTTCACAAAACTTCAGCTTTTCGACTTTGTCTCCACCAAGCAGTTTTTGTTTCCCTAATTCGACCAGACCCCTTTCACTGACATGGCCCAATCTCATGTGCCAGATTTCTGTTTTCGACAAAGGTTTCGTGGATGCAACATTTGTCGAACCACTTACAACTTCAGCCTCAAGGGTATACAAGCCTTGTTTCTTCACGCCTCTCAAGACTTCCTTCGAACCCTTCATGACTCTTAGGATACTTTTCTCTCCTTGGAAAACATACCCTTTCTTGTCGAATTCACCAAGAGAAAGCAGATTTCTCTTCAAATCAGGAACATACCTGACTTCAGTCAACAACCTTATTGACTCATCATGGAGCTTGAATCTCACAGATCCAACACCTGCAATCTTGCAAGCCTTGTTGTTTCCCAGCAATACTGATCCACCATCTTGATCACATAATTCCTCGAACAAGTCTTTGTTTGGAGTCATGTGCCAAGTGCAGCCTGAATCCATAATCCACTCCTTCTTAGAGTCACTGCTTGAAACCACAAGAACATCAGATGATTCGAAATCATCTTGAACAATGGCAGCGTTGCCATTATCCTTACCTCCATGATATTTCAAGCGTTCAGGGCACACCTTTCTTGTGTGACCCTCCTTCTTACAATGGTAGCATCGAATGCTAGATGCTTCGCCACTGTAAGTCTTCGACTGGCTTTTGCCTTTCTTCTTGTCGAACTTACCATCCTTTCGTAAGAGTTTTCCTTTAGCGGCCAAACCTTCGCCAACAGTCGAAGGTTTATGCTCCTTTCGTTCATTCAAGTCCTTAGAGTACAAGGCTGCTTGAACTTCTTCAAACGTCAGGGACTCCCTTCCATACAAGAGAGTTTCTTTGAAGTGAGCATGTGATCGAGGCAAAGAACACAATAGTAACAGCGCTTGATCTTCATCATCGATCTTCACATCAATATTTTCAAGATCAAGAATCAGCTTGTTGAACATATCCAACTGCTCAGCCAATACTTTGTCTTCAATCATCTTGAACGAATACAAAGCTTGCTTCAGGTAGAGTCGATTTACCAGCGATTTGGTCATATTCAAACTTTCAAGTTTCACCCATAACCCTGATGCCGTCGTCTCTTTTGATACCTGCCGGAGAACCTTATCACCAAGGCTCAAAAAAATTGCGCTGTGTGCTTTCTCGATCATATTTGTTTTCTCCGTTGCCGTCAATTCTGCATTCATGGCTGCCTCTCCCTTCAACGCTTCCAAACAACCCTGCTGAACCAGTAGGGCTTTCATCTTCAAGCGCCACAGACCGAAATCATTCACTCCAGTGAACTTTTCAATCTCATACTTTGTTGAAGGCATCTTCTCCACGCTCACCGCACCAATTTGTTGTGAAAAACGATGTCAAGAACAAAGTATAAAACAAGGAAGAATAAAGGACAAGGAAGAAGAGGAACACAAGAATTGGTTATAACTGCTATTCTTTCACTTTCTCTTAAAACAAGATTACAAGTTTACAAGAATAACAAATAACCTCTCTCACCCTAAATTAGGATTTGCAGCTTAGCAATGATGAGAGACTAGTATGCTATTTATAATAAAACCTAACATACTAACTAATGGGCTTTTTCAGCAAGGCCCATTACACAAGCCAACTTAATAAACAAGCTAACTTAACAAATTAGGGTTTAAACACTAAAACCTAATTTAACATGCTAACAACCCTAGCATCTTCGACATCTGCATGCTAGACCCATCTTCGACTACAGCATGCACACTTCGACACCAGCATGTGAACAATCCTTCGACTTCATGCTTAACTCTGTCGAACTGTCGAACCAAGAAGCTACCCTTCGACAATACTAGAGTTCGATCCAATATCTCACACATATGATGAAATGTAATTAATGAATCATGAGGTGTAGAATTTTGAGAATCTTATTGCGAAGGATAAGGAATTCAAGATTTCTACAAATAAGAACCTTGTGAAGAAGGTTCCCCGCGGATTGTTGAAGCACAAACCGAATGTTCGTCAATGATTGTTGAAAAACAAATCGAACTTAGAATAAGCAGAAAGTCTAAAAGGCTAAGAATCTAGGACTGAACAAAATCGATTATCGGCATATTTTCTTGTATCTAGTAAAAGAAAAATGTGAGAATTTTGTTGGTAATATTCCTATTATTCTTTGAGTGAAGTTAATCCTAAAGAGTTACAATGAAGATGTAATTTCAAGGGACTTCTCTTGGAATGATGTTATCCAAGATGAAATGAATTCAATAATGTCGAACCATACTTGAGAACTTGTTGATCTACCTAAAGGATCAAGACCTATTGGATTCAAATTGATGTTTAGAAGGAAGTATCATAGTGATGGTACACTAAACACCTAGAAGGATAAATTAGTAAACAAGGATTTTATACAAAAGGAATGTGTTGATTATTTCAACACATATGCACTAGAAGCAAGCACAATAAAAGTTAGAGTTTCGTTTGCATTAGCTTTATTGCAAGACCTTATTGTTCATCAAAAAGGGGTTAAAAATGAAATTCCTAAATAGATATCTCGATGAGGAGATTTACATGGAGAAACCAAAAGGTTATGTGCTTCTTAGTAATGAACAAAAGATGTGAAAGCTTGTCAAATCCTTGTATGGATTAAAACAAGCATCGAAATAATGACTTCAAGAAGTTTGACTTTGTCAATGCAAGATTCAAAAAATAAAAGAGGAGACACACAACTTAGGGGGAGACTTTAATTCTTATCAAAACAAGAATTCAAAGAGTTTGTCATCATCAAAAAGGGGGGAGATTGTGAAAATATATCTTATATTTAGTTTTGATGGAGACAAAGGTTATCAAAGAAGAAAAGGTTCAAAAGTGTCATGCACATCAACGATGTAGTTGATCAAGAAGGTTGAACATCGAAGTTCAAGAGAAGATTTTAGAGAAGTGAACATAACTAAGGTACTCATTGCAATTCATACTATTTATTTTAAATTGCTCATAAGTTTATCTCTCACTTCATCTAAAAACCTTCTTGCATCATCATGCATGATCATCTAAAAACCTTCTTCATCTAATTCTTGTGATAAGTGTTTGTACGCAAAGTTGTGTAAGAATATTGTGATATTCCTTTGTCTCTATGTTGATTACATGTTGATCATTATCAAAAAGATGAATGGAATCTTATAAACAAAGAGGTTTCTAACTTCCATAACCGAGATGAAAATCTTGAAATAGTGGACACTCTTTTCGATCAAAGTAAAGCGAAAGAGTGGGGTTTAATACATAGTTAAACACACTATATTAAGAAAACCTCCACATTCAAGATGAAAGATCTTGGACTAATTGACACTCTTTTGGGGATCAAAGTAATGCGAAAATAGTGAGGGTTATGAACTTAGTCAAATACACTTTGTTGAGAAAGTTCTTGATAAGTTCAAACTGTCACGTTTCAAAAAGTGAATATTCAATTTGATCTTAGTGTCAAAATGATGATGGAAGAGTTATGGCTATATTAGAATACACAAGTGAAATTGGTTTTCTAATGCAATGTACTATATACGATATAGCAGTTGCAAATAGTAAATGAGTAGATTTACTAGCAATCCAAATGGTGAGCACTCGAAGGACATCACAAGGTTTTGATTATCTTTTAAAACCAAATCTTGACCTCCATTATGGTAGGTTTCCTGCCATATTAGAAGGATATACCAATATGAGTTGGATATCGAGTGCTGAAGAACATGAATTTATAACTAAGTGGATATTTACACTAGTTGGGGTAAGATTTCTTGGAAGAGCAAGAAACAAACATGCATCACTCTCTTGACCATGGAGCCATGGTGTGTGGATCTTGCTTCCACTGGTCAAAGAAGTTAAATGGTTGAGGGACCTTCTGTCAGAAGTTCCATTGGCTAAATACAGTGTTTCAAAGGTGTTAACACAATGTGTTAGTCAAGCCAATTTAGCAAGAGAATTCAGATAAGTGTAAAATGGAAGTCTGGGCACTGAGGCCTTAGACATTCATGAGAAATATGATTAAAGATGTATCGTTTACTCGCATATATACGATCGATCTATAATTTGGGAAATTCATTTACTAAGCCACTGGCCAGAGACTTAGTAAAAACAACCTCGAGATGTAGGAGGTTGAAACTCCTTGAGTAAGAGTTCCGACAATGGCGGCAACCCAATCTTACGTTAACAAAACATTAACCTCAAGATTTTCAATGGGTAACAACAAGTCGTTGATTTGGATAATTGTCAAACATTTCGTGGTAATGTTGACCTTAAAACGAGGGTTGAGTTTTATTTCAAACTCTTAATGAAGTTCAATACCGAGGGTACGTGTCTCATGGAAAAAGACACAATATGAACTTCAACTATGTGAATTTCGAGATGGTGCCGTCTCAAAGTGAGAGTTGGAGTTTCTCTCATGAAAAATTCATGAAACAGGATAGCACATGACCATAAATAAGTGCTAGGCGAGAAATGTAGGCGAAGAACCCTTAAAGAATGTGTATAACGTAACGCCGGTATAATCATATGGATTAATGGTTTAAAAGCATTGTTACCTAATATTCCGATTAGACTTTGCGTTATCCTTACTAAGATTAAGTTTAAAATCGAAAGATACTTAATTGTATTAACATTCTTTGTTTCCTTTTTTTCTGGAATTGATCTTGTCATTATTAGAAGTAGTGGAAGATTGTTGGAAATTATTAATATTTAATAATATTTAATCACCATAGGTGTGTTCCAAAATGACAAAAAAATATCTATGTGAAGTTTGTATTTTGAATATGAAAATAGGCAACACTTCGTGAAGTGTTGCAATAGGCTGTTTGTAGTTTGAATCAGAAATATGTAACACTTCGTGAAGTGTTGCAGAATGAAAACATGCAACTCTTGGTAAATGTTGCAATAGGTCAAGCATTGTAACTTTTGGAAAAGGAACTGTTTCACGAAGGGTCGCTACCTTATGAAACAATACTAAAGTGGCCTATAAAAACCTCATTCTTGATTCAGAAATCAATAACAAAAATGTACATTTGATAAGCCTATCATCTTCACTAAAATTTCAGACACTCTTCGCTACATCCGAGTTTTCGTCGGTCTTACACAAACTCGATAAAAGACTTAATTATCCTGGATATTCCTGCGTTCCAACTCTAAGTGAAATTGATTTTTCTAACAATCTTCACTCAATTCTCCTTTTTACCCTCACTCTCCATTTCCTATATAACAAGGACCTCTCAGCACATAATGAAGGAGGAAGAAAGTGTATTGAAACTCTGCAGAAATTGAACCAGAAAATCTTCCTCCGATTCCAAAATTCAACCACAAAACTTCCTCCAAACACCATCCACCACCACATAACTTCATCATCACCATCTAGCTCTCCAAACAGATTCACAACTGCAAAAAGGAGACTCCTCAAAACCTTCACAAAGTCCAAAATCGACACTAAACCATATCATATACAGAACTTCCTTCACAATCCAACATACCTGCAAAAAATACACTGAGACAGATCCAGAAGTTTCTCCAAATATATTCACATTCATGTAAGATCCAAACAATTACCAGCAATATGCAGTTTTAGACTCACAATTTTGTGTCCTCTATTTCATGAACCGATTCAACAAATCAACTCAGCACCACTTGGCATAGCTCAATAAACCGCGTCCTTCATCGATTCACAATGCAACCGAAAGTCGACGTTCGTAACATCACACAACAACAGTTGAACGCCAACAACATCAGGTCGCACAAACTCAGCATCGGACGAATAAATCCACAAACGCAGCATCAACATCCTCATCGACTCAAAACTTAACAACAACAACAACGCGTGGCTCGTTTGGATTAAATCGGTAACCACTGTTTCCTCTATTTCTCCTCGATTCCTGTGTTTGATCGATAATGCTTTGTTGTTATATCTGTGCCACCGTGTTTTCCGATTGTACCATGTTTTCCTTCAATTTATGCTCGAATTAAGATTTGACGTTTTCCCTGCGAATGCTTGCTTTGGAAATTGTTGTTCTTTATGTGTTGTTGTTGCTGCTTGAACTGTAAGAGCTGAGAGAGGTTTGTTGATTGCTGCTTTTAGCCGAGAAATAGAGTTGATTTTCATTTTTTTGTGTTGTTGTTGCGATTTGTGAGAGATAAGCAGAGATATTAGAGAAGCGAGTGAGAGATTAGAGAGTTTGCTGTTGTTGTTTCTTGGTTGCGCGACGATAGCTTAGAAGGTTAAGTTGAGGAACGAAGGTGATAAAGATGAGAGGCCGGAAGCAGAGAGATGAAGGATATCTTTGTTGTTGTTTTACGATAGAAAACAGGGGAAGGGTGGACCGTGACATTTGAAGATTAGAGGCGGACCTTTTAGTTATCTCTAGGGTTTATTTTCGTTTGGGCTTTGTGATAGAAGACCCTGTCCGTTTTTCTTTTCACACATATAACCTGCGCCTCTCTCCCTGTGAATTGATTCAAAGGATTCCTGGGCCTACACCTCCATGGCCCAATCTGGATTCAGTTTCTAACACCTATTATGTTTATTCTTGAGCCCATTTTAGTTGCTGTTGGTTTAATATTTTTAATATCTTGTTTTATTTCTAAACTAGTAAGAAACCCGTGCTATATATCTACCATATTATTATTTGTAAAGTTTGAAATCATTCTTCAATTGGTTAACATTGACAAAGTTATAAATACATGCTAATAATATGCATTAACTTTTAAGCATTGATTCATATTTATAACAATATTCAAAACAACAGCAAGAGAAATATTTAAAAGATGGACATTAAAATGAACAATCTTCCGCTGAAATCTTATAGATACGTTTACATCTACCCGTGAATCCAGATGAGTTAACAGAACTCATTTGAAACCAAATGAGTTAATTGTAAAACTACAAAATTTTTCCAAACCTAAAATTTATAACAACTTCCCGTCAAATATCAGTTTTAAATCCTTGTTATTATATTATATTTACAATTTTAACCAACCTACAATATATCTCCATCAAATTTCAGTTTTAAATGAATATCTAGACTCCATGGTATCTTGAAATTTTAGTTCTAAATTTCGGTTAAATAAAAATATAATAAAATTTTATAAAAATATAACTATGATATTTTCAGTTCTGGTAAATTTTAAAAAAATATAACTATGCAAATTTCTTTAGTAAAGTGGTATTGACACAAAAATTAAATTAAATTTTGTTGCAAATAAAACTCCAATTTTTCTTTAAAAACTCAATTTTTATATTGTAATAAAAAAAACAAATGATAATTATGATTAATAATAAAAGACAACATTGATTACTATGAACAATAAAAGAGTATAACATTTTAAATTTATTTTACACTATAAAGTCATAAAGTGATCGTTTTCTGCACAAACATGTCTATAAAGTCATAAAGTGATCGTTTTTTGCACAATAAAAAAGTATAACATGTTAAATTTATTTTACACTATAATCAAAAAAACATAAAGTGATTTAGTTTCCAATTCAATAATTATAATTAAATTTCATAAAGTGTGATTTGTCTCATAAATAATAATGGTTGAACGTTTCAATTTTCAGAATTAAAACTGTTAATAGTTTTGGAATTATAATTTATTGAATAATTATTGTTTATTTAAATTTGAAAATTAGAGTTGGTGTTAAATTATTTTATTATAATAATGCTAATAAATTTTCAAGCTGTAATATTTCATTTCCAAAAGCTAAAAAATTTGATCCCAAGAATGAGTTAGAATCAATTTCAAAAAAATCTGATGAAATATTCAAAAACTAAATCAAATCTCATAACTAACTCTTTTCATTCATTTGTCAATTACATTAAGGATCAAAATTACACAAATAGTGGACCAAATACATCAAGCTCACCCCTACATAAAAAAGAATTGGACTAAAATACCCTCGTATAAATAGTATATATTTTTAAAAAAATTCATTTTTTCCTCACATTTCAGAAAAATTTTCGAAACACCCAAAAATATATAAACCTCCGGAACAGTTTTTATAAGTGTTCTGGTGTGCATATTTAAACCCCTTTACCGGAACTCTTTTTCTAAGTATTCCGATGTGACTTTTTTGAACCGGAAAACTTTGAAAAAGTGTTCCGGTTTATATATTTTTGGGTGTTTCAAATTTTTTTAAAAAAATGAAAATAAAATAAAATATGTATTGTTTATAAGAGGGTATTTCGGTCCAAATTTTTTTCATGTAGGGGTACAGGTCTAATTGTAGGGGTAGGAAGTAAATTTTTCCAAGCTCAGGGGCTGTTAGGATTTGGATTCCAATCAAACAAAACTATTCCAGAATAAATTAATCAAAACCAGGTTTAAATGGTTAAATTTTATTAGAAGGGGTTAAGTCAATTATCGTATATGATTTTTCATCAAACGTATTATATATTTTTTTTAAAAATTATGTTTAATTAATTGAATCAACTTTTATGGAAACAAAATAATATAGTAAAAAAAGTTCCAGTTGTAGGTCAAAACAAATTTTTAAAAACAAAATCAAATTGTATTTCATTGATTAAATATATTTTTAAAAACACACTCAAATTGAATTTCATTAATTAATTTTCCAAAAAGAATTTCCAATTATAGGTCGAAACAAATTTTTAAAATTAAAATTGAATATGATTAATTAATTAGTATTCTAAAATAAAATAATCAAATTTAATTTCATTAATTGATATTCATTAATTATAAATAACACCCATTGCTTACACAAAAAAACATATAATACACATTAAACTCTAAAATAAATAAGGAAAAAATTTATTTTCCATTTAATGGCAGTAGATAAATACATTAAAAAGTAGATAAAATTATTCGAACAAATAATAATATCATGACCGAATTCCTTTTAAAAAATCCTATTTTAACTCATTTAAAAGTCAATGTGGGGAAAGTAAAAATTCTAAAATTTGTTTAATCAAAACAAATGGGACCTCTTATTTCCAGATTTGCAAGTGAGTGTCAGTATCATATAGTTTGCAGCCATACTACATTTATTTGGGCATACCCCAATCAGTCTCACAGCTACTCGAAAATTTAGCAAAATCAATGGACCTCTAATCCACCTTAGCAACTGAGGGATATTGCGGTCATTCAACCATCTTGAACTGGCTCAATTTTGAAAAATAGTAAACTGTTATGACTAATTCCAGCAACGCCCTCATGTTTCAGGAACTCTATACATCTTTGGAAAGGCATCCCTACAACAACGACAAAAATACTCTTTTAAGATAAAAATTAGCTGATCGAGCACAATGACTTAATCATATTTGCAAAATTTCAAATTACAATAATGAGATAGATATGAAGAGCAAAGAGTTAAAGCAGTATTAAATGAGCAAAGTCATAAATAATATAAAGTAACAATCGATTCATGTCACGTTAGTAAAAAAAAAGAAATACTAAAGCAAGTGCCAAGTTTTCAATAAAAAAATAAGAACAGATATTTCAAAGTTAAGGACTTGTTACACAATGGGTCAACAAACATGTTTCTCATCCAATTGTTGTTGAGTAACAGACTCATCAAATCCTTCTTTTGGGAGGCTCAAAAGCTCCTTAAGATCCTGCAAGCAGTGAATGGAAGATAAAAATTAGTATAACTAATTAGAACTTATCGCAAATGTATATGTGAACAACCAATACTAATTCTCGTCTAAAAGTGGAGCAAAATTATCAAAGCATGAAGAAATTATCCTAATTATTGAATTTTAAAATTATTGAAAAAAATAATAGTAATAATCATTTACCTTCATAGATATGATTAAAGCAGCAATTTTCTGCAATGCAGAATATTCACCTTCCTTACTTACTTCTTTCTCTTAACTCGTATAACTTCTCCACATCACTTCTATTCTGGTGATTCTGCAGACCAACAAAAATAATAGCGTTGTATATTATGATTTCCCTAATTATTCGGTACATCTACCTGAAAAAAAAACTTATTTTTAGCTATTGTTTTAGTTGTGATAAAATGGATGCTCAATTACCTTGCAATGAAAAGAAGAAATGCAAGCCCAGAATCCCAGATTACCTTGTCGTAGGACTCAATCAACTCAGATGACAACTTTGATATGTTTCATCATCACTAAGAGCATTAGTTTTCATAGCATGCTTGATGATACCAACATCCTTGAGCTTCTTCCTATTGTTCCTCCGGTGCATCATGATTGAGTTTGTCAGCTTCTCAACAATAGGACACTGAGATTTCCAAAACCTCTTCATAGAGTATCTCCCAGCAGTGAAGAATTTTGGTTCCAGCAACTCCAATATAGTCACTCATCGAAACATCAGTGAGCTAACACACCAAAAACAACAAAGTAATCTGAAGTTCAGCTTTGGTTCATACAATTCAACAAACACTTTGTGGGCAGACTAACAAAACAATCAATTTCAAAATCCAATTGGAAGACGATAACAATCCACATCCACAAAAACAAAAACTTAAAAATCATGGAAGACGATCAAGCAAGCAACAGTACATGAAAGAAAATAAAGAAAAAATCATTCAATCATTTGTAACTACAGTTGATGATGATTTCTACAAAGATGGAGATAAATAAAGTTATGAACAAACCTTAAGTTAATCATTGAAGGACAAAAATGGATGGACAGATATATTGATGTTAGGCTTCAAATGGCGTAAAAAGGTAGATATAAGAGAAGAGAACATTGAATATGCATAGAAAATGATGAGAAGAGGAAATGGTTTAGGATTTTTTTTTCTTCATGCCTCTTGAATACTAAATGGTGCCTTCTTTTCATTTTTCCATTCCAGTCTCGTTTCATATTTTGGAAACTTGGAAAGTGGCTTTTCAGATTTTTGCTTGGAAACGTGAAACAATAAACATGGACAATTAAGAAGATTAAATTAAAAATTTAGAATTTAGAAATTAAAACAAAAAATAATATTGCAAGAAAAAATGGTGGAGTGACACATCAGCGATATTAAATACCAAATCAATATAAAGCAAGTAATGTGTAATTAGTCAATTTTACCCTTGTAATTAGATTAATTTTAGCTTTTAATCAGAGGATTTATAATGTAATTACCAGATACTTTACATTTTATATATTTATATTGATCTTAAAAATACAAAAATATGTGTTAGTGTTTAGATTTATTAGATTTCATTTCTCATATAAAATACCAAAAATATGTTAGTTTAATTTCTCATATTATTAAAAATACAAACAATATGTTATTATTTTAATTTTCTTTTAGAATTTAATATGCTTATTTTTTAAATATATTTTCTTTAGTTATTTTCGATTAATGTTTGTTAGTATATTTTTGTCACTTTATTCATGCATCATTATATATATCCGTGACTAACATTTGCTTGATTTTTGTGAGGTACTACTATCATTGAGCTATTGTGCTTTATTGTGGACATTTATAATTCATTTTTATTTATGTACATATTATTCTTATATTTAGCTTTAATTTTCTATTGGGTTATAATAATTAGTAGTTAATTTTCATCCCATTCGTTTAAGTTTGTAATCCCCATCCCCGAGACCTGGTAATAATTTACCGCTTTCCTTTATCGCTTTATTTTCTTATTACTTGCATGTTTTTAACCGTTTTTCAAAATAAAAGAATATTAGGTTCTTAGCCGTTTTCTATCATAAGTCGATTGCACTTCATGCATCGCCATCAGCCGTACTTACACATGCACACTTGCACGGGTTGAGACTGAGCTTTCTTACATATGACCTACTCGATTAATCGTTCTAGTTGATCATTTAGAGGCTAGTCTTTGACTACTGCACGTACACTCTTATTTTACTTCTTTCATGTTCATTCCTTTATGTTTGAACCTTACTTTATCCCTTTCATGTTCATCCTTTTATGCTTGAACTTGTATGCTTGTTTGTATGGATTTTACCTGTATGAACTTGTGTGTTTTTATTTACTTCTTCCACCTTCTTTTAAATAAAATGTTCACCCCTGCATTACTTGGTCCATATACCAAGCTCCCAACCAACTCTTTGTAAGTTGAGTGCCTTGCGCACCGCCATCGACCTGTTTTCAAAACTCTTTTCATAATAAAACCTTGACTTTTGTCACGTGATCTTTCTTTTAAAACTCTTTTATGCACTTGCACTCTTTTTCCTTTAAAACTGTTTTCAATAAAACCTTTTCAAAACTTTTGAGCAGAACTACAAATGCTCTGACTTCTCCATTGCACTGAGGAGGTATGTAGGCACAAGATTTTACATCTTCCCGAGCAAACTTTTGTAAATAATCTTTTGGAGTACCACAAATGTGAGGGGTGCTAACACCTTCCCCTTGCATAACCAACCCCCGTATCTAGATTTCTCTTTTTGTTTTTTTCGAGTTTTTTCCCTTTCCTATTTTGGAATCAAAAAAGTTCGGTGACGACTCTTGCTTTTTAACGAGTTAAGTTAACCAATGGCTTCAACTCAAATTTTCCGCCGCTACATATAGTTATGAATTTTATTAAATGTGTTTGAATAATTTATAAATGTGATTTTGGTGAATGTAAATTTTATTTAAATAATATATATTTTAATTTTATTTTGAATGTTATTAGATGAAAAATGGAATTAACCTTCATTTTTTATTTTCTTATTAAATAAAAAAATAATTATTACCAATTAAATATTTATTCATCAATATATTTATTATTTTTAAGTGAAGAATGATCTAAATGTATTACTAAACATTTAATTTGTAATACTAAACATTTAATTTATAATACAAAATGTATTATTAAATGATACTAAGAAATATTTATGAAAATATATTAATTGAAATCAATATATTTAGTAATATGAAGTTAATACATAATAATTTTTTCAATTAGTTACAGAATTATATATGAAGTTAACACATACTATGTAGTGGTAGTGCTATTTATGCATAACTGGGATATAAATCTGAAGCATTATAGCGTTAATAGCATTATTATAGTATTATCTATGAAAATGTAGAACTCAATATAATATATAAAGCGTTTCGAAACAACATATAATGAGTGGTTTATAGCCCAGTGGTTTGGTTGGTGTACGTACACCTAGTAATCTTGAGTTGTCCGGCTCGATACTTTGCTCAGCAAGTTTTTTGAATGATAACATTTTAAGTCTTCTCTTTGTTAAAATAATTGAAAAACAAATAATTAAATAATTAAAATATAAAATATAAATATAAAAATCTATGTGGATTTAAAAAATTAAAAAAATATATAAATATACATAATTCATGTGGATTAATTTTTTTTTTAAATGCCACGTGGACGTCCTAGTTGGACACAATAAAGAATCTTCGGTGAAATAGTGCACTCGGAGACCTTATTAACAGAATCTTAACATTAAAAGGGGGAATCTAATTTATTTTTTTTACATGGACTAAAATCAAAACTCGCTAACATTACAGGGATAAAGTAAGGTTCAAACATAAAGGAATGAACATGAGTCGTTAGAAAATCCTCATCCTAATACTTTGGCCAATGGCCAGTGGGATTGGGCAAACCCTAATTAATAACAATATTCTAGGTTTTTATGTTTTTTAACAATTGAAATTGATTAAAATAAATAATTCGAATAGTCGGAAAATTAATTGGGGAAATAATTCTAAGTCCTAATTATAATCCTAATTATATTATTAATATGATTTAAAAAAATAAATTATATATATAATAATAATAATAATAATAATAATAATAATAGTTAAGATTAATTAGAATTATATGAACAATATAACAAAAAATAAAAATAGAAAGATGAAACCTGGGTATGATTCAGTATGATGCGCTTTGGGAGGGTCCACTGTGAGCTTGCAGCCTGGGACGTTGGATCTTTAGCTGACGCAGATCCATTGGCTGATGCGTGGGGTGCATTATAGGCTTTCATGGACGCCACGCGCAGGATCTGGGAATGTGAATTGTTAAAGAAAAAATGGAGAAAATGGGCTTTGGCTAATATGCATAAGGATTTTCCTTATGCACCGTGCATAAGCTTGCACCCGAGAAAATGTGTCCTAGGGGAGAATCGATCCCAGGACCCTGTAAATAATGCTTCACACGCGCCCTTTGCCATTTGAACCAACTGCGCTTGTTGTAAGTGTAGCACATCAATATCATCATATCCAAAAACGTAACGACCCAACAACAAAAGTATGCGCGTGCCGCTGTGTATTTTAAATTGAGCCAATGGGGTGCTGACAACCCATCATCTTCTTGTTGGCAAACCTGCAAATCCTTTTTATAGCGCTTTTCAGCGAATCAGCCATGAAAAGCTAGTAACTATAACACTTGTGATACACACAAAACCCTCGAACGAGCGTGAGAATTAACAAAAGGACAATAGTTAAGTTCGTATCATCCCCACGATTTTAACCATGCCCATAATTTGACTTGATTTTCCCTGTATCAGAAAGCCCCAAAATATAACCCTAAGTCCCAACAATGGCGGATTCTCATCTATTTTCAAAACTTTCATCTGGTATTTGAAGGGCATTATTCCCGGTGAAACTCTTCAAAGACCTATGTGACCGAGTGTCCATCTTCACTTCTTCTGTTTTCAAATCAATTTCAAAATTGTTTTCAATCAAAACTTTCAATCACTGTTTTCACAAAACAAATTTCAAAAGATAAAACTTTGTAAGCATCCGCCAAGGATCATTACAAGGTTTTTCAAATCAAAAGTTCAAATACTTTTCATACCTCGTTGTCAAAACAACCATTCAAAAAATGATATTTGTATACATCCACCAAGGATTATTACAAAGTCAAAACATTTTCCAAACACACACCCACACCCACTTTTCAAGCAAACAAAATCAAACAAGACAAAAGTGATTTAAGCAAAATTAAGAGCCCATGGATAACCATGGATACAAAGGGTGCTTAAAACCTTCCCTTTGTATAACCAACCCCCCGAACCCAAAATATGTCAAAAGGTCTTTTTTCTGTTCTTTTATGCCTTTCCTAAATATTGGACAAAATAAAAGTCGGTGGCGACTCTTGCAAAAAAATAAAAAAAAATAAAAAAGAAAAAAAGAAAAAAAGAGCAAGGAGTCAGTTCGCAAAAAACCGAGTTTACACACCTAAATTGTGTGCTGCGTGTTCAACGGACTTGTTAGTTTTCCCTGAAATGGTCGGTAAACATGAACACGAAGAATAAGGACCTTCGTGCCCTAACAATGGATGAGGGTCATTCCTTCATCAAAACTTCAGAGTAATGGTTCAAATTGATCCTAAACATGATGGAAAACATGAGTGTATGCACATAAGTCATTTAAATTACATAGGACATCAATTTGATTTTCAAGAGTTTGAGCAAATCGGTGCAACCTTAGTGGCGCGATCTGGGCGTGTTGCTGGCCTAAAAAATGCTTGAGAATCGTTCTTGACCACCTTAGAAAGACGATTCAGTACCTGGAATCGACGAATATTAGTCGTGGAAGGAAATCTTGTTTCCCTAGTTTTCTTGAAATTTTGGAAATCTTGAACCCTATTATTTTCCTCCTAACTCCCGTCCTCCTTGCTGAGTATACTTGTGCATATATAAGGATTGTATTAGGGTTATTTGTGGGTTTGGATATTGAGTCATTGGTGATATGGAAATTTTGATTGAAATATATATTATTTCTTTCTATTTTTGGTGAATCTCTCTTCATAACCATAAGCCACGAAATTTGGACCTTCAAGGTGTACTCTTTGGGCCTTTATTTGATCAAAACCAAAGCCATGCAATTTAATTCAATTATTTTGCATTTTATTTAATTTATTTAGCTTTTAATTGAATAAAATCCAAATAAATATAAATAAAGGTCACAAAAATATGAAGATGGATTTAGAGGTCCTTATTTAGGTCATGGATATGTTTGAGATCCACAAATTTAGCCCAATAGTCCAAAATATCAAAATTCATCACTTTGCCTTTTGTACATTTCTTAAAAAATGATCAACTTTAGCAAGCCTTAACTCTCTCAAAAATTATCATCTGGAGGTTTTCTAGGACTTTTTGGAAATCCAAAGATGTCCCTATAACCTACTTTGGAACACTTTTTGTATTTCGGGATTTTATCTTGATGATATTGGCTTTGACAAAAGATAGCTTTTTGTGAACTTCTAGAAGGACTTGTAATGCTTTGGCCCATATATCTTAACTGAAGCATTTCTTGGGCTTGAGCCCAACATCAAAGTTGTAGAGAATTGAATTTCCTTTAGAATGAGCTTTAGTTGAGAAATTTTTTATGAACCATGTGAGAGTTGTGGCCGGTCAAAGTTTAGTTGACTTTTGCCAAAAAACTCTAATTTAGAACCCTTGAGTTTTGTGGATTTTGAGCTTTTCTTGATGAATCATGATCAACCCTTGATCAAATGATAAATATAACCTTAAATCCTTGATGTTGACCAAAAACCTTGATGTTTGACTGTATTTTGACCATAGTTGGCTTTTAGGTCAAACTAGTTGACTGTTGTCCATTTGAACATTTGATTGAGCAAACTTGTAAACTAAAGCTTGAACCTTTGCATGGAGGTACTTTGAAACATAAGAGACCGTGTGAAATCCATTTGAGACCTTGATACATCCATCCTTCTTAATAAAACCAAAACCCTAGTTTGATGCTCCTCGATTAGGAGAAGATATACACAACCAATCTTTGAGATGTCTTGAGCTTTTGGAAATCAGTTGAGCCTGAGCCTTGAAGTATGGAGGACAAATTTTAAGGTATGACAAACACAAAGAACAAATCAATACAAACAGAATTAAAATTCTCCATACTTGTAAGAATTGACGGGGATCAACAAAAAATGTTTGGCAACAAATCGAACAATTAAAGGGACAAGAAAACACTAACATTTTATAAAGTGTAAAACCCTCAATGTGAAATTAAAAAAGCACATGTTGTCCAGACCAAATAAATAAATATGAAATAATAAAATAAGGGTACAAGAGTCCAGAGGGTCTCAAAGTAATTCAAAAATTATTGCGAATGATAACAAAATCACAAATCAAACTAGTTTTCAAATAAGATATAAGTTGAAAATATCCATATCTCTCATCTCATCGTTTTGAAGATCCCAACAATAAAAAAATAAATACAAGTGTTGCGAGCCTGCCCTAAAAAATGAACTCGATCCAATGAAAAAGGTTAATCAATGGCTAGGGTCTATAGTAACTGCATCGGATAGGTCGATATTACATGGAGGATATCACAAAAAATAAAGGAACCCTAGTGGAGATGCTAGAAAAATCTCTTAGGTGCTTTGATATGACCCAACTAATTAAATTACATTAGTAGAGACTAAAATTTGGTTGTCCATAATACAGCCCAAAATGGAATCACTAGACCCGAACATAAGATCAAATGAAAATGATAATGTAAGTAATTCTCAGTTTTTTCTAAACTTAACAAAACAAAACACCTCACCATGATCATTCAATTCAAATTCATGAGTAAAACATAATTAACTCTGCTCATATTACTGAAAATATCAAATTAAACACACACAAGACCATAAACAGCTTCCTAATGAACTCACCCTAACTCTTGAATTGTCTTCCTAAGTTCAACAACTATCAAGATTTGTGACATTTACTTTTGTCTATTCTAGATAACATTCTTTGGCTGGTTTCTTTAAAACTTTTGACAGTGTTACGAAGAGCTTCATTGTCACGAGCCATTGCTGCAGCCACAAAAGTAATCCTGTCTTCAAATGATTTATGTTCTTGCTCATACTTTTCACTTAGCAATTGTTCTATGACCATGAGCTTTTGGCATGACAAACGAATCTTTAACTCAAGATTCCATTCAATCTCAAACAAAGTGCTGATAATATCTTTCTCTTCCGAGCCTCTTTTCATCTCTACGATAGGATCGTTTGACTTATTGCCTTCACGATCCGAGCCTCTTTTCATCTCTACGATAGGATCGTTTGACTTGTTGCCTTCACGAAACTCTTGTATCATTTCTTCCATCTTTCTCTCTGCATTCATTAAACCAAACCAAGTTGATTTTCTTAAATAAAAAATACCTATGCAATAATACTAGTCCACAAGATTCCAATATATGAAGCTTGAGAGAGGTTAGGGTTACGGTTTAGGTGATACGGTGCTCAATATTCTTATAATTATCACTATTTTGGTAATTTAAAAGTAATTATTACCTAATATATAGTTTCAGATTTTCTTCAATCTTCTCTTCTGAATCTGTTAAATAGAAGGAAAAATAAATTATGAAAGACATCGAAAACTCAAAGCAAATAGAAAACCAAAACATATTAATTTTGGATCGGCTAAGAAATAATTTACCTGATTTTAGGTTCAAAACAGATTAAGTTGAACTGATCGAACCCTAAAGCTGAAACCAAAGAACTTCTTCAAAAGCTTAACCTATAAATAAGTAATCAAACCCAATAAGTAGGAGATGGAAAAACGGAATTCACGTGCTTGAAAAGGGATTGAGATAAAAGTAAACTGGGGCCAACTTCATTACCCTTCAATTAAAAGTGGGTAATTTTACCCATCTGACTTGGCTGAAACATATTGGTATAAAATTAGGTTACTTGACAAATCATTAAAAAGATTATATTTTTAATTGTTGCAGGATAATTTTTTATAATTACAATTGCATTCATTATGTTTCCAATGCACCAATGAACAGATTTTGTCCGCTTGGCTCCATAAAATAATTGAAGTTTAATGATATTTTTACTTTGGTATACAAAATAGATGTTTTGTTTATGTAATTATTATTTTTTCTAATAATAAAACTGTACTATTTTAGCATATAATTTAATTATGTACCGTATACTGTATACTATATAATATATGATAGTGTCAAATAAAAATTTAATATAATTTTTCAAAAATATTTATTTATTTGTTACATTCTATTCTATATTTCTATTATAACTATTACATTATCAAAAAATTATTTTAAAATTATTTTATTTTAAATTTTTTTAATGAAATTTTTACTGTATAAATTACTGCTCCACATCTAAATTGTTATTTTATAATAATGAAAATATATCAATAGTTGATATGAATAATTAAATATAAAAATATTAAATGTGGGTTAAAATTTTTTTTTTCAAATTTTAATTTATTTATTAAAAAAAATAGTCCAATACAATTGATTTTTAATTTTTTTAATTATGTGAATTGTAGGAGGGGTAGTTGATGGTGGACCTGTGGGTGTCCGATTTGTATATTTTTTGAATTTTCAAATGAGTAGTCCGTGTTAGGCATTATGGACTCGTTGACAAGCAATTTTCGGCTAGAAGGCTATGGGCCTCGAGAAGTAAGTTGGCTCAAGTAGATAGGTTGTTTTTCATCGATCAAGCTTCATCATATTATCATTTATTCCTCATGAACCAAAATCCCAAAACCAATCCTACAATTATCTAACACTTAAGCCAAATAGAATAATCTTGATAGACTCTGATTATCTTAATTTAGAGCTTGCTATTTAATTCTCTCTGCGTTCTACAGATTCTCTTTGAATCTCTGTGCCCTAGCTTTGTTTTGCTCTGACTCCCTTCTAAAAGCAATCGTACAAAATGAGCGTTTCTATAATTTCAATCCTCTTTTGTTTCATCTAAACCTTTTGAATTGACTATCTTGCCCTTATCATCCCTACCTCAATATTATTCTCTTTTGCTAATTAAAATAATCTCAACTAATTATTCTAAAATACTCCAATTCCCGATAATCATCATAACACACATGAACATCACATAAATCACCAAAACACCACATATCATCGTGAAAACATCACAAACATCACAAGGACTCACATATTCACGCTAAATTAATTAAATAACTAATTAAATAATTAATCTAGATTTTCGAGATATTATATGGTGGACCTCTGGGACTTAGATTGAGAATTTTTTAAATTCGTTTGATTCTTAATCCAATTTACGCAGTTTGGACAATTTTATATTTAAAATTCTAGTTGGTATTATTCTAGTAAAGGAAAGAGTCAATCAAAAAGGACAATTTCTAGTGGAAGACTTTTGAATTGTGATTTGAGAAGGAGATGGTGGATCTCTGAGAGTTGGATTGATGAAACTTTTGAATTTGTTTGTTTCTTAGTCCATTTTACACAATATGGACGGTACAAGATTACAAATTTTAGTAGGTGTTCTTCTAGTGAAAAAAATAGTCAGCTAAAAAATATTATTTATAGTGGAAGATCTACTAATTGTAATTTGAAAAGGTGATGGTGGACTTCCGAAAATGCATTTAAACCATATTGATATTTTATTAATTTAAAATATTTAATTATTAATGATTTATTTAAATAAAATAAGGAATATAAAATATTTTTCCACATATATTCAATCAAATCACTCATAATATTTTTTCACATCCATTTTTGTTAAAGTATTTTAAAAATAAATTTATAAAAATGATAATATGATAGATTTGATACATTGCATGTGTAAAAAATAATACTAATTAACGTAAAATTTATAAATTAATAATATATTTATAAATTATTTAAATTTAAATAAAAAATAAATGAAATAGTTTTTGTTGAATAAATTTTGAAAATAAAATATGTTAAGAAATTTGTTTGAGGATGGGTTGATATAAAAAAATTATGAATAAATTGAATGAGGAGCACTTTCACATAGTAGTTTGAGAAAATAGTACATGATAAGAATAAAATGAATGGATTAGAAAGCATTTGCATCGAAAAGTAAAATGGTGGCTACACAAAAGTAGGGGTAAAAAGGAATTTTGACCTGCATGCCACCCCTTTGAAATTTTATTCCTAATATGCCACCCTGCCAAAATTTAGTCCCAAAATGCCACCATTTTGTACCTTTTTTCACTTTTTGGCAGTCTGCAGATTTTTTTTTTGCATGTGCAGCAGGTGGCCGCCGTTTTGAATGGAGGCCATGTGAAGGCCTTCATGAGGCCGCCATTTCAAAGGGAGGCCACCCATTATTTTTTTTTCGTTTTTTGTATTATAATTATTTTTAATAGTTTTTTTAATATATAGTTTATATTATAAATAATAAGTTAATTATTTATAGTATAAAAAAATTAAAAAATTAAATTTGTGAATAAAAATTAATTTATTTCAAACATTTTATTATAGTTATTATATATAATGATTAAATAATTATAACTTAATTATTTTAATTATTTAAAAAAAAAATTGTTCATTAAAATTAACTTATTTTGATACATAAGAGAACAATAAAATTTAATAAATATTATAAATTAATAAAAAATAATAATAATATTTCCCGCCAAAGCAAAATATTGTACTATATTTTCCCTCCAAAAATATGGGTAGAAGAGGTATGATCTTCTATAAATAGAGGTATGTATGTGAGAGTTGAATTATCAATTCTTGTGTTGTGGTTAATTTTAACAGTTAAAAATCATGTCTGTTTGGGCTGTTGTGTTTTTTGAGGAAGACGAACACATCAGGGTATGTCTGAACCCGCATTGGAATTTCAGCAGAGTTGTTAGAGCCATCAACACCGGGTTTCGACAACTTGACGGTCCTACCCGCAAAGTTAAACAAATGGATTATCGCTGTCCATATATAACCTTGACGGATGCAAGCCCAGAAGGAACCTACATGTATTACTGGGATCGTGTGAAAGATGATGTCGATGTGGATCTAATGTTTTGGACATACAGTGGAGAAGTTAATCGAGGCGTTCAAGATCCACTCGTTCTAGCAGTTATACTTGAGTAGTTTAAATGTTGTATGTTGATTGAGTCGTGATATGATCTATTTGTGTCTGAAGTATGTCTTTTGTTGTTTTGATTGTGTTGTTGTAATTCCATTTTAAATCGTTGTGTTGTTGTAAACGTTATTATGATGTTAGTAGAAGTTGAATATTCTAATTAGAGTTGTCATTGATATTGAAAGAAACTACAAGGCAGTGATGAAAATAAATCAACATAAAAACTTAAACACAACTAAGATGATGGTCCAGCTCGGTTTGGACATGTCTTGCGATAATGTCCGAACTCGCGACAAATACCACATCTTCTTTTTTCCTTCTCATAATCATCCATTTCTGTTCGTATGCGGGCACTGTTTGGGCGACCTTTCTTTCTTCTTCTCATGGTGTCATTGTGGCAAAGAGTATCTCCTTTGTATCGAGGCCAGTCAGCCTCAGTCCCCACCCCTATAAAACTTTCTTCATAGACCTTAAACACGTTAACGACCTTGAAGACATCAGCTATATGCACGGTATAGTCCTGATGTATGCTCGCGCACGCTGCAATGACATGCGAGCAAGGCACATGAAATGTTTGAAATTTTCCACACTCGCACGTTTGATTTTTAAGGTCAACGTTGAAATGACGAGTCGGTCGACACTCATTATGGTTCATAGTTTCCTCCACCAAGAAGCAGAACCGTAGACGATCAAATTGCCTAACGTGATGACTACTTGCTTTGGCAACCTCCTCTTCTATACCTTTCAGGCAACTTTTTGTATATTGTTGTCCAGAACCCAATTTTTTTGTCCATTCGTGCCCTCTTCTGCCAAATAACTCACCCATCCTAAAGTATGTAGATCTTACCAATGCTGTAACGGGTAGATTACGAGTGGCCTTCAAGACTGAATTCATTGATTCTGCTAGGTTGGTAGTCATGTGACCCCACCGTTGCCCCCCATCAAAAGCTCTGCACCATTTTTCTCTTGGAATATTTTCTACCCAGTTGTATGCATCCATATTTGACATACGTATTTCACCCCTGTAGTAGTTGTAGGTTGATTCAGTTAATGCATAACCTGTAAGTGAAAATAAGAATATTAGTTAAACAAAATATTTTTAAACAACATTATCAATTACAAAGAAACCCTTGGCGTTGAGAATTACCCATGTTAACAACTTTTTTGCGAAGCTCCTTGTCTCTGATCTCTCGCATGAAGTTCTGGGCTATATGTCTTATGCAATAGACATGCGTAGAGGGTGGGTATTGCCAACCATTTTCTGGGTTATCATATGCGCTTTTGATGGACACGTGTCTGTCTGATATTAGACAGATGTTGGGTTGCGGCGTAACATGCATTCTTAGATTCCTTAGGAAAAAACTCCATGCATCACCCGTCTCACCCTCGACCAAGGCAAAAGCTATTGGAAAGATGTTCCTGTTTCCATCTTGTGCAACAGCTAGTAACAGGGTTCCCTTGTATTTTCCATACAACCACGTCCCATCAACTTGCACAACGGGTTTGCAGTAAGAGAACCCCTTGATACATGGCTGGAAGGCCCAAAATAGACGATGGAAAATTCTACAACCATCAATTTGCGTCCCGTCATCAGATAACGCCGGTAGGGTCTCTAGATCGATTACGACACCTGGCAAATAATATTTCATTACCAATAACCACTGCGGAAGGTCGTTGTAGGAAGTCTCCCAATTACCATAGGTAGATGCTATTGCCTTGTTCTTCGCAATCCATGCTTTTTTGTAAGAAATCGTGTAGTTGAATTTCTCACAAATATGAGCAATAATGTGTTTAACCTTCAACGAGGCATCCTCTTGTACGAGACGTTTGATGCTGTCACTGATGATGTTTGAGTTTAGTTTTGTGTGATCTTGAGTAATCGCAACCGAAGTGCATGTGTGTTGTCCACTTACCTTTGTGATCTTCCACGTACCACTTATTTTCCCCAAAGTACCTCTACATCTGAACGTGCACTCTTCATTCTTACACTTGACTATATATCTTTTAGAATCAGACTTATAAACTTCATAATCAAGAGAGTGTTTGATGTGGTACTGAGCGATAGCAAATACACACTCCTCTTTACTTGCGAATTTCATTCCAAACAAACCACCTTCAATTTGCATTGGCACTGGTGTTTCAAATATTGAACCATCGTCTTCCTCATCTAAGCTGACATTTCTCATGTGAAGTGGTGGATTATACAGATCCATAGGAACCTGTTGATGCCCCACATTCATTTCATCACCCAAGTCTCCACTATCGCCGCTAAAAAGATTTTGAGCGTTTACGTACCTGACTTCATCAGCATCGCTGTCGTCTCCAACCTCTTCGTCACGGAGAAATGGCTCGTTTTGTGTTAAGGGGGGTGGTGACATTGGAATGATAGACTCCTGACTCATATAACTTTGGGTTTGGGATGGCTCAACGTGATACAGTGGTTGTGTTTCTTCTTCACGTGCCTCCAAAATACACGCATATAATTCAATAACATCTGAAAAATCATATGAAGCGTGACAATGAAACATAGACCGAACATCATTGTCATTTTCGATCTTCGTGGGTGCCATTGCTACAAGATTTGGAGAGATGCAATACATATAGCTGGGGGTCAGCCGTGTTAACCTATCTTTATAGAGAAATGTGTAAGTCGGTAGACGTAGAAGTCGAGGGAATGGGAGGGTGTGTTGAACTTCTCCAAGCTTGGGGATATTCCCGATTGCCTTTTTTGGCATCCATCTCTCCGGAGCTACCATCATATCTGTATGCTGCAAGGTTTATATTTTTTTACGATTTTTTTTATTTCAATTTATATTATAAATTTTTAACATTATACATTCTTATATTTAATTTATTCTTACATAGGTGGGGTGCAAAGAAGAAAAGAACAAAGGATAGCCCTCAACATTGTCTACTTGGATACCGTACTCGCATCGATCACATGGTCCATGGAAACGTAAAATATCTATCTATATATATTTTTTTATAACTTCAATTTTATTTTATTATTAATTAACTTTTATTTTTAATATGCAACAGTTTATATGGAGACCATATATCAACTATCCGCCCCTAGATAATAACGACCACACAATGTGGAATGCAACCGTGCCGATCATATGCTTCTGGATTGTCGAATGGCAGCAATCTGATAGGGTAAAGTTGCAGTTTGGGTTCCACCAAGAACCACCGCCCCAGACACGTTGCTTAAAAGAACACCATGAAATGACCATGAAAGAATCATGGAATACTCCGTATACTCGATTGTACCGCAGTGAGCACCAAAAATGGAGAAATGTGGTGAGATATTGCCTGATTGGACCTACGGTTGACCCACAATCTTTGCCAACTCACGAATATATGAATTGGTATAGATCTTTGCCTTTTACGCACGCTTCTGCAGATCAATGGCTCGTAGATCCACGTACTCAACCTTCCTCTTCCCAGATGCCACCTACCCAACCACAAACATACAACAACCCACCATTCTCACAACCCTCCTCGTCAAACATATACGACCAACCATCCCAAAATTACCAAACACAACAACAACAATTCTCATACAATCCGACCCAACACCAAACTCAGTACACCCCATCGCAACAAACAGATAACCCTTTCCAAACACCACAACAACCAATACAATTCATGTACCAACATACACAAGAACAATACCTCCGTCCACCCCTCCAATACACTCCAATCTCTAACCCCAACTTCACCCAAACGTACTCAACACAACATCCATCTAGCTCAAATTACTCTGACTGTTATGTTGCGACCGTAGACTCCACTTATCCCACCTCAACAACACATCACTCAACCACCACCTTTCCAATAAATATGGACTTCGAAAATTTCAACCCTTTTGAAATTTTCCCAAACGAGGTCCCTATTTGTGGTACATCTTCATTCCCGCAAACATCTGCCCCCCCTCCCATGCCGCCTACAGAAGATCAACAACCCGAAGAAGATCCACAAGTCCGCAAAAGCACGCGTACAATTATACCTAGAAGGTGTTATACCGGTACTCACCTGTATCAACCAGGAAATCATAATCAAGGCGGACAAAATTAGTTTTTTTTTCATCGCATTATCATGGTGTCTCACGACCTCCATTTTCAGAGGTAAGTTTCTGAACTTCACCTCTTTAATTTAAGCACTCTTTAAGTTAAAGCTCGATTCTATCTTGTTTAGAATCATCAGAGGATTGAAAACCCTCTATCATCTTTCATTTATTCATCTTGTTTGTCATTTAATTTCAAATTTAGGGTTCATGTGTTCTTAGAGTTTTCTGAGAAATTAGGTAGCTATAGTTCATATAAATAAATGTTAGTTACATATCTGGATTCGTGAGGAAATTTAGAACAAGATTGATGTTTACATCATGTCATTTAGTTGAGAAACCAGAGAGTTAGGATTTTGAAAATCCTTGAGCTCGAGGAAGAAGATGACTATGGCCATGGCGCGCAAAAATTTAAATCTGGGGCCAAAGTTTATTTTATTTTGAATGGTAGGCGTTCCCTAAACGACTGAACAAACTTGCCCTAGTGGCCTCCCATACGCTCTTAGTCTCCTCATGCCTCAAGTCTGGGGTTCGAATCCCCCTCGCCCCAGACTTTTTAATTCTTTTATTTTTCAATGGTTTACCACTTGTTTTGAAACATAACCAAATAAGTGAAAGTTACTATCACCATGCGCGCGTTGGCCCAGTGGTGTTGGTTTTGGGTGTGTGATCTAAAGGGCGTGAGTTCAAGCCTTGGTAAAGACATTTCTATTTTTTTTACCACTTTTCACACTTATTTTCTTCACAACTTCACATTAATATTTAACCTATCAAATTAAATCATTTTCACTTCATTTTTCACACACTTGTCATTTAATATATCTATTTTGTAAATAATAAAAAAAAATCATAAAAATATTATTTATTTCATATATTTTTATTAGGTTTAAAATAGTATGTTTTAAGTGTTTTTCTTAAATACTTTAAATATATATTCACTTTGTTTTAACCTAATCATTTTGTAAATAAAGTTTATGATAAAACCCTAATTGTTAGGTCTTAATTAGGCATAGATCTTCATCTTTACCTTAATTAAGTTGACTTTTGTCAATTTTCAAAACTGTTTTCAATCTCCGAATAAATCAAATGATTAGGGTTTTCAAACAACAAAACCTTGTATCATTCCAAATCATTTTCAAATTGCTTTTACACCAGTACTGTAAAGTACTGGGCCTCTAATAGAGTGTAAGTCCCAAAAACCTTCTCTTCTTAGCTTGTTTTCAAAACTGTATTTTCAAAATCTTCTTTCTGTTTTCAAAACATTCTTCTGGTATTTGAAGGGCATTATTCCCGGTGAAACTCTTCAGATACCTATGTGACCTTTGTCCATCTTCACTTCTTCTGTTTTCAAAAACCATTAACTGTTTATCATATATATTTAACTGTTATCCACCAATTACTGTTGAGGCTCTGTACATACTTCTTCAAAGGCCTCCACTCCATCCAGGTTAGGCTTTACAAGCTTTCAATTTACAGTCTTTATTTAAATTACTGTCAAATATAAACTGTACATATATTAGTTTAGAACTACGTTTGAGTATAAACCCTAGGACAGTTAAACTATATATATATATTATAGGAATATGGCCTAGGATTGAGAATGTCTTCCCGGTGAAGGCTCTTTCCTAATTAGAGATCTGTAGTTCAAACCACCAAGATGAATTATTCCCGGTGAAACATCTTGGCAAAAACCTTAGAATCCAAAAATAATAGGACACATCCACCCAAAGAGGAATTATTCCCGGTGAAACCTCTTACCCATTTGCTTAGAGCCAAAATAAGTTCAAAACTACATAGCTTTCTCTTGTGCTATAACAAGGACCCTCGATTAGCCTCCTCTTGGGCTTTGTACAAGGACCCACTGGCTTCTTAAAAGCATTTCCAGCTTCCTCTTGAGCTTGTATACAAGGACCCATCAGGTTTCTTATAAACATAGGAACAGGTCTTTAGTCACCTTTTAGCCTACCCTGGTGAGTTTCTTCCAATTTAAACCAGCCTTTAAACAAGCTAAGTTTGTCTCAATTTTACATTGAGTACATTTTTGGAATGAGAGACATGGACAGTCTCTGTCACCCTTATCTTCATCAATCTTCCTTAGCAGAGTCTAGGATCTATGTTTATTTTCTCCTCAGCATGAGTCAGCCTTCATCTTGGGCTTTAAACAAGAAGTCTCCACTAGATAATCTTTCTGCCAATCATTTCAAAAACCCCTGGAAAGGGTTAGCCTCCAAAGTCAATTAAAATCAACCTCCATTTCAATAAAATTCCCTGGAAAGGGTTAGCTTCCACACATTCCTTCATGTTAATAAAACCCCTGGAAAGGGTTAGCCTCCAAAGTTAATTAATAAAAATGTCAAAAACCAAAGATTCATTTCTCTTAGGAGATAGTTTCCCCAAAAGAGTCAAAACCCCTGGAAAGGGTCAGCCTCCAAAAAACATGATAAAGTCAGTCTTTTAATAGACAAATTCACCAGCTGAGTCAAAATCCCTGGAAAGGGTTAGCTTCCAAAGAAAAACAGTCTTTCAATAAATAAAATCTCCTCAATAGAGTCAAAACCAACAAAAACAGTTAGCCTCAACCTTGGGCTTCATACAAGGCACCAAACAATAAAACTCCCCTGTCAAGAGTCAGCCTCAACCTTGGGCATTATACAAGGCAGATAATAGAGTCTCCCCAGTGAGTTCTTCATCATTCAGTAGCCACAACCTTGGGCTTTATACAAGGCAGATAAACCATACTTTCATGTGTCAAAGATTCCTAACACCTAGGATCTTTTCCCATAGAGTCATCCATACTCAATTCATTTAAAAAAGAGTCAGCCACAACCTTGGGCTTTGTACAAGGCAGAAAATAATGTTTTCCTTAGCTAGAGTCAGCCACAACCTTGGGCTTTGTACAAGGCACACAAAATAGAGTCATTCATTCAATTATCTTCAGCAGTTAGCCACAACCTTGGGCTTTGTACAAGGCACACAAATAGAGTCTCCCTAAGTAGAGTCAGCCTCAATTCTGGGCTTTGTACAGAACACAAAAAATACCCTGTATTTAATCCCCAGTGGAGTCATCTCCCAGAGTCAATAATATTAATTAATCAATCAAAAAGCCTCAAGCTTGGGCCTCATTCAAGCCAGCTAAAGTCAAATCTTTTATACAGTAGATAGACATAGCTTATCTCTATAGAGATATATTTTTACTACTCTACCACATTCAAACAAACAAACATTTCAACATTTCAATTTCAATTTCAATCAAAATCTCCCATTTAGGACTCTGAAAGACATGCTCTGGCACATCCCCAGACTTGTACACTTTCCCTAATTTGGATGAGCATCTTTCTTTCATTTTAGAGGCACGATGGCTGTCATACTTGATCAACCAAGTAGACTCCCCTCTTGAATGAAATGAATCCAGTTATTCTGTCACTTTTAAATGTTTGTGGTAGAATAGTACAAATACCTCTCTGTAAAGATGTTTTCATGTCTCTTTACTGTAAACAGAGATTTAATTCCAAACTTCAACCTTGAGCTTCAAGCAAGGCACCAAAAAAACAATTAATTTCCCTAGTTAGTTCCCCGAACTACATTAAGCTCTGACTTCCACTAGGGATATGTAGGCATGAGATTCACAAGGAATCTCAGCGA
Source organism: Vicia villosa (assembly GCF_029867415.1). Classification (NCBI taxonomy): domain Eukaryota; kingdom Viridiplantae; phylum Streptophyta; class Magnoliopsida; order Fabales; family Fabaceae; genus Vicia; species Vicia villosa. The sequence continues at coordinate 164,964,290 of NC_081184.1, read as the reverse complement.
GCTAATAAAATACCAAAAATAGTCAGTCTGTCTATCTGTCTGTCTTTCTTTAATCAATTCAATTCTCTCTCCTAACACAAAGGAGAAACTTTCCCAATCATTAGCAGCAAACACAATCACAAATGACACAGAGAAGGTTCCTGTAGAGTACTACAGATATGTAGGGTGTTTAAACACTTCCCTATGTATAACCGACCCCCCGGACTCCAGAATTTCTAGTCTAGGTGAAATCCCCACACTTAGCAAACTCCTAGGGTTTAGTTGAGATCTTTTTTTCCCTTTCCTACTCGTAGGACAAATAAGAAAGTTTGTGTGATATCGTAGGAAGAACTGAAATAAAATTCATCCCACCACGGGCGCATTCTCCTTCCAAATTTCGCGTGAAGGGTATAGCGTGTCGTCCTCCCAAGTGAAACGGGGAGGTAAAGAAAACGACACCACAATGGGTCCCACTCTGAATTTCTTTGAACTTTCCATTCAATAATTGTTTTTTTATTTATTAATTGTCACTCATACTACTAACAACAAATAATGCGTGGCCCAATGGAAGAGACATATATGGTGATAACCATTCACACATGGGTTCGACCCCAGAGTACAACATATTATTTTTACCATATGTGTGTTCACAGATCTGGTGCACACGGCTAACAGGCGTCCACGATACACCTTCGCCCTATCTACCATCAGATCATCAAGCATCCAGATCCAACGCCCCAGGAATTCTTCCCCATCATGAACTCCCAGAGCGCGTCCACAAAGGATTCCACGCACTTGCAGCCACCAGGTTCTTCTTTATCTCTTTGTTTTGTTCTTTTTTAGGTTAGTTTTTGGTTGTTTAATCATTTTTTTTAACTATTATTTAATAAATTAGTTCAATAATAATTTAACTTAGATTTTTTATTATTAATTTAGGATTTTATTATAATTCTAATTTAAGTTTTAATTTAGACTAATTAATTTAGTTATAGGTTATATATTTTTAATTAATTAAATCTTTAGGTTTATAATTTAGATTTATAATTTTAAATAAATTAGGTTAATTTAATAACTAATTTTAGGTTTGTATTTAATTAAAATATTTAGGCTTAACTTTGGATTTAATCAGGGTTTAATAATCATTTTTAAGTTTAGCCTTAATCAATAAAACTATCAGTAATGTAAGGGTTGTCTATCAAACTGTAGGCTAGGTTTTAGGCTTTTGCCCTTGGGTTTTTTAGCCATAAGGCTTTTAACCCTGATTTTTCTAAATCCATTTTTACGCGCAAATTCTCTTCTCATCTCATATTCTGTGATTGTCGAATGTTTCTGTTTAATATTTTTGCCTTTTAATTTTTGGCTTAATTATTTAATTTCCACCACTTAAATTTTGCATTTCATTCTTATTTATTTATTTATTTATTTAATTTTATTATTTAAATTCTAGAAAATGTGTATAGGTCGCTCATTTGATTTTTGATGTAATAGTAATTAGGGCCTTTACTTTCTCGCTTTTTTACTTTCCGCATCCATAAACTGTTTTAATTTTTTGTATACTATTAAACTGCGTGGTTAGTAAATAGGGAGTGACAACAAGTAATCGAATATAGCTCACCTAATGCAAGATAAATACTCGAATCTAACTCACGTGATTGCTACACACACTCACTGTTAGACGCTGGCCTGAGGATCTAGAGGGGGGTGAATAGATCTCACGCAGTTTTTCCGGAATTATTACGAACTAGAGCGAAAGCGGTTCTGAATCAACTTGCGTCTATTCCGGACCGCTATTGCAAGGGTCGTATATGTTACAAAACCACAAGATAATTGAGATTAACGATGAAGTGATATGTTATCGAATCAATACGTTTCACAACTGAAAAACAGTTAACTTCTAGATTGACAAACTTTGATTTGCAATGCAGTAATAATGGAATAAGCAAAAAGACAAACACTTGGTGATAATGTTCAAATTGATGATGATTCAAGATATGGTGAATTGTGATGTTTATGCAGAACTTTAATTCACAATTTTAACACTTGAATCGTTAATCAATTTTGCAATTATAACCAATTATGAACAGAATGTAAATAAAAAGGTAAAAGCGACAAGAACACGATATTTGTTTAGGCAGTTCGTCGATCGTCCTCGCTACGACTACGTCTGCCCCCAATTCCAAATTGAAATTGGGAAATCTTTCATTAATGTTGAAAGCAGTTTATACAAAGAAGATAACAAAGCGATAAACGATAAACCAATTATGTCGATCCTTTGAATCTTCTTCCCCCTTAATCTTTAGCAAGATCAAGGTGATCCAAGAGTTTCACTTTGATTCCTTTCTGCAGTGTCTTGGATTGCTTGAACCCTTGTTCCTCAATCGTCACACTCAGCTGAATCCTCGATGAAAACCTCTTGATAAAAACCCCCAAGAACCACCTGTCGTGGAGGACAAAACCCGCAGATTTTATTCACCAAAAACCCCACAAATCTTCACCCACTAGGAATCTTCAATTCCGTTCCATGGACGTTATCGAACTCATCACTAACCCTCAACGCAAGAATGATTATGTGTAATTATGTTGGAGATGATGAAGAACGAAGATGAGAAGCCTTTGTGTATCTTTCAGTCGTTGGTGTTGTATGCAATGAATGAACACTTGATAATATATATGAGTGTTTGTCAGTTGGAACCAAGAATAGCAGACATTTTGGCATTTTTGATCAGTTAGGTCGACCTCTTGTAGAGCTTAGGTCGACCTAGCAGAAGTGCATTAACTTGAAATGATTTTTCTCCCAGTTAGGTCGACCTGATTTGGAAGTAGGTCGACCCGAATCCACTTCAGATGCGCTTTGGAGACATTTCCTTAGATTAGGTCGACCTAGTTGTTGTGTAGGTCGACCTAGCAAAATGATATGTAATTTTCTTCATTTTAGGTCGACCTGTGTTGGGCGTAGGTCGACCTAACTGCTGCTTTTCTGCATGTTTCTTATTTGGCTTGTGTTGGGTCGACCTATATGCATAGTAGATCGACCTACTCTGTTCCAAATGACCAATTCTTGCTTTTCCTTGAGTTCTTCTGCTTGTGCCTTGTTGCTTGTATGTTTATTGAGTTTGCCATGAATCAAAAACATCTTTGTGATTGTGATCTTGTATTCACATACTCCCCCTTTTTGATGATGGCAAACCGATAGTAGAAGCTTTGGCAGTAAGTGATGAAGGCTCAACAAGGCTCCCCCGTACACTCAACATCTATAACAAAGCTCCCCCGTACACTCAGCTGATCTCCCCCGTACACTCAACTTCTATCTCCCCCTTTGACAACATCAAAAGAGAAACAAAGAAACAGAAGAGGAGAGTAACAAGAGAAACATAAAGAAAATACCGGCATTCATAGTAACATGTAGATAGTGAAACCATAAGAACCAAACATGTTTTAAAGGAACACCACAACATACATAATAATCCAAGAGATTAACAAAAAAACAGTACGACAACATATAGGATTTTAACATAATGATAATGAAATGAAATGCAATGAAATGATGATATGATGGAGAATGCATCCTAACGCCTGCCCCTTCTTCCTCGTCCTCTCTGAAATGTGTGAGGGCGATCTTCTTCAACCTGTTCCAACAGATCCAGCACAGATAGATTGAGAGTGTTGAAGCTTTGACTTATGTTGGCATGACGATTTAGAGCAGTTTCTTCAAACTGATTCTGTCTTAGGGTCGAGTTGGATGCAAATGTCTCAAAATCGCTCTTGTGGTCTTGAACCAAGCTGTATAGCGATTAATATTGACGTTGTTGTTCATCATATCTATCTTGTTGAAGCTGCTGCATGGTTTGGAACTGGAGCTGTTGTGTTTCGAAATGTTGTTGTTGTTGGAGTTGCATAGCTTCAAGCATGGAGATGATGTTGGACTGATCAGGAGGAGGTGGAGCCGTGTATCCCCAAGGAATTTCTTCCTCTTGAGGAGGTACATATCGCCAATTGGAATCCGTGTCATGAGCTGCATCTTCCATGGTGTGATCCTCATCATTGGCTATTTCTTGATCATTTCCTTCTTCTTCATTCTCTGCAGTGTGACCAAATTCCGTAGGATCATCATAGTTGTAGATGATTTTTCCGGTTCCCTTTTGAATGAGATAATAGGTTCTCCTATTTGGATCCCAATGGTATCCCATGATGGTTAAGATTGTTTGGGAAAAGTCTTGATTCTGTTTCATGTAAATGTATGACAATCCATCGAGCTTCATGCCGAAATGGTTCACAATTGTTTGAATTATCGAGCCATAGCATAGAGCAGTAGTCTTCTGCTTTACCTCTTCAAACTTGGCAGTTAGAAAGTGTGGCCAGTGCACACGTGTCCTGTTTTGGATCAAGTACATTAATACAACCTCATTTCGTTCAATTCTTGAGAATCCGCCTGCTCGGGGTCGAATAACTCTTGAGATAATCCAGTTGAGAAGCCTAGGATCTCTTTTTAGGTGCCCGGCTGTGATTGATTCATTTTGCTTGTCAAGGACAGCAGGGTTTTTGAGAATAGATTTCATGTAGGCGACATGATCATAATTGGCCGGAAAATCACCGTCTTCTATACGAACTTCATCTCCCAAAAGTGTAAGACCAAAGATACTTATCCAGGCACGTTTGTCAACAATATGGGATCTTGACCCCATCTTAAATCTAAAATTGCAACCTTCCTCTCTTGTGAACCCTGCATAGAAAGCCCTAACAGTGTTCTCACAGTACGGTGTGGCACATTCCAAAAGTGGGTGAACATTTTGATGTTGAACAAGATTGACAACATCAGGAATATGCATGTGCTTCGCAACATGTAGATTAAAGATATATTTCTTGACTACCTTCCTCTTCATTTGCCATTTTTCAAAATTTTCTTTGCAATCAGGATGAACAAGGGCTACAGCACTTACCGGTTGAGAGGATGATCCGGATGCGATTTCCTTTCCCTTTCTTGATTTTGGAGGCATTCTTGCTAATGATTTTGTGTGAGAAGGATGATTTTTGACAACCTTTGAGCTTGAGGAATTAGGGTTGGCCGTACACAATGATATGAGAATGAGAGGGAATGCAAGGATGAATGATTATGAATGAGTGGGGATGGGTCGGGTCGACCAACAGACCCAAATTTGGAAATTTAACAGCAGTAGGTTGACCTAAATGGAGACTGGGTCGACCTGACAGAAGTAATGTGAAAAATGATCAATTTAGGTCGACCTAAAATGTGGGTAGGTCGACGTAACTGAGCATTTTTTATTTCTGCTGAAAGTTTTCTTCTGTAGGTCGACTCAGATGCAGGGTAGATCGACCTAAGTTGCTTTAACTGTTTGAAATGCCTTAGAAATGTTACTATATGATGTATTTTGCTTGGTTACTTGCTTGTATGCCCAAGACATGATATGTTATGAATGGAGATGATAAACATATATATGTAATTGAGATATATGGATAAACATACATGAAGTCACTATAAGCATGTTAATTGATAGCATATTATAGTATCAATAAAATTTTTGGAAGTGAACAATAAGCATGTTACCGCTTTCTCAATATGTAGGTGTTTTGTCATCATTATGTTGTATCTTCTTGTCAGTGTGCCACAATCCTATACTTGATGATGAATTTGTCTTGTTAGAGTGTTTCATGTCTTGGTTTCTTGATTTTGCGAAAAACTCATCTGGAGTTGATTACTTGATGTTCTCCCGGATGTGAGACAGGGTCCCAAACATTTTTCTTCTTAGAATAGGTTTAAATTTCCTTACAATGCAACTTTCCAATTGCACATCAAGTAATGCGTCCTTTGTGTTTTTCGGGTTAACTTGTATTTGTGATGTATCTTATACATTAGTGGTGGCCAGGTCACCTACACTCTCTTTGCCAAGTATAGTTCTTCAATCTGCTGTCTTCATAGATGACATACCAAGAGTGATATGTCTTCTTTTATGTGTCTTGAGCATCAGCTATCAAGGGACCACCACCTTTCGGCGATGTCAAGACATTTTTCCTGCAAAAATTAATTTAGAGTGGAAGGTCCCCAATCTTCATTGGGTCCTAGATGGTGAGTACAGACATTGTTGCACTTAGGCAACCATTGAAATACGCCTTCAGGAACTAAGATTCTCCTAAACTTGCATTTTTCAATGGTATGTCCCTTTTTGCAACAATAGTGACATGTAATATGAGGAGAATATACCGTTTTACCGGTTGGTGCTTTAGGTACGAAGGTGTATTTGCTATATGGCGGAGTATAAGATCTCTTGAATTTGTTTGGATCAACCGCAAAGGTCACTTTTGGTTGTAGAGCCTTGTCTAATTTGGCTTTTAGATTTCTCACTTCTTTTTGCCAAATGTGACATGTCTCACAACCAAACCATGATGTAGGATCGATATCAACTTTATCCTTTTGAATGTCTAGCATAGATTGTTTTAAAGCTTCCATGTCCTTTTCGGTCTTCTCAACTTTTGATTCAAGGTATGAAAAAATTTTCTTATTTGAGGCCAAAAGTTTGAAAGCTTCAATTGCATCTCTATGTAGTTTTTCAAAAGCTAATTTCAATTAAGCATGAGATACCTTATCTACAAGTTCAGGTTTAAGATGACTTACAACTTTCTTTCTCTTGTATTGATGAGCCATAAAGCATAAGTTTGCTAATTCTTCTTCATCGCTTGATGAGCTTTCACTAGATGAATCACTTTCCCATGCTATGTAGGCTCTTTTAGATTTGTTATGACCCTTGCTTTGGTTCTTCTCTCTTTCCTTCTCAAGGTATGGACAATCCGGTTTGTAGTGACCGGCTTTCCCATAATTAAAGCAAGGCCCTTTGATTTTTCCCTTGTTGTTGTCATCTTGTTTGAACTTGTTTGATTGCCTTCTATAGTTGATCAAGCCTTTGTCAGAATGCTTTGCTCCATTTTTCTTTAGATATTTGTTGTATCTTCGCACAAACAGTCCCATTTTCTCATCATCGGAGTCTTCGTCATTACTTGTATCACTATCCTCTAGCTCTTGTCTTGAGGTCTTGGAGCTTGAAGCTTTTAGAGCTATTGACTTCTTCTCTACCTCTTTCTCCATGTTCTTTTCTTTCTTTGCCCTTTTCTCATGCATGTCAAGGCATTTAAGGTGTTGTTCATGTTCTTCTAGTTTACCAAAGAGAGTGGTAATGTCTAAAGTGTTTAGATCATTTGCTTCCTTTATTGCTGTAACTTTGGGTTGCCATTCCCTGTTCAAACATCTTAAGATTTTGTTAGTAGCAACTGCATTGGAAACAGGTCTATCAAGAGAATTTAACCGATTTTTCAGGTGAACGAATCTCTTCTGCATGTTTTCGATGGATTCACCATCTTCCATGTGGAACAGTTCGAACTCTTGAGTTAACGTATTGATCCTAGCTAGTTTGACATCGTCCGTTCCCCCGTGGGCAACTTGCAATGTGTCCCACATAGCTTTAGCGGATCTACAATGGGAAACACGATAGTATTCATCAACTCCTAGAGCTGAGATTAGAATGTTTCTCGCTTTCCAATCGTATGCATATCTCTTTTCATCTTCAGCATCCCAAGTATTTTCTGGTTTTGGAACAACTGCACCAGCTGCATTTGTCATGGTGATCTGAAATGGACCATTGACAATAGCTGTCCAGATGTTCCTATCAATTGCATTGATATGGACACACATACAATCCTTCCAATAGCCGTAGTTTTCACCGTTGAAAACTGGAGCTCTATTATGAGCCCCTTTAGGTCCGGAAGCCATCTTTCCAATAAGTGTTTCACGTAGCACGGAATTAACCAAGCTCTTGATGCCACTTGTTAGACGCTGGCCTGAGGATCTAGAGGGGGGTGAATAGATCTCACACAGTTTTTTCGGAATTATTACGAACTAGAGCGAAAGCGGTTCTGAATCGACTTGCGTCTATTCCGGACCGCTATTGCAAGGGTCGTATATGTTACAAAACCACAAGATAATTGAGATTAACGATGAAGTGATATGTTATCGAATCAATACGTTTCACAACTAAAAAACAATTAACTTCTAGATTGACAAACTTTGATTTGCAATGCAGTAATAATGGAATAAGCAAAAAGACAAACACTTGGTGATAATGTTCAAATTGATGATGATTCAAGATATGGTGAATTGTGATGTTTATGCAGAACTTTAATTCACAATTTTAACACTTGAATCGTTAATCAATTTTGCAATTATAACCAATTATGAACAGAATGTAAATAAAAAGGTAAAAGCGACAAGAACACGATATTTGTTTAGGCAGTTCGTCGATCGTCCTCGCTACGACTACGTCTGCCCCCAATTCCAAATTGAAATTGGGAAATCTTTCATTAATGTTGAAAGCAGTTTATACAAAGAAGATAACAAAGCGATAAACGATAAACCAATTATGTCGATCCTTTGAATCTTCTTCCCCCTTAATCTTTATCAAGATCAAGGTGATCCAAGAGTTTCACTTGATTCCTTTCTGCAGTGTCTTGGATTGCTTGAACCCTTGTTCCTCAATCGTCACACTCAGCTGAATCCTCGATGAAAACCTCTTGATAAAAACCCCCAAGAACCACCTGTCGTGGAGGACAAAACCCGCAGATTTTATTCACCAAAAACCCCACAAATCTTCACCCACTAGGAATCTTCAATTCCGTTCCATGGACGTTATCGAACTCATCACTAACCCTCAACGCAAGAATGATTATGTGTAATTGTGTTGGAGATGATGAAGAACGAAGATGAGAAGCCTTTGTGTATCTTTCAGTCGTTGGTGTTGTATGCAATGAATGAACACTTGATAATATATATGAGTGCCTGTCAGTTGGAGCCAAGAGTAGCAGACATTTTGGCATTTTTGATCAGTTAGGTCGACCTAGCAGAAGTGCATTAACTTGAAATGATTTTGCTCCCAGTTAGATGCATTTTGGAAGTAGGTCGACCAGAATCCACTTCAGATGCGTTTTGGAGACATTTCCTCAGATTAGGTCGACCTAGTTGTTGTGTAGGTCGACCTAGCAGAATGATATGTAATTTTCTTCATTTTAGGTCGACCTGTGTTGGGCGTAGGTCGACCTAACTGCTGCTTTTCTGCATGTTTCTTATTTGGCTTGTGTTGGGTCGACCTATATGCATAGTAGGTCGACCTACTCTGTTCCAAATGACCAATGCTTGCTTTTCCTTGAGTTCTTCTGCTTGTGCCTTGTTGCTTGTACGCTTATTGAGTTTGCCATGAATCAAAAACATCTTTGTGATTGTGATCTTGTATTCACACTCACCTCTAAGGTTTCCCCTCTTGTTGCCTATTGCCTTCGATTTCGATTAAATAGTCAAGTCCCTTTGAATATAGGGATACCTTAGCTTGCTGCCTACAAATTCAAATCATCATAGTCCCTCGGAATAAAAGATCATAGTCCCTTCGAGTTGCCTACGAATAAAATGATCTCGTCCCTCGATGTTGCCTCGATATATGATGATAATCCCTTCGATTGCTAAAGGTATCCTTATTGTTGCCTAATGACTATTATATCCTTCCCTTAGACTACCTGCCCTCTTTATGGTAGGGATAGTCTCGTGGCGAACGATTCCCTTCGATGACCCGCACATCCAATTGAAAGACTTCCTGCCCTCTCATGGTATGGATAGACCCTTTCGACCGAAAGACTTAAAGAACACGAAAGACGATCTTAGGGTAGGTAGTTCTTAATTGCTTACTCATATTCAAATCAAACTTACAAAATACTTTTCACACCTCCTTTCAAACAATTTCAAAACAAGGCTACGCTTACTTACAAGCTAAAGTCCTTAACGAAATCTTTTTACTACTCACACACGACACTTCAAACTTTTCAAAACAAACAAGTGAGCTAAGCAATTAAGAGCCCATGGATAACCATGGATGCAAAGGGTTCCTTACACCTTCCCTTTGTATAACCTACCCCCCGAACTCAAAATCTTTCAAAGGTCTTTCCTGTTCTTTTTGCCTTTCCAATTGGATAAAATAAAAGTCGGTGGCGACTCATGCTATCCGTAACATTTCAAAAAAAGTCAGTTCACCGTATTACAGAACTGGCGACTCTGCTGGGGATGCTTTCGATTAAAAGAGGGGTAACCTTAAAGTTTAGGATCAATTTAATAATTGTTTGTTTGCTTGCTTTATTCTTCAAGGTTGTTCTAACATTTTTCTCTTTTATTTTGCTTCTAGTTTCAATTTTATTTTCACTTATTATTAAAAATCACAAAAAAATAGTTTTCTTAATCAATTTTTATCTTTTTTAATTTTGATTCAAAAATAACAAAAAATATATTTTAATTTTTAATTTTTCGTTTTTATTTTAATCAATTTTTATTTATTAAGTAATTTAATGTTTTATGCATTTCATAGCTAAAAATCTAAAAAAGGAAGTTACTTAAATTTGATTTGTTATTTTTAGGAAGCAAATAAGTTATTGATATAATTGTTTCTCAATATGGTAAAAAATAAAAATCAATCATGATTGAATTTGAACTTTTATTATATTGATTAAGAATTATTTCGTTCACTTTTTACTAAACCTAAGTTACTTGTATATAAGCACATTCACACTTTCACAAAAGGGGGACTGACTTTCACGTGTAAAATTCCATCGCTGCCAAAAAGGATTTCACTCCTAATAAATCTAACCCTTATTCCACAAAGCCACAATTACAAACCTACAGTACACGTGCAAAATTTCCTCAATCCTATTTTCCTTGAAAAAACCTCTGCCACCATTTTTTTTTTACACTAGCAATTTCATTTTCACTACACTGCAATACCACCACCATCTCAAATTATCACCAATTTTCATCACCCCATTCTCATAAAATCTACAACACCCTCCATTGAAATCAAATCCAACATTACCATCATTTACCATAACACAATTTAAACTAACTATAATTTATTTTTGCAGTATTCAAATATTGTTTTCAGGTAAAAAAAAAATAATAAAAGGAAGAAGAGGAGGCGAATCCGACAGCAGCTCTCACGCGCAGCAACGAACCGCCCAACACCGGATCTGACGAACCGCTTAATCAACCTCTACCTCAATCACTCGCTCGAATCACACGAAGCCGCGACAGACCAACCGCCGGCCAACTCCGCCGCGATTCCACCGGATTCGTCCCACCCATGTTGCCGTTGCGATGGCAGGTGCGTTTTCGTTTGGACCTTGTTTGATTAATTGTTGTTAGTTAGTATTTTGATTTTATACATGTTTGAGCTTTGAGATAAGGATTAACTTAGAGAAACAAACAGCAGACTTGTGAAAAAGAAGAGGAAATTAGTTTATGTTGTGTGGCTGATCATCTCTCCTCCGTTGAAACATGTGTGGCTTTAGTTTTTTTATTTATTTATCTTATTATTATTATTATTATTATTATTATTATTATTATTATTATTATTATTATTATTATTATTATTATTATTATTATTATTATTATTATTATTATTATTATTATTATTATTATTATTATTATTATTATTATTATTATTATTATTATTATTATTATTATTATTATTATTATTATTATTATTATTATTATTATTATTATTATTATTATTATTATTATTATTATTATTATTATTATTATTATTATTATTATTATTATTATTATTATTATTATTATTATTATTATTATTATTATTATTATTATTATTATTATTATTATTATTATTATTATTATTATTATTATTATTATTATTATTATTATTATTATTATTATTATTATTATTATTATTATTATTATTATTATTATTATTATTATTATTATTATTATTATTATTATTATTATTATTATTATTATTATTATTATTATTATTATTATTATTATTATTATTATTATTATTATTATTATTATTATTATTATTATTATTATTATTATTATTATTATTATTATTATTATTATTATTATTATTATTATTATTATTATTATTATTATTATTATTATTATTATTATTATTATTATTATTATTATTATTATTATTATTATTATTATTATTATTATTATTATTATTATTATTATTATTATTATTATTATTATTATTATTATTATTATTATTATTATTATTATTATTATTATTATTATTATTATTATTATTATTATTATTATTATTATTATTATTATTATTATTATTATTATTATTATTATTATTATTATTATTATTATTATTATTATTATTATTATTATTATTATTATTATTATTATTATTATTATTATTATTATTATTATTATTATTATTATTATTATTATTATTATTATTATTATTATTATTATTATTATTATTATTATTATTATTATTATTATTATTATTATTATTATTATTATTATTATTATTATTATTATTATTATTATTATTATTATTATTATTATTATTATTATTATTATTATTATTATTATTATTATTATTATTATTATTATTATTATTATTATTATTATTATTATTATTATTATTATTATTATTATTATTATTATTATTATTATTATTATTATTATTATTATTATTATTATTATTATTATTATTATTATTATTATTATTATTATTATTATTATTATTATTATTATTATTATTATTATTATTATTATTATTATTATTATTATTATTATTATTATTATTATTATTATTATTATTATTATTATTATTATTATTATTATTATTATTATTATTATTATTATTATTATTATTATTATTATTATTATTATTATTATTATTATTATTATTATTATTATTATTATTATTATTATTATTATTATTATTATTATTATTATTATTATTATTATTATTATTATTATTATTATTATTATTATTATTATTATTATTATTATTATTATTATTATTATTATTATTATTATTATTATTATTATTATTATTATTATTATTATTATTATTATTATTATTATTATTATAGGACATGGGTCGTATTCCTATTGGTTGTTAATAATTTGTTTTCTTCTTAAATTATTATTTTTTGTTTGTTTAAAAAAAATGATGATTGAGAGATAAAAGGTGCAGGCGGCACATTCCCCTCACTCACCTACGGTTTTATTCATTCATTGTATTAGTATTAGTAAATTAGGTTTAGCTTTAGATAATTTATTTTATTAATCTATTAGTTTACCTTATTTATTATTTGGTTAGTTAATAATTAGTTATAAAATAAAATATTAAAAAAAAGTCTCCTTTTCTTCAATAACATTAAAAACACAAAATATATATAATATTAAAAAAAATACAAAAAGATTGTTTTAACTTTATATTAATTGTCACATTTCTTTTAAATATTTCTTGAACTATACTTATGTCATTCTTATACATTACTTTATGTTTTATTACTAACACTTTCTTATTTTTGTGAGGTACTATTTGATACCGAGACTCCTAGATTTCATGGACATTTATCATTTGCAGTTTTAATTAATTGCGTTCATATTATTTCTCTTATTTTCACTTTGCGTTTGTAATAATTTTTTATCCCCATTCGGCAACTTGTAATCCCTCTCTCCGAAGCCATGTAATAGCGTAGGACATTACATTCCGCTCTTTAATTTTCTGTACAAATATTAACCGTTAGATGTATGTTAATAGGATTGTATGGCAAGACTAATCAACTAAACGCTAGCTAACTTAAATCAAGATAAATATTTAAATCAACACACTCCTTTCATACTTGTTCACACACTCACCTCTAGTGTACGCCCCTCTTTGTTGCCTTACAAATTAAACGGTCATGTCCCTCGAACGTGAGGATACTCTTAGCAGGGTTGCCTACGAATAAAAATTATCATAAAAGATCATAGACCCTTCGAGTTGCCTACGGTAAAAATGATATTGTCCCTCGACGTTGCCTTTGATTAAATGATGATAGTCCCTTCGAAATGCTAAAGTATACATAAGTTGCCTTCTATGACCATTCGATGACCCTTCGATGACCCGCACGTCCAATATAACAGGGACTACCTACTCCCATATAGTATGGATAGTTCTGGGAACTGTAAAAATTATAGAAAAAGACCAATTAATTAGGGTAGTTCTCTTAACCTGCCTAGCTCAATAAAAATCTTTTCCACACTATTTCAAAAAACTAAGGCTACGCATTTACGCTAAAGTCCTTATACTTCTTTTTCAACTCAAAACAAACAAAACATGATCTAAGCAAGTTAAGAGCCCGTAGATAACTACGGATGAAAAGGGTGCTTGCACCTTCCCTTTTCATAACTCACCCCCCGAGCCCGTTTTCTTTTAAAGGTCTTTTTCTGTTCTTTTTACCTTTCCTAACATTGGACAAAATAAAAGTCGGTGGCGACTCTTATTTTGCATATAAAAAAAATAAAAGTCAGTTCACCGAGTTACATCAGTTCACCGTATTACAACATGACACAGAGAATTGTTGGCCGGTTAAGAATAAGATCCAAGATATGATCGACGCTGGTGAAATTGAGTTCGACACTCTGGTAAATCCGAATGTGATCACTGCTCCCATGCCTAATCACAACAAGATTGCTAATGTTGTGGATGGCTAGAAAGATGGACTTTTAGATCATTAGATTTACTTTCATTTGCAATTTCTTTCCTGTTTGTTTAAACATTCGACTTATGATAGACATTATCTGTTTTAATAATAATCATCAGTGCATTGCATATGTTTGTCGGGAATAAATCATTTCGCTATCACTCATTTTAAATTATGTCTTTACTTTGCATATGTTTTGGTGATATTCAACTCCTGCTAAAGCTGTATACTTTTAAGGGAGGATGATGAAAATGATACCGCAACCTCATACAATATGCTTTTGAACGGACTATGCTGACGATGTACAAGCATTGTTTCAATTCCTAAATAGTGGAGATATAAGGATGTTAATCCCTTGTCAACCCCTTTGAGCCTAGGAAGTAGAAGTTTCTTTCTTGTATTAATTAAAACCCTTGATCATAACCTGGGGCAAGACAGTTCTCAGTTAGTTTGGTTTGGCATTCTATTTTAAGAGAATCATTCAGTACACCTTTCAACAAAGGTTTCAATCACAAGCGTTCATCCGCACCCATCAAATAAGTGATTGGAGATATCAATCAAAAGCCAATGATGGTCCATCAACCATTAAGCAAGGCAGTCAATATCTTTCAAAAAAGAAAAAAAATAAAATGAAAAAACATATATACAAGGAAAAGCCTGCTAAGTCAAAAATTAGAAAGATGACTTAAGCAAAAATCAAGGCATCCCGTTGACTGTAAGCTTGAAATAGAAAGTTCAAGCAAAATTTAGGGATATCAAAAAGATGAAAAAAGAGAAGTCAATAAATTCCTGAACGACACAATGTTGTGACTACCAAAAGGAAGAAGTGACTGCCATCTCAAAAGTTTTCTTTGCTTGTGAACCATCATTATTATCAAAGGTACAAATCCAAAAGTCTCTTGGAACCTGAATGTATAAGTTGAATTAACTGAGCTTAAGACTGAAGATCATCACAAAGAAGGGTGGGTACAATCAGATTTTGAGCCTTTATCCTTTGTTTCTTAAACCATGAACCAAGCCACGTTACAACCCTTGAAAGTCCTAACTGAAGCATGGTTAGTTCGAAAGCATACTGTCACGACAAAGGTATCCCGACTCCTTAAGGTTTACCACAAATGTTGAGTTGATATCCTATTTTTTACAAACATCACGTTTTATAAATATCACGCTTTTACATCTCTTGTTTTAATGTTTTTCAAAAAAACTCAAGACAAACATATGCATTGCATCTCATGAATTCATTATTAAACAAATTCTGCTACATAATTTCGAATGTTAGCAACAGAAAAAATTTGCACAGGGTACAACTAATGACTGAAAGTTATCCCGACAGACAATGTTACTCCAAGAAGCAATGTCTCCTACGTATACAAGGGGCATGACACGTTTTTCCAATCAATCTGGGGCAATCAAGTCAAGATTCCAAGAATCTCTCAAAAAGCCTAACAGTCAGGGGCATCATCCTTAGTGTACGATTACTAGGGGCATGTCACTTATACACTTCATAAAGTCCTCGCGAGGTGAATCTTTTCAAGTTCCTACTAGCTGGGGGCAAAGTACACAAGGCATATTCAACGCTTCGATCAATATTTATTGTTGTTTTCCAATCAATACGAATCCAGGAATGGTAGTTATTATAATACTGGGGGCAATGTTTAGGGCATCCATGCCCTCCTGACTTCACAAGATCATATCCCCACAGAGAAATCCTCAAGAAGATATCTTCAAATGCTCTCGTCCCGACAAAGACATAGCTCCTCGACAGAGTTCACATCTTTTGACATCGTCTATTCCCCGACCTGCTTCTCTGCTCCAAACATGGCTTGTTAATATCTCTAATCCCCAGTCAGGGTATATCAAGTTACTGATCATCCCCAAGCAGAAATCATAAATCCCCAGCTGTGTACATTCAAAACAAAATCAGGCATCAGAGTCGCAACGACCTAGAGATTTATTTTCTCAATCAAGATACTTCAAAATAGCATAACTCATGTTCATACATCATATATCATAGTTAATTCATAGCATACATACGTCTCATGACATATGCATAACACCCTCATTCATTTCAAAAAAATTACAATGCATGCATCACAACATTGCATAAAACTAATGTTTCTTTTGTAGTATACTTATATATCTTCTAGATATAGTGCAGATATAATCAATTTAACGATCTAATTCTGACACTCATTCAAGACAGAGATTTAGTTATGACACCTAATTTTGGATATCTTCCAAAGATGGTTCAGATATAATCTAGATAGAGATTTACTTCTGACTCTTAATTTTGGATATCTTCCAAAGATAGATTAGAGATAATCAAGACAAAGATTTAATTCTGATACTTAATTTTGGATATCTTCCAAAGATAGCTCAGAGATAATCAAGACGAAGATTTAATTCTGATGCTTAATTTTGGGTTTCCTCCAGAGATAGTTCAAGAAATAATCAAGACGAAGATTTAATTTTGATACTTAATTTTGGGTTTCCTCCAGAGATAGTTCAAGAAATAATCAAGACGAAGATTTAATTCTGATACTTAGTTCCGGGTATTCTCCAGAGATAGTTCAGAGATAATCAAAACGAAGATTTAATTCTGATACTTAGTTCCGGGTATTCTCTAGAGATAGTTCAGAGATAACCAAAACGAAGATTTAATTCTGATACTTAGTTCCGGGTATTCTCCATAGATAGTTCAGAGATAATCAAAACGAAGATTTAATTCCGATACTTAGTTCCGGGTATTCTCCAGAGATAGTTCAAAAATAATCACCCTTCCCAAGTCTAATTCAGTTACTACGAATGGTGCTGACACGATCAAACTCCAACAAACATTTCTCAACATACTAAGCTCAAATTCAACCTAACACACGGTTTTCCAGACATCTACGGATGCAAATTGGATACAGTCTAACGCATGACTCATCCTTCGAGCCTAACGTACGGTTCTCCAGACATCATCTGCTGATGCAAATTAAATTCAGACTAACGCATGACTCAATCTGTTCTCTATAAATGATCTAATGTACGACGTATTCTGGTTCTCAATTCTATCAAGCTCGATGGCATCTTCAAGCCCATCTCCGAAAAAGTCCCTATTTCAGCTAGGGCAAATTCCTGGGTATTCTAGTGTTCAATCATCTTCCACCTTCAGATACCGACTGGCATACAAACCATTATACACCTTTAGGTTTAAGATAATTGAACAGGGGCAGCTGTCATACCCCAAAATTTTCCCATACTATTTCTCTTGTTCAAAATCAAATCAATACACAAAGCTCCAAGACACACTCTCCTAAACTAGGCTCAGAAACTAGGGTTTGGTCTGTTCAAAGGAAAATCACTGAATCAATGGCTCCAAGGCATCCCATATGGCCCAATATATCTCAAATTACCTCTACTACAAGTATCAAGGCTCAGCTTAAAGGATTGGTCACTCAATTTTTCAGAAAATTAACAATCGACTCAATTAACCTAAAAGTCAACTGTGATCAAAGTAAAGTCAAAACTCCTGATTTTTTTGTCAAGATTCTCATATAGAAGTATCATTCACCATTTGATCAAGAATTGATCATGGTTCATCAAGGAAAGATCAAAAATCAACAAATCAAAAGTTTCTAAATTAGGGTTTGTATAGGAGAAAGTCAACTGAACTTTGACCAGCCATAACTTTCACATGGAACATCAGAACTTTTCCATCCAAATCTCACTTTGAAGGAAATTTGATTCTCTACAATTTTGTCTCTCACATGCCAAGTCTAAAAATGCATCATTTGAGAGATATGAGCCAATACATTACAGGTCCTTCAAGAAGATCGCAAAAAAGCAGTTTTTGTCAAAGCCAATATCATCAAGATAAAATCCTCAAATGATAAAAAATTCCCAAAGTGGTTTGTAGAAGACATCTTGAGGTTTCCAAAAAGTCCTAGAACTCCTCCATATCTTAAAAATTGAGGGAGATACGCCTTGTCAAAGTTGGTCGATTTTAAGAGAAAAATATGAAACAAAAGGCCTCAAAACGAATTTCTTTGCAAAGAGGCCCAACTTATTGTGGCCCAATCTTGTTTCCCAAGTCATCAAAAATACTCAATCTCAAGGCCACGAATTTATGGCAATTATCTGATTTTTTATTGATTTTTTATCATTTAAAAATTGATTTAAATCAAATAAAAAGACTAAATATCAAAGATTTATTTGATTCTATTTTTAAGATCAATTCCAATCATTAAAGTGTCACAAAATAAGTCCAAATTCGTGCTAATAGTGATTGGGAAGAGAAATCAAAAATTTGCCAATTTTGGAAAGATTGAAGAATCAAGTTAGAATCAAATTTTAATCTTTGATTCTATGGATATTTGATGCAAATGGTTACCCTAATTCATCCAACTATAAGTATGCAACTTGACCAAAGCATTAGGGGAGGATTTTGGACAGAAATTCTGCAGCTTCATAACCCTTAACAAATTCAAAAAATTCAAGAGAGAGGTCAAATACGATTCCCAATTTGCAGGCTGATTCAAGGATTCTTATTGATCAATTCACGCTCCTAAGGCATTAAGAAGCTTCCCATATCGGTTTGGATCCCTGAAGCATTGTGAATCTTCATCTATATCTCACGGTTTGAGTTGATTTTTTGTAGTTTCGATTATCTTTGTTCATACATCTTTTTTATAATTTAAATGCACATACATGCTTATCGTGATGCCATTGATGTTTCTGGAGATTTTATTGTGTTTCTGGGCATGTTTTCGGCCGACCACCATTATTAGGTTTATCGAGCTCCATTTAGGGTTTTCGGTAAGGTACAAAATTGGTCAAAATAATGGGTACCATCAGACTAACACAAGGATTTATGATCGATTCATGGTTTTAGTTTTAATTTTTGCTTCGATTTGTGAGTTTTGAAACGTGCAGGAGTTTTGGCTATGGAATTCATCTCTGGCTACAGGTCTGGGTCTAATATGACGGACACGCGAGGAAGACGACCTCGTGGCGTCGTGTGATTGGTGCAATTCAAATCCAGAGGGTTGGCGCGCGTTTTACTAGTCACTTTTGGTCTTTTATATATATATATATATTGATTAATGCGCGCAGGTTTAAATAACAAACGCCGTTGGATGAAGTGGAAAAGCGCTTCATGGTTCGTCATAGGGAGCGTGGGTTCGATCCCCGTCCCAAACATATTTTTTCCAATAAATTAACCACACAAATCCCATGTATGCCAGCAACGACAGCCTATCATACACCCTCAAATCTCAACCATCAGACCTTCATCAACGCTGATCCAAGGATCATGAATGTGCCAGTCCATCATGCACCTACGTCAGCATACCACACCGGATCATAAGATGAGCTTCCTTATTTTTTTATTATTTTATTTATTTCATTTAACAAATTCTCCTTTAAATTTCTTTTCAATTAAAATTCCCTTTGATTTTTCCTTTTTATAAAATCATTAGTAATATGTTTTTTCCCTAAATAATATTTTATTTCAATTATGAAAAATAAATTTAGTTTATTCAAAAAATTAAATGTTTAATAGTTTAATTATTGAATTATCAAGATTTTTATAAATTGATAAGATATACATTAGGGTTAGGATGTTTAATCGAAACTCTATTTTCACAGATTTAATTAATTAGGTAGAATACCAATAATTAATTAAATTGATCTTATTTATTCTATTAACCAGGGTTAACTTGTGCCCTAATCAGGGTTTACGAAGAACATGCCATACACTGAAATATTTGTTTTTTTGTGTCTTTTTCAGGGTCGCTCTTCAAATACGCTCCGACTACGCGCCACATCAAGAGAATGAAGCTAAGTTCTAAACCTTTTTATTAATATTATTTACCTTCTATTTTGTTTAATTAGGGTTTAATCTTCTCGCACGTAGAATTTCTCCTACATTCATTCCTTTCCTTTTTCTTTGCCAATTCTCTGATGGTCAGAGTCAATGCTTAAGGCTCGAGGCAAACCTTTGCCTATCAACCTTCGTCAATTGAAGCTAAGTATTCTTCCCCTTTTTTGTATTTTTACTTTTATTTGATTAGGGTTAACCCTGTTTATGGCTGAATTGATAATACACTCACTCTATTATTTGCTTTCTATTTTTCACTTTTTTCAGGGTTTGCCAATTGCCAAAGCTTCGAATATCGGTAACCCTAAACCCTGATTTAAATTATTACTTGTGTTAAACTTATTAATCTGTATATCCCGCTGGTTTCAATTCCCCTCTCCTCCGCTGGTTGCAATTTCCCTTCCCCGTTATTGTTACTTTAATTGCTAATATTAGTTGTTGTGGTTAGTAATTTTAGGGAGTGCAACTCTGAATTGAATTAGAATCACCTAATTACAAGATAATATAATTGAATATAATCACGTGATTGCTGCACCCACGCACTCTTTTGGGGTAACCTCTCTGTTGCCTTGTTGCCTGTTGCCTTGTTGCCTGTTCCCTTGTTGCCTGTTGCCTTTGTTTTTTTGCAGAATAGCCATGTCCCTCGAATTCGAGGATACCTCAAATCTGTTGCCTCGATACAAATAAAAGTCATAAGTCCCTAAAATGATGTTGCTGTCGGTACACGAATATGACTTCGACCCTCGAAAGTTGCCTACGAAAGGTTGAGGTATCCTCTAGCTGTCTACGAAAAGGCTATTCTGATCCTTCCCTTAGACTACCTGCCTCTCTATGGCATGGGTCAGTCTTATGGCGAACGATAATGCGATGACCCGTTTACATCCAAACGAAAGGCTTACTGCCCTCTCATGGCATGGATAGACCCTTTCATTCTAAAAGGCTAAAAGAAACCTATCATCTAAGTTTAAGGCAATTTCTCCTAATTGCCTTGCTCTGTCTAAAACTGTTTTCTCATATTCTTTCTCATAAATCTTCAAAATGGCTACGCTCATTTACGAGCTAAAGTCCATATTCTTCTTCTACCTTTCTTTTCAAAAAACGAGCAAAGCAATTAAGAGCCCATGGAAAACCATGGATGCAAATGGTGCCTTACACCTTCCCTTTGCATAAATTACCCCCCGAACCCTGTTTTCTCTAAAAGGTTTTTTCTGTTTCTTTTAGCCTTTCTAACTTGTTTGGATAAAATAAAAGTCGGTGGCGACTCTTGCTTACTGCAACATTTTCGATAATAAAAGTCAGTTCACCGTATTACACATGGGCTCTTAATTGCTTGGCTCACTTGTTTGTTTGAAAAGTTTGAAGTGTCCTGTGTGAATAGTAAAACTTCGTTTAAGGACTTTAGCTTGTAAATAAGCGTAGCCTTGTTTTGAAAGCATTTGTGTAATACGGTGAACTGACTTTTTTATCAAAATATGCGGATAGCAAGAGTCGCCACCGACTTTTATTTTATCCAATTGGAAAGGCTAAAAGAACAGGAAAAGACCCTTTTGAAAAGATTTTGAGTTCGGGGGGGTAAGTTATATAAAGGGAAGGTATAAGACACCCTTTGTATCCATGGTTACCCATGGGCTCTTAATTGCTTAGCTCGCTTTTGCATTGTTTGAAATGTTTGAAAATGAGATGTGAAAAGTAAAAACTTTGAAGAAGAACTTTAGCTTGTAAATAAGCGTAGTCTTTTTGAATTTGATTTGAAAAAGAGGTGTAAAAAGTAATTTGAATTAGAGCAAGCAATTAGTAGCAACTACCCTAAGTTTGAAAATTCGTTCTTTTAGCTTTTCAGGGCGAAAGGGTCTATCCATGCCATAAGAGGAAGTCTTTCAATTGGATTTGAAGGGTCATCGAGAAATCGTTCACCATAATACTGTCCCTTGCCATAAAGAGGGCAGGTAGTCTAAGGGAAGGATAGAATAGTCATTTTAACCTTTAGGCAACAAGCGAGAATACCTTAGCAATAGGGACAATCATCTCATAAGACAACATCGAGGGAGTTTCAATAACTTTGAAGGCGACAGGCAACATTGCTTTAGGTATCCTCGGAATCGAGGGACTTGACTATTTTTAGGCAACAAGAGTAAGGCAACCAATAGGGCAACATGCAACAAGAGGAATTACCCTAGAGGTGTGTGGGTGCAACAATCATGTGGTTAAGTTCAGATATTTATCTTGTAATTAGTGAACTATGTTAATTTTATCAAGGCTTGCACTCCCTAAGATTACTAACCACGCAGTTTAAAATTGCAGAAATTAAAGGCAGAACATAAATTCCTACGCTATTACAATAAACACCTGCGGGAATGGGGAAAATTAAAACGTAAAATTAAATTGCAGTCTTCAGCCTTGATCTTCTTTGAATCTTTGATTGACTCTGATCATCTAAGAATTTAGACAGAAAATGCATAAAAGTTAGTGCAAGAGGGATTCATTGACTTTGAAGAATAACCCTAATTTACTAAAAAGAGGCAAAGAAAAATAAAAATGTTATTTAAATAAGGAAAGTAGAAAACTTAGCTTTTTTGGTCAGGTAAGGCGCGTAGTCGGAGAATCTTGAGGTAACCCTGAAAAGTAGGCATGAAGAAGAGAAGTGTTAGTGCATTTAAGATTCGTTAACTATTAGTATAAACCTCGCTTTATCCCAGAAGGAAAATAAAATCATGCTTTATCCCCATAAGGAAAATAAAATCAATGAATGGGATTAAACAAACCCTAAAAGGTTAATCAAAGTTCGACCAAATAGATAGGCAAAATAAAATTTAATAATTATAGGGTTAATGGGCAACATACCATGCTTAGTTATCATGCTAAAATCAGGGTTTTAAAGTATAAAAACATTTAATTAGCCTTGAAATAAATACTAATTAAAAACCTTAATAAAATTATTATTGTAAAAGAAATTTTGATATTATGGGAAAAATCGAATTTTCGATTAAATAAAATAAATGGTTATATGAAAATAATTTGTTTAAATAACATAACTTTAATAAAAGAAAAATAAAAGAAAGAAAACAAACAAATAAATAAATAAAGATTTATGTAATTAAAAAAAGAATAAGTAAAAAAAACTTAGAGGAACTTAGCTCAATCTGGTGTGTGTGCTTCATGGAAGTCCATGGTATATCCTCAAGATCTGATGCGTTGGATCTTGTATTGGAGCCATCGAACGGTATGGAAACGGAGGCGCAGCGTGGACTCTCGCTAGCTGCAAGCATCCGATCTGAAAACAAAGTTTTGTTAAAAATAATGGACCCTGGGCGGATTCGAACCCAGTCCACTAAGAAGCATGAATTCATTCTACTTTTTCCAAACATGCCACATTGACTAGTTGTAAGCGAATTCACTAAAAATAAATAATTATTAATACAAACACAACTTAGAAAAAAAAGTCAAAATAAACTCATTGTGGGACCAATGCGTTCATATGACAACCAATGCAAAGAAGAGAGAGGGATTCCACTTGTTGACTGGCCAATTACAGCCCTGCACGCATGGAGAAAGAGAGAGAAGGGCACAAGATTCAAACGGCGTGGGCCCCTGCGTGAATGTTCAGCCAATCAGGAACAGGGCCAGCATTTGACTTATAGATAGGCCAATCAAATTACTCCACATGCGTCGTCTTCTTCAGCAAAAGTTGCAGAACTTTAGCTACGATTTTGACATGGTTTAGCTACGGTTTTGCTGCAACATCTTCGTAGCTATTACCTGTAAAATAAAACTCACAAAAAACGCATTGGTTAGTGAATAAAAGCGCCCAGATTTAATAATTCAGGGGCAACGAACTTAATGGTACATTCATTTTGGTCTTAAACCGCCTGGACACACGAGAACGAAAGGGTGCCTTGGTTATGCCCTAGCCATGGTAAGTGTCGCTCTTGACGTTAAAGCTTGAAGACTATGATCCAGTCCTTCTCTAAATATCGTAAACAACTCAAATAAGCCATTAAATCAGATTAAAACATCACGGCAAGAGAGATACGAAAACTCGTAAAGATGCATGAATATGACGTTTTAAATGAGCATCATGAAAACGATAAGAGCTTGAAAACCATATGATATTACCTTCTATTACCTTAGGAGTGATCTAAGATGGTGATTTGGCCTTGAAAATCCTTGAATGAGAGTTGTGGAATTTCTCCAATTCTTTGAATATTTTTACGTGAAAACCCTAGCTTCTTCACCCCTTTTTTTTTGTCCTTGCTCTCCTAATTTCGTGTCCTTTGTAGGTGAGAATACTCAGCATATATATAGGCCTTGAATTAGGTTTTGAAATTGAATAGAAATATCTCTTAATTGGTGGAAAAATATTGAGAAATTATTTGATTCCATATTGCACCAATCACTTCTATTTTTTATTCTCCTATTATTTTGCACATATCTTCTTAAATCATGGCCTTTAAATCAAATTTAATCAAAGGAAAAAACTGATTATATATTATTATTTTTTGATGATTTATTCAATTTTATTTGAAATTAAATGATTAAAATCAAATATAAACAAAATAATATCATGAAAATAATAATATATGGTCAATGAACTCCCTTTGGGCTTAAGATTTCGTAGATAGCCCAATAGTTATGGCCTAATACTTAAAAATACCAAAATCCCTCACTTAGGTCTTCATGCATTTTCTCAATTTTTGGCCAAGTTTAAGAGTGCATATCTCCCTCAATTTTTGTCATATGATCTTGTTCTAGGACTTTTTAGAAAGCTTAAAGATTCCTCTAAAAGCTCCTTTTGGTTTAATCTCAATTGAGTCTACCATGTTCAAGTTATGAGCTTTGAGAAAAAACGACTTTTTTGCGATCCTTTAGAAGGACCTGTGATGTTTTGGCTCATATCTCTCAAATGAAGCAATTTTGGCCTTGGCATGTGAGAGAAAAAATTGTAGAGAATTCAATTTCCTTCAAATTGAGCTTTGGATGGGAAATTATTGATATTCCATGTGGAAGTTATGGCTGGTCAAAGTTCAGTTGACTTTCTCCTATGAAACCCTAATTTAGAAACTTTTGGAATTGTTGATTTCTGATCTTTCCTTGATGAACCATGATCAATACTTGATCAAATGGTGAATCATACTTCAAAATGAGGATGTTGACAAAAAATCGGAAGTTTTGACTGTACTTTGACCACAGTTGACTTTTAGGTCAACCAATCGATTATCAGTCGTTTGGGCCATTGAGTGAGCAATCTTTTGAATCCAGGCTTAAAACTTGGCATGAGGACACTTTGAATCATATGAGAGGTTATGAGGTCCACTTGAATTGTCAGAACTTGATTTTACTTTGAAAATATCAAAACCCTAGTTTGAGGGTTGTTGTTTAGGAGAGTGTTCAGTCAGTCAAATCTTGAGCTTTGTATCTTGATTTGAATTTGAACAAGAGAAATAGTATGGGCAAATTTTGGGGTATGACAGCTGCCCCTGTTCAATTTTCTTAAACCTGAAGATGTAGAGTGGTTTGTTTGCCAGTCGGAATCTGAAGGTGGAAGAGGATTGAACACTAAAATACCCAGAAATTTGTCTTTGCTGAAGTAGGGACCTTTGTCGGAGATGGGCTTGAAGATGTCATCCAGTAAATCATGTATTAGATTATGTTTGGAGGGTTTGAGAAGTAGTTGTTTGCTGTTCGTGATGATAGAATTAGATCTCTTGTCGTGTCAGCACCGTTCGTAGTAGCTGAATTAGACTTTAGAAACAGTTGATCGTGTCCACATCGTTCGTGATGATGAAATTATATTTCTGAGCGTTGACCGTTACGGAACCTTCCGAGGTTGCCGCTTTTAGATTTTGAAAAGTTGATTGTTTAAGGAACCGTCCAAGGTATCGACTTAAATCCAAAGGTAAATCATTAAGGAACCGTCCAAGGTATCGACTTAACTCTGAAGGTGGATCATTAAGGAACCGTCCAAGGTATCGACTTAACTCCAAAGGTAGATCATTAAGGAACCGTCCAAGGTATCGACTTAGATCTAAAGGTAGATTGCTAAGGAACCGTCCAAGGTATCGACTTAACTCTGAAGGTGGATCATTAAGGAACCGTTCAAGGTATCGACTTAACTCCAAAGATAGATCATTAAGGAACCGTCCAAGGTATCGACTTAGATCTGAAGGTAGATTGTTAAGGAACCGTCCAAGGTATCGACTTAACTCCAAAGGTAGATCATTAAGGAACCGTCCAAGGTATCGACTTAGATCCGAAGGTAGATCATTAAGGAACCGTCAAAGGTATCGACTTAGATCCGAAGGTAGATCATTAAGGAACCGTTAAAGGTATCGACTTAGATCCGAAGGTAGATCATTAAGGAACCGTCAAAGGTATCGACTTAACTCTAAAGGTGAATCATTAAGGAACCGTCTAAGGTATCGACTTAACTCCAAAGATAAATCATTAAGGAACCGTCCAAGGTATCGACTTAGATCCAAAGGTAGATCATTAAGGAACTGTCAAAGGTATCGACTTAGATCTTAAAGGTTTTGAAGTTGTTTATTTGACTGCAGCTGTAACCTGAAAAAAAAGCAAAGTTAGTTTTTTATGCCATGTCATGATGCATGTAATGTGTTTATCTGACGGGATTCTCAAAATAAATGAGAACCTTTCATGTTATGTACGCATTTGTCGCGATGCATTATGTATTATGTATGAACATGTATGCAATTTTATGAATATGTTAATGATTTATGACGTATGACTATGCCATTTGACACATCTTGATTGAGAAGGTGGATCTCCATGTCATTGTAATTTTGATGCTTGAACTTATCTTGAAGATGCTCAGCTGGGGATTTATGATTTCTGCTTGGGGACGATCAGTAACTTGATGTACCCTGATTGGGGATTAGAGATATTAATACACCATGTTGGAGAAGAGCAAAGTTTTGGAGAACCGGTAGTGTTGAAGATGTAAACTATGTTGGGGAGTCATGTCTTTGTCGGGACAAGTATGTTTGAAGATATCTTCTTGAGAATTGCTCTGTGGGGATATGATCTTGTGAAATCGGAGCTGTGGGAAGGCATGGATGCCTTGAACATTGCCCCCAGTGTTATAGTAACTACCATTCCTGGATTTGATTAGGACACACCGCTGAGTATTGATCAAGATGTCAAACTGGACTTGCATAGATTTGCCCCTCCTAGTAGGAACTTTTGGAAAGATTCGCCTTGCGAGGACCTTATAAGATGTGCGCTATGGGCGACATGCCCCTAGTACTTAGTATGATGCCCCTGACTGGTCGGGAAATAGCTTCGGACCCACTTGGGTGCATGCCCCTGATTGTTGATGCTTCTGAGATATTTTTGAAACTTGACCTAATCGTCCCAAATTGACCGGGAGATAGTTTGAAACCCACTTGGGATGTATGCCTTTGACTGTTCGGAATTTTGAAGGATTCTTGGGATCTTGACTTGATTGCCCCAGATTGATTGGGCAAAACGTGCCATGCCCCTTGTATACGTAGGAGACATTGCTTCTCGGAGTAATCTTGTCTGTCGGGATAACTTTCAGTCATTAGTTGTACCCTGTGCAAATTCTTTCTGTTGCTAACATTTGAAATTATGTAGCAGAATTTGTTTAATAATGAATTCATGAGATGCAATGCATACGTTTGTCTTGAGTTTTTGAAGAACATAAAAAACAGGAGATGTAAAAGCGTGATGTTTATAAAAAATGTGATGTTTGTAAAAACAGGATATCCACTCAGCATTTATGGCAAACCTTAAGGAGTTAGGATACTTTTGTTGTGACAGTATGCTTTCGAACTAACCATGCTTCAGTTAGGACTTTCAAGGGTTGTAACGTGGCTAGGTTCACGGTTTGAGAAACAAAGAATAATGGCTCAAAAATTTATTTATACCCATCCCCTTCTTCGTGATGTTCTTCGATCCTATGCTCGGTTAATTTAACTTATGCATTCAGGTTCCAAGAGACTTTTGGATTTGCACCTTTGATAATGATGATGGTTCACAAGCAAAGAGAACTTTTGAGATGGCAGTCACTTCTTCCTTTTGGTAGTCACAACATTGTGTTGTTCAGGAATTTATTGACTTCTCTGTTTTCATCTTTTTGATATCCCTAACTTTTGCCTGAACTGTTTATTTTTGAGATTACAGTCAGCGGGATGCCTTGGTTTTTGCCTAAGTCATTTTTTGATTTTTGACTTAGCAGGCTTTTCTTTGTATATATGTTTTTTCATTTTTTTTCTTTTTGAAAGATATTGACTGCCTCGCTTAATGATTGATGAACCATCATTGGCTTTTGATTGACATCTCCAACACTTCTTTGATGTGTGCGGATGAAGGCTTGTGGTTGAAACCTTTGTTGAAAGGTGTACCGAGTGGTTCTCTTAAAATAGAATGCACAGCCAAATTAACTGAGAACTACCCTGCCCCAGGTTATGATCAAGGGTTTTAATTAGCACAAGAAAGAAACTTCTACTTCTTAGGCTCAAAGGGGTTG
Source organism: Vicia villosa (assembly GCF_029867415.1). NCBI lineage: Eukaryota > Viridiplantae > Streptophyta > Magnoliopsida > Fabales > Fabaceae > Vicia > Vicia villosa. The sequence goes on along the minus strand of NC_081184.1, from coordinate 164,935,389 downwards.
ACGAGGGATTAACATCCTTATATCTCCACTGTTTAGGAATTGAAACAATGTCTGTACATTGTCAGCATAGTCCGCTCAAAAGCATACTGTATGATGTTGCGGTATCATTTTCGTCATCCTCCCTCAAAAGGCTTACAGCTTTAGCAGGAGTTGAGTATCATAAAACAGATGCAAAATAAAGATGCAGTTTAAATGAGTGATAGCGAAATAATTTATTCAAGACAAACATATGCAATGCATTGATGATGATTATTAAAACATATAATGTCTATCATGAGTCGAATTTTTAAACAAACAGAAAGTGAACTTGCAAATGAAAGTAGATCTAATGATCCAAAAGTTCGTCTGTCTAGACGTCAATCACTCTTGTCATGACTAGGCATAGGAGCGGTGATCACCATAGGAGTTTTCAGGAGGGTTGAATTTGATTTCCCCGTCATCGATCAGATCTTGAATCTTATTCTGCAATGTTCGACAATTGTTTGTGTAATGTCTAGGACTGTTGGAATGGTACGCGCACTTCGCATTGAGTTTATAGCCAGGAGTGGAGGTGTTAGGATTCTTATGAGGGTCCCTCAGAGTAATCAATTCGATTATCAACATATGTTGTAATGCTTGAGCCGACGACATATTGGTTTTTGGTGAATCGACGCTTAGGTGCATCTGGTTTGCGTCGTTGTTGTGGAACTGGTGTAGAGATTCAGAGTATCCGGGGTTCGAGCTTCTGGAATGTATCTGACGTAGGACATCAGAACGAGTTATTCATAAAACCATATCTGAAGAGGAATGCCAGAACGGGTCGTACATTAGGCCATATCTGGAAGTGGGAAATCAGAACGAGTTATTCATTAAACCATATCTGAAGGAGAACAATCAGAACGAGCCATACATTAGACCATATCTGATGAAGGATACTAGAACAAGTCGTACATTAGACCATATCTGGAAGTAGGAAATCAGAGCGAGTTATTCATTAAACCATATCTGAAGGAGAACAATCAGAACGAGCCATACATTAGACCATATCTGATGAAGGATGTTAGAACGAGTCGTATATTAGACCATATATTAGACCATATCTGATGAAGGATGTCAGAACGAGTCGTATATTAGACCATATCTGAAAGAGCCATACTTTAGGATGCATTTAATTTTGTTGATGATAGTTGCATGACCGGTTGGTCGACCTGAAAGGAAAAGTTAGTTTTATGCAATGTTATGAATGAAAATGCAATCTTTTCAAGGATCTTTAGGAATTTAGTTAGCAACGTTAGAAAATGATTAGGTCGCGTCTTTGTCTGAAGAATTCTGACTTTTGTCTTTGAATGTCTCTCTTTGAGAATCAAGCTCACCATATCCAGTGGGTCATAGCCTCTGATTCGGGGTACTTCTGAATTTGAAAGAGTATGGCTGGAGGAAAATAAATCCTCTTGCCCCTTGATAGGTACAACGTCTCTGAATCGGAAGGTATGTGGCCAGAGGAAAATAAATCCTCTTGCCCCTTGATAGGAGTTCAGTCCTTGATGAGAGCACCTGAAATTGTGCGCCCGAAATTCCTAAGATCCTTGAAAGGGTTAGTAAACATGCAATGTTATGATGTCATGATGTTATGCGGATGCAATGCATCAGACGAAACGTAAGGTAATAAGGACAAGTGAGCCCCACAAGAAAAACCTGCAAGAAAACCAAAGGGTTAGTAGCAAGCTCAGACAAGTCACACAAGTGTCCTTAAGTTTAAAGGCTTGCGTGAAGTTTGTAGGTAAGTACCCTCCCCACGGAAGTTTAGTTGGTTCAAACCTGTCCTATATAAAGATCGGGTTCTAGGGAGCTCATATCATTGACCTTTCTCGAAGGCGCTTATCTCAGTTCGGCAATCGAATCGCCAACCGAAAAGGTCCTGAAAGTCCAGTCCATAAAAGTGTGGCTTTGAGTATCAACCAACTTCAGTCGGAACCAAAGCCAGCCATCTCGCTACTTTCTAATAGGCCAAAGTCAAGTTCGACTAAGGTTCTAAGGGCAAATTAGTGCTTAATGACACCACGCGGTAGCCAAGCATTTCCTCAGGTCGGATCCCAAGGAACACCAGGACAAACCAATGTGTCACACTAACGATGGCCATCAGATCAACCACATCAGTATACGCTGTGCAGTCTCCTTGATCTCATGCCATATACCTAAGGTACTCAGATCCGAGTTAGGATCTTTCACACAGCAAAATACCCAAAACAACCCTGCAAAATTAAAGCAAACAAAGCAAACAATAGAAAACATTTAAGGTGAATCCTAAACTTTTAAGGTAACCCCTCTTTTATCGAAATTTAATCCCCAGCAGAGTCGCCAGTTCTGTAATACGGTGAACTGACTTTTTTATCGAAATGTGCGGATAGCAAGAGTCGCCACCGACTTTTATTTTATCCAATTGGAAAGGCTAAAAGAACAAGAAAAGACCCTTTTGAAAAGATTTTGAGTTTGGGGGGTAAGTTATACAAAGGGAAGGTATAAGATACCCTTTGTATCCATGGTTACCCATGGGCTCTTAATTGCTTAGCTCGCTTTTGCATTGTTTGAAATGTTTGAAAATGAGATGTGAAAAGTAAAAACTTTGAAGAAGAACTTTAGCTTGTAAATAAGCGTAGTCTTTTTTAATTTGATTTGAAAAAGAAGTGTAAAAAGTAATTTGAATTAGAGCAAGCAATTAGTAGCAACTACCCTAAGTTTGAAAATTCGTTCTTTTAGCTATCCATGCCATAAGAGGGCAGGAAGTCTTTCAATTGGATTTGAACGGTCATCGAGAAATCGTTTGCCATAATACTGTCCCTTGCCATAAATAGGGCAGGTAGTCTAAGGGAAGGATAGAATAGTCATTTTAACCTTTAGGCAACAGGCGAGGATACCTTAGCAATAGGGACAATCATCTTATAAGAAAACATCGAGGGAGTTTCAATAACTTTGAAGGCGACAAACAACATTGCTTTAGGTATCCTCGGAATCGAGGGACTTGACTATTTTTAGGCAACAAGAGTAAGGCAACCAATAAGGCAACAGGCAACAAGAGGAATTACCCTAGAGGTGTGTGGGTGCAACAATCATGTGGTTAAGTTCAGATATTTATCTTGTAATTAGTGAACTATGTTAATTTTATCAAGGCTTGCACTCCCTAAGATTACTAACCACGCAGTTTAAAATTGTAGAAATTAAAGGCAGAACATAAATTCCTACGCTATTACAATAAACACCTGCGGGAATGGGGGAAATTAAAACATAAAATTAAATTGCAGTCTTCAGCCTTGATCTTCTTTGAATCTTTGATTGACTCTGATCATCTGAGAATTTAGACAGAAAATGAATAAAAGTTAGTGTAAGAGGGATTCATTGACTTTGAAGAATAACCCTAATTTACTAAAAAGAGGCAAAGAAAAATAAAAATGTTATTTAAATAAGGAAAGTAGAAAACTTAGCTTTTTTGGTCAGGTAAGGCGCGTAGTCGGAGAATCTTGAGGTAACCCTGAAAAGTAGGCATGAAGAAGAGAAGTGTTAGTGCATTTAAGATTCGTTAACTATTAGTATAAACCTTGCTTTATCCCAGAAGGAAAATAAAATCATGCTTTATCCCCAGAAGGAAAATAAAATCAATGAATGGGATTAAACAAACCCTAAAAGGTTAATCAAAGTTCGACCAGATAGATAAGCAAAATAAAATTTAATAATTATAGGGTTAATGGGCAACATACAATGATTAGTTATCATGCTAAAATCAGGGTTTTTAAGTATAAAAACATTTAATTAGCCTCGAAATAAATACTAAATAAAAACCTTCTTCCTCTTCTTCCTCCATATTCAGTCCCTGTCAATCCCGTTTCTGAGTACAAGTAAAATGTAAGATATGCTTATCATTCGAACAGTCCTGATCATGACACAAAGGATTGTGGACAATTGAAGCATAGGATCCAGGACTTAATTGATGATAAGATCATTGATTTCTACTCACCTGAGGAACCCCATATGGCTAATACTATGCACAACAAGAAAAGTCATAATGAACGCAACCAATCTGTTGGGGCAGTTCTGAACTTTACACCGACGCTACAACAAAGACGTAAGCCATACGTACCTAAGCGTCAATTCACCAAGATCAATATGTCACTGGCTCAAGCATTACAACATCTGTTGAAGATCAAATCGATTACTCTGAGGGACCCTCCTAAGAATCCCAACACCTCTTCTCCCTGCTATGATCCCAATGTGAGGCGTGCATATCATTCCAACAGTCCCCGACACGATACCCAAAAATGATGGGCATTAAAGATCAAGATCCAAGACATGATCGATGCTGGTGAAATTGAGTTCAATCCTCCTAAGACCCTTATGGTGATCATTGCTCCCATGCCTAATCATGACAAGGCTGACTTATGTCTAGAAGCAAGGACTATTGGCTCATTAGCTTTACTTTCATTTGCAATTTCTATCCTGCTTGTTTAAACATTCGACTTATGATAGACATTATCTGTTTTAATAATCATCATCAGTGCATTGCATATGTTTTTATTGAATAAAAAACCGTGTCTTTACTTTGTCTTTGTTTTGTGATATTCAACTCCTGCAAAGTTGTATGCCTTTTGAGGGAGGATGACGAAAATGATACCGCAACCTCATACAATATGCTTTCGAACAGACTATGCTGACGATGTACAGGCATTGTTTCAATCCCTAAAAAATGGAGATATAAGGATTTTAATCCCTCGTCAACCCCTTTGAGCCTAAGGTGTATGAGTTTTCTTTCACGTGCAAATTGAAACCCTTTAATCATAACCTGGGGCAGGGTAGTTACTTAGTTAACTCAATTATACTAGCCGTTGTTTACACAAATAATGATGGGTCCCCGCAACCATTAAGTCAGGCAGTCAATATCCACCAAAAAGAAAAAGTTGTTAAGTAAAAACCTATGAAGGAGACTTATCAAAACTCAAAACATCCTGCTGACTATAATCTCAAAATAAACAGCTCAGGCAAAAGTTAGGGATAATAAAGTCAAAAAACCAAAAGAGGTTGTTATAAATCCTCGACAAAAAAAATTACAAAAAAGGATGACTGTGTGTCCAAATAAACTTACAACGCCTTAACCATCATCAAATGTCAGTGGTATGACTTCAAGACCTGCTAGAACTTAAATGCAAAGTTAACTGAGCATAGGATCGAAGAACATCACGAAGATTGGGATGGGTACAAATAAACTTTGAGCCATTGATCGGTAAAATAGCAAGTGTACTATTTTGCCTCTATAGTAATAACGGAGAAATTCCCCGAATGTCGATCTCAAGGACTGCGTAGTAATATCGAGTGAAAATTGTAGTTCAATTAAACAAAAACTAATGTTGGGGTTGTGTTTGCAAATTGTGACTAAACAAAAGCAGAAAAGTAAATTGGCTTTTGGACAAATATGAGTATTATGCTAGGGTAAAGTGTGTGATTGTTCATGTAATAACCTTGGATTTAGATCTCCTCAACAAGTTCATAGTATTCAATTACCAACCCTTTAGGATATTATGCATTTTTCTTCTGGTTCTACATATTCTTCTTCCAACTCTAACTTTCTCCAAATAAACCTATCTGGATAATAGTTAGCTTCCTTACATTCATTTATAAGGATTCTTACCTCTCTCTTATATGCTTTAAAAAATTTATTCGCCTCTTCCAAGGTGACTCCTGAATCAGGCGACCAACATGCGGGAGATACAGGTGGCAATGTATCAAAACAATACATAGCTACAAAACTCAGACAATTTGTTAGTAGCAAAGTATAGAAGAATTCATGAAGCAAAAATAATCAGACTTTTTTTTCTTTTTTTTATAATAAAATCAAATTCAAATAAACAAAAACTGAAAACAAAATTTTAGTTGACGAGCAACAAAATTTCAATTGAACTAAAATTAAAACTCTATATTTTGGAAGTCCCCAGCAACGGCGCCAAAAACATGATCGGTAAAATAGCAAGTGTACTATTTTGCCTCTGTAGTAATAACGGAGAAATTCCCCGAATGTCGATCTCAAGGACTGCGTAGTAATATCGAGTGCAAATTGTAGTTCAATTAAACAAAAACTAATGTTGGGGTTGTGTTTGCAAATTGTGACTAAACAATAATTAAAATAAGCAGAAAAGTAAATTGGCTTTTTGACAAATATGAGTATTATGCTAGGGTAAAGTGTGTGATTGTTCATGTAATAACCTTGGATTTAGATCTCCTCAACAAGTTCATAGTATTCAATTACCAGCCCTTTAGGATATTTTCCCCTAATTCCTTAGCGGGAAAACCTTTGAACATTCATCCTAAATCCTAAGTCCTTAGAGAATTATGATGAAATCAAGCCTTTATGTTATCAAGAGTTAACTGGTAACTATAGGGTATCCCTAGTCCTAGGTGATATCTACTATAGTCTAATCGTACAAAAACCTTAACAACCGCTGTCCAGCTGGTTGTTAACCATAAATCAATCTTGTTGGTCCGACAAAGAAAGCATAAAAACCTTGTATAATTAAATTAAATAAGAAAATAAATCTATTGATGAACTCAGGAATTCAAAATCATTACATAATCAAATCAGGGACACCCCATAGCATTAGGGTTTAGTTACTCATATTGTTCAAAGAAAACAAAATATAAAATAGAGACATTACAAGAATTGAGATGAAAGTTGATCTTCAATCGCTTCCGTTCATGAAAACCTTCTTCTCTCCCAAACCCTTGTTTTCTCCAATCTTCAATCGTGTCTTCTCCTGGCCAAAAAGTCCTCTAATTCATCGTTAAAACTCTTCTAAATAGTGCAGACTCACTTAGGTTGGTTGGAAGTACCCAAAATGCCCCTTGGGTAAACACTTAATAAAAAATCACAAAAATCAACAAAATTAACGTTTTAGCCAACACTGCCCGTGTCAGGTAACACGGGTGGTCGTGTTGGCCCTCTGAACTCAAATTCTCGAAATCACTCCCAGCACTGCTGACACGGGTGCCCGTGTTAGGTAACACGGGCCGTGTCAGCCCTTAACTTCAGAATTTGGCTTTGAGTTCTTCAGCAAAGTTGTAGCCCTTTTCGTTAGCGAAATTTTGCCACCGGAACCGCGTCATTCCGAGTTACGAAGCTCTAGTTATGATCAAAATACTACACGCCTGTCACGATGAGAAACATGCTGAAAATTTCCAGATCTCACACTTGCTAACACGAGCCGTGCCAGCCCCATGACTTTCATCTCTTTTGCATTTTCTTGGCCACGCTTCATCCTAACACATCCAGTTTCAGGTGACATAGGTGGTCGTGCCAGACCTCATGTAGCTTGATTTTTCACTTCCTTCGAAACTTCCCTTTTTGTACTTTTTCGCATTGATTTGTCTCGATTTATTCCTTTGAGCCTGCAAACAGTAAAATACACAACCAAAGCATAAAATGTAGAAGAATGAAGTAAAACACTTGACAATATAAAGCAAAGACGACTAAAATCAACGGTAAATAAACGTGTAAAAACTAGGGGTGGCAAAACGGGCCCGGCCCGCGGGGAAAGTCTATTTTACCCGCATTTTTTCGCGGGGCAGGGCAAGGTTTTAGGCCCGCTCTCTTTCATGTGCCCGCCCCTCCCCGCCCCGTCTTTTGCGGGCTTTTGCAGGCATGAGCTTTTTCATACAATTTTACTATTTTTAGGCCTAAAAGGTTAAATGCCCGCGGGATTTGCCCGCCCCGTCCTCACTTTTTTGCGGGGCGTGGCAAGGTTTTAGGCCCGCACTCTACATTATGCTCGCCCCGCCCCGGCTCGTTTTTTCGCGGGCTTTTGTGGGGCGGGCCTAAACGGGGCGGGCATGCCCGTTTTCCACCCCTAGTAAAAACCACTGATCAAACTCCCCCAAACTTAAACTGTTGCTTGACCTTGAGCGACAATTACAAGAGAAAATGACCTTCCAGGCACACCGGTGTTCATACTTGAGATATCTGTTTGTATTGATCAAGAAACAGTCGGTCCGGTATTCACATGACGTGACGAGTTTCTACTAGAACATTAAACCTTAAGCTCCCCTTTCGGATACCTCTCCAACTATGTTTTGCACTTAAGTCTCTTTCCGATTTTCCTCATCTTTCATTCGGACAATCATATTAAGGCACTGCATTTCTTATAATGATCATCACATGCATGAGACGAATCAAGGCTTTTTATTTTCTTTTTCTGGCACCAAACGAGCAACATTTGCTACTTTTAATTACCGATGAAATTTTCAAACTTTGCAGTTATATATTGTCCTTTTTGGACGACGTTTGGGGATCAACCTCCTTTTGTTAGAACAAGATTTGTTCTGATCAATATTCTTAGTTTTGATGATAACAAGGATATGAATTTTGTGTGAGATAATGTGGTACTCTAATACATTGCAATTTCCCTTTCAGGAAATATATAAAGAGTATGTACAAATCAGCGCTCAGAAGCTTTGTCTCAGAAGGTTCAGCATGCAACATCAGAACATGGTCTGGCAAGACATCAGAAGATGGTCAAAGCAGAATCAGAACATGGGTCTATGGAAGCATCAGAAAAACTTGAGATCAGAAGCAGAAGCACTGAAGTTCTCATGGTATCACGCTCAGAAGCACTTCAAGGTCAGAAGACAAGAAGATGCTATGCACCAAGCTGTTTGACTCTGATGATATTCAAATATTTTATTCACAAACATCATATCAGAAGAAAGTACAAGTGGCAGGCTACGCTGACTGACAAAAGGAACGTTGGAAGCTATTAAAGGCAACGTCAGTAGACACAGCGTGAACAAGGCTCGAGGTAGTTGACAAAAGCGTGAAACATTAAATGCAATGTTGTACGGAACACGCAAAGCATTAAATGCTCCCAACGGTCATCTTCTCAAACGCCTATAAGTATGAAGTTCTGATGAGAAGCAAGGTTAACAACTCTGAACCAATTCTGTGAATATTAACTTGCTGAAACGTTGTTCAACTCAAAGCTCAGAAACTTCATCTTCATCAAAGCTCACTACATTGCTGTTGTAATATTTTAGTGAGATTAAGCTTAAACGTTAAGAGAAATATCACTGTTGTGATTATAGCTTTTCAGAAGCATTTGTAATACTCTTAGAATTGATTACATTAATTTGTAAGTAACTAGAGTGATCAAGTGTTGATCAGGATACTCTAGGAAGTCTTAGCTTGTGTCTAAGCAGTTGTAATTAGAGTGATCACGTGGTGGTCAGGATACTCTAAGAAAGTCTTAGCTTGTGTCTAAGAATTTGTTCCTGGAGTGATCAGGTTGTGATCAGGATACTCTAGAAGACTTAGTCGCGGACTAAGTGGAAAACCATTGTAATCTGTTACGATTAGTGGATTAAATCCTCAGGTGAGGTAAATCACTCCGCGGGGGTGGACTGGAGTAGTTTAGTTAACAATGAACCAGGATAAAAATAACTGTGCAATTTATTTTTATCGTTCAAGTTTTTAAGACTACACTTATTCAAACCCCCCCTTTCTAAGTGTTTTTCTATCCTTCAATTGGCATCAGAGCGCCGGTTCTAAGGTGCAAGCACTTAACCGTGTTTAGAAAAGATTCAGGAAGAGAAAAAAGCTTCAGTAAAAGATGGCTGGTGAATCTCAATCAAATCCAACTGCATCTACATCTGGCTCTGCTGAGCAATACAACGGTAACAATGGTTATACTAGACCACCAGTATTTGATGGTGAAAACTTTGAATACTGGAAAGATAAACTGGAAAGTTACTTTCTTGGTCTGGATGCTGATCTATGGGATCTTCTGTTGGATGGTTACAAACATCCTGTTAAAGCTACTGGTGTAAGGCTCACGAGAAGCGAAATGACTAATGATCAAAAGAAAGATTTCAAAAATCATCACAAATGCAGGACTATTTTGCTGAATGATATCTCTCATGCTGAGTATGAGAAGATATCTAACAGGGAAACGGCCCATGACATATATGAGTCATTGAAAATGACTCATGAAGGAAATGCTCAAGTCAAGGAGACTAAAGCTCTTGCTCTAATCCAGAAGTATGAAGCCTTCAAGATGGAGGATGATGAAGACATTGAAAAGATGTTTTCAAGATTTCAAACTCTGACTGCTGGATTGAGAGTTCTCGACAAAGGCTACACCAAGGCTGATCATGTAAAGAAGATCATCAGAAGTTTTCCCAGAAGATGGGACCCAATGGTGACTGCATTCAAGATTGCGAAGAATCTGAATGAAGTTTCTTTGGAAGAGCTGATCAGTGCCCTGAGGATTCATGAGATTGAACTTGACGCTAATGAACCTCAGAAGAAAGGTAAGTCTATTGCGTTAAAATCCAATGTTAAAAAATGCACTAACGCTTTTCAGGCTAGAGAAAAAGATCCTGAAGAATCAGAATCTGAAGAAGAAGATGAACTGTCCATGATCTCCAGAAGGGTAAACCAACTCTGGAAGAGCAAGCAAAGGAAGTTCAGAGGCTTCAAAAGTTCAAAGAAATTTGAACGAGGAGAATCTTCTGGTGACAGAAGATCTGACAAGAAGAAGGCTGTCTGCTATGAGTGCAATGAGCCTGGACATTACAAGAATGAGTGTCCGAAACTTCAGAAGGAGAATCCCAAGAAGAAGTTTCATAAGAAAAAAGGTCTTATGGCAACATGGGATGATTCTGAATTAGAATCAGGATCAGACTCTGAAGGAGAGCAGGCAAACTTTGCGCTGATGGCGACAGAAGATGATGGATCAGAATCTACATCAGAATCAGATTCTGAAGAGGTATTTTTTGAACTATCTAGAGAAGAGTTAGTTTCCAGTCTAACATAGCTTCTTGAATTAAAAGCTCATCTTAGTATCAAATACAAAAAGCTGAAAAAGCAATTTGAATTTGAAACTAAGAAGCTTGAGTTGGAAAATTCTGAATTAAAAGAAAAAGTTTTAAAATTATCCAATAATGTTGGATCTCTTTCTGATTCAGAAAAATCCACTCCCAGTCTGAATCATATTCTGAAAGAATATGATTTAAGTTCCAGGAAGTTCTTATCTAGAAGTATTGACAGAAGTCAGCTAGCTTCTATGATATATGCTGTGTCTGGGAACAAGAGAGTTGGCATTGGTTATGAGGGTGAAATCCCATACAAGCTTGAATCTGTGGATGATATGAAAATATCATACAAGCCTCTATATAACCGATTTAAATTTGGCCACTCCCATGATATTAAGCACACATCACATGCACAAAGTTTTCACATAACACACACCAAGAAGCATGTGACACAACCTAAGAAATATCATGGAACTCAGAATAAGAAGTATCATACTGTTCCTCCTGTTAAATATTTTGCTAAACCCAAGTTCAATCAGAACTTGAGGAGAACTAACAAAAAAGGACCCAAGAAATTGTGGGTACCTAAGGAGAAGATAATTTCTGTTGCAGATATCCTTGGCGGCAAAGAGGACAGAAAGCAAAATGTCATGGTACCTGGACTCTGGGTGCTCGCGACACATGACGGGAAGAAGGTCTACATTCCAAGACCTGGTGCTTAAACCAGGTGGAGAAGTCAAGTTTGAAGGAGATCAGAAGGGCAAAATCATTGGCTCAGGAACCATAAGTCTTGGTATCTCTCCTTCCATAACTAATGTACTTCTTGTTGAAGGATTAACGCATAACTTATTGTCCATAAGTCAATTAAGTGACAATGGTTATGATATAATCTTCAATCAAAAGTCTTGCAAGGCTGTAAGTCAGAAGGATGGCTCAATCCTATTTACAGGTAAGAGAAAGAACAACATTTATAAGACAGATCTTCAGGATCTTAAGAATCAGAAGGTGACTTGTCTTATGTCTGTTTCTGAAGAGAAATGGGTCTGGCACAGAAGATTAGGACATGCTAGTTTGAGAAAGATTTCTCAGATTAACAAACTAAATCTGGTCAGAGGACTCCCCAATCTGAAATTCAAATCAGATGCTCTTTGTGAAGCATGTCAGAAGGGCAAGTTCTCCAGACCTGCATTCAAGTCTAAGAATGTTGTTTCTTCCTCAAGGCCGTTAGAACTCTTACACATTGATCTGTTTGGCCCAGTCAAAACAACATCTGTCAGAGGGAAGAAATATGGATTAGTCATCGTTGATGATTATAGCCGCTGGACATGGGTAAAGTTCTTGAAACACAAGGATGAGTCTCATTCAGTGTTCTTTGAATTCTGCACTCAGATTCAATCTGAGAAAGAGTGTAAAATCATAAAGGTCAGAAGTGATCATGATGGCGAATTTGAGAACAGATTCTTTGAGGAGTTCTTCAAAGAAAATGGTATTGCCCATGATTTCTCTTGCCCCAGAACTCCACAGCAAAATGGAGTTGTAGAGCGAAAGAATAGGACTCTACAAGAAATGGCCAGAACCATGATCAATGAAACCAATATGGCTAAGCATTTCTGGGCAGAAGCAATTAACACTGCATGCTATATTCAGAATAGAATCTCTATCAGACCTATTCTAAATAAGACTCCTTATGAATTGTGGAAGAACAGAAAGCCCAACATTTCATATTTCCATCCTTTTGGATGTGTATGTTTTATTCTGAATACTAAAGATCATCTTGGTAAGTTTAATTCTAAAGCACAAAAATGTTTCCTTCTTGGATATTCTGAACGCTCTAAAGGCTACAGAGTATACAATACTGAAACATTGATTGTAGAAGAATCAATCAATATCAGGTTTGATGATAAGCTTGGTCTTGAAAAACCAAAGCAGTTTGAGAATTTTGCAGATTTTGATATTGATATATCAGAAGTTGAAGAATCAAGAAGCAAAGCTGCAGAAGCTGGCAGTCTCAGAAGCAATGGATCAGAAGATCAAGTTGCTGCATCTTTAGAGAATCTGAGAATCTCTGAAGAACCAACAGTCAGAAGATCACCTAGACTTGCATCAACTCATTCAGAAGATGTGATCCTTGGAAAGAAAGATGATCCCATCAGAACAAGGGCATTCCTTAAGAACAATGCAGAATGTCAATTAAGTCTTGTTTCTTTAATCGAGCCAACTTCTGTTGATCAAGCTCTAGAAGATCCAGACTGGATAATTGCCATGCAAGAAGAACTAAATCAGTTTACAGGGAATGATGTATGGGACTTGGTTCCTAGACCAAAAGGATTTAACATCATCGGTACTAAGTAGGTTTTCAGAAACAAGCTAAGTGAGAAAGGTGAAGTGGTAAGAAACAAAGCCAGACTGGTTGCTCAGGGTTATAGTCAGCAAGAAGGGATTGATTATACAGAAACCTTTGCACCAGTGGCCAGGTTAGAATCTATTCGTCTATTAATTTCTTTTGCCACTCAACACAACATCACTCTTTATCAGATGGATGTCAAGAGTGTCTTCTTAAATGGTTATATAGATGAAGAAGTTTATGTTCACCAACCTCCTGGTTTTGAAGACTCCATGTCTCCAAATCATGTTTTCAAATTAAAGAAATCATTATACGGATTGAAACAAGCTCCCAGAGCTTCGTATGAACATTTGAGTTCTTTCCTTCTGGAAAATGATTTCACTAGAGGAAAAGTGGACACTACTCTCTTTTGTAAAACATTTAAAAAGGATATTTTAATTTGTCAAATATATGTTGATGATATTATTTTTGGAACATCTAATGCTACACTTGGAAAGGAGTTTGCTGAGTCTATGCAGGCTGAATTTGAAATGAGCATGATGGGAGAACTCAAGTATTTCCTTGGGATTCAAATCAACCAAACTTCCGATGGAACCTATGTTCATCAAACGAAGTATGTGAAAGAACTTCTGAAGAAGTTTAATCTTTCTGAAAGCAAAGAAGCCAAAACTCCTATGCATCCAACTTGTGTACTGGGTAAGGATGAGGTAAGTAAGAAGGTAGATCAGAAGTTGTACAGAGGTATGATTGGATCTCTTCTATATCTAACTGCTTCTAGACCTGACATTCTCTTTAGTGTTTGTTTGTGTGCTCGATTCCAATCAGATCCAAGAGAATCTCATTTAACAGCGGTTAAGAGAATTCTAAGGTATCTGAAAGGCACTACTAATGTTGGCTTAGTTTACAGAAGATCTAAAGATTACAACTTAGTAGGATTCTGTGATGCTGACTATGCTGGAGATAGAATAGAAAGAAAGAGCACTTCTGGAAGTTGTCAATTTCTTGGAAGTCATCTGATCTCATGGTACAGCAAGAAGCAAGCTACTATTGCCCTCTCAACAACAGAAGCAGAATATGTTGCTGCTGCTGGTTGTAGCACACAAATGCTCTGGATGAGAAGTCAGCTGGAAGATTATCAGATATATGAGAGTAACATTCCTATTTTCTGTGATAATACTTCTGCTATATGTTTATCTAAGAATCCTATCTTACATTCAAAAGCTAAACATATTGAGATTAAACATCATTTCATAAGGGACTATGTTCAGAAGGGTGTTATATCTTTCAACTTTGTGGATACAGACCATCAATGGGCTGATATATTTACAAAACCCCTTGCTGAAGATAGGTTTAAGTTCATTCTGAAGAATATCAGTATGGATTTATGCCCAGAATGAGAAGATGAGAAGATCTTATGTATGAGTATCTTCTGAAATGAAATTGATTTTTTTTTAAGAAGTTCTGATTGAAATCAATTAGAAATTGTAATTCAGTTATTACTAACGTTTCATTGTCTACGTTGATTCAGAATCTCTTTAAAAGCAAAACAGCTGTAACTGGCTATCCAGATGGTAAACACGTGTTCACTATTTCTGGACAAGCGTGCGTGCAGTTGAGGGGACGTCTACTTAGGTAACTGTGCAAATCTCGTCTTTTGTCATTATTATCTCTCCTCACGTCACGTAACATTAAATGCCATTCATCATTTCTTTTATTGTCCTTCTTTTCTTTTTATATTCCTCGAACGTTTCCCTCTTCTTTTTCCCTCTATTTATTCCTTCATTTCGTTGCATCTTTTCAATAAGTCTTGGTTCTCTTTCTCTTTCTCTTTCTCTTTCTCCTTCTTTTTCTCTCTTGACCAACAAAGTTTTTCTTTGGCATAAACCCTAGTTCATTCATCTTCAACCTAGCGTTCATCATGAATCCTTTCAACTCTATTAGAACGGATGGAAGGGTTAATCAGTTACAGGATGTGAAGCATATCTTGGGATGGCTCTCCAAGTCTCTTTCAAGACATATCTCTTCTTCAATGTTGTTATCAACATTTATCCAAAGGAAGAAGACCTTCTTGAGTCACTGGAGCCCGTTTGCAACATTAGCTCCCTGTCTATGAACTGTCCCTCACTTCCTCTTTGGTCTCTTGGATCTCTCCTACAGTGGAGGTTCTAGTCTGGACAGGCATGAAGAGTTTTCAAGCTTTCATGGCTGAACAAACTGAAGCCCAGAGGGTTCTTGAGTTGTTTGCGCAGTCTTTGCGTAGGATAGAGTCTTAGGCTTTGAGTCTTTGTAGTTTTTCTTTCCTTGTTGCATCTGTTTCCTGCATTCCTCTTTTGTAATCCTTCTTGTTGAAATCAATGAAAAGTTATTTATGTTTCTTTCCTTTTGTCTCTTGCTTTACATCTGAATCTTTTATGCTTTTTGATGTTATGACAAAAAGGGGGAGAAAATATATGATAAATGATCTGATTAATATTATCAGTTACCGAGTAAAAAGGCTCCACATTTACTAACAGAACTTGCAAAGTTCTATGTTTTTAAGTTGTGTTGTTGCAGGAATCAAAGATTCAAGATCAACATAATAAGCAAGAAGGAAGAATGATCAGAAATAGCTCTTGGATTCTTGAAGCAAGCTGAGTGCTAGGAAGCTTCAAAATCAGAAGCAAGAAGGAAGAATGATCAGAAATTCTGATAATAGAATATGATCCAAATCATTGTCTATTTGCTCTGATACATTGTCTATTGGATCTGATATATTCTATATGGCTTATATGGCTCTGATACATATTTTGTGTTCTGATACACATTTTATGTTCTAACTCATTCATGCTGACTTTTGTCGTTTAGTTTTGTTCTGTAACATTTCAGGATGTAGAGTTGCTCTGATGATGCTCTGGTACATTCAACAATGTTCTGATACAATCTAGCATGAAGTGATGTAAGAAGAAATTCAAAGCTCTGAAGCTATCCGAGGGAAGCAGAGATCAGAAGCTGTGAATATTCTAAAGATCCAGAAAACTCAAGTTCTGAAGCTGTCCTAAATGGAAGCATGAATCAGAAGCTGTGAATGTTCTGAAGATCAAAGAAATTCAAGTTCTGAAACTGTCCTAAATGGAAGCAGGAATCAGAAGCTGTGAATGTTCTGAAGATCAAAGAAATTCAAAGCTGTCCTAAATGGAAGCAGGAATCAGAAGCTGTGAGTGTTCTAGGGATCTAAAGAAATTCAAGTTCTGAAGCTGTCCAATGGAAGCAGAAGTCAGAAGCTATGAATTATCAGAAGACAGAAGCTTATGTGATCGTCTCTACCGAAATAATCAGGGAAGTCTTTTAATATTAAAGTTCTTCGAGTATTTATTTCAGGGGGGGATTATTCATCTCAGGGGGGGATTGTTAATCTCAGGGGGAGATATATTCACATGCTTATGCTATAGCTGTGTAATTTGTCTTTAGCCGGCTGCTCTTTCTGATCGCAAATTCATATCATTTATATATGTTTTTGTCATCATCAAAAAGGGGGAGATTGTTAGAACAAGATTTGTTCTGATCAATATTCTTAGTTTTGATGATAACAAGGATATGAATTTTGTGTGAGATAATGTGGTATTCTAATACATTGCAATTTCCCTTTCAAGAAATATATAAAGAGTATGCACAAGTCAGCGCTCAGAAGCTTTGTCTCAGAAGGTTCAGCATGCAACATTAGAACATGGTCTGGCAAGACATCAGAAGATGGTCAAGGCAGAATCAGAACATGGGTCTATGGAAGCATCAGAAGAACTTGAGATCAGAAGCAGAAGCACTGAAGTTCTCATGGTATCACGCTCAGAAGCACTTCAAGGCCAGAAGACAAGAAGATGCTATGCACCAAGCTGTTTGACTCTGATGATATTCAAATATTTTATTCACAAACATCAGATCAGAAGAAAGTACAAGTGGCAGGCTACACTGACTGACAAAAGGAACGTTGGAAGCTATTAAAGGCAACGTCAGTAGACACAACGTGAACAAGGATCGAGGTAGTTGACAAAAGCGTGAAACATTAAATGCAATGCTGTACGGAACACGCAAAGCATTAAATGCTCCCAACGGTCATCTTCTCAAACGCCTATAAGTATGAAGTTCTGATGAGAAGAAAGGTTAACAACTCTAAACCAATTCTGTGAATATTAACTTGCTGAAACACTGTTCAACTCAAAGCTCAGAAACTTCATCTTCATCTAAGCTCACTACATTGCTGTTGTAATATTTTAGTGAGATTAAGCTTAAACGTTAAGAGAAATATCACTGTTGTGATTATAGCTTTTCAGAAGCATTTGTAATACTCTTAGAATTGATTACATTAATTTGTAAGTAACTAGAGTGATCAAGTGTTGATCAGGATACTCTAGGAAGTCTTAGCTTGTGTCTAAGCAGTTGTAATTAGAGTGATCACGTGGTGGTCAGGATACTCTAAGAAAGTCTTAGCTTGTGTCTAAGAATTTGTTCCTGGAGTGATCAGGTTGTGATCAGGATACTCTAGAAGACTTAGTCGCGGACTAAGTGGAAAACCATTGTAATCTGTTACGATTAGTGGATTAAATCCTCAGGTGAGGTAAATCACTCCGCGGGGTGGACTGGAGTAGTTTAGTTAACAACGAACCAGGATAAAAATAACTGTGCAATTTATTTTTATCGTTCAAGTTTTTAAGACTACACTTATTCAAACCCCCCCTTTCTAAGTGTTTTTCCATCCTTCACCTTTGGGCTGAATAAACGGGTGAGGGTTACCCAACTTAGCGAGCCGGTTGCCTTTTACCGCCTTTTCATCATCTGGTGCCAACTTTATCAATTTTTTCTCAGCCAGTCGTCATGCATGTGAATCTGAATTATTCCAAACTGTATCAATAAACTACTCGAGGAGTACTTCTCAGGAGACAAGTACTATGGTGCAAATCTACACGTTAGACTCGTATTACTTTTAGGGAACCAAGGATGTTTAAACAAACCTCTTCTTGTCACATTATTCCGAACTTCCTGTCCTCAAACAATCCTCCCTTCATCTCTATATACTATTCCCGATCGCTCTTTAAGATCAAAACTCTTCAACAAAAATTAAAATTTCGGTCAAAATTTGGGAAGAACTCAATGTTTGGGTTTACACATCATAACAAAAACATAAAAAGAAAAATGCAAGAGTAAATCCTCCCCCAAACTTGAACTAAACATTGGCCCCAATGTTTCAGAACAAGCCCGAGAGGGGTGACTCACAGAGGGTAGTGCAACTCTAACTGCAGCTTCCTAGCATTCACCAGAAAGTCCCCCTTTTTATTTCCTGAAGCAAAAAACAAGGAAACACAAAAATAAAACTAAGTTTAAAATCATGGGTTGCCTCCCACGAAGCGCTTCGTTTAACGTCGCATGACTCGACGATCCATTCCCCTTGTTAGGGTGGCATATATGACACAAAGAATACATCATCTTTTTTCTTTCTGTTGTTTGGTAGCAATCCCATAAACTTAAAGTATTGATGATGTTGCTGCCAAATCCATTTTAGCTTGATTTTATTGAACAAGACATAAATGTCTTCCAGTACTTTGTCAATTTCTTGTCTGTCATCTGCCTTGTTGTAAATATAGTTTTTGGGGATACTCTCTTGTTGAAGATTTTCTTGTTGGGTGACCACATCTTCACAAATTGTTAAATTTGTGGTTTTATCCAAAACTCGATGATCTTCAAGTTTCCTTATTTCTTCTTCCCCATATTTCTTTTTTACCTCAAATTCTTATATTCTTACCGCATCCTCTTCATCTGATATTATGCATTTTTCTTCTGGTTCTACATATTCTTCTTCCAACTCTAACTTTCTCCAAATAAACCTATCTGGATAATAGTTAGCTTCCTTACATTCATTTATAAGGATTCTTACCTCTCTCTTATATGCTTTAAAAAATTTATTCGCCTCTTCCAAGGTGACTCCTGAATCAGGCGACCAACATGCGGGAGATACAGGTGGCAATGTATCAAAACAATACATAGCTACAAAACTCAGACAATTTGTTAGTAGCAAAGTATAGAAGAATTCATGAAGCAAAAATAATCAGACTTTTTTTCTTTTTTTTATAATAAAATCAAATTCAAATAAACAAAAACTGAAAACAAAATTTTAGTTGACGAGCAACAAAATTTCAATTGAACTAAAATTAAAACTCTATATTTTGGAAGTCCCCAGCAACGGCGCCAAAAACATGATCGGTAAAATAGCAAGTGTACTATTTTGCCTCTGTAGTAATAACGGAGAAATTCCCCGAATGTCGATCTCAAGGACTGCGTAGTAATATCGAGTGCAAATTGTAGTTCAATTAAACAAAAACTAATGTTGGGGTTGTGTTTGCAAATTGTGACTAAACAATAATTAAAATAAGCAGAAAAGTAAATTGGCTTTTTGACAAATATGAGTATTATGCTAGGGTAAAGTGTGTGATTGTTCATGTAATAACCTTGGATTTAGATCTCCTCAACAAGTTCATAGTATTCAATTACCAGCCCTTTAGGATATTTTCCCCTAATTCCTTAGCGGGAAAACCTTTGAACATTCATCCTAAATCCTAAGTCCTTAGAGAATTATGATGAAATCAAGCCTTTATGTTATCAAGAGTTAACTGGTAACTATAGGGTATCCCTAGTCCTAGGTGATATCTACTATAGTCTAATCGTACAAAAACCTTAACAACCGCTGTCCAGCTGGTTGTTAACCATAAATCAATCTTGTTGGTCCGACAAAGAAAGCATAAAAACCTTGTATAATTAAATTAAATAAGAAAATAAATCTATTGATGAACTCAGGAATTCAAAATCATTACATAATCAAATCAGGGACACCCCATAGCATTAGGGTTTAGTTACTCATATTGTTCAAAGAAAACAAAATATAAAATAGAGACATTACAAGAATTGAGATGAAAGTTGATCTTCAATCGCTTCCGTTCATGAAAAACTTCTTCTCTCCCAAACCCTTGTTTTCTCCAATCTTCAATTGTGTCTTCTCCTGGCCAAAAAGTCCTCTAATTCATCGTTAAAACTCTTCTAAATAGTGCAGACTCACTTAGGTTGGTTGGAAGTACCCAAAATGCCCCTTGGGTAAACACTTAATAAAAAATCACAAAAATCAACAAAATTAACGTTTTAGCCAACACTGCCCGTGTCAGGCAACACGGGTGGTCGTGTTGGCCCTCTGAACTCAAATTCTCGAAATCACTCCCAGCACTGCTGACACGGGTGCCCGTGTTAGGTAACACGGGCCGTGTCAGCCCTTAACTTCAGAATTTGGCTTTGAGTTCTTCAGCAAAGTTGTAGCCCTTTTCGTTAGCAAAATTTTTCCACCGGAACCGCGTCATTCCAAGTTACGAAGCTCTAGTTATGATCAAAATACTACACGCCTGTCACGATGATAAACATGCTGGAAATTTCCAGATCTCACACTTGCTAACACGAGCCGTGCCAGCCCCGTGACTTTCATCTCTTTTGCATTTTCTTGGCCACGCTTCATCCTAACACGGCTAGTTTCAGGTGACACAGGTGGTCGTGCCAGACCTCATGTAGCTTGATTTTTCACTTCCTTCGAAACTTCCTTTTTTGTACTTTTTCGCATTGATTTGTCTCGATTTATTTCTTTGAGCCTGCAAACAGTAAAATACACAACCAAAGCATAAAATTTAGAAGAATGAAGTAAAACACTTGACAATATAAAGCAAAGACGACTAAAATCAACGGTAAATAAACGTGTAAAAACCACTGATCAGCCATTATCCTTTGTTTCTTAAACCGTGAACCAAGCCACGTTACAACCCTTAAAAGTCCTAACTGAAGCATGGTTAGTTCGAAAGCATACTGTCACCAAAAAGGAATCCTGACTCCTTAAGGTTTGCTATAAATGCTGAGTTGATATTTCGTTTTTACAAACATCATGCTTTTACATCTCTTGTTTTAATGTTTTTCAATAAACTCAAGACAGACATATGCATTGCATCTCATGAATTCATTAATAAACATATTCTGCTACATAATTTCAAGCGTTAGCATCAGAAAAAATCTGCACAGGGTACGACTAATGACTAAAAGTCATCCCGACAGGCGGAATCATTTCAGAAGCAACATCTCCTATATATACAAGGGGCATGACATGCTTTGTCCAATCAATTTGGGGCAATCAGGTCAGGATTCGAAGAATCTCTAAGGAGCATGCATCCGAGTGGACCTGAAGCCACTTCCCAATCAAAATGGGGTATTGTCCTAAGTCTATGATTACT